>NC_091283.1:735163392-735769392 GCF_032444005.1 Ranitomeya imitator
AGGCAGCTTTGTGTCTGCGTTGCGTTTGCAGGACACTTTGCCGGCTACACACTGGGGGAACAGCTGGCGTTGCTGAACCCCACTAACACAATGGCGTGTGTTTTTCTCTGTGCAGCTAGCACTTGCGGGCAAAAACTAGCGATGTTAGAGCCCGTGTTGAAGCAGGAGGAGGAGGAGAGGAGCAGAGTGTAGGCCGAAGCTTAGTTGAACCAATTTCAAAGGAAACCTTTAACCCCCCCCTCAGGTGTTACAAAGTACAAGAGACACACCTTGTGCAGTATTAATGCTGCACAAGTGAAAGGTTGCTCTATTAATTTGTCTACTTGCACACGCTGAATGAAAGACATACACAATTTACCCCATTCTACAGTCAAACTGTAGTGGATGCGTGACTTGGTTTTTTGATGAGACGCAGCACAGGTGTCCAAAATAACGCCTTGGTGCTTGGAGCAGCTTCCTGAGCGTTGTTATTTGCTGTACAGGAGTCTGCGCTCTTGTGTTATCCCTTGGCAATGCCCTGTTAGCGCTGCCCATCTTATGACATCATTTCATGTTGGCCGGTGCGGTTAACGATGGCCATAAATCCCAGACCCACAGTGTCTTTTCATAAAGCCACACTGCGGTGCTGGGATTCGTGGCCTTGAGCAGTAAATATTTTGGCCGCTCACACACGTCCTTACACCTGCTTCAGACTGGGCGGCCTCTGCTGATCCCTTCTTGCATGCCGCGGCCATGAGGCTGCACAGTCTGAAGAAGGCTGAAGGAGATGAGTTAAGACAGGCGAAGATATGCACTGCTCGTGCCCATCAATCACACCCTCGCAGTCAAAATAATTAAGACAACGAGGAGCATTTTATTCAGGCAGGGCGGACGAACAGGCGCAAGTAGCCAACCAATGATGTCAGAAGACGGGAAGCGCTACCAAGGGGGGTGCTGCGTATCATTAGAAAGGAAAGTCACACCTCAGGGACAGTGGAATGGTCTCAAAGAGACACATTTTGTACGTGTTGAGTTCCACGTGGGCAAGGAGAAAACATCAGCCACCTTGTACAAATGCAGCAGTACTGCTGTACAAGGTGGCTGTTATACATAGAAACACCTGGGGGTGGGGGCCAGGCTCCCTTCAATTTCAGTTCATGTGCCTGCGTGGCGTTTGCAGGTCACGTTGCAAGCTGCACAGCAGGGGAACAGCTGGCGGTGCTGAACCCCACTAACACATTGGCTGGTGTTTTTCTCTGTGCAGCTAGCATTTCCGGGCAAAAACTAGCGGTGTTTGAGCCCAGGGTCAGCAGGAGGAGGAGGAGAGGAGCAAAGTGTAGGCCGAAGCCTGCACTGGTGGCAGCTTTTGGTCGGTTGTGCCAGCGTGGCTTGTGCTGGACACGATGCCGGCTACACAGCGGGGAACAGCTGGCGTTGCTGAACCCCACTAACACATTGGCTGGTGTTTTTCTCTGTGCAGCTAGCATTTCCGGGCAAAAACTAGCGGTGTTTGAGCCCAGGGTCAGCAGGAGGAGGAGGAGAGGAGCAAAGTGTAGGCCGAAGCCTGCACTGGTGGCAGCTTTTGGTTGGTTGTGCCAGCGTGGCTTGTGCTGGACACGATGCCGGCTACACAGCGGGGGAACAGCTGGCGTTGCTGAACCCCACTAACACATTGGCTGGTGTTTTTCTCTGTGCAGCTAGCATTTCCGGGCAAAAACTAGCGGTGTTTGAGCCCAGGGTCAGCAGGAGGAGGAGGAGAGGAGCAAAGTGTAGGCCGAAGCCTGCACTGGTGGCAGCTTTTGGTCGGTTGTGCCCAGCGTGGCTTGTGCTGGACACGATGCCGGCTACACAGCGGGGGAACAGCTGGCGTTGCTGAACCCCACTAACACATTGGCTGGTGTTTTTCTCTGTGCAGCTAGCATTTCCGGGCAAAACTAGCGTTGTTAGAGCCCAGGGTCAGCAGGAGGAGGAGGAGAGGAGCAAAGTGTAGGCCGAAGCCTAGTTGAACCAATTTCAAAGGTTACCTTTAACCCCCCCCTCAGGTGTTACAAAGAACAAGAGCCACTCCTTCTGCAGCATTAATGCTGCACAAGTAAAAGGTTGCTCTATTAATTTGTCTACTTGCACAAGCTGAATGCAACACGTAGACTATTTAGCCCATTATACTGTTTAACAGTAGTGGAGGCGTGACTTGTCTTTTTAAAGAAAAGCAGCACAGGTGTCGAAAACACCTTTTTGCATGGGCGCAGCTTCCTGAGCGTTGTTAGTTGCTGTACAGGAGTCTGCGCTCTTGTGATCCTTTGGCCATGCGCTGTGAGCGCTTCCTGTCTTATGACCTCATTTCATGTTGGCCGTTGCGGTTAGCGATGGACATGAATCCCAGACCCACAGTGTGTTTTTAAAAAAATCACACTGCGGTGCTGGGATTCGTGCCCTGGTGCAGTAAATATGTTTGCCGCTCACACATGTCCTTACACCTGCTTCAGACTGGACGGCCTCATCTGATCCCTTATCGCCTGCCGAGGCCATGAGGACACCCAGTCTGAAGAAGGCGGAAGGAGATGAGTGAACACAGGCAAACATATGCACTGCACATGCCCATCAATCACACCCTCGCTGTCCAAAAAAATAAGACACCGAGGGGCGTTGTTTCGAGCAGGGGAGATGCACAGGCGCAGCCAGCTAACCAATGATGTCAAAAGACGGGCAGCGCTAACAAGGGTGGTGCTGCGTGTCATTACAAAGGAAAGTCACACCTCAGGGACATTGTAATGGTCTCTAATGAGACACATTTTGTACGTGTTGAGTTCCACGTGGGCAAGGAGAAAAAGTCAGCCACCTCGTACAAATGCAGCAGTACTGCTGTACAAGGTGGCTGTTATACATAGAAACACCTGGGGGGGTGGGGGGCAGGCTCCCTTCAATTTCAGTTCATGTGCCTGCGTGGCGTTTGCAGGTCACGTTGCAAGCTACACAGCAGGGGAACAGCTGGCGTTGCTGAACCCCACTGACACATTGACTGGTGTTTTTCTCTGTGCAGATTGCATGTCCGGGCAAAAACTAGCGGTGTTAGAGCCCAGGGTCAGCAGGAGGAGGAGGAGAGGAGCAAAGTGTAGGCCGAAGCCTGCACTGGTGGCAGCTTTTGGTCGGTTGTGCCAGCGTGGCTTGTGCTGGACACGATGCCGGCTACACAGCGGGGGAACAGCTGGCGGTGCTGAACCCCACTAACACATTGGCTGGTGTTTTTCTCTGTGCAGCTAGCATTTCCGGGCAAAAACTAGCGGTGTTTGAGCCCAGGGTCAGCAGGAGGAGTAGAGGAGCAGAGTGTAGGCCGAAGCCTAGTTGAACCAATTTCCAAGGTTACCTTTAACCCCCCCCCTCAGGTGTTGCAAGGTACAAGAGCCACACCTTGAACAGCATTAATGATGCACAAGTCAAAGGTTGCTCTATTTAATTTTGCTCCTTGCACACGCTGAATTAAACACGTACACTATTTAGCCCATTATACTGTCAAACAGTTGTGGAGGCGTGACTTGTCTTTTTAACGAGACGCAGCACAGGTGTCAAAATTTGCACCTAGGTACTGGGCGCAGATTCCTGAGCGTTGTTATTTGCTGTACAGGAGTCTGCGCTCTTGTGTTATCCCTTGGCAATACCCTGTTAGTGCAGGCCGTCTCATGACCTCATTTCATGTTGGCCGTGCGGTTAACGATGGCCATAAATCCCAGACCCACAGTGGCTTTTCCTAAAGTCACACTGCGGTGCTGGGATTCGTGGCCTTGTGCAGTAAATATGTTCGCCGCTCACACATGTCCTTACACCTGCTTCAGACTGGGCGGCTCAGCTGATCCCTTATCGCATGCCGCGGCCATGAGGCCGCACAGTCAGAAGAAGGCGGAAGGAGGGGAGTGAAAACAGGGGAACATATGCACTGCTCGTGCCCATCAATCACACCCTCGCAGTCAAAATATATGAGGACAACGGGGGGGCGTTGTGTCGGGCAGGGGGGGACGCACAGGCACAGCCAGCCAACCAATGATGTCAGGAGACGGGCAGCGCTAACAATGGGGGTGCTGCGTGTCATTACAAAGGAAAGTCACACCTCAGGGACATTGTAATGGTCTCTAATGAGACACATTTTGTACGTGTTGAGTTCCACGTGGGCAAGGAGAAAAAGTCAGCCACCTCGTACAAATGCAGCAGTACTGCTGTACAAGGTGGCTGATATACATAGAAACACCTGGGGGGGGTGGGGGGCAGGCTCCCTTCAATTTCAGTTCATGTGCCTGCGTGGCGTTTGCAGGTCACGTTGCAAGCTACACAGCAGGGGAACAGCTGGCGTTGCTGAACCCCACTGACACATTGACTGGTGTTTTTCTCTGTGCAGATTGCATGTCCGGGCAAAAACTAGCGGTGTTAGAGCCCAGGGTCAGCAGGAGGAGGAGGAGAGGAGCAAAGTGTAGGCCGAAGCCTGCACTGGTGGCAGCTTTTGTTCTGTTGTGCCAGCGTGGCTTGTGCTGGACACGTTGCCGACTACACAGCAGGGGAACAGCTGGCGTTGCTGAACCCCACTAACACATTGGCTGGTGTTTTTCTCTGTGCAGCTAGCATTTCCGGGCAAAAACTAGCGGTGTTTGAGCCCAGGGTCAGCAGGAGGAGGAGGAGAGGAGCAAAGTGTAGGCCGAAGCCTGCACTGGTGGCAGCTTTTGGTCGGTTGTGCCAGCGTGGCTTGTGCTGGACACGATGCCGGCTACACAGCGGGGGAACAGCTGGCGTTGCTGAACCCCACTAACACATTGGCTGGTGTTTTTCTCTGTGCAGCTAGCATTTCCGGGCAAAAACTAGCGGTGTTTGAGCCCAGGGTCAGCAGGAGGAGGAGGAGAGGAGCAAAGTGTAGGCCGAAGCCTGCACTGGTGGCAGCTTTTGGTCGGTTGTGCCAGCGTGGCTTGTGCTGGACACGATGCCGGCTACACAGCGGGGGAACAGCTGGCGTTGCTGAACCCCACTAACACATTGGCTGGTGTTTTTCTCTGTGCAGCTAGCATTTCCGGGCAAAAACTAGCGTTGTTAGAGCCCAGGGTCAGCAGGAGGAGGAGGAGAGGAGCAAAGTGTAGGCCGAAGCCTAGTTGAACCAATTTCAAAGGTTACCTTTAACCCCCCCTCAGGTGTTACAAAGAACAAGAGCCACTCCTTCTGCAGCATTAATGCTGCACAAGTAAAAGGTTGCTCTATTAATTTGTCTACTTGCACAAGCTGAATGCAACACGTAGACTATTTAGCCCATTATACTGTTTAACAGTAGTGGAGGCGTGACTTGTCTTTTTAAAGAAAAGCAGCACAGGTGTCGAAAACACCTTTTTGCATGGGCGCAGCTTCCTGAGCGTTGTTAGTTGCTGTACAGGAGTCTGCGCTCTTGTGATCCTTTGGCCATGCGCTGTGAGCGCTTCCTGTCTTATGACCTCATTTCATGTTGGCCGTTGCGGTTAGCGATGGACATGAATCCCAGACCCACAGTGTGTTTTTAAAAAATCACACTGCGGTGCTGGGATTCGTGCCCTGGTGCAGTAAATATGTTTGCCGCTCACACATGTCCTTACACCTGCTTCAGACTGGACGGCCTCATCTGATCCCTTATCGCCTGCCGAGGCCATGAGGACACCCAGTCTGAAGAAGGCGGAAGGAGATGAGTGAACACAGGCAAACATATGCACTGCACATGCCCATCAATCACACCCTCGCTGTCCAAAAAAATAAGACACCGAGGGGCGTTGTTTCGAGCAGGGGAGATGCACAGGCGCAGCCAGCTACCAATGATGTCAAAAGACGGGCAGCGCTAACAAGGGTGGTGCTGCGTGTCATTACAAAGGAAAGTCACACCTCAGGGACATTGTAATGGTCTCTAATGAGACACATTTTGTACGTGTTGAGTTCCACGTGGGCAAGGAGAAAAAGTCAGCCACCTCGTACAAATGCAGCAGTACTGCTGTACAAGGTGGCTGTTATACATAGAAACACCTGGGGGGGTGGGGGGCAGGCTCCCTTCAATTTCAGTTCATGTGCCTGCGTGGCGTTTGCAGGTCACGTTGCAAGCTACACAGCAGGGGAACAGCTGGCGTTGCTGAACCCCACTGACACATTGACTGGTGTTTTTCTCTGTGCAGATTGCATGTCCGGGCAAAAACTAGCGGTGTTAGAGCCCAGGGTCAGCAGGAGGAGGAGGAGAGGAGCAAAGTGTAGGCCGAAGCCTGCACTGGTGGCAGCTTTTGGTCGGTTGTGCCAGCGTGGCTTGTGCTGGACACGATGCCGGCTACACAGCGGGGGAACAGCTGGCGGTGCTGAACCCCACTAACACATTGGCTGGTGTTTTTCTCTGTGCAGCTAGCATTTCCGGGCAAAAACTAGCGGTGTTTGAGCCCAGGGTCAGCAGGAGGAGTAGAGGAGCAGAGTGTAGGCCGAAGCCTAGTTGAACCAATTTCCAAGGTTACCTTTAACCCCCCCCCTCAGGTGTTGCAAGGTACAAGAGCCACACCTTGAACAGCATTAATGATGCACAAGTCAAAGGTTGCTCTATTTAATTTTGCTCCTTGCACACGCTGAATTAAACACGTACACTATTTAGCCCATTATACTGTCAAACAGTTGTGGAGGCGTGACTTGTCTTTTTAACGAGACGCAGCACAGGTGTCAAAATTTGCACCTAGGTACTGGGCGCAGATTCCTGAGCGTTGTTATTTGCTGTACAGGAGTCTGCGCTCTTGTGTTATCCCTTGGCAATACCCTGTTAGTGCAGGCCGTCTCATGACCTCATTTCATGTTGGCCGGTGCGGTTAACGATGGCCATAAATCCCAGACCCACAGTGGCTTTTCCTAAAGTCACACTGCGGTGCTGGGATTCGTGGCCTTGTGCAGTAAATATGTTCGCCGCTCACACATGTCCTTACACCTGCTTCAGACTGGGCGGCCTCAGCTGATCCCTTATCGCATGCCGCGGCCATGAGGCCGCACAGTCAGAAGAAGGCGGAAGGAGGGGAGTGAAAACAGGGGAACATATGCACTGCTCGTGCCCATCAATCACACCCTCGCAGTCAAAATATATGAGACAACGGGGGGCGTTGTGTCGGGCAGGGGGGACGCACAGGCACAGCCAGCCAACCAATGATGTCAGGAGACGGGCAGCGCTAACAATGGGGGTGCTGCGTGTCATTACAAAGGAAAGTCACACCTCAGGGACATTGTAATGGTCTCTAATGAGACACATTTTGTACGTGTTGAGTTCCACGTGGGCAAGGAGAAAAAGTCAGCCACCTCGTACAAATGCAGCAGTACTGCTGTACAAGGTGGCTGATATACATAGAAACACCTGGGGGGGTGGGGGGCAGGCTCCCTTCAATTTCAGTTCATGTGCCTGCGTGGCGTTTGCAGGTCACGTTGCAAGCTACACAGCAGGGGAACAGCTGGCGTTGCTGAACCCCACTGACACATTGACTGGTGTTTTTCTCTGTGCAGATTGCATGTCCGGGCAAAAACTAGCGGTGTTAGAGCCCAGGGTCAGCAGGAGGAGGAGGAGAGGAGCAAAGTGTAGGCCGAAGCCTGCACTGGTGGCAGCTTTTGTTCTGTTGTGCCAGCGTGGCTTGTGCTGGACACGTTGCCGACTACACAGCAGGGGAACAGCTGGCGGTGCTGAACCCCACTAACACATTGGCTGGTGTTTTTCTCTGTGCAGCTAGCATTTCCGGGCAAAAACTAGCGGTGTTTGAGCCCAGGGTCAGCAGGAGGAGTAGAGGAGCAGAGTGTAGGCCGAAGCCTAGTTGAACCAATTTCAAAGGTTACCTTTAACCCCCCCCTCAGGTGTTGCAAGGTACAAGAGCCACACCTTGAACAGCATTAATGATGCACAAGTCAAAGGTTGCTCTATTTAATTTTGCTCCTTGCACACGCTGAATTAAACACGTACACTATTTAGCCCATTATACTGTCAAACAGTTGTGGAGGCGTGACTTGTCTTTTTAACGAGACGCAGCACAGGTGTCAAAATTTGCACCTAGGTACTGGGCGCAGATTCCTGAGCGTTGTTATTTGCTGTACAGGAGTCTGCGCTCTTGTGTTATCCCTTGGCAATACCCTGTTAGTGCAGGCCGTCTCATGACCTCATTTCATGTTGGCCGGTGCGGTTAACGATGGCCATAAATCCCAGACCCACAGTGGCTTTTCCTAAAGTCACACTGCGGTGCTGGGATTCGTGGCCTTGTGCAGTAAATATGTTCGCCGCTCACACATGTCCTTACACCTGCTTCAGACTGGGCGGCCTCAGCTGATCCCTTATCGCATGCCGCGGCCATGAGGCCGCACAGTCAGAAGAAGGCGGAAGGAGGGGAGTGAAAACAGGGGAACATATGCACTGCTCGTGCCCATCAATCACACCCTCGCAGTCAAAATATATGAGACAACGGGGGGCGTTGTGTCGGGCAGGGGGGACGCACAGGCACAGCCAGCCAACCAATGATGTCAGGAGACGGGCAGCGCTAACAATGGGGGTGCTGCGTGTCATTACAAAGGAAAGTCACACCTCAGGGACATTGTAATGGTCTCTAATGAGACACATTTTGTACGTGTTGAGTTCCACGTGGGCAAGGAGAAAAAGTCAGCCACCTCGTACAAATGCAGCAGTACTGCTGTACAAGGTGGCTGATATACATAGAAACACCTGTGGGTGGGGGGCAGGCTCCCTTCAATTTCAGTTCATGTGCCTGCGTGGCGTTTGCAGGTCACGTTGCAAGCTACACAGCAGGGGAACAGCTGGCGTTGCTGAACCCCACTAACACATTGGCTGGTGTTTTTCTCTGTGCAGCTAGCATGTCCGGGCAGAAACTGGCGTTGTTTGAGCCCAGGGTCAGCAGGAGGAGGAGAGGAGCAAAGTGTAGGCCGAAGCCTGCACTGGTGGCAGCTTTTGGTCGGTTGTGCCAGCGTGGCTTGTGCTGGACACGATGCCGGCTACACAGCGGGGGAACAGCAGGCGGTGCTGAACCCCACTAACACATTGGCTGGTGTTTTTCTCTGTGCAGCTAGCATGTCCGGGCAGAAACTGGCGTTGTTTGAGCCCAGGGTCAGCAGGAGGAGGAGAGGAGCAAAGTGTAGGCCGAAGCCTGCACTGGTGGCAGCTTTTGGTCGGTTGTGCCAGCGTGGCTTGTGCTGGACACGTTGCCGACTACACAGCAGGGGAACAGCTGGCGGTGCTGAACCCCACTAACACATTGGCTGGTGTTTTTCTCTGTGCAGCTAGCATTTCCGGGCAAAAACTAGCGGTGTTTGAGCCCAGGGTCAGCAGGAGGAGTAGAGGAGCAGAGTGTAGGCCGAAGCCTAGTTGAACCAATTTCAAAGGTTACCTTTAACCCCCCCCTCAGGTGTTGCAAGGTACAAGAGCCACACCTTGTGCAGCATTAATGCTGCACAAGTAAAAGGTTGCTCTATTTGTTTTGCTCCTTGCACACGCTGACTAAAACACGTACACTATTTAGCCCATTATACTGTCAAACAGTTGTGGAGGCGTGACTTGTCTTTTTAACGAGACGCAGCACAGGTGTCAAAATTTGCACCTAGGTACTGGGCGCAGATTCCTGAGCGTTGTTATTTGCTGTACAGGAGTCTGCGCTATTGTGATCCCTTGGCCATGCGCTGTGAGCGCTTCCTGTCTTCTGACCTCATTTCATGTCGGCCGTTGCGGTTAGCGATGGACATGAATCCCAGACCCACAGTGTGTTTTTAAAAAATCACACTGCGGTGCTGGGATTCGTGCCCTGGTGCACTAAATATGTTTGCCGCTCACACATGTCCTTACACCTGCTTCAGACTGGGCGGCCTCATCTGATCCCTTATCGCCTGCCGCGGCCATGAGGACACCCAGTCTGAAGAAGGCGGAAGGAGATGAGTGAACACAGGCAAACATATGCACTGCACATGCCCATCAATCACACCCTCGCTGTCCAAAAAAATAAGACACCGAGGGCCGTTGTTTCGAGCAGGGGAGATGCACAGGCGCAGCCAGCTAACCAATGATGTCAAAAGACGGGCAGCGCTAACAAGGGTGGTGCTGCGTGTCATTACAAAGGAAAGTCACACCTCAGGGACATTGTAATGGTCTCTAATGAGACACATTTTGTACGTGTTGAGTTCCACGTGGGCAAGGAGAAAAAGTCAGCCACCTCGTACAAATGCAGCAGTACTGCTGTACAAGGTGGCTGATATACATAGAAACACCTGTGGGTGGGGGGCAGGCTCCCTTCAATTTCAGTTCATGTGCCTGCGTGGCGTTTGCAGGTCACGTTGCAAGCTACACAGCAGGGGAACAGCTGGCGTTGCTGAACCCCACTGACACATTGACTGGTGTTTTTCTCTGTGCAGATTGCATGTCCGGGCAGAAACTGGCGTTGTTTGAGCCCAGGGTCAGCAGGAGGAGGAGAGGAGCAAAGTGTAGGCCGAAGCCTGCACTGGTGGCAGCTTTTGGTCGGTTGTGCCAGCGTGGCTTGTGCTGGACACGATGCCGGCTACACAGCGGGGGAACAGCAGGCGGTGCTGAACCCCACTAACACATTGGCTGGTGTTTTTCTCTGTGCAGCTAGCATGTCCGGGCAGAAACTGGCGTTGTTTGAGCCCAGGGTCAGCAGGAGGAGGAGAGGAGCAAAGTGTAGGCCGAAGCCTGCACTGGTGGCAGCTTTTGGTCGGTTGTGCCAGCGTGGCTTTTGCTGGACACGATGCCGGCTACACAGCGGGGGAACAGCTGGCGGTGCTGAACCCCACTAACACATTGGCTGGTGTTTTTCTCTGTGCAGCTAGCATTTCCGGGCAAAAACTAGCGCTGTTTGAGCCCAGGGTCAGCAGGAGGAGTAGAGGAGCAGAGTGTAGGCCGAAGCCTAGTTGAACCAATTTCAAAGGTTACCTTTAACCCCCCCCTCAGGTGTTGCAAGGTACAAGAGCCACACCTTGTGCAGCATTAATGCTGCACAAGTAAAAGGTTGCTCTATTTGTTTTGCTCCTTGCACACGCTGACTAAAACACGTACACTATTTAGCCCATTATACTGTCAAACAGTTGTGGAGGCGTGACTTGTCTTTTTAACGAGACGCAGCACAGGTGTCAAAATTTGCACCTAGGTACTGGGCGCAGATTCCTGAGCGTTGTTATTTGCTGTACAGGAGTCTGCGCTATTGTGATCCCTTGGCCATGCGCTGTGAGCGCTTCCTGTCTTCTGACCTCATTTCATGTCGGCCGTTGCGGTTAGCGATGGACATGAATCCCAGACCCACAGTGTGTTTTCAAACAATCACACTACGTGGCTGGGATTCGTGGCCTTGTGCAGTAAATAGGTTTGCCGCTTACACATGTCCTTACACCGGCTCCAGACTGGGCGGCCTCAGCTGATCCCTTATCGCCTACCACGGCCAGGAGGCCGCACAGTCTGAAGAAGGCGGAAGGAGATGAGTTAAGACAGGCGAACATATGCACTGCTCGTGCCCATAAACCACACCCTCGCTGACAAAATAAATATGACAACGAGGGGCGTTGTTTCTAGCAGGGCGGATGCACAGGCGCAGCCAGCTAACCATGATGACAAAAGACGGGAAACGCTACCAAGGGGGGTGCTGCGTATCATTACAAAGGAAAGTCACACCTCAGGGACAGTGGAATGGTCTCAATGAGACACATTTTGTACGTGTTGAGTTCCACGTGGGCAAGGAGAAAAAGTCAGCCACCTTGTACAAATGCAGCAGTACTGCTGTACTAGGTGGCTGTTATACATAGAAACACCTGGGGGGGTGGGGCCAGGTTCCCTTTTAATTTCAGTTCCTGTGCCTGCATGGCGTTTGCAGGTCACGTTGCCGGCTACACAGCAGGGGAACAGCTGGCGTTGCTGAACCCCACTAACACATTGGCTGGTGTTTTTCTCTGTGCAGCTAGCACTTCCGGGCAAAAACTAGCGGTGTTTGAGCCCAGGGTCAGCAGGAGGAGGAGAGGAGCAGAGTGTAGGCCGAAGCCTGCACTGGTGGCAGCTTTTGTTCTGTTGTGCCAGCGTGGCTTGTGCTGGACACGTTGCCGACTACACAGCAGGGGAACAGCTGGCGGTGCTGAACCCCACTGACACATCACCTAGTGTTTTTTTCTGTGTAGACAACACTTCCAGGTGGCAACTGACAGTGTTGAAACCCAGGGAATCAAAGAGGAGCAGAGTGTAGGCCGAAGCCTGCAGTGGAGCAAGTTGAAAGGGAACCTTTAACCCCCCCCCCCAGGCATTTGTTGCTGAAAGAGCCATCTTGTACAGCAGTAATACTGCACATGGAAAATGGTGGCTCCGAAAATTATGCTCCTTGCAAACGCTGAAGTACACACTCATATAATGTGTCCCCTCACACCGTCAAACCATCCCGGAAGTGGGACTTTCCTTTGTAATGTGACACAGCACAGCCGTCATTCCAACCCCCTTGGTGCCGGGCACCACCTCCTCAACGTTGTTTGGTTCTGTCACGGAGCCCGCACTGTAATGTTATCCCTTGGCCATGCACAGTTAGCGGTGCCCGTCTTCTGACATCATGTAGGTGTCAGGCTGGCAGTGCCTGTGCGTCCAAGCTGCCCGAGATCCAACCTTGCAGTGTCATCTAATGTAGTCCCACTGCGGGCCAGGGATCCATGGGCATGCGCAGTGCATATCATCGCCTCTCACTCACCTCCTTCCTGCTTCTTCAGACTGTGCGGCGTCACGGCCGTGGCATGCTATTAGGGATCAGCTGACGCCGCCTAGTCTGAAGAAGCGTGAAGAAGGGGAGTGAGAGGCTAGTATATGCACTGCGCATGGCCATGGATACCAGGCCCACTGTGGGATCACATTAGACGACACTGCGAGGTGTGATTTCGGGCAGCGTGGACGCACAGGCGCAGCCAGGACGACAACAAATGATGTCAGAGGACGGGCAGCGCAAACTGTGCATGGCCAAGGGATAACATAACAGCGCAGGGTCCATGACGGAATCAAACAACGCTAAGGAGGCAGCGCACGGTGCCAAGGGGGTAGCAATGACGGCTGTGCTGTGTCACATTACAAAGGAAAGTCCCACCTCCGGGACGGTTGGACGGTGTGAGGGGACACATTACATGAGTGTGTAGTTCAGCGTTTGCAAGGAGCATAATTTCAAGAGCGACCTTTCCCTTGTGCAGTATTAGTGCTGCACATGGTGGCTCTTTCAGTAACAAACGCCTAGGGGGGGGGGGGGACAGGTCCCCTTACATTTTAGTTGTGCCAGCGTGGCGGTCGCATGACACGTTGCCGGATACACAGCTGGGGATCAGCTGACGTTACTGAACCCCAATAACAGAGGAGCGACTGTTGACTGTGCACACAGCACTTCCAGGCACCAACTGGCGGTGTTAGAGCCCAGGGACAGCAGGAGGAGCAGATTGGAGGTATTGCCGCACACACAGCTGGGGATCAGCTGACGTTACTGAACCCCAATAACAGAGGAGCGACTGTTGACTGTGCACACAGCACTTCCAGGCACCAACTGGCGGTGTTAGAGCCCAGGGACAGCAGGAGGAGCAGATTGGAGGTATTGCCGCACACACAGCTGGGGATCAGCTGACGTTACTGAACCCCAATAACAGAGGAGCGACTGTTGACTGTGCACACAGCACTTCCAGGCACCAACTGGCGGTGTTAGAGCCCAGGGACAGCAGGAGGAGCAGAGGAACAGAGTGTAGGCCGAAGCCTGATTGGAGCAAGTTGAAAGGAAACCTTTAACCCCCCCCCCCAAGACGTTTGTAGCTGAAAGAGCCATGTTGTGCAGCACTAAGGATGCAAAAGGAAAAGGTTGCTCTTTTAATTATGCTCCTTGCAAACACCGAAGTAAACACTAAAAATGTGTCCCTTTATACCGTTAAACCGTTCCGGAGGTGCGAATTTCCTTCGTAATGGGACACAGCACAGCTGTCATTCCTATCCCCTTGATGCCGTGCGCTGCCTCCTCAGCGTTGTTTTAAGCTGCCACGGAGCCTGCGCTGTTCTGTTAGCCCTTGGCCATGCCCAATTAGCGCTGCCTGTCTTCTGACATAATTTGGTGTCAGGCTGTCAGTGCCTGTGCGTCCACGCTGCTCCAGATCCCACCTCGCAGTCTCATCTAACGTAATCCCACTGCGGGCCTTGGAACCATGGGCATGCACAGTGCATAACCTCGACTCTCACTCCCCTCCTTCCCTCTTCTTCAGACTGTGCGGTGTCACGGCCGTGGCATGCTAGGGATCAGCTGACGGCGCACAGTCTAAAGAAGGCGGAGGGAAATGAGCGAGAGCCCGAGGGGAAGATATGCACTGCGCATGCCCATGGATCCCAGGCCCGCAGTGTGACTCAATCAGAAGACACTGCGAGGCGGGATCTCGGGCACCGCGGCCGCACAGGCGCAGCCAGCCTGACACCAAATTATGTCAGAAGACAGGCAGCGCAAATAGGGCATGCCCAAGGGATAACAGAACAGCGCAGGCTCCGTGACAGCTTAAAACAACGCTGAGGAGGCAGCGCATGGCACCAAGGGGGTAGGAATGACGGCTGTGCTGCGTCACATTACGAAGGAAAGTCCCAGCTCCGGGACGGTATAACGGTATCAGTGAACACATTTTATAAGTGTTAAGTTCTGCGTGTGCAAAGAGCTAAAAAAAAAGAGCTACCTTTTCCTTGTGCAGCATTACTGCTGCACAAGATGGCTCTTTCAGTAACAAACGACGGGGGGGGGGGGGGGACAGGTTCCCTTACATTTAGGTTGTTGTGCCAGCGTGGCGGTCGCAGGACACATTGCCGGCTACACAGCTGGGGATCAGCTGACGTTACTGAAACCCAATAACACTGGGTCGTATGTTTTTACTGTGCAGCCTGCACTTCTGAGCCGCAACTGGCGGTGTTGGAGCCCAGGAATAGCAGTTCAGGTGGTAGAAAGATGAACACAGCAGGAGACCTGGATGACACCCAATTACTTAATCAGGCAGAGGAGTGGCAAATTCCTGCGAGATCCAGGCCTGGTTCATTTTCAGGAAAGTAAGCCGGTCAACGTTATCGGAGGATAGTCGCATGCGACGGTCTGTTAGTACACCACCTGCGGCACTAAAGACACGTTCCGATAAGACACTAGCCGCAGGGCAAGCCAGCACCTCCAATGCATACTGGCTTAGCTCTGGCCATGTATCCAGCTTAGAGACCCAAAACTTGAACGGGGAAGAGCCGTCTGGGAGTACAGTAAGAGGGCAAGCCATGTAGTCTGTCACCATCTGACGGAACCGTTGCCTCCTGCTGACTGGAGCCGCCGGTGATGGTGTAGACATTTGGGGCGGGCACACAAAAGTGTGCCAGAGTTGTGCCATACTGGGCTTGCCTTGGGCAGAGGCACTGCTTCTGCTCCCTCTTTGGGCAGAGCCTCCCCCACTGCCTCGACGCACTGAGCTGCTTTGTAAAGCACTAGCAGCACTCCTCTCAGTTGGACAGGAGAAGATGATGGAATTCACCAGTGTGTCGTGGTACTCCCGCAATTTACGCTCCCGGGTCAACGCAGGGATGAGGTTTTGGACGTTGTCCCGGTAGCGAGGATCGAGGAGGGTGAACACCCAATAATCAGGCATGTTGAGAATGTGGTCGATGCGGCGGTCGTTTCTCAGGCACTGCAGCATGAAATCCACCATGTGCTGCAGAGTGCCAACCGGCCCAGAAACGCTGTCCCCTGCTTGAGACATGATCTCTGCCCGCTCGTCATCACCCCACCCTCGCTGTACACACTGACCACTGGACAATTGTGTCGCTCCCTCCTCTGGACGGAGCTCTTCCTCCTCCATTGACTCCTCCTCATCCTCCTCACAAATTGGCCCCTGCGTACCCCTTTGTGAGGAACCACGTGGCGCTGACTCTCCAGAAGCTGATGGAAAAGGTGACTCCTCATCCTCCACCTCTTCCACCACATCATCCCTTAACCCTTGCAAAGTTTGCT
This sequence comes from Ranitomeya imitator, assembly GCF_032444005.1. Lineage (NCBI taxonomy): Eukaryota > Metazoa > Chordata > Amphibia > Anura > Dendrobatidae > Ranitomeya > Ranitomeya imitator. The sequence continues at coordinate 735,179,379 of NC_091283.1, forward strand.
GAAGCAGGCAGATAAGGGGGACAGTCATGCTGACTAGTGCATCATCTGCACTTGCCATCCGCGTGGAATAATCAAAAGGACGCAAAACCTGGCAGACGTCCTTCATAGTGGCCCACTCTGTGGTTGTGAAGTCTGATCGGCGCTGACTGCGACTTCTTTGCGCCTGATGCAGCTGGTACTCCATAACTGCTTGCTGCTGCTCACACAACCGCTCCAACATATGTAACGTGGAATTCCACCGGGTAGGTAGGTCACATATGATGCGGTGTTCCGGAAGGCGGAATCGGCGCTGCAGAGCAGCAATGCGGGATCTGGCCAAGCTGGAACGCCGCAAGTGAGCACACTCTAGGCGGACCTTGTGCAGCAGGGCATCAAGATCCGGATAGTCCCTCAGAAAACTCTGCACAACCAAATTGAGCACATGTGCCAGACATGGGATGTGAGTGAGGTTGCCAAGGGCCAAAGCTGCCACCAGATTTCGGCCATTGTCACACACTACCATGCCTGGCTGGAGATTCGCTGGCAGTAACCACACATCGCTCTCCTGCTTGATGGCATTCCAGAGCTCCTGCGCTGTGTGGCTTCGATGCCCCAATGAAACTAGTTTCAAGACGGCCTGCTGACGTTTGGCCACGGCTGTGCTCATGTCGGTCATAGGTAAACGTTCACGGGTCCATGTGGAGGTGGACTGTGACGGATCCTGCAGAGAGGAATCAGAGGAACTGGTGTAAGAGGAGGAGTCGATGCGTACAGACTGGATTCCTGCAATCCTTGGAGTGGGCAGGACACGTCCTGCGCCACTCGCACGATCTGTACCTGGCTCAACAACATTAACCCAATGGGCAGTGAGGGAAACATATCGCCCCTGTCCATGCTGACTGGTCCACGCATCGGTGGTGAGGTGGACCTTGCTACTGACGGCGTTCAGTAGCGCATGTTTTATGTTTGCCTCAACATGCCTGTGCAGGGCAGGGACAGCCTGCCTGCTGAAGTAAAAGCGGCTGGGCACCTTGTACTGTGGGACTGCCAATGCCATCAAGTCACGGAAGCTGTCAGTCTCCACCAGCCTGAACGAGAGCATTTCCAGGGACAACAGTTTGGCAATGCCTGCATTCAGAGCCTGTGCTCGGGGGTGGTTGGCCGAGAATGCCCGCCTTTTCTCCCATGCCTGTACTACCGATGGCTGTAGAGTAGACTGGGAGTGTGAGGATGACTGGGAAGGTGGTGCTGTGGGTGGAATTACACAAGGTCTCTGGGAGGAAGCCAAACCAGCTGTGCGTGAGCTGGAGGAAGAGGCAACACGAGCTGAAGAGGTGGTAGCTGCCGCTGTTGGTTGGCCTACATCTTCAGTGTGTTTCTGTAACTCCACCGCGTGCCTGGTCCGCACATGTTTCCACATATTTGTGGTATTGAGGTTGCTGACATTTTTCCCTCTTTTTACTTTATGATGACACAGCTTGCATTTGACAAAACAAATGTCATCTGCAACTGTGTCAAAAAAGGACCAGGCACTGCAAGTCTTGGGAGCGCCCTTTTTGGCTTTGGAAAGAGACAGGCTCCTAACGGGTGCCAAAGTGGAGGCTACAGGCTCCGCAGTCTTCCCCCTCCCTCTCCCTCTTTGGCCCGTAAGAGGAAGCTCTTCCTCTGAGCTGCTCCCACCACCTTCCTGTTCCTCACGCCACGATGGGTCAAGGACCTCATCATCTCCACTACCCTCTGCCACCAACTGCTCCTCCTGGGTAGTCTCAGCAGCACAGTACGCACGAGAAAGCGGCACCTGAGTTTCATCATCAGATGCGTACTGCGCTGTGGTCACCGGAGGCACTGGCCCACCTGCCTCTTCAGAGTCAGAGAGAAAAAGGTGTTGGGCATCACTGCACACTGCCTCTTCTTCCATTTCTCCAATGCTGCTTGGCTGGCCCCCTGTTTCCAAGCCAAGAGATTCAGAGAACAGAAGTAGAGACGGCTCCTGTCCTGGGCTCTCTGACTGCCTGGCCAATTTGGCAGGTGGTGAAGAGACAGATGGCTGCTCTCCAGTGCTCTGTGCCTGAGAGGATGTGGCACTAACTGAAGTCGATGCCGAGGCGTTAGCTGCCATCCACCCGACAACGGCTTCAATTTGGTCTTCACGCAGCAGCGGTGCACGGCGCTCTCCGACAAAGCTGCGCATGAAGGACTGTTCCCTGCTGAAACTGAGTGACGACGAGTCACCGGCGCCCGCAGCAGGCACAGAATCACCACGTCCTCTCCCTGCTCCTCTCCCTGCTCCGCGCCCACGCCCACGTGCCTTACTCCCTGCCCTCTTCATCTTGGTTGACAGATAAAGATAAGCAGAAAAGTACTAAGGCCTTAGTGTGCTTATTCCTGTAATGCTCCTCCTAACAGGTGTAAGAAACACTAATGTTGTAAATTGTGGACTAAACTTTATTATTTTTCAAATGTGGCCTACACAAGTGTAAGTTGTGTTTGGTGAACTTAACCTTTTTTTTGGTGCAGATCGGGCTACAGAGCTAGTTTAAATCACACGGAGACCGTGCAGACAGCCGTAAACGGCGCTGCAAGGCCAAGAAACCCTCCTCTAGGTTATCCTATATAGTGTTTTTCCACTATTTAGCTGGATACAAGTGGAAAGACACTAATAGGAATTTTTTTTTTCAAATTTTAAACTGGCTGCACTATTTGAAAAAAAGGAAATTGTTTTTCAAGGTATGAGGCAGTAACGCACCCTGAGCTGAATCCAACCGGCTATGGCTGCACACAGACTACAGGGCGAGCTGCGCTCACACGGAGACCGTGCAGACAGCCGTAAACGGCGCTGCAAGGCCAAAAAACCCTCCTCTAGGTTATCCTATATAGTGTTTTTCCACTATTTAGCTGGATACGAGTGGAAAGACACTAATAGGAATTTTTTTTTTCAAATTTTAAACAGGCTGCACTATTTGAAAAAAAGGAAAATTTTTCTCAAGGTATGAGCCAGTAACGAACCCTGAGCTGAATCCAACCGGCTATGGCTGCACACAGACTACAGGGCGAGCTGGGCTCACACGGAGACCGTGCAGACAGCCGTAAACGGCGCTGCAAGGCCAAAAAACCCTCCTCTAGGTTATCCTATATAGTGTTTTTCCACTATTTAGCTGGATACGAGTGGAAAGACACTAATAGGAATTTTTTTTTTCAAATTTTAAACAGGCTGCACTATTTGAAAAAAAGGAAAATTTTTCTCAAGGTATGAGCCAGTAACGAACCCTGAGCTGAATCCAACCGGCTATGGCTGCACACAGACTACAGGGCGAGCTGGGCTCACACGGAGACCGTGCAGACAGCCGTAAACGGCGCTGCAAGGCCCAAAAACCCCCCTCTAGGTTATCCTATGTAGTGTTTTTCCACAATAGAGCTGGAGACTGGTGGAAAAACACTAATAGGAAATTTGAGAAAAAATGTGCAGCAGGCTGCACTAAGAGCAAAAAAGAACAACTGTGTGAGGCAGTGTGAACCCCCCCTGAGCTGAATACAACCGGGTATATGGCTGCACACAGACTACAGAGTGAGCTGCACACACACACACACACAGAGACCTTGCAGAACGCTGTTAAAACAGCGCTGCAAGGCAAGAGCAAGGTGAACAGTGAAGAACACACAGCGTTTTGCTAAATTAGCCTTTGGAAAGGAAAATAAAGCAATTAGCTAGCTCAACTGGCCCTCAGTTAGAACACAGCGTCCTGTCCCTAACTGAAATCACAGCAGAGTGAGCGCAAAATGGCGGCAGCGCTTTTTTATAGTGCAGAGTGACATCATTTCAGCAGCCAATCCAAGCCTTGCCAGTACTTACATGCCCACCATGCTAAACAGGATGTGCCCACACTTTCATTCATTCCTCATTGGCTGCTGCGTTCAATTTGAATTCTGGGAACTTCCGATTCCGGTATCCGATACGCGGGAAGTATCGGAATTCAGTATCGGAATTCCGATACCGCAAATATCGGCCGATACCCGATACTTGCGGTATCGGAATGCTCAACACTAGCCAACACCGAACAATGAAGTTCAGAGATAAGTTTATTAGTCCACCTATCAGGGACGAACAGTTTCTCTGCTGGACAGCGATCAGGTTTATTCGCCTGAAATTTTTGCAGCACCCGCCGCAAATCAGGGGAGATGGCAGACACAATGACTCCTTCCTTGAGGATACCCGCTGGCTCAGATAAACCCGGAGAGTCGGGCACAAAACTCCTAGACAGAGCATCCGCCTTCACATTTTTAGAGCCCGGAAGGTACGAAATCACAAAGTCGAAGCGGGCAAAAAATAACGACCAACGGGCCTGTCTAGGATTCAAGCGCTTGGCAGACTCGAGATAAGTCAAGTTCTTATGATCAGTCAATACCACCACGCGATGCTTAGCTTCTTCAAGCCAATGACGCCACTCCTCGAATGCCCACTTCATGGCCAGCAACTCTCGATTGCCCACATCATAATTACGCTCAGCGGGCGAAAACTTCCTGGAAAAGAAAGCACATGGTTTCATCACTGAGCAATCAGAACCTCTCTGTGACAAAACCGCCCCTGCTCCAATCTCAGAAGCATCAACCTCGACCTGGAACGGAAGAGAAACATCTGGCTGACACAACACAGGGGCAGAACAAAAACGACGCTTCAACTCCTGAAAAGCTTCCACAGCAGCAGAAGACCAATTAACCAAATCAGCACCCTTCTTGGTCAAATCGGTCAATGGTTTGGCAATGCTAGAAAAATTACAGATGAAGCGACGATAAAAATTAGCAAAGCCCAGGAACTTTTGCAGACTTTTCAGAGATGTCGGCTGAATCCAATCCTGGATGGCTTGGACCTTAACTGGATCCATCTCGATAGTAGAAGGGGTAAAGATAAACCCCAAAAATGAAACTTTCTGCACACCGAAGAGACACTTTGATCCCTTCACAAACAAAGAGTTAGCACGCAGGACCTGAAAAACCATTCTGACCTGCTTCACATGAGACTCCCAATCATCTGAGAAGATCAAAATGTCATCCAAGTAAACAATCAGGAATTTATCCAGATACTCACGGAAGATGTCATGCATAAATGACTGAAACACAGATGGAGCATTGGCAAGTCCGAACGGCATCACTAGATACTCAAAATGACCCTCGGGCGTATTGAATGCAGTTTTCCATTCATCTCCTTGCCTGATTCTCACCAGATTATACGCACCACGAAGATCTATCTTAGTGAACCAACTAGCCCCCTTAATCCGAGCAAACAAGTCAGATAACAATGGCAAGGGATACTGAAATTTAACAGTGATCTTATTAAGAAGGCGGTAATCAATACACGGTCTCAGCGAACCATCCTTCTTGGCTACAAAGAAGAACCCTGCTCCCAGTGGTGATGATGATGGGCGAATATGTCCCTTCTCCAGGGATTCCTTCACATAACTGCGCATAGCGGCGTGTTCGGGCACGGATAAATTAAATAATCGACCTTTAGGGAATTTACTACCAGGAATCAAATTGATAGCACAATCACAATCCCTATGCGGAGGTAGAGCATCGGACTTGGGCTCTTCAAATACATCCTGATAATCAGACAAGAACTCTGGGACCTCAGAAGGGGTGGATGACGAAATCGACAAAAATGGAACATCACCATGTACCCCCTGACAACCCCAGCTGGATACCGACATGGAATTCCAATCCAATACTGGATTATGGGTTTGTAGCCATGGCAACCCCAACACGACCACATCATGCAGATTATGCAACACCAGAAAGCGAATAACTTCCTGATGTGCAGGAGCCATGCACATGGTCAGCTGGGCCCAGTATTGAGGTTTATTCTTGGCCAAAGGTGTAGCATCAATTCCTCTCAATGGAATAGGACACCGCAAAGGCTCCAAGAAAAACCCACAACGTTTAGCATAATCCAAATCCATCAGATTCAGGGCAGCGCCCGAATCCACAAACGCCATGACAGAAAACGACGACAAAGAGCATATCAAGGTAATGGACAGAAGGAATTTGGACTGTACAGTACCAATGACGGCAGACCTAGCGGACCGCTTAGTGCGCTTAGGACAATCAGAAATAGCATGAGTGGAATCACCACAGTAGAAACACAGACCATTCAGACGTCTGTATTCCTGCCGTTCAACTCTAGTCATAGTCCCATCGCACTGCATAGGCTCAGGTTTAACCTCAGGCAGTACCGCCAAATGGTGCACAGATTTACGCTTGCGCAAGCGTCGACCGATCTGAATGGCCAAAGACAAAGACTCATTCAAACCAGCAGGCATAGGAAATCCCACCATGACATCCTTAAGAGCCTCAAAGAGACCCTTTCTGAACAAAGCTGCCAGCGCAGATTCATTCCACTGAGTGAGTACTGACCATTTCCTAAATTTCTGACAATATACTTCTATATCATCCTGACCCTGGCACAAAGCCAGCAAATTTTTCTCAGCCTGATCCACTGAATTAGGCTCATCGTACAGCAATCCGAGCGCCAGGAAAAACGCATCGACACTACTCAATGCAGGGTCTCCTGGCGCAAGAGAAAATGCCCAGTCTTGAGGGTCGCCGCGCAAAAAAGAAATAATAATCAAAACCTGTTGAATAGGATTACCAGAAGAATGAGGTTTCAAGGCCAGAAATAGCTTACAATTATTTTTGAAACTTAGAAACTTAGTTCTATCTCCAAAAAACAAATCAGGAATAGGAATTCTTGGTTCTAACATAGATTTCTGATCAATAGTATCTTGAATTTTTTGTACATTTATAACGAGATTATCCATTGAAGAGCACAGACCCTGAATATCCATGTCCACACCTGTGTCCAGAATCACCCAAATGTCTAGGGGAAAAAAAAAAAGTGAACACAGAGCAGAAAAAAAAAAAAATGATGTCAGAACTTTTTCTTTCCCTCTATTGAGAATCATTAGTTAGGCTCCTTGTACTGTTATGTTTGCTAATGACAGGTGTTATGAAGGCAATCCAGAGACACAGTGTGCTTAGCGATCAGAGCGCACACAGTGATCTGACAAATACCCAAAAATACAAGAACGAGCTCTGAGACGTGGAAACTCTGTAGACTGCACACCTGATCCTATCCTAAACACAACTAAAAGCGGCTGTGGATTGCGCCTAACAACTACCTAGGCAACTCGGCACAGCCTAAGAAACTAGCTAGCCTGAAGATAGAAAAATAGGCCTGACTTGCCCCAGAGAAATTCCCCAAAGGAAAAGGCAGCCCCCCACATATAATGACTGTGAGTAAGATGAAAAGACAAAACGTAGGGATGAAATAGATTCAGCAAAGTGGGGCCCGATATTCTAGGACAGAGCGAGGACAGTAAAGCGAACTTTGCAGTCTACAAAAAACCCTAAAGCAAAACCACGCAAAGGGGGCAAAAAAAACCCACCGTGCCGAACTAACGGCACGGCGGTACACCCTTTGCGTCTCAGAGCTTCCAGCAAAACAAAAGACAAGCTGGACAGAAAAAAAGCAACAAAAAAGCAAAAAGCACTTAATTATACAGAGCAGCAGGTCACAGGAACAATCAGGAGAAGCTCAGATCCAACAATGAAACATTGACAAGGAGCAAGGATAGCAGCATCAGGCGGAGTTAAGTAATGAAGCAGTTAACGAGCTCACCAGAACACCTGAGGGAGGAAGCTCAGAAGCTGCAGTACCACTTGTGACCACAGGAGTGAATTCAGCCACAGAATTCACAACAAACTACTAAACGAGAGCATGAAGATCGAAGCAATGGAGAGGAAACCTGGGGAACACCTTGGAGTGGAACACACCATCTCTCTACACCCCATACCCAATTTGTAGGTCTAATGCAGCGTAGTTTCCAACAACTACTAAACGAGAGCCAGAAGATCGATGCTCAGGAAAGGCAACCTGGAGAACACCTTGGAGTGGAACACACCATCTCTCTACACCCCATACCCAATTTGTAGGCCTAATGCAGCGTAGTTTCCAACAACTACTAAACGAGAGCATGAAGATCGAAGCAATGGAGAGGAAACCTGGGGAACACCTTGGAGTGTAACACACCATCTCTCTACACCCCATACCCAATTTGTAGGCCTAATGCAGTGTAGTTTCCAACAACTACTAAACGAGAGCTAGAAGATCGAAGCTCAGGAAAGGCAACCTGGAGAACACCTTGGAGTGGAACACACCATCTCTCTACACCCCATACCCAATTTGTAGGCCTAATGCAGTGTAGTTTCCAACAACTACTAAACGAGAGCATGAAGATCGAAGCAATGGAGAGGAAACCTGGGGAACACCTTGGAGTGTAACACACCATCTCTCTACACCCCATACCCAATTTGTAGGCCTAATGCAGTGTAGTTTCCAACAACTACTAAACGAGAGCATGAAGATCGAAGCAATGGAGAGGAAACCTGGGGAACACCTTGGAGTGGAACACACCATCTCTCTACACCCCATACCCAATTTGTAGGCCTAATGCAGCGTAGTTTCCAACAACTACTAAACGAGAGCCAGAAGATCGAAGCTCAGAAAAGGCAACCTGGAGAACACCTTGGAGTGGAACACACCATCTCTCTACACCCATACCCAATTTGTAGGCCTAATGCAGCGTAGTTTCCAACAACTACTAAACGAGAGCATGAAGATCGAAGCAATGGAGAGGAAACCTGGGGAACACCTTGGAGTGGAACACACCATCTCTCTACACCCCATACCCAATTTGTAGGCCTAATGCAGTGTAGTTTTCTACAACTACTAAACGAGAGTCGGAAGACCGAAGCAATGTGGACGAAACCTGGGGAACACCTTGGAGTGGAACACACCATCTCTCTACACCCCATACCCAATTTGTAGGCCTAATGCAGTGTAGTTTCCAACAACTACTAAACGAGAGCCAGAAGATCGAAGCTCAGGAAAGGCAACCTGGAGAACACCTTGGAGTGGAACACACCATCTCTCTACACCCCATACCCAATTTGTAGGCCTAATGCAGTGTAGTTTCCAACAACTACTAAACAAGAGCATGAAGATCGAAGCATTGGCGAGGAAACCTGGGGAACACCTTGGAGTGGAACACACCATCTCTCTACACCCCATACCCAATTTGTAGGCCTAATGCAGTGTAGTTTCCAACAACTACTAAACGAGAGCATGAAGATCGAAGCAATGGAGAGGAAACCTGGGGAACACCTTGGAGTGGAACACACCATCTCTCTACACCCCATACGCATTTTGTAGGCCTAATGTAGTGTAGTTTCCAACAACTACTAAACGAGAGCCAGAAGATCGAAGCTCAGGAAAGGCAACCTGGAGAACACCTTGGAGTGGAACACACCATCTCTCTACACCCCATACCCAATTTGTAGGCCTAATGCAGCGTAGTTTCCAACAACTACTAAACGAGAGCATGAAGATCGAAGCAATGGAGAGGAAACCTGGGGAACACCTTGGAGTGGAACACACCATCTCTATACACCCCATACCCAATTTGTAGGCCTAATGCAGTGTAGTTGTCTACAACTACTAAACGAGAGTCGGAAGACCGAAGCAATGTGGACGAAACCTGGGGAACACCTTGGAGTGGAACACACCATCTCTCTACACCCCATACCCAATTTGTAGGCCTAATGCAGTGTAGTTTCCAACAACTACTAAACGAGAGCCAGAAGATCGAAGCTCAGGAAAGGCAACCTGGAGAACACCTTGGAGTGGAACACACCATCTCTCTACACCCCATACCCAATTTGTAGGCCTAATGCAGTGTAGTTTCCAACAGCTACTAAACAAGAGCATGAAGATCGAAGCATTGGCGAGGAAACCTGGGGAACACCTTGGAGTGGAACACACCATCTCTCTACACCCCATACCCAATTTGTAGGCCTAATGCAGTGTAGTTTCCAACAACTACTAAACGAGAGCATGAAGATCGAAGCAATGGAGAGGAAACCTGGGGAACACCTTGGAGTGGAACACACCATCTCTCTACACCCCATACGCATTTTGTAGGCCTAATGTAGTGTAGTTTCCAACAACTACTAAACGAGAGCCAGAAGATCGAAGCTCAGGAAAGGCAACCTGGAGAACACCTTGGAGTGGAACACACCATCTCTCTACACCCCATACCCAATTTGTAGGCCTAATGCAGCGTAGTTTCCAACAACTACTAAACGAGAGCATGAAGATCGAAGCAATGGAGAGGAAACCTGGGGAACACCTTGGAGTGGAACACACCATCTCTCTACACCCCATACCCAATTTGTAGGCCTAATGCAGTGTAGTTGTCTACAACTACTAAACGAGAGTCGGAAGACCGAAGCAATGTGGACGAAACCTGGGGAACACCTTGGAGTGGAACACACCATCTCTCTACACCCCATACCCAATTTGTAGGCCTAATGCAGTGTAGTTTCCAACAACTACTAAACGAGAGCCAGAAGATCGAAGCTCAGGAAAGGCAACCTGGAGAACACCTTGAAGTGGAACACACCATCTCTCTACACCCCATACCCAATTTGTAGGCCTAATGCAGCGTAGTTTCCAACAACTACTAAACGAGAGCCAGAAGATCGAAGCTCCAGAAAGGCAACCTGGAGAACACCTTGGAGTGGAACACACCATCTCTCTACACCCATACCCAATTTGTAGGCCTAATGCAGCGTAGTTTCCAACAACTACTAAACGAGAGCATGAAGATCGAAGCAATGGAGAGGAAACCTGGGGAACACCTTGGAGTGGAACACACCATCTCTCTACACTCCATACCCAATTTGTAGGCCTAATGCAGTGTAGTTTTCTACAACTACTAAACGAGAGTCGGAAGACCGAAGCAATGTGGACGAAACCTGGGGAACAGCTTGGAGTGGAACACACCATCTCTCTACACCCCATACCCAATTTGTAGGCCTAATGCAGTGTAGTTTCCAACAACTACTAAACGAGAGCCAGAAGATCGAAGCTCAGGAAAGGCAACCTGGAGAACACCTTGGAGTGGAACACACCATCTCTCTACACCCCATACCCAATTTGTAGGCCTAATGCAGTGTAGTTTCCAACAACTACTAAACGAGAGCATGAAGATCGAAGCAATGGAGAGGAAACCTGGGGAACACCTTGGAGTTGAACACACCATCTCTCTACACCCCATACCCAATTTGTAGGCCTAATGCAGCGTAGTTTCCAACAACTACTAAACGAGAGCATGAAGATCGAAGCAATGGAGAGGAAACCTGGGGAACACCTTGGAGTGGAACACACCATCTCTCTACACCCCATACCCAATTTGTAGGCCTAATGCAGCGTAGTTTCCAACAACTACTAAAGAGAGCATGAAGATTGAAGCAATGGAGAGGAAACCTGGGGAACACCTTGGAGTGGAACACACCATCTCTCTACACCCCATACCCAATTTGTAGGCCTAATGCAGCGTAGTTTCCAACAACTACTAAACGAGAGCATGAAGATCGAAGCAATGGAGAGGAAACCTGGGGAACACCTTGGAGTGGAACACACCATCTCTCTACACCCCATACCCAATTTGTAGGCCTAATGTAGCGTAGTTTCCAACAACTACTAAACGAGATCATGAAGATTGAAGCAATGGAGAGGAAACCTGGGGAACACCTTGGAGTGGAACACACCATCTCTCTACACCCCATACCCAATTTGTAGGCCTAATGCAGTGTAGTTTCCAACAACTACTAAACGAGAGCATTAAGATCGAAGCAATGGCGAGGAAACCTGGGGCACACCTTGGGGAGGCAGACACCGTTAGTAGGCCCTACCAAAGTTGTACCCCCAATGCAGTTTTAAAATTCCTAGAGGCTGAAAACAAGACTATTGACGCTCAGCTTTTTTCAAAGGAACACAGCTGAATTGAGTGGCGCAGACAGACACAGGTAGTAGGACTTAAACCAAAAATGTGGCTCACTGCCGCTTAAAAAAGTTACAGGGGTACACAAGCAGCAGTGCTCTGGGCAGTGGAGGACAATTTCAATAGTGGACCGCAGACAGACTTTGTACGCCTACTATTAAAAAAAGGATGCTCTATGCAATTAAAAATAGGTTCCAGGGGTCCACGGGCAGTAGTGGTGTGTTAAGTGGACGAGTATTGGAAGGAGGAACCGCAGACAGGCGTAGTAGGCCTAACATAACAAAATTAGGCTGTAGACACTGTAAAATTGGTTCCAGGGGTACACGGGCAGCAGTGGTGTGGTCAGCGGAGGAAAATTGGAATTAGGGACTGCAGACAGACTTTGTAGGCTGTCCCCTGTGGACCATGCATCCAACACATTAACCCAGTGCGCCGTAATGGACACGTAACTTTTTGTGGACATGCCTACTGGTCCATGCGTCTCTTGTCAGGTGCACCTTTCTACTGTTTGATTGCTTGAGTGCTATGACAATGCAGACTTTTTCATGCCGCTGGAGGGCTGGGATGGCTTTTCTCGCAAAAGAAATGTCGACTGGGTAGCTTGAACCGTTGCACAGCGTAGTTCATCTGGGCTTTCTAAATATAAAACAAAGAAAAAAAGGAGGCTACATGCACTTTCAGCTGGGTTCCAGGGGTACACGGCCAGCATTGGTCTGGTCAGTGGAGAACTATTGGAAGGAAGGACCGCAGACAGGCTTCGAAGGCCTAACATAATAACAGATGGCTGTAGGCAATTTTAAATTGGTTCCAGGGGAACACGGGCAGCAGTGGCCTGGTCAGTGTAGTAGTAGTAGAAAGAACGGACCGCAGACAGGCTTCGAAGGCCTAACATAAAAAAATTGGGCTGGCTGTAGGCAATTTTAAATTGGTTCCAGGGGGACACGGGCAGCAGTGGTGTGGTCAGTGGAGGCCTAGTGGAAGGAGTGACTGCAGACAGGCATCGAAGGCCTAACATAATAACAGATGGCTGTAGGCAATTTTAAATTGGTTCCATGGGTACACGGGCAGCAGTGGTGTGGTCAGTGGAGGCCTAGTGGAAGGAGTGACCGCAAACAGGCATCGAAGGCCTAACATAATAACAGATGGCTGTAGGCAATTTTAAATTGGTTCCAGGGGAACACGGGCAGCAGTGGCCTGGTCAGTGTAGTAGTAGTAGAAAGAACGGACCGCAGACAGGCTTCGAAGGCCTAACATAAAAAAATTGGGCTGGCTGTAGGCAATTTTAAATTGGTTCCAGGGGTACACGGGCAGCAGTGGTGTGGTCAGTGGAGGCCTAGTGGAAGGAGTGACCGCAGACAGGCATCGAAGGCCTAACATAATAACAGATGGCTGTAGGCAATTTTAAATTGGTTCCAGGGGTACACGGGCAGCAGTGGTGTGGTCAGTGGAGGCCTAGTGGAAGGAGTGACCGCAGACAGGCTTCGAAGGCCTAACATAACAAAATAGGGCTGTTGGCAATTTAAAATTGGTTCCAAGGGTACACGGGCAGCAGTACAATGGTCAGTGGAGGCCTAGTGGAAGGAGGGACCGCAAACAGGCATCGAAGGCCTAACATAATAACAGATGGCTGTAGGTAATTTTAAATTGGTTCCAGGGGAACACGGGCAGCAGTGGCCTGGTCAGTGTAGTAGTAGTAGAAAGAATGGACCGCAGACAGGCTTCGAAGGCCTAACATAAAAAAATTGGGCTGGCTGTAGGCAATTTTAAATTGGTTCCAGGGGTACACGGGCAGCAGTGGTGTGGTCAGTGGAGGCCTAGTGTAAGGAGTGACCGCAGACAGGCATCGAAGGCCTAACATAATAACAGATGGCTGTAGGCAATTTTAAATTGGTTCCAGGGGTACACGGGCAGCAGTGGTGTGGTCAGTGGAGGCCTAGTGGAAGGAGGGACCGCAGACAGGCTTCGAAGGCCTAAAATAACAAAATAGGGCTGTTGGCAATTTAAAATTGGTTCCAGGGGTACACGGGCAGCAGTACAATGGTCAGTGGAGGCCTAGTGGAAGGAGGTACCGCAGACAGGCTTCGAAGGCCTAACATACAAAAAAATAGGGCTGTTGGCAATTTAAAATTGGTTCCAGTGGTACAATGGCAGCAATACAATGGTCAGTGGAGGCCTAGTGGAAGGAGACAGGCTTCGAAGGCCTAACATAACAAAAATGTCAATACAATGGTATTGTCAGTGCCAGGCATTGAAGGATGTCAGCGCATAGACTAAACATTGGTGGAGCTGTGAGAGATAATTTTGCAAGTGGTAGAGCACTGTTTGAGCTGGGGGGGGGGAACTGTCTTATGGCCGGCGGTACAGGCCCAGGGCCCCTCATATTACAACGGTGTGTCTGACGTTGGGTGCGCACCACCACCGCCAGAGACACTTTATTGTACTATGAGGGACCCAGTGGCAGTGCCGTCGACCAAAAGCGGGCACACCCACCTCTTCAGACAAACAGCACTCTCACGGGTGCTGGCGCCAAGTGGCGATACCACGGCACCGTGTGGGGAGTTTGGCCATTTAGTGAGGTGTAAACATGTCATATGCTGGACAATCAGGTGCAGAAAATTACGAGATTGGAAAAGTCATTCAGAATAGTCCACAGGCAAGACCTTTTCATAGGAAAGCTAGGTGTCAGCCGGGCAAGGTGGGGCAAAAGATTTCGAAATCCAGTTGTGGTTCATTTTAATGAAGGTTAGATCATCTACATTTTGGGTAGCCAGATGAGTCCTTTTTTCTGTTAGTATTGAACCTGCAGCACTGAATACTCTTTCTGATAGGACACTAGCTGCCGGGCAAGCAAGCTCCTGCAATGCATATTCTGCCAATTCTGGCCAGGTGTCTAATTTGGATGCCCAGTAATCAAATGGGAATGACGGTTGAGGGAGAACGTCGATAAGGGATGAAAAATAGTTTGTAACCATACTGGACAAATGTTGTCTCCTGTCACTTTGAATTGATGCTGCAGTACCTGTCCTGTCTGCGGTCATAGCAAAATCACTCCACAACCTGGTCAGAAAACCCCTCTGGCCAACGCCACTTCTGATTTCTGCCCCTCTAACACCTCTGGTCTGCTGGCCCCTGCAGCTCGTGTGAGAACGATCACGGGCGCTGTGTGCAGGGAATGCCAGAAGCAAACGGTCAACAAGAGTTGATTGTTTGGTTGCTAATATTATTTCCAAGTTGTCATGTGGCATTATATTTTGCAATTTGCCTTTATAGCGAGGATCAAGGAGGCAGGCCAACCAGTAATCGTCATCGTTCATCATTTTAGTAATGCGTGTGTCCCTTTTCAGGATACGTAAGGCATAATCCGCCATGTGGGCCAAAGTTCCAGTTCTCAAATCTGCGGTTGTGCTTGGTTGAGGGGCAGTTTCAGGCAAATCCACGTCACTTGTGTCCCTCCAAAAACCAGAACCCGGCCTTGCCGCGCCAACAATTTCCAGTGGCCCCGGAAAAGCTTCCTCATTAAAAATATAATCATCCCCATCATCCTTCTCGTCCTCCTCCTCCTCTTCGCCCGCTACCTCGTCCTGTACACTGCCCTGGCCAGAGAATGGCTGACTGTCATCAAGGCTTTCCTCTTCCTCAGCTGCAGACGCCTGATCCTTTATGTGCGTCAAACTTTGCATCAGCAGACGCATTAGGGGGATGCTCATGCTTATTATGGCGTTGTCTGCACTAACCAGCCGTGTGCATTCCTCAAAACACATGGACTTGACACATGTCTTGAATCTTCGACCACTGCACACCTGACAACTCCATGTCTGCCATCCTACTGCCTGCCCGTGTATGTGTATCCTCCCACAA
Organism: Ranitomeya imitator; assembly: GCF_032444005.1. Classification (NCBI taxonomy): domain Eukaryota; kingdom Metazoa; phylum Chordata; class Amphibia; order Anura; family Dendrobatidae; genus Ranitomeya; species Ranitomeya imitator. The sequence continues at coordinate 735,195,110 of NC_091283.1, forward strand.
AAACATAACAGCCCACCTCTGTTCGCACAGGCTCTGAAGCATGTGCAGTGTTGAGTTCCACCTTGTTGCAACGTCTATGATTAGGCGATGCTGGGGAAGGTTCAAAGAACGCTGATAGGTCTGCATACGGCTGGAGTGTACGGGCGAACGGCGGATATGTGAGCAAAGTCCACGCACTTTGAGGAGCAGGTCGGATAACCCCGGATAACTTTTCAGGAAGCACTGCACCACCAGGTTTAAGGTGTGAGCCAGGCAAGGAATGTGTTTCAGTTGGGAAAGGGAGATGGCAGCCATGAAATTCCTTCCGTTATCACTCACTACCTTGCCTGCCTCAAGATCTACAGTGCCCAGCCACGACTGCGTTTCTTTCTGCAAGAACTCGGACAGAACTTCCGCGGTGTGTCTGTTGTCGCCCAAACACTTCATAGCCAATACAGCCTGCTGACGTTTGCCAGTAGCTGCCCCATAATGGGAGACCTGGTGTGCAACAGTGGCAGCTGCGAATGGAGTGGTTGTGCGACTGCGGTCTGTGGACGAGCTCTCGCTTCTGCAGGAGGACGAGGAGGAGGAGGAGGGGGTGCGAACGGCTACAGCCAACTGTTTCCTAGACCGTGGGCTAGGCAGAACTGTCCCAAACTTGCTGTCCCCTGTGGACCCTGCATCCACAACATTCACCCAGTGTGCCGTGATGGACACGTAACGTCCCTGGCCATGCCTACTGGTCCATGCATCTGTTGTCAGGTGCACCTTTGTGCTCACAGATTGCCTGAGTGCATGGACGATGCGCTCTTTAACATGCTAGTGGAGGGCTGGGATGGCTTTTCTGGAAAAAAAGTGTCGACTGGGTAGCTTAAATATGGATCCCAGGGCCTGAAGGAGAGTTTCCTCTCCTTCAGACCCTGGGAACCATTGGAAACCCAATGCACTGCATTGGGTTTCGTGTTTCGGCCGACCCCGACCCCGACTTTTTTATAGGATCGGTCGATCTCACTCGACCCGACTTTTGAAAAAGTCGGGTTTCATGAAACCCGACCCGATCCTATAAAAGTAAAAGTCGCTCAACCCTATTCTTCACTGTTGGGAGCGGGGTTCTTTTTTGTTGCCATGAAGGATGGCTCCTTGAGACCCTGTATTGATTATCGCCTCTTGAATAAGATCACGGTTAAATTTCAATACCCCTTGCCTTTGCTTACTGATTCATTTGCTAGGATTAAGGGGGCTAGCTGGTTTACTAAGATTGACCTTCGAGGGGCATATAATCTTATTCGTATCAAGCAGGGTGACGAATGGAAAACTGCATTTAATACGCCCGAAGGCCATTTTGAATACCTTGTGATGCCCTTCGGACTCTCTAATGCCCCATCTGTGTTCCAATCCTTCATGCATGATATCTTTCGGAGTTATCTTGATAAATTCATAGTTGTATATTTGGATGATATTTTGATTTTTTCCAATGATTGGGAGTCTCATGTGAAACAGGTCAGGATGGTATTTCAGATCCTCCGTAATAATGCTTTGTTTGTGAAGGGGTCAAAGTGCCTCTTTGGAGTGCAGAAGGTTTCTTTTTTGGGTTTCATTTTTTCTCCCTCATCTATAGAAATGGATTCGGTTAAGGTTCAGGCCATTCATGATTGGATTCAGCCCACATCTGTGAGGAGCCTTCAGAAATTCTTGGGCTTTGCTAATTTTTATCGTCGTTTCATTGCCAACTTCTCCAGTGTGGTTAAACCTCTAACCGATTTGACCAAGAAAGGCGCTGATGTGACAAATTGGTCCTCCGCGGCTGTTTCTGCCTTTCAGGAGCTTAAACGCCGATTTACTTCTGCCCCTGTGTTGCGTCAGCCAGATGTTTCTCTTCCATTTCAGGTTGAGGTTGACGCGTCTGAGATTGGGGCAGGGGCCGTTTTGTCTCAGAGGAATTCTGATGGTTCCTTGATGAAACCGTGTGCCTTCTTTTCTCGGAAGTTTTCGCCTGCGGAACGCAATTATGATGTCGGCAATCGGGAGTTGTTGGCTATGAAGTGGGCATTTGAGGAGTGGCGACCTTGGCTTGAGGAGGCCAAGCACCGTATTGTGGTCCTGGCCGATCATAAGAATCTGATTTACCTCGAGTCTGCCAAACGGCTGAATCCTAGACAGGCTCGATGGTCCCTGTTTTTCTCCCGTTTTGATTTTGTGGTCTCGTACATTCCTGGTACTAAGAATGTTAAGGCAGATGCCCTCTCTTGGAGTTTTTTTTCCTGATTCCCCTGGGGTTCTTGAGCCGGTCGGCATTTTGAAGGAAGGGGTGATTCTTTCTGCCATCTCCCCTGATTTGCGATGGGTTCTTCAGGAATTTCAGGCTGATAAGCCTGACTGCTGTCCTGTGGGGAAACTGTTTGTTCCTGATAGATGGACTAGTAAAGTGATTTCTGAGGTTCATTGTTCTGTTTTGGCAGGCCATCCTGGGATTTTTGGTACCAGAGATTTGGTCGGTAGGTCCTTTTGGTGGCCTTTGGTGGGGATTTATTATGATGGAATATAGGCTGAACTGGATGGACAAATGTCTTTTTTCGGCCTTACTAACTATGTTACTATGTTACTATGTTCTTTGTCACGGGATGTGCGTTCTTTTGTGCAGTCCTGTGGGATTTGTGCGCGGGCTAAGCCTTGCTGTTCCCGCGCTAGTGGGGTGCTTTTGCCATTGCCGGTCCCTGAGAGACCTTGGACGCATATTTCTATGGATTTTATTTCCGATCTTCCTGTTTTCCAAAGAATGTCGGTTATCTGGGTTGTCTGTGACCGACTTTCTAAGATGGTTCATTTGGTGCCTAAATTGCCTTCTTCTTCTGATTTGGTTCCGTTGTTTTTTCAGCATGTGGTACGTTTGCATGGTATTCCGGAGAATATTGTGTCCGACAGAGGTTCCCAGTTTGTTTCTAGGTTTTGGCGGGCCTTTTGTGCCAAGCTGGGCATTGATTTGTCTTTTTCCTCTGCATTTCATCCTCAGACAAATGGCCAGACAGAGCGAACTAATCAGACCTTGGAGACCTATTTGAGATGCTTTGTGTTTGCTGATCAGGATGATTGGGTGGCTTTTTTGCCATTGGCCGAGTTTGCCCTTAATAATCGGGCTAGTTCGGCTACTTTGGTTCCGCCTTTTTTTTGTAATTTTGGTTTTCATCCTCGTTTTTCTTCTGGGCAAGTTGAGCCTTCTGACCTTCCTGGTGTGGATTCTGTGGTCGTCAGGTTGCAGCAGATTTGGGCTTATGTGGTGGACAATTTGGTGCTGTCTCAGGAGGAGGCTCAGCGTTTTGCTAACTGTCATCGGTGTGTTGGTTCCCGGCTTCGGGTTGGTGATCTGGTTTGGTTATCTTCCCGTCATGTTCCTATGAAGGTTTCTTACCCTAAGTTTAAGCCTCGATTTATTGGTCCTTATAGGATTTCTGAGATTATTAATCCGGTGTCCTTTTGCCTGGTGCTTCTGGCCTCTTTTGCCATTCATAATGTCTTCCATAGATCCTTGTTGCAGAAATATGTGGAGCCCGTTGTTCCCTCTGTTGATCCTCCGGACCCTGTATTGATCGATGGGGAGTTGGAATATGTTGTTGAGAAGATTTTGGATTCCCGATTTTTGAGGCGGAAGCTTCAGTACCTTGTCAAGTGGAAGGGTTATTGCCAGGAGGATAATTTTTGGGTTTTTGCCTCTGATGTCCATGCCGTTGATTTGGTTAGTGGCTTTCATCGGGCTCATCCTGATCGGCCTGGGGGCTCTGGTGAGGGTTCGGTGACCCCTCCTCAAGGGGGGTACTGTTGTGAATTCAGCTTTTGGGCTCCCTCCGGTGGTTGTAGAGGGTAATGCAGTTGTGCCTGGACTGCAGGAGTGGACAGGTGTATCTACTAATTGCAAAACTGACTGGGGTATATAGCTTTGCTGGATCCTTTAGTCAGTGCCAGTTGTCCATTGTTCTTGAAGGATTCACTTCCCTGATGGTCTCTCCAGTTTGCTGTGTTTTTCTACAAAGATAAGTCCTGGCTTTGTTTTTGCTGTCCACCTGCAGTGGACCTTATAGTTCTGTGCATTTTCATGTTTTTGTCCTGTCCAGCTTGGTCTGTGAAGGATTTTTTGCAGCCTAGCTATTTCTCTGGAGATGCAGATATACCCCCCATGTCTTTAGTCAGATGTGGTGATCCATATTTTCTGCGGTGGATATTTTCTAGTGTTTTTATACTGACCGCATAGTACTCTGTTCTATTCTTTCTTTTTAGCTAGAATGGCCTCCTATGCTAAAATCTGATTTCATATCTGCGTATGTTATTTCCCTCTCCTCTCACAGTCAATATTTGTGGGGGGCTAGCTATCCTTTGGGGATTTTCTCTGAGGCAAGATAGGTTTCCTGTTTCTGTCTTTAGGGGTAGTTAGATCTTAGGCTGTGCCGAGGGGTCTAGGGAGTGTTAGGTACCCCCCACGGCTACTTTTAGTTGCGCTGCTAGGTTCAGGGTTTGCGGTCAGTACAGGGACCACCTTCTCCAGAGTACATCTCATGCTGCTGAAAGGCCACCAGATCATAACACATGACCACTGACAGCTCTCTGTTGGGCAGTTAGCCTGTGCCTCTGTGAAGTCTAACAGGGTGCAGTGCTTTGCTTTCATGGCTACTCTGTGAAATAACAGAGCTAGTTCATACCGCCATATAGTGCCGCCATTGCTAGCAGCAGGTTCTCCTGCATGGTCGACCCGGGGCTGCGAACTCATCAATAACAATAAAACATCTATATTCACTCGGCGTTCCGCTAGCCCTAAGAGAATACTAGCACCAGGGACTGGCTAGTAAATGGCAGACATACAGCAGTCCTTGCGGTATATCCAGCAGCTGGAGGGTAGAATGGCGCCTTTCGAGAGCACAACCTCAGCTGTGGATGTTACCGCAGTTGCTGTACAGGCTGCTAGCGTGGCTGCAGCAACCTTGTCCACTGCCACCCCAGTTCCGACATTATCTTACCTCCCGCTGCCAGAAAATTTTTCTGGAGATAGTAAATCTTGTAGGGGTTTTGTGAGTCAGTGCTCTATTTACCTCGAGCTCCTGGCTGCACGTTTTTCCACAGAGCGGGCAAAGGTGGGATTTATTGTATCTCTCTTGTCGGACAGGGCGCTGGAATTGGCTACACCGCTGTGGGAGCGTGGCGATCATGCGGTGCAGAGTTCTCCACTTTTCCTGAGCATTCTGAAGCAGGTCTTTTTAGGACCTCGAGTCACCCATGACACGGCACTCCAACTTTTGGCATTGACTCAATGTTTGTCCTTGGTCAGCCATTTTGCCGTCCACTTCCGTACCCTAGCATCTGAGCTTCAGTGGTCGGATAAAGCCCTTATCCCCATATTTTGGAGGGGCTGGCTGATCACGTGAAGGACGCTCTGGCCACTAGGGAGATTGCTGCCACACAGGAGGAGTTCATAGCTGTCTCCACTCATATTGACCTCCGTTTTAACGAGCTAAGGTTAGAACAAGCCCAGTGTAGGCAAAGGTTTCGGCTGGCTCTCATTTTTGCCAAACCTCTGGAATCTCCAGTCCTGGTCCCTGAGTCACATGAGGCAATGGAAGTGTCACGTGTGGGTCTAAGTCCCGGACTGCTTGTATATTTAAGGTCTGTCATGTTTGCTAGCAGTCAGGACATCTTGCTACCAGATGTCCCGAGCGGTCGAGGAAACATCAGCATCTAGTGGTAGTAGGTGGAGGTACACTAGACATGGCGACGTTTGCCTCCAAATTGTCCTTTAATCCTCTGTGTGGATTCTGGGGCGGAGAGCAATTTTATGTCTTCTGCCTTTGCCCAATGTCACGCAATACCCCTGGTAATGCTAGCTCAACCAGTAACGGTACGAGTGGTGAATGGGTCGACACTGCCCTCACAGATAACACACCAGACCATCCCTTTTACTCTGTCCATGTCGCCATCCCATCAGGAGATTATATCTCTGCTCGTCATTCCTGAGGGAATTGATGAGGTCCTGTTGGGGATACCTTGGCTATGGTACCACTCTCCTAATATCGAGTGGTCTTCAGGCAGAATTCTGGGATGGGGTGAATCTTGTGGGGGTAGGTGTCAGAGGGAGTGCGTTCAGGTTGCTACTACTGAGGTACCCGCAGATCTATCCTCTCTCCCCAAGCAATATTGGTCCTATGCAGACGTGTTCTCCAAAAAGGCGGCGGAGACCCTTACGCCCCACCGCCCCTATGACTGTCCTATTGATCTCTTGCCTGGTGCTGAGCCTCCCCGGGGTCGAGTCTATCAGTTATCTCTGCCGGAGATGGAGGCAATGTCTCTGTACATTCAAGAAAATCTGGCAAGAGGGTTCATCAGGAAGTCAGTGTCACCTGCTGGGGCTGGGTTCTTTTTCGTGCAGAAGAAGAATGGGGAGCTACGTCCATGCATAGATTACAGGGGTCTTAACGCCATCACCGTTAAGAATAAGTTACCTTTGCCTCTGATATCTGAGCTTTTTGATAGGCTTCGGGGAGCAAGGGTATTTACTAAATTAGATCTGTGGGGTGCTTACAACCTGATTCGCATCTGTGAGGGGGACGAATGGAAGACGGCTTTTAACACCAGGGATGGGCACTATGAATATCTGGTGATGCTCTTCGGGCTCTGTAATGCCCCAGCCATTTTCCAAGACTTTGTGAACGACATCTTCCGGGATATGCTCTCCACCTCGGTCGTAGTCTATCTGAATGATATTCTCATCTACTCTCCAGATATTGACTCCCACCGGAGAGATGTTTGCAAAGTCTTCGACCTCCTATGGGCCAACTCCCTCTATGCCAAGTTGGAGAAGTGTGTGTTCGAGCAGGAGTCCTTACCTTTCCTAGGCTATATCAACTCCGCCAAGGGATTGGCTATGGATCCTGCCAAACTACAGGCTGTGATGGACTGGCAGGAACCCCATTCTCTTAAAGCGGTGCAGCGCTTTATGTTGTTCATTAATTACTATTGCCAGTTCATTCCACACGTCTCAACTTTGGTAGCTTCCTTGGTTGCCCTCACCAAGAAGGGAGCAAATCCCAAATTGTGGTCTGAGGAGGTCTCCAAGGCCTTTAACTCCATTAAGTCACACTTCGCTAGCGCTCCCATCCTACATCGCCCCGATGTAGATAAGCCATTTATAATGGAGGTGGATGCCTCGTCTGATGGTGCTGGAGCAGTCCTTTTCCAAAAGGATGCTCAAGGTCGGAAGGATCCTTGCTTCTTCTTCTCGAAGGCCTTCTCACCAGCAGAGAGGAATTATTCCATCGGGGACAGGGAGTTGCTAGCCATGAAGTTGGCTTTCTCGGAGTGGAGACATCTCTTGGAGGGAGCTCATTTTCCCTTCCAAGTCTTCACAGATCACAAGAATTTGGTATACCTGCAGACAGCCCAGCGGTTAAATTCTCACCAGGCCAGATGGTCCTTGTTCTTCTCCCGCTTTCATTTCACCCTCCATTTTCTTTCTGGGGAGAAGAACATTCGTGTCGACGCTCTCTCTCTCGCTCCGTTGTATCATCTGAGGAAGAGGAGCCTCGGCTTATTGTCCCCACCGGGAGCCTGAGAACTGTGGCCCCGGTTTCGCTAGAGTCTCTGACTCCGGGCAAGACTTTTGTAACATCCAGTTTGTGACCGGAGGTTCTCTCTTGGGCTCACTTGTCCAGGGTGGGTGGACATTTTGGTTCCAAAAGGACATCTGAGTTACTGGCGAGGACATAATGGTGGCCGCATATGGCTCATGATGTTGCAGACTATGTTTGGGCGTGTGTCTCTTGCGCCAAGAACAAGTCTCCTCGGCAACGGCCAGCTGGGTTGCTTTACCCCCTGCCGGTGGCGGACAGGCCCTGGGAGATGTTCGGGATGGACTTTGTGCTGGGCTTACCCAAGTCTCGTAGCTGCACCATTTTCTGGGTGATCACCGACCATTTTTCCAAAATGGTTCACTTGGTGCCTCTTCCACGGCTACCTTCTGCACGGGCTCTGGCAGCGTTGTTCATCAAGCATATCTTTCGCCTACACGGTATGCCGGACAAGATTGTCAGTGACCGGGGTCCCCAGTTTGCGTCTCGATTCTGGACAGTGCTTTGTCGTCTACTCAGTATTGAGTTGAATCTCTCATCGGCTTATCATCCCGAGACGAATGGGTTGGTTGAGAGGGCCAATCAGACCCTGGTCACATATTTACGACATTTTGTTTCTGACAGGCAGGATGACTGGGCATCCTTGTTACCGTGGGCAGAGTTTGCGCTTAACAATGCTGTAGCCGACTCCACCGGTTAGACTCCTTTCCTCCTTAATTACGGCCAGCATCCGCGGGTTCCTGTGCCTATGCCCATGTCTTCTGCTGACTCCAGGGTGGCAGACTGGGCAGTGGAGGCATGGGACATTTGGGACTGCACTCAGGATGCCATCCGGGCCTCCAAGGAGAGAATGAAGTCCTCCGCCGATGCACATCGGCGCCCTGCCCCGACCTTTGCTCCTGGCGACTTAGTGTGGCTCTCCGCCCATAACATAAGGCTGCGTGTTGAGTCCACTAAATTTGCACCTTGCTACTTGGGTCCCTTCAAAGTCCTCGAACAGGTTAATCCTGTGGTCTACCGTCTGGCCCTTCCTCCATGCCTAGGTATCACCGACACCTTTCATGCGTCCGGTTCGTATACGGACGATTACGAGGTGAAGGCTATTTTGAGGTGCAAGGTGGTGCGTGGCAAAAAAATTCATTTTGGTGGACTGGAAGGGTTATGGTCCAGATGACAGGTCCTGGGAGCCTGCTGAGCACATTCAGGCTCTGCAGCTCATTGCTGCCTTCGAGCGTAGCGAGGCCCAAGGAGGGGGGCCCTAGGAGGGAGGGTAATGTTAGGGTCGAGTTCCCGCCTCTGCACAGGGGGAATTTTGGGCTATCTCCGCTGCGGTCTCCCATTCTTCTCCTGCTGCAGTGGAGCCTGCTCAGTGGAGACGTCAGTCCCAGCGTCTCGCTCAGTCTGACTCTGTACAAAGAGTTACTGCTGCTTTTCCTGCTTCTGTAAATTAAAGCCAGTGCTGGGCAGCAGCAAGCAGACGCTTCTAGGACTAAGTCCTGCTTTTCTCGTTCTTAGCATGCCCAGAGTAAGATCTCTCAGTGAAGATCGAGGGTCACATGTTCAGATACTGCAGCTAAATCCATTGGTCCACCAGGAAGGTCCTGTAGGTGCTCAGGCTCTGTAGCAGACTCTCATTGGTCCTTCTAGGAAGGTCCTGTACTTGCTGCAATTATTTAAGGCTAGTATCTTTCTAAGTTATGTGCTTTGTGCCAGTGTGGTCATGTAAGATTGTAACATAGTAACATAGTAACATAGTTAGTAAGGCCGAAAAAAGACATTTGTCCATCCAGTTCAGCCTATATTCCATCATAATAAATCCCCAGATCTACGTCCTTCTACAGAACCTAATTGTATGATACAATATTGTTCTGCTCCAGGAAGACATCCAGGCCTCTCTTGAACCCCTCGACTGAGTTCGCCATCACCACCTCCTCAGGCAAGCAATTCCAGATTCTCACTGCCCTAACAGTAAAGAATCCTCTTCTATGTTGGTGGAAAAACCTTCTCTCCTCCAGACGCAAAGAATGCCCCCTTGTGCCCGTCACCTTCCTTGGTATAAACAGATCCTCAGCGAGATATTTGTATTGTCCCCTTATATACTTATACATGGTGTGACAAAACACTCTGGGATCGCCTTTGCTGGGGTCAAAGGACACGTGGTTTGTGCATTGAATCTGAGGCGTACAGCAGGTTTCTGAGCAGGCTGACCTCAGGTCAGATTTATTAACGTGAAAGCAACACAAAAAACAAAACGTAAAAATAAACCCTAGCCTGTCCGGCACTAACTAAACAAATACGTTGCTATCTCAACAACTGGGGGGCTTCTCCCACCCAGCTAACATCATACAGATCTTGAGCAGAGCTCTTCACTCACGTTTGTCTCACACAGGCAGGCAATCTGTGTGCCCCAGGCAGACACTGGAAACACCCAGCTGGTCATCTTTTATTCCTGCAATCATTAACCCATTAGCACCCTGAAGATACTGAGTGGCCTAATTCACATAGGACAAACACCTGGGCGAGATATACCTGCCTCCATCTACAACACCAGCATGAGTCTTACAATGGTTATTAGATCGCCCCTCAGTCGTCTTTTTTCTAGACTAAATAATCCTAATTTCGCTAATCTATCTGGGTATTGTAGTTCTCCCATCCCCTTTATTAATTTTGTTGCCCTCCTTTGTACTCTCTCTAGTTCCATTATATCCTTCCTGAGCACCGGTGCCCAAAACTGGACACAGTACTCCATGTGCGGTCTAACTAGGGATTTGTACAGAGGCAGTATAATGTGTTCAGGGACCCGGCTGAAATAAGCCCCTAAAATGCTGGCACCTCCGGCGAGGAGATTGTGTGTTTGTATGTATTCAGGGACCTGGCTGAAATAAGCCCCTAGAATGCTGGCTCCTCCGGCGAGGAGTTTTGTGTGCATGCATGACCACTGACTGCTCTCTGTTGGGCAGTTAGCCTGTGCCTCTGTGAAGTCTAACAGGGTGCAGTGCTTTGCTTTCACGGCTACTCTGTGAAATAACAGAGCTATTTCATACCGCCATATAGTACCGCCATTGGGAGCAGCAGGTTCTTCTGCATGGTGGACCCTGGGCTGCGAACGCATCAATAACAATAAAACATCTATATTCACTCGGTGCGTTCCGCTAGCCCTAACACTGTTAAACTGGGTCCCAAGTTTATTGATCCTTACGAGATCATTGAGGTTGTCAATCCTGTTGCCTTTTGTCTGTGCTTACCTCTGTCACTTTGTATCCCCAATGTGTTCCATAAGTCCCTTGTTAATTCATTTGTACCTTCCTCTGTCAGGTCTCCACCCCCTCCACCCTTTGCCTTGGTGGATGAAAAAACTGAGTATGAAGTTGAATGGATAGTCGATTCTCAGATGGTTTGCAGTTTGCTTCAGTACTTGGTACATTGGAGGGGTTACGGTTCTGATGATCGATCTTGGGTCCCGGCATGATCAGTCCATGCTGATCGGTTGGTTCAGGCTTTTCATGCATGTTATCCTGGGAAACCTGGGGGGTCTGGTGGCCCCCTTTAAGAGGAGGGTACTGTCATCATCCAGAGTCGGTGTGGGAAGAGAGGAATGAACAGGCACAGGCAAAGAAAGCTATACGCAGCAGGACAAATCAGGGTCTCACCAGAGCCATGTAAACATGCCGTAGGCAGGAAATATAACTGCCACTGAATACAGGGAGCAGCTCAAATATAAAGCAGACCTGACACAGGAACGAGGGTGTAAAAGTTATCCCCTGACATGACCAGGAAGGAGTGAAAAAACCCAAAACCTAGCTTGTCTGACTTTTCTGCTGCCAAGAGGTGGTAGCCTTGCTGCAGTTCTGCTGGTCTGCTCTGAGCAGGTTTTTCAGTCCTCTTTCCACTTTGCTGCCATCTAGTGGAGTTTGGAGTTTGCATTTACCTGCATTGCTGCAGCATGACAGTTTATAGCCTGGGAAAGGGGTAATACCCATGGAGCTTCCAAGGCTATTAATGTAAGCTCACAGCTGTAAAATTAGCCTTTACTGGCTATTAAAGTGGAGAACCCTAAAAAAATGACGTATATCCTCCTATAATAACCAGCAAAGGCTATGCAGACATCTGTGGGCTGATATTAATAGCCTATGAAGGGGCCATGGATACTGCCCCCAGAGTAAAAACATCAGATGCTCCAATTCTGGCACTTAGCCTCACTCTTACCACTTGCCCTGTAGCAGTGGCAAGTGGGGTGACAGTTGTGGGGTTGATGTCACCTTTGTATTGTCAGGTGACATCAAGCCTAGAGGTTAGTAATGGAGAGTCATCAGTAAGACGCCCCAATTGCTAACTCCATTGTCACATTGTGAGAAAACACAGACACCCAGGAAAAATTCCTTTAATGAAAGAATGACACAGACTCCTATAATATTTTTAATTAAACCATACTTACAACCTCGCCTAATTCCACCGAAGCTCTCGTTCTCCTGTAATGAAACTAATATAAAAAGACAACAACATACCATACCTCTCTGTCTTTCTGTCCCACGCCATAATCCATGTCTGGGGGAGAAATAGTTTTCAGCCCGGATGGTGCCAAGATGCCACCGTCAAGGCCAAGAACCATTGGTGAATGAACTGCTGTGAGCACAGCCTCAGTGCCTTGCGGTGACCTCACTGAGGCTGCTTTCCCAGCTGGGCTGAACTGCGGTGACCTCAGTGAGATCCCCGCTAGCACCGTGGGAAAGTCGAATGCTGCAGAGGCGAGTTCACTGCAGTGAAATTTTCCTGGTGAACTCTCCTCTCAAAATACATGTTCCTGCAAATCGCGTCATGAGTTCTCATACTTGGAAGTCCCTACACTAAAATTAAAAGCAAAGCCACAGGAAGAAGAATTAAATCCCACCAAAATTCATGAATTGGTTGGTTGTGAATGGTTTTCTCATCAGTATTTTTAACCTGTGTTGCCTTTATTTCTACTAACTGGGTTTGCTGCTTCCTTTACTGCTTTAGTTTCTAAGACTTGGGAAAGTAAATACTGTTGCCATTTTTTGCTGCGTTAATTTTTGAATTTTGGGGGAATTTTAATTCCTGTTTCTGTGGCTTTGCTTTTAATTTTACACTCTCGTGATCCAAATTCACTTAAAAATGTCTTCTGCATTCCCTGATTCGGCTTTAACGTGAATCATACAGTGGGGAAAAAAGTATTTAGTCAGCCACCAGTTGTGCAAGTTCTCGCACATAAAAAGATGAGAAAGGCCTGTATGTGACATCATAGGTAGACCACAACTATGAGAGTCAAAATGAGAAAACAAATCCAGAAAATCAACTTATCTGATTTGGCAAGATTTATTTTGCCAATTATGGTGGAAAATATGTATTTGGTCACCTAAAAACATGCAAGACTTCAGACTCTCACAGACCTGTAACTTCTTGTTTAAGAAGTTCTTTTGTCCTCCACTTATTATCTATAGTAATGGCACCTGTTTGAAGTTGTTATCAGTATAAAAGACACCTGTCCACAACTTCAGTCACACTCCAAACTCCACTATGGTGAAGACCAAAGAGCTGTCGAAGGACACCAGAAACAAAATTGTATCCCTGCATCAGGCTGGGAAGACTGAATCTGCAATAGGCAAGCAGTTTGGTGTGATGAAATCAACTGTGGGAGCAATAATAAGAAAATGGAAGACATAAAAGACAACTGATAATCTCCCTTAATCTGGGGCTCCACGCAAGATCTCACCCCGTGGGGTCAAAATGATCACAAGAATGGAAAGCAAAAATCTCAGAACCACATGGAGAACCTAGTGATTGACCAGCATAGAGCTGGAACCACTGTAATAAAGGCTACCATCAGTAACAAACTAAGCCACCAGGGACTCAGATTCTGCAGTGCCAGACATGTCCTCCTGCTTAAGCCAGTACATGTCTGGGCCCATCTGAAGTTTGCAAGAGAGCATTTGGATTATCCAGAAGAGTATTGGGAGCATGTCATATGGTCTGATGAGTTGCATCCAAAGAACATCATACCTACTGTGAAGCATGGGGGTGGCAACATCATGCTTTGCGGCTATTTTTCTGCAATAGGACCAAGACGACTGATTAGTCCTATTGGGGCCAGGTATCGTGAGATTTTGAGTGTAAATTTCCTTCCATCAGCAAGAGCATTGAAGATGAAACGTGGATGGGTCTTTCAACATGATAATGATCCCAAGCACAGCGCCAGGAAAACTAAGGAGTGGCTTCGTAAGAAGCATGTGAAGGTCCTGGAGAGGCCTAGCCAGTCTCCAGATCTGAACCCCATAGAAAACCGTTGGAGGGAATTGAAAGTTTGTATTGCCCAGCGACAGGCCCAAATCAACACGACTCTAGAGGAGATCTGCATGGAGGAATGGGCCAACATACCACCAACAGTGTGTGCCAACCTTGTGAAGACTTACAGAATATGTTTGACCTCTGTCATTGCCAACAAAGAATATATATAACAAAATATTTAGATGAACTTTTGTTAATGACCAAATACTTATTTTCCACCATAATTTGCAAAATAAATCTTGCCAAATAAGACAAGGTGATTTTCCGGATTTGTTTTCTCATTTTGACTCTCACAGCTATGGTCTACTTACGATGTCAGTTACAGGCCTCTCTCATCTTTTTAAGTGGGAGAACATGCACAATTGGTGGCTGACTAAATACTTTTGTTCCCCACTGTATATTTATTATTCTTACTCATATAGTGATTAATTAAGGTTGAAGGAAGACTTTAAGTCCATCTAGCTCAACCCATAGCCTAACCTAACATACCCTTACATGTTAATCCAGAGGAAGGCAAAAAAAAACTATGTGGCAAAGAGTTAGCTCCACATTGAGGAAAAAAACTCCTTCTCGAATCCACATACGGCAATCAGACTAGTTCCCTGGATCAACTCCCTATCAAGGAATCTAGTGTATATAACCTGTAACATTATAGTTTTCAAGAAATATATATAGGGCCATTATATTCTACAGCACCTTACTGATATTGTTATCACTGTCCCCATTAAGGTTCACAATCTAAATTGTATATCAGTTTGTCTTTAGAGTTTGGGAGGAAACCCGAGTACCCAGAGAAAACCCACGCAAACATGGGGAGAGCATACAAACTCCTTGCAGATGCTGCTAGTGGCATAAGAACATCATAACCAACCCTTTATGAGTAAGGTGAAGAGGGAATTGAGTAAAGCCCTGTACATGACACAACTGAATACATCAGTTTACCATCCTCAGATAGACAGCCTTGTAAAAAGGTTCAATAAAATATTGAAGAGTAAAAAGGTTATATAAAAAGACGGTCTTGACTGGGACTGTCTCCTTCCATATTTGTTGTTTTCAATCCGGAAGGTTCCACAAGACTCTACTGGATTCTCTCCATTTTAACTTCCATATGAAAGACATTCACAGGGTCTCCTTGATATGCATGTGACTTGTCAAGTTAATTGCTTGCATCCAAAAATTTTAGGGGCTTCATGGCAAAAAAAGCGAATACATATGCACATGCCAAATATTAGTTATTTGAGCCCATAAATGTATTTTATGCCTATATTTTCCTCATTTCACTTCACCAACTGAGACTATTTAGTGCTGATTAGTGATGAGCGAGTATACTCGGTACCCAAGATTTCCTGAGCACGCTCCGGTGTCCTTCGAGTATTTGTAAGTACTCAGAGATTTAGTTTTCAGCACCGCAGCTGAATGATTTACATCTGTAAGCCAGCTTGATTACATGTGGGGATTCCCCAGCAACCAGGCAACCCCCACATGTACTTATGCTGGCTAACAGATGTAAATCATTCAGCTGCAGCGCTGAAAATGAAATCTCCAAGTACTTACAAATACTCGGAGGACACCCGAGCGTGCTCGGGAAATCTCGAGCACCAAGTATCCTGTATTCGCTCATCACTAGTGCTGATATTTCACACACAAATCAGATTACAAAAATGTTTTAACACATATTGTAACGTAACAAAACAAGTAAAAAGCCAAGGGGGTGAATACTTCACAAGTCACTGTAAGTATGCACTATATTTATTAGGACACTTACGCCTCTTAATAAATTTGATGCATCTTTTTTACCTGCACAGTTTGTATCAGAACTGATTTGTGTTCCTCCACAATATTTTATGCTTATCATGTTGATTTAATGTAACTGTTAAAAGTGCTGCAGATAATATGTTACAGTTGAGTCTATATGTTTTCCTAGCTGTGGTCTTAGCAAGAAAGCAGTTGGAATAGAATGTACTGTCTGTAGACAAGACTGAACTGATTACAGCCTTGTTACTGCATCTGCTGGGCAGCATAGTTTTTAGCTATATTCACAGGAATAAAATGTCACATTTTTAACATTATTTCACAAAAGAATGAGTAGAAATGAATAAAATATAGGAAACGAGCTGGCCTTCTCTTGTGTCATTTCTTACATTTCTTTTTTGCATTGACATATTTTTCATTGACTGTCAAGAGTATACTAGCTTTGAAGAAAAAAATAATTTTGCATTATCATTAGCAAACGTTGTTAGTAATGTAATGGGTTTTTCTAAACCTGTACATCTCACTCCGGTATTTGCTGACAGGTTGCAGTAGTGACATCATGATTACACTTGACATCTGCAGCCAATCACTTGGTTGAATGGCTCGTGCCGTCTATATTAGCTTCAGATGTTAGCTGTGCTGTAGTGTCATGATACCAAAGCTACAGCCTGTCAAACACAGTGGCATGAAGGCATTGTTGGAAATGGGGAAAAGTGAGTATGGCAACCCTATGAAGAAACTTTTCCCCAATATTCCTTTTAAAATAGCATTACACAATACTAAAATAAACAAGCAACAAAAATGGTGATAGAACCTCCAATAAGCTAGAACCACTTTTCCATCTCCTCTCTACCCTATGGCCTACAGTGCAAAGTCCTGAGTATCAGACGACATCAGAATGATGCTCATATTCTAGATTAAAAGCAAACCTTATAACAACAGGTGCAGATGGCCATATTTTCGATCCAAGTGTGATTTAACAAAACAGCGGATTGCACTCGGACTATTGTTATTTTATGAGATCGTGCAGATATCATATTTTTTCGTAGAACCAAGTCGATTCAAGGAAAAACTCTCCATGTCCAAGTTTGATCTACACTCAGCTTTGCAAGTCAATAAGGGTGTGGAAAACATTAGATTGCGCTCAGATGACATGTGAGCGTAGTCCGATTTCCACGGACTGACAGAACGGAGATCATAAAAAAACTATTTTCTCCATCTTCTCCTCATCTGAGATAATTGGCTCACACTTTACTGACTCTCAGATCAGTTAAATCAGCATGTGACCATAGTGTGATTAGCATAATCGGCCCGATCTCTCAGATGAAAGGAAATGCGCTTGTCTGCACTAGTGTTGAACCACCTCCCTAGTGTTCGGGTTCGGTTCGGTTCGTCGAACAGAGAGGTGTTCGCCAAACTGTTCGTCGAACGTTCGACGAACACCGTCAAACCCCATTGAAACCAATTGCAGGCAAACACAAACACATACAAACACATGGAAAACACATAGAAAACACCTTAAAAGGTGTCCAAAAGCTGACAAACTGCTCAGAAGACACAACAAACACACGGAAAGGTCACAACTACATATAGTCATGCGAAAAGAAAAGAGGTGGAGGAGTAAAAGGAGGAGGAGACACAGATATAGGCATGTCATTCCCTTCTAAAATCAAGAAAGGCTGGAGTAAAAATCTAAACTCACTCTACCAACACCCAGATGTCTTGACAAAAAAATAAAAAAGGAAATATCTTTACGTAGAATGGCGGCGGGTCCATTCAGAACACTTTCCTTAGAAGACGTAGTGGTACCCCCATTGGGAGTTGAACCCAATAAATTCAGACTAATCCACCATTTGTCATATCCAAGGGGCAGGTCAGTAAACGACAACATCGACGTGGAACCAAGTACAGTACTATACTGTACCTCCTTTGACGAGGCAATCAGGTGGGTAAAGAAATTGGTAAGGGGCACCCTAATGGCCAAAACAGACATTGAAGGGGCATTCCGGTTACTACCTGTGCCTCCGAATAGTGTCCTCCCATTGGGCTGCTTCTGTGAAGGAGCATACTACATAGATCGCTGTTTGCCCATGGGGTGCTCCATATCCTGCTCACTATTTGAGGCATTTAGTTGCTTCCTCGATTGTATCGGCATGGACGTTTGTAAGGCGGCACATATTATCCATTACTTCGACGACATCTTATGCCTGGGCCCAAAAGATTCGCCACAGTGTGAAAACACGCGATAGTCTACCTGTGAGAAGGAGAGAGCTAGAGGGAGAGTGGACACCCCAGAGCCGAGGGGTTAGATTGAAAAAGAAAGAAGGCGGTGTAGCTTGCTTCATGGGTGGGGTACTCTGCTGAGTAGCAGAAATTGCTACTAGGCCCAAAAGGATTTCCTGGGCCAGATGCTGTTAAAAAATAGTATTTAGGTAAACAGGCGGTGTAGCTTGCTTCATGGGTGGGGTATGCTGCTGAGTAGCACTAAATTCTACTAGGCCCAAAAGGATTTCCTGGGCCAGATGCCGTTAAAAATAGTACTTAGGTAAACAGGCGGTGTAGCTTGCTTCATGGGTGGGGTACGCTGCTGAGTAGTACTAAATTCTACTAGGCCCAAAAGGATTTCCTGGGCCAGATGCCGTTAAAAAATAGTACTTAGGTAAACAGGTGGTGTAGCTTGCTTCATAGGTGGGGTATGCTGCTGAGTAGCACTAAATTCTACTAGGCCTTAAAGGATTTCCTGGGCTAGTTGCCATTACAAAATAGTAGTTAGGTAAACAGGCGGTGTAGCTTGCTTCATGGGTGTGGTACTCTGCTGAGTAGCACTAAATTCTACTAGGCCCAAAAGGATTTCCTGGGCCAGATGCCGTTAAAAATAGTACTTAGGTAAACAGCCGGTGGGTGGCTGGGCTACTCTGCTGACTAGCAGACACTGAAGCTTTGGAGCAGACCTCTGAATCCCTGGCCATAGTATGAGTAAACACCTCTGCAGACGACCCCACCCATCTGGAATTGACGATGGCAATGTCATGTAAAACTCAGCAAGGGGACTAAATAAAGAGTCTCCATTTTTTCCAAAAAATCGGCCACAGACACCACTTAAGTGGCATCAATTTTGCCAGAGTTTTTTTTAAAACAGTTGGTGAGGTGATTTTCAAAAATCTTCAAGCTTTTAGTCTCCCTAAGTTGACACAGGGGTAGAAAAGTCCTTGCGGATCCAGGATTTGTTCATCTTGATGAACGTTAGTCTGTCTACATTGTCACTGGACAGCCGTGTGCGCTTATCTGTCAGCACACCACCAGCAGCGCTGAACACACGTTCAGAGAGAACGCTGGCTGCGAGGCATGACAAGATCTCCAAGGCATGAGTGGCGAGCTCAGGCCATTCATCAAGATTGGAAGCCCAAAATGAGCAAGGGTCCAGTTTCACAGTCATGGCATCGATGTTAACTTGAAGATACTCTTGTACCATCCTCTCTAGGCATTGGCTGTGCGTCAGACTTCTTGTCTCCTGTGGCCTTGCAAAGGATGGTCTAAAAAAATCTTGAAACGATTGGAAAAAATTGCTGTTACTACCAGATACGATGTTACTGTTACGGTTTGAGTGATGACTCGATAGTCCCACGGTTGGCAAGTTAGAACTCAGAGATTCACTTTGTTCACCACTGGTGTTTTGTGGAAAAGCAGATGTTAGATTCTGCAACAGTCTCTGCTGATACTCCTGCATGCGTGAATCCCTTTCTATGGCAGGAATTATTTCGCCAAATTTGCTTTTGTACCGGGGATCTAAGAGTGTGGCAACCCAGTAGTCGGCATTACTTCGGATTCTGACAATCCGAGGGTCATGTTGCAGGTAGAGCAGCAAGAAGGCACTCATGTGTCTTGCGCATCCATGAGGACCAAGTCCTTGTTGTCTTGGTGGTGGCGAGGTGAGAATCATGCTTCCTTCGTCTGCCCTCTCCCCCCAACCTCGCACAACAGAAATTTGATCAAGGTCTCCCTCATCTGATGAGTCTTCCATGCCCAGCGCCAGTTCATCCTCCACTTCTTCCTCGCCTCCTGCACTTTCCTCAACAGTTTGGCTGCTACCATGCGCCCATCGGTAATCTCTCTCCCACAGCCTCCAATACGAGCCGCCTTGGTGCTGCCAAACTTCTTGACCTTGGAGATATGATCCCTTCCGAATATGACTCCTCCTGTTCCTCCTCTTGTTCCACCACCTGACTCCGAGCACTGTGTAAGGTGTGCTCCAGCATGTAAATCACCGGAATGGTCATGCTGATAATGGCATCGTCAACACTAAACATCTTCGTTGCTTTTTCAAAACTTTGCAGAAGGGTGCATAGGTCCCTGATCTGAGACCACTCCTGCAGCGTGATTTGCCCCACCTCTTGATCTCGTTGGCCCAGGCTATACGTCATAACGTATTGCACCAGGGCTCGTCGGTGCTGCCACAGTCGCTGCAACATGTGCAGAGTTGAATTCCACCGTGTTGGCACATCGCATTTCAGCTGGTGAACTGGCAGGCCCAACGACTTCTGTAGAGATACAAGTCGTCGAGCTGCGGGATGCGAACGGTGGAAGTGAGCACACAGCGACCGTGCCCTCTGCAGAAGCCCATCTAGTCTGGGATAGTGGGATAAAAATTGCTGGACAACCAGGTTCAAAACGTGAGCCATACAAGGCACGTGTGTGACATTGCCCCGGCAAAGGGCCGCACCCTGGTTTGCAGCATTGTCGCACACAGCCTTCCCTGGCTGCAGGTTGAGTGGAGACAATCATTGATGGAACTCGGTCTCCAGAGCTGACCACAACTCCTCAGCTGTGTGACTCACATTTCCCAGACATTTTAATGTAAACACTGCCTGATGCCGTTGAGCCCTGGTGACAGCATAGTGAGGTGTGCAGGATTCCTTCTGCCCAATTACAACGTGGGTGGCATTACCAGACATGCTTTGGGTGCAGGTGGAGGACCGAGAGGAGGTTGAGGAGGCAGAAGCAGTGGAGGAACTTCTAGATACAAAGGATTGACGAGCAACTCATGGAGACGGCAAGACTCGGACAGCAGCCCCTTCTCCTGATGTCGAGGTAGTTACCCACTGCCCAGTCACCGACATGTAACGCCCCTGTCCATGTCTACTCGTCCAAGTGTCTGTGGTGAAATGCACCCTGTCACACACAGAGTTTCTCAAGGAAATGGTGATGTTATGTGCGACATGCTGGTGTAGCACAGGCACAGCTTTTTTTGAGAAGTAGTGGCGACTGGGCATCTGGTACTGGGGCACTGCGACGGACATAAGGTCTCGAAAATCCTCTGTGTTCACCAGTCGGAAAGGCAGCATTTCTGTAGCCAAGAGCTTGCAGATGGAGAAATTCAACCTCTTAGCTTTGTCATGGCTAGGAGGAAATGGTCTTTTACTTGTCCACATCTGAGGGACTGAGGGACTGAGGGCTGGCTGCCGTGCTTAGACGGAGTTGAGTAGGGTGTCCCCGGCAAACTGCTGGTCTGTGAGGAAGGTGCAGGCGGAGATGTTATGTTGCCTTGATCAAAATGTGGTGTCGATTTGCAGGTGTTTCCACGTGCAAATGTCATGACGACCTGCCAATCACACTGGCTGTTGCGGGTAAAGAGGTGGAAGGTCTGCATCCAAAACCATGTGCGACTGCTGTCCCCACAGTCACAGAGGATGACGAGGACGCAGATGCACTTGATGGGGCAGACGGTGGTGGTCCCGGCCCACTATGCCGCATTGTAGCACAGTGAGCTTCCCACTGCAACTTATGCCTCATATCCATGTGACGGTTCATGCATGAAATACTCAAGCTAGTGATTTTTTTGGCCTCTACTGAGATTTTGTTGACAAATCTTACAGACAACATGAATTGGGTCATCCTTTGCGATGTCAATAAATGCCAAGGCTATGCAAGGCTTAGAGCCCGTACAACCTGAAGAGCCACCACGACTTCTGGTCTGAGGCACAGTTGGGGTTGAGGATGCAGTTGTTGACGTGCTTCCAGTACTCCGTCTCTGTCCAGGAAGGCGCACCGTTACTTTGTCATCAATCTCGTCACTAGCATCCTCCTCCACCTCCTCTGCTGACCTCATGGACTGACGGACTGGGGGTTGACAGTAAGTGGGGTCTACAAACTCGACATCATCATCCTGTGTGTTCTCACACCCGTCGTCCTCAGAGCCAACCTCTTCCTGCCCCGACCGAAAAGTCAAATTTTTGTTCCAATCAGGTATCTCACTCTCATCATCATCTTCCTCATTGTCTCCACCAACAGGAGTTGCAGTTTGGGAATGAGGGTCTACATTATGCTCAGAACCTTCTTCATCTGGGCATGGATCCGACTCACAAAGATTCTGGGCATCAGTGCAGATCATTTCCTCATCTGGATTCACAGAAGCTCTGGAGCAGACCTCTGATTCCCAGGCTATAGTATGCATAAACAGCTCTACAGACTAAACCATGTGTGTTACCCCATGCTCAGACGGGCAGCTGGAGACCTGGGAGCTGTGAGGAAGCAAGTGTGATTGGGGTGACAACTCTGAGGACTGGAGTAGTTGTGATGTTGAAGTTGACATGGAGGAGAGGACACTTGAACGAGCACTTGATATCCGTTCAAGCACCTGCTGTTTTTGTGCCTCATCTGGAATTTTTGACGATGCTTGTAGCGATGGTCGTAAGAAAGGGATCATATCAGATTGTCCACGAAAAGAAGTAGACATCTTACTTTGGCTGGAAGACGGTCTTTCTTCTGCAGATGTTACTGTTGCTTGACCACCTACCCCACGGACACAACCTTTTTTTCCCTTTCCAACACGCCTATTCCCCTTTCCACCAGCAGCAGGCCTTTTGCCACTCATTTTAGTGCTTAACTAATTGACAACTCTGTATCTGTAGTTGTTGGCCCAACAACCGATGGATGAAAACCGAGCAGAACTGAGTGGCCAAACTGTGATACTAGGCCCAAAACTAATAACTGGATTAGAGGTAGTGAAAATTGAGATGCACAGCCGATGTAGTTTGTTTCACAGGCAGGCTACTCTGCAGACGTGCAGACACTGCTCCTAGGCCCTAAACTATCAACTGGATTAGATGCAATGAAAATTGAGATACACAGGTGGTAAAGTTTGTTTCACAGGCAGGCTACTCTGCTGACGTGCAGACACTGCTCCTAGGCCCTAAACTATCAACTGGATTAGAGGCAGTGAAAATTGAGATACACAGCCGGTGTAGTTTAATTCACAGGCAGGCTACTCTGCAGACGTGCAGACACTGCTCCTAGGCCCTAAACTATCAACTGGATTAGATGCAGTGAAAATTGAGATACACAGCCGGTGTAGTTTGTTTCACAGGCAGGTTACTCTGCAAACGTGCAGGCACTGCTCCTAGGCCCTGAACTATCAACTGGATTAGATGCAGTGAAAATTGAGATACACAGGCGGTATAGTTTGTTTCACAGGCAGGCTACTCTGCTGACGTGCAGACACTGCTCCTAGGCCCTAAACTATCAACTGGATTAGATGCAGTGAAAATTGAGATACACAGCCGGTATAGTTTGTTTCACAGGCAGGCTACTCTGCTGACGTGCAGACACTGCTCCTAGGCCCTAAACTATCAACTGGATTAGATGCAGTGAAAATTGAGATACACAGGCGGTATAGATTGTTTCACAGGCAGGCTACTCTGCTGATGTGCAGACACTGCTCTTAGGCCCTAAACTATCAACTGGATTAGACACAGTGAAAATTGAGATACACAGCCGGTGTAGTTTGTTTCACAGGCAGGCTACTCTGCTGACGTGCAGACACTGCTCCTAGGCCCTAAACTATCAACTGGATTAGATGCAGTGAAAATTGAGATACACAGGCAGTATTGTTTGTTTCACAGGCAGGCTACTCTGCAGACGTGCAGACACTGCTCCTAGGCCCTAAACTATCAACTGGATTAGATGCAGTGAAAATTGAGATACACAGACGGTGTAGTTTGTTTCACAGGCAGGTTACTCTGCAAACGTGCAGGCACTGCTCCTAGGCCCTGAACTATCAACTGGATTAGATGCAGTGAAAATTGAGATACACAGCCGGCATAGTTTGTTTCACAGGCAGGCTACTCTGCTGACGTGCAGACACTGCTCCTAGGCCCTAAACTATCAACTGGATTAGATGCAGTGAAAATTGAGATACACAGCCGGTATAGTTTGTTTCACAGGCAGGCTACTCTGCTGACGTGCAGACACTGCTCCTAGGCCCTAAACTATCAACTGGATTAGATGCAGTGAAAATTGAGATACACAGGCGGTATAGTTTGTTTCACAGGCAGGCTACTCTGCTGATGTGCAGACACTGCTCTTAGGCCCTAAACTATCAACTGGATTAGACACAGTGAAAATTGAGATACACAGCCGGTGTAGTTTGTTTCACAGGCAGGCTACTCTGCTGACGTGCAGACACTGCTCCTAGGCCCTAAACTATCAACTGGATTAGATGCAGTGAAAATTGAGATACACAGGCAGTATTGTTTGTTTCACAGGCAGGCTACTCTGCAGACGTGCAGACACTGCTCCTAGGCCCTAAACTATCAACTGGATTAGATGCAGTGAAAATTGAGATACACAGACGGTGTAGTTTGTTCCACAGGCAGGTTACTCTGCAAACGTGCAGGCACTGCTCCTAGGCCCTGAACTATCAACTGGATTAGATGCAGTGAAAATTGAGATACACAGCCGGCATAGTTTGTTTCACAGGCAGGCTACTCTGCTGACGTGCAGACACTGCTCCTAGGCCCTAAACTATCAACTGGATTAGATGCAGTGAAAATTGAGATACACAGCCGGTATAGTTTGTTTCACAGGCAGGCTACTCTGCTGACGTGCAGACACTGCTCCTAGGCCCTAAACTATCAACTGGATTAGATGCAGTGAAAATTGAGATACACAGGCGGTATAGTTTGTTTCACAGGCAGGCTACTCTGCTGATGTGCAGACACTGCTCTTAGGCCCTAAACTATCAACTGGATTAGACACAGTGAAAATTGAGATACACAGCCGGTGTAGTTTGTTTCACAGGCAGGCTACTCTGCTGACGTGCAGACACTGCTCCTAGGCCCTAAACTATCAACTGGATTAGATGCAGTGAAAATTGAGATACACAGACGGTGTAGTTTGTTTCACAGGCAGGTTACTCTGCAAACGTGCAGACACTGCTCCTAGGCCCTGAACTATCAACTGGATTAGATGCAGTGAAAATTGAGATACACAGGCGGTATAGTTTGTTTCACAGGCAGGCTACTCTGCTGATGTGCAGACACTGCTCTTAGGTCCTAAACTATCAACTGGATTAGATGCAGTGAAAATTGAGATACACAGGCGGTATAGTTTGTTTCACAGGCAGGCTACTCTGCTGATGTGCAGACACTGCTCCTAGGCCCTAAACTATCAACTGGATTAGATGCAGTGAAAATTGAGATACACAGGCAGTGTAGCTAGCTTCACAGGCAGGCTACTCAGATAACTATCAGACAATGCTACTAGCCCAAAATGATTGGCTGAGCTAGATTACACCAAATGCTGTGACAAACACTTGCACAGCACTGGCACAGACCTGCCTGGCAATCAGTGCTATGAACTGCTGTAACCTACCCTGAAAAGGGCTGATATTACAACTAGTCCCGACTCCTTCTGACTCCCTAAACCTATCTCTCTGACAATTCGCTCCAAAAAAACACTATTAAGGTACCTCCACACATAACGATATTGTTAACGATATCGTTGCTATTTGTGACGTAGCAACGATATCGTTAATGAAATCGTTCTGTGTGACAGCGACCAACGATCAGGCCCCTGCTGGGAGATCGTTGGTCGCTGAATAAAGTCCAGAACTTTATTTCGTCGCTGGACTCCCTGGAGACATCGCTGGATCGGCGTGTGTGACACCGATCGAGTGATGTCTTCACTGGTAACCAGGGTAAACATCGGGTAACTAAGCGCAGGGCCGCGCTTAGTAACCCGATGTTTACCCTGGTTACCATGCTAAAAGTAAAAAAAAACAAACACTACATGCTTACCTACCGCTGTCTGTCCTCCAGCGCTGCGCTCTGCACTCCTCCTGTACTGGCTGTGAGCCGGAAAGCAGAGCGGTGACGTCACCGCTCTGCTTTCAGGCTCCCAGACAGTACAGGAGGAGAGCAGAGAAGCAGAGCGCAGCGCTGGAGGACAGACAGCGGTAGGTAAGTATGTAGTGTTTGTTTTTTTTAACTTTTAGCATGGTATCCAGGGTAAACATCTGGTTACTAAGCGCGGCCCTGCGCTTAGTTACCCGATGTTTACCCTGGTTACCGGCATCGTTGGTCGCTGGAGAGCTGTCTGTGTGACAGCTCTCCAGCGACCAAACAGCGACGCTGCAGCGATCCGGATCGTTGTCGGTATCGCTGCAGCGTCGCTTAATGTGAAGGGGCCTTTAGTCTGTATAGCGCCCACAGCAGCAGCAGCTGTGCTGTCTAACACTAAGCTGCAGCAGTGAGGAAATGGTGGCGGCGGGGCAAATGGCTGGTTCTTATAGGGCAAAGACGTGACATACACAGCCAATGACACATGCCCTTGCTTGTGTGCATCACATGCACATTGCTGTGTGTGTGTGCACTGCTGATAGGCTGAGAGACTGCACCGCCCCACTGTAAATGCAGGAAGGAAAAAAAAATGGAGATTGGTGTTATTTCAGCACAGATCTATCCCCCTCACAGCCCCCCCCTGCCCCCGCCCACTGTACACTGAAACAGTCTATTAACAATGATAAACAATTTTAATGTGCAAATCATGCGAGGCTTTTGCTGAACGAACAGTTATCGAACAGAAACTCAAACAGCTGAATTTTAACCCCTTCCCGACCTTTGACGCATACGCTGGGTCATGAAAGTCGGTGCCAATCCGACCTGTGACGCAGCGTATGCGTCATGGCGGAATCGCGTTCCTGCAGGCCGGGTGAAAGGGTTAACTGTAATTTCACCCGGCCTGCAGGGACAGGAGGAGTTGTACTTTAGCCCAGGGGGGGTGTCTTCACCCCCCCGTGGCTATGATCGCTCTGATTGGCTGTTGAATGTGAAACTGACAATCAGAGCGATTTGTAATATTTCACCTAAAAAACTGGTGAAATATTACAATCCAGCCATGGCCGATGCTGCAATATCATCGGCCATGGCTGGAAACACTAATGTGCCCCCACCCCACCCCACCGATCGCACCCCCAGCCCTCCGATCTGTGGTCCGCTCGCCTCCGTCCTGTGCTCCGCTCCCCCGTCCTCCTGTCCACTCCCCCCGTGCTCCAATCCCACCCCCCGTGCTCCAATCCCACCCCACTGCACTCTGATCCACCCCCCCGCACTTCGATCCACCCCCCCGCACTCCGATCCACCTCCCCGTTCTCCGATCCACCCCCCATGCTCCGATCCACCCCCCGTGCTCCGACGCCCCCCCCTTATACTTAACTAGCCGCCCGGGGTCCATCCGTCTTCTTTCCTGGGCGCCGCCATCTTCCAAAATGGCGGGCGCAAGCGCAGTGCGCCCGCCGAATCTGCCAGATTCATTCCAGAGTGAATTTTGATCACTGTGATAAAACCTATCACAGTGATCAAAATAAAAAAACAGTAAATGACCCCCCCCCTTTGTCACCCCCTTAGGTAGGGACAATAATAAAATAAAGAATTTTTTTTTCCCCCACTAAGGTTGGAGTTAGAACTAGGGTTAGGGTTAGGGTTAGGGGTAGGGTTAGGGTTAGGGGTAGGGTTAGGGGTAGGGTTAGGGTTAGGGGTAGGGTTAGGGGTAGGGTTAGGGGTAGGGTTAGGGTTAGGGGTAGGGGTAGGGTTAGGGGTAGGGGTAAGGTTAAGGGTAGGAATGTGCACACGTATTCTGGTCCTCTGCGGATTTTTCCGCAGCGGAT
This sequence comes from Ranitomeya imitator, assembly GCF_032444005.1. Taxonomy (NCBI): domain Eukaryota; kingdom Metazoa; phylum Chordata; class Amphibia; order Anura; family Dendrobatidae; genus Ranitomeya; species Ranitomeya imitator. Next base: position 735,222,686 of record NC_091283.1, read on the forward strand.
TTCATAAATCTGCAGTGCTAAACCGCTGTGGATTTATCGCGGATTTACCGCAGTTTTTCTGCACATTTCACTGCGGTTTTACCACTGCGATTTTCTATTGGAGCAGTTGTAAAACCGCTGCGGAATCCGCAGAAAGAAGTGACATGCTGCGGAATGTAAACCGCTGCGTTTCCGTGCAGTTTTTCCGCAGCATGTGCACAGCGATTTTTGTTTCCCATAGGTTTACATTGAACTGTAAACTCATGGGAAACTGCTGCGGATCCGCAGCGTGTGCACATACCTTTAGAATTAGGCTATGTGCACACGGTGCGGATTTGGCTGCGGATCGGTATCAGTTTTCCATCAGGTTTACAGTACCATGTAAACATATGGAAAACCAAATCCACTGTGCTCATGGTGCGGAAAATACCACGCGGAAACGCTGCGTTGTATTTTCCGCAGCATGTCAATTCTTTGTGCGGATTCCGCAGCGTTTTACACCTGTTCCTCAATAGGAATCCGCAGGTGAAATCCGCACAAAAAACACTGGCAATCCGCGGTAAATCCGCAGGTAAAACGCAGTGCCTTTTACCCGTGGATTTTTCAAAAATGGTGCTGAAAAATCTCACACGAATCCGCAACGTGGGCACATAGCCTTAGGGTTAGGGTTGGGTTGGAATTAGGGTTGTGGTTAAGGTTAGGGGTGTGTTGGGGTTAGGGTTGTGGTTAGGGGTGTGTTGGGGTTAGGGTTGTGATTAGGGTTACGGCTACAGTAGGGATAAGGGTTAGGTGTGTGTTGGAGTTAAAATTGAGGGTTTTTCACTGTTTAGGCACATCAGGGGTTCTCCAAACGCAACATGGCGCCACCATTGATTCCAGCCAATCTTGTATTCAAAAAGTCAAATGGTGCTCCCTCACTTCCGAGCCCCGACGTGTGACCAAACAGTGGTTTACCCCCACATATGGGGTACCAGCATACTCAGGACAAACTGCGCAACAATTACTGGGGTCTAATTTCTTCTGTTACCCTTGAGAAAATAAAAAAATTGCTTGCTAAAACATCATTTTTGAGGAAAGAAAAATGATTTTTTATTTTCACGGCTCTGCGTTGTAAATGTCTGTGAAGCACTTGGGGGTTCAAAGTGCTCACCACATATCTAGATAAGTTCCTTGGGGGGTCTAGTTTACAAAATGGGGTCACTTGTGGGGGGTTTCTACTGTTTAGCCACATCAGGGGCTCTGCAAACGCAAAGTGACGCCCGTAGAGCATTCCATCAAAGTCTGCATTTCAAAACGTCACTACTTCACTTCCGAGCCCTGGGATGTGCCCAAAACAGTAGTTTACCCCCACATATGGTGTATCAACGTACTCAGGAGAAACTGGACAACAAATATTGGGGTCAAATTTCTCCTGTTACCCTTGGGAAAATTAAAAAATTCTTGGCTAAAAAATTATTTTTGAGGAAAGATAATGTATTTATTATTTTCACTGCTCTGTGTTATAAACTTCTGTGAAGCACTTGGGGGTTCAAAGTGCTCATCTCACATCTAGATACGTTCCTTTTGGGGTCTAGTTTCCAAAATGGGGTCATTTGTGGGGGGTTTCTACTGTTCAGCCACATCAGGGGCTCTGCAAACGCAACGTGACGCCCGCAGAGCATTCCGTCAAAGTCTGCATTTCAATATGTCACTACTTCACTTCTGAGCCCCAGCATGTGCCCAAACAGTGGTATACCCCCACATATGGGGTATCAGCTTACTCAGGAGAAACTGAACAACAACTTTTGGGGTCAAATTTCTCCTGTTACCCTTGGGAAAATAAAAAATTGCGGGCTAAAAAATCATTTTTGAGAAAAGAAAAATTTTTTTTTATTTTCATGGCTCTGCGTTATAAACTTCTGTGAAGCACTTGAGAGTTCAAAGTGCTCACCACACATCTAGATTAGTTCCTTTGGGGGTCTAGTTTCCAAAATGGGGTCATTTGTGGGGGAGCTCAAATGTTTAGGCACACAGGGGCTCTCCAAACGCAACATGGTGTCCGCTAATGATTGGAACTAATTTTCCATTTAAAAAGCCAAATGGCGTGCCTTTCCTTCTGAGCCCTGCCGTTTGCCCAAACAGTGGTTTACCCCCACATATGGGGTATCAGCATACTCAGGACAAACTGGACAACAAAATTTGGGGTCCAATTTCTCCTATTACTGTTGGCAAAATAGGAAATTCCAGGCTAAAAAATCATTTTTGAGGAAAGAAAAATAATTTTTTATTTTCATGGCTCTGCGTTATAAACTTTTGTGAAGCACCTGGGGGTTTAAAGTGCTCAGTATGCATCTACATATGTTCCTTGGGGGGTCTAGTTTCCAAAATGGGGTCACTTGTGGGGGAGCTCCAATGCATAGGCACACAGGGGCTCTCCAAACGCGACATGGTGTCCGCTCACAATTGGAGCTAATTTTCCATTCAAAAAGTCAAAAGGCGCGCCTTCCCTTCCGAGCCCTGCCATGTGCCCAAACAGTGGTTTACCCCCACATATGAGGTATCGGCGTACTCGGGAGAAATTGCCCAACAAATTTTAGGATCTATTTAATCCTATTGCCCATGTGAAAATGAAAAAATTGAGGCGAAAAATTTTTTTTGTGAAAAAAAAGTACTTTTTCATTTTTACGGATCAATTTGTGAAGCACCTGAGGGTTTAAAGTGCTCACTAGGCATCTAGATAAGCTCCTTGGGGGGTCCAGTTTCCAAAATGGGGTCACTTGTGGGGGAGCTCCAATGTTTAGGCACACAGGGTCTCTCCAAACGCGACATGGTGTCCGCTAACGATGGAGATAATTTTTCATTCAAAAAGTCAAATGGCGCTCCTTCCCTCCCGAGCCTTACCATGTGCCCAAACAGTGGTTTACCCCCACATGTGAGGTATCAGTGTACTCAGGAGAAATTGCCCAACAAATTATAGGATCCATTTTATCCTGTTGCCCATGTGAAAATGAAAAAATTGAGGCTAAAAGAAAATTTTGTGAAAAAAAGTACTTTTTCATTTTTACAGATAAATTTGTGAAGCACCTGGGGGTTCAAAGTGCTCACTATGCATCTAGATAAGTTCCTTGGGGCGTCTAGTTTCCAAAATGGGGTCACTTGTGGGGGAGCTCCAATTTTTAGGCACACGGGGGCTCTGCAAATGTGACATGGTGTCCGCTAAAGAGTGCAGCCAATTTTTCATTCAAATAGTCAAATGGCGCTCCTTCCCTTCCAAGCCCTGCCGTGCGCCCAAACAGTGGTTTACCCCCACATTTTAGGTATCAGCGTACTCACGACAAATTGGACAACAACTTTCGTGGTTCAGTTTCTCCTTTTTCCATTGGGAAAATGAAAAAATTGTTGCTGAAAGATCATTTTTGTGACTAAAAAGTTAAATGTTCATTTTTTCCTTCCATGTTGCTTCTGCTGCTGTGAAGCACCTGAAGGGTTAATAAACTTCTGGAATATGGTTTTGTGTACCTTGAGAGGTGCAGTTTTTAGAATGGTGTCACTTTTGGGTATTTTCAGCCATATAGACCCCTCAAACTGACTTCAAATGTGAGGTGGTCCCTAAAAAAATGGTTTTGTAAATTTCGTTGTAAAAATGAGAAATCGCTGGTCAAATTTTAACCTTTATAACTTCCTAGCAAAAAAAAATTTTGTTTCCAAAATTGTGCTGATGTAAAGTAGACGTGTGGGAAATGTTATTTATTAACTTTTTTGTGTCACATATCTCTCTGGTTTAACAGAATAAAAATTCAAAATGTGAAAATTGCGAACTTTTCAAAATTTTCGCCAAATTTCCGTTTTTATCACAAATAAACACAAAATTTATTGACCTAAATTTACCACTAACATGAAGCCAAATATGTCACGAAAAAACAATCTCAGAACCGCTAGGATCCATTGAAGCGTTCCTGAGTTATTACCTCATAAAGGGACTCTGGTCAGAATTGCAAAAAACGGCAAGGTCTTTAAGGTCAAAATAGGCTGGGTCATGAAGGGGTTAAGCAAATTGTTCGGTTTCGTCGAACGATTCGAACACCGCCCAAAACAGCTCGAATTTGAGATTGGCGAACAGTTCTGCTCGAACACCGCTCATCTCTAGTCTGCACCTGCCATAATAAAGAAAAATGTATTTTGACTTGTTACCCTGAAGAAAGAAAACATGCAGTGTAGATTGCAGTAAGATCCCAGTGGTGTTAAATAAGGTTATTTCAATTGTCATTATTACTCCTAAAAAGTATTTTATTATTTAAGCCGCAGAATCTTATGAAACTATAAAGTAGTGGCTTACTTGCCTGCTGTTCTATTACTGTTTTGACTGCACAAGCCACTGTGCATAGTGTGAATGATATACATTTATAAATTAAAAGCTTAATCCTGTGTGTACAACTCCAACTGAAGAAAACCCCCATTAGATATAACTCTTGCTTGCTAGCTGGAAGCTTGTCAATTCACATACATAGACATTCATTTTAATATTTAAAGTCTAAATATTTTTTTGCATTAGGCCTCATTCTTACATATGCATCGATGCATCAGTGGATTATTCTTTTTAATTGGCATATGAAAATTAAATATATAGCATTGCTTTTAAACAGGTGGCAAAATTAGATACTGCCAAGGCCTCCAAAATAAGTGGGATCTGGAGGATTTGTCTGGTTTTGAAATCAAATTTTCAAGAATATTCGTCAACATGAACATACGTGGTTTGCATGCACAGCCTATTAATTACCATAGAAACTATAGAAACTATGAAATGTTTAATCTCTGTGGTAGTGCCACAGAGATTGTAGTATCTAGCACTAGATTTCAGCTAACCACTGGAGGTCACAGACAGGGTATATCTTATCAGTTTTTCATTGGTGATCAATTCTTACAAAAAAGGATTTATAAAGTGGACCAATAGTTGAAGGGGATATCCACCTTTGGACACAATTTGTTCACCCAAAATCTAACTGTTATCTCACAAAGAAGCACAAAAAATACAGCTCTCTTCATATAATTGTTATAAAGTCCAGTAAACTGAAAGTTTTTGGTAGAGCAGAAGTAGCTATCCTTCTCCTCAGTAACAGTGTGTTCGTCCTCTCCAGAAATGTTGCAGAATGAAGATGGAGAGAGACCTCTCACATGTGATATTTGCCAGCACTCCTGTCTCATGATGGCTTCCCTACCACCCTACAGCCCAGCTCACTGACACAAAGGGGCCAATTCATCAAGAGTAGAGTAGCATACAACTACGCTATGCCAGTCTTGCTGAAATCGGAGGGAACAAATTCATTAAGAGACTCACTCCATTGGACACCTCTCTTAAGTGGCATACACCAGAAGAGCTAATGGAGACTGGACTGAACCAACAGTGACCAGAGAAGAATTTCTGGGTTACACAGGGCCATCTTTTTTCATGAGTTTGATGCAAGGTCATGGCTTCATCCTTGTGCCGCCTAACCCCCCCCTCTCAGCCCACTTTTGCATACCTGAGTCAAACTGGTGGAAAAAAAATGAAAAAATCCATATATTTGTGCCCAACTCCCCACTTTTAAAGCTTTTATATTTGGCATAACAGCTTTGATGGATTGATCTCATAGAGTTTGTCTTAGCTCTGTTGTGCAATTGCACTGAAGAAACGACTAACCCTATATTCATATATCCATGCTCAGTCTGCACCGAGCTGAGTATGAAGTAGCAGCACACATCTACTGGAGTGGCGGAAGGGACAGCGGCAACAATTATGGAGAAGCATAAGGCATGGAAGTAGAGGAAAACAATGAGCCTGTATAAGACAAATGGATGCAACATTTTTTTTAAGGAAACTCAATTGCAAAAATTACTTTTGGCCCCAAAAGAAATGCACGTTAGTAAAAAAATATTGTACCCAAAGGTAGACAACTCCTTTACGTTGAAGAAGTCTTGTTGACCAAAAAAATATGAATAATGTGACACATACAATGTTCTTTGGGTCGTAGTGGACAACCCAGGAAAAGACTAGGTATTCCATGAGATTTGCAAACTCTGAAAAAATAAAGATAAAGAATTTGTTATATATTAGGGTTACTGCAGAATTGTGTTGTATTGTCACTGTATTACATGATTACGTGTCAATCAGGTATTTCTCTGAGCTTTTTACCAAGAGAAATAAGCTTCAGCTCCATCCCCCTCCTTCGTGACATCTAAGAAGGTAAGGAAATTTCTGTACATAGAAAAATTGGTGAGATATGTATTTGCTTTTTCCCAAATCAGTCACAGACAGAAGAGAGCAATTATACAAGAAAAGTATGTGGAACTCTTACAGTCCAAAAGCGATGATAATGCACCCTTATGTGTCTGTCATAAAAGATGCTTGCTGCTTTGGAGGTGGAAATGGACCCCAGTACCTCTTGGGCCCTTGTGAAGCTGCACAAATTGCACAAATAGTATGTCTACCCCTGGCTTATAAATATAAAGGCATTCAATCAGAAATGTATGTTTCTCACAATTGGACCCTATAGGTGATGTCTGTCAGTATTACTATACGCACAGTGAAACGTGTATTCCGTATAATATGTACATATACGGAAAATACTTGATATGTGTACCTCTGCTCTAACTTGCAGTGAATAGAGTCAAAGTTTAGTTTGGTTTGTTTTTTTTTAAGTGATAACAGGTAAAAGCAAAAATGCACTTTTGTTATCTAATTTAATGATCTTTAGGAAGCAAATGATAAATAAAGTACTTTTATATATACTTTTAGTCACTAAAATAAGCCCCAGGAAAGAACGGCAAAAGAAATATGTGATGGGTTTGGTTTTCATTATAATGAAGGGTGAGTTTCCAGCAGCCTACAGTTCGCTACGCTCTCTTAGAGATAATTAAGTAATAACGTCTACAGAGGTAGGTAATGTCATCAGAGTCTTTTGGGAAAATTAACACCAAAGGCAAAGACAAGGGTGGTTAATGGACCCATTAGATTCAGTATGATCTGTCTTGTAATGGCAGAAAAGTCATAGGATATCAACAATACAGCTCTGATAGAGAATTAAATGTGACTTTTAAAATCCCTCGAATGCTCTATCAGTTTAAAACCTTATGACATTTCTCTGTGCTTGCTTAAAAAGTAACATATGTAGGATGCTACAGTTGGTAATAGATTTACAAGACCTTTTCTACATATCCTTTGTGCGCTAGCAAGCGGATCTTGTTGATCACATTTTTAAAGAATTAACTGGGAAACCTTGTAATCCTGCCTTATATACCAAGGTAGGTGTTTGTATTTCTCATGCACATGACCAATTTTCTCATACGAGCAATATCCATTGTTTTTACAGATACAGATACTGTAGCATTCATACCTATGATATGCTATGGAGTTCTGCATATGTCTGTTTTTTCTCTTTGGACCAAGTGGTCCATGGATTCTCTTTACCTCCATGTGAATCTCTTTAAATCCAGGCATTCCTGTCTGTCCTTCTGATTTTCTGGGCTGGCACAACTTTATCATTATAGCATGACACACACATTGTGCCTGTTAATCAGAAGAAGAAAAGCTGGGAATAGGTAAAGAGATTTTGGGGCCTCTCATCCAGCGGTTACAGATTACTGACTTGGTGAATGAACTGGGGTTTGGTGAATTGATTCTCCCATCTCTAGTCTTGAATGTGTAATCTGTTATAGCAAGACTAGGTTCATATCTTGTTATAGCCACGCGTTAGTGGACCATCGAGGCTTCCATCTGAATTCCTCAGAAATGTGATTAAAGTGTATGCGCTGATGAAGCTATTGACATTAATTAAGCAGAGACGCTTTGGCCCCCATTTCATTGAACTGGTATTGTCCATTCTGGTCTTGATAAAGGGGATGTTAGGCTCCTGATTCATGAAGAGGCATGTGCCTCTTCATGAATCAGGACCATTAACCCCTTCATGACCCAGCCTATTTTGACCTTAAAGACCTGGCCATTTTTTGTAATTCTGACCAGTGTCCCTTTATGAGGTAATAACTCAGGAACGCTTCAACGAATCCTAGCGGTTCTGAGAATTTTTTTTCGTGACATATTGGGCTTCATGTTAGTGGTAAATTTAGGTCCTTAATTTTTGTGTTTATTTGTGAAAAAAATGGAAATTTGGCTAAAATTTTGAAAATTTTGCAATTTTCAAATTTTGAATTTTTATTCTGTTAAACGAGAGAGTTATGTGACACAAAATAGTTAACAAATAACATTACCCACATGTCTACTTTACATCAGCGCAATTTTGGAAACAATTTTTTTTTTTGCTAGGAAGTTGTAAGGGTTAAAAGTTGACCAGCGATTTCTCATTTTTACAGCAAAATTTACAAAACCATTTTTTTTAGGGACCACCTCACATTTGAAGTCAGTTTGAGGGGTCTATATGGCTGAAAATACCTAAAAGTGACACCATTCTAAAAACTGCACCCCTCAAGGTGCTCAAAACCACATTCAAGAAGTTTATTAACCCTTCAGGTGCTTCACAGCAGCAGAAGCAACATGGAAGGAAAAAATGAACATTTAACTTTTTAGTCACAAAAATGATCTTTTGGCAACAATTTTTTTATTTTCCCAAGAGTAAAAAGAGAAACTGGACACCAAAAGTTATTGTACAATTTGTCCTGAGTATGCCGATACCCCATATGTGGGGGGGAACTACTGTTTGGGCACACGACAGGGCTCGGAAGGGAACGAGCGCCATTTGACTTTTTGAATGAAAAATTGGCTCCAATCTTTAGCAAACACCATGTCGCGTTTGGAGAGCCCCTGTGTGCCTAAACATTGGAGCTCCCCCACAAGTCACCCCATATTGGAAACTAGACCCCCCCAAGGAACTTATCTAGATGCATAGTGAGCACTTTGAACACCCAGGTGCTTCACAAATTGATCCGTAAAAATGAAAAAGTACTTTTTTTCACAAAAAATTACTTTTAGCCTCAATTTGTTCATTTCCACATGGGCAACAGGATAAAATGGATCCTAAAATGTGTTGGGCAATTTCTCCTGAGTACACCAATACCTCATATGTGGTCACAAACCACTGTTTGTGCACACGGCAAGGCTCGGAAGGGAAGGAGCGCCATTTGACTTTTGAATGAAAAATTAGCTCCAATCGTTAGCGGACACCATGTCGCGTTTGGAGAGCCCCTGTGTGCCTAAACATTGGAGCTCCCCCACATATGACCCCATTTTGGAAACTAGACCCCCCAAGGAACATATCTAGATGCATAGTGAGCACATTGAACCCCCAGGTACTTCACAAATTGATCCGTAACAATGAAAAAGTACTTTTTTTCACAAAAAAATTATTTTGGCCTCAATTTGTTCATTTCCACATGGGCAACAGGATAAAATGGATCCTAAAATTTATTGGGCAATTTCTCCTGAGTACAGTGATACCTCACATCTGGGGGTAAACCACTGTTTGGGCACACGGCCGGGCTTGGAAGGGAAAGAGTGCCATTTGACTTTTTGAATGAATAATTAGCTCCAATCGTTAGCTGACACCATGTCGCGTTTGGAGAGCCCCTGTGTGCCTAAACATTTGAGCTCCCCCACATGTGACCCCATTTTGGAAACTAGACCTCCCATGGAACTAACCTAGATGTGCGGTGACCACTTTAAACCCCCAAGTGCTTCACAGAAGTTTATAACGCAGAGCTGTGAAAATAAAAAAATAATTTTTCTTTCCTCGAAAATGATGTTTTAGCAAGCAGTTTTTTATTTTCACAAGGGTAGCAGGAGAAATTGGACCCCAATAGTTGTTGCCCAGTTTGTCCCGAGTATGCTGGTACCCCATATGTGGGGGTAAACCACTGTTTTGGCGCACGTCGGGGCTCGGAAGGGAGGGAGCACCATTTGACTTTTTGAACGCAAGATTGGCTGGAATCAATGGTGGCGCCATGTTGCGTTTGGAGACCCCTGATGTGCCTAAACAGTTGAAACCCTTCAATTCTAACTCCAACACTAACCCCAACACACCCCTAACTCTAATCTCAACTCTAGCCATAACCCTAATCACAACTCTAACCCCAACACACCCCTAACCACAGCCCTAACCCCAACACACCCCTAACCCTAATCCCAACCCTAACCATAATCCTAACCCTAATCCAAATCCTAACTCCAACACACCCCTAACCACAACACTAACCCCAACACACCCCTAACCATAACCCTAACCACAAGCCTAATCTTAACCCTAATTCCAACCCTAACTCTAATTCTAACCCTTACCCTAAGGCTATGTGCCCACGTTGCGGATTCGTGTGAGATTTTTCCGCACCATTTTTGAAAAATCCGCGGGTAAAAGGCACTGCGTTTTACCTGCGGATTTACAGTGGATTTCCAGTGTTTTTTGTGCAGATTTCACCTGCGGATTCCTATTGAGGAACAGGTGTAAAACGCTGCGGAATCCGCACAAAGAATTGACATGCTGCGGAAAATACAACACAGCGTTCCCGTGCGGTATTTTCCGCACCATGGGCAAAGCGGATTTGGTTTTCCATAGGTTTACATGGTACTGTAAACCTGATGGAAAACTGCTACGAATCCGCAGCCAAATCCGCACCGTGGGCACATAGCCTAATTCTAAGGGTATGTGCACACGATGCGGAAAACGCTGCGGATCCACAGCGTTTCCGCCGCTGTGGGTCCGCAGCAGTTTCCCATGAGTTTACAAAAAACGCTGCGCACATGCTGCGGAAAAATGCAGCGGTTTACATTCCGCACATTTCACTTCTTTGTGCTCGTCCAAAAATGAAAGACACTCCTGAGGTAAAATTGTGCACAAAGGGACTCTGTGTCCTTGATTAAAGTTCATGTACCACTTGTGCAATTCAAAAGAATTTGGGGTGAAATGGCTACCATAAGACAGAAAAAGGGAAAATGACTTGAAAAAAAAATGAAAATCATGAATTGGGTCAAAGTCTCAAATTCAGATCAGCCCATATAGTGATTTTTTCATAATAGAGTCCCACATCAACAGTTTGTTCATCAAAATGGGATAGTTTCTGTTGTGTCAATATATCTTTAGGCAACCATAGAAAAATATCTAATTGTCTCATTTGTAATTAGTCTATAAGACTATAAACCTGAAAGAATAACTGGGTAAGCTGGGCTAGACATTACAAATGTAGGTTTCTTACACCTCAGAAATGTATTGGATTGGGATCATATGTTCCTGCCGCTCTGTCACATAAATGGGTGCAGTCGCATAAAAATACACTATTATTATAAATGTCACAAAGAAGATAAAAGAACTGATAAAAGATTTTGCTCTGGGACTCAAGTCATTCCACTGGGTGTAAATTTAAGAAGCATGTCTCAAGCTATAAAGGTAAAAGGTTTTACACTATATTGATTTAAATGTGCTCACTGCAGTAAAAACCTATGAATTACTACATTGTATTCTCCATGGATCTCAAGAATGCAAAAATTTAAAAGATTTTTTCAATTACTGTTGGTATTACCACTTATACAAAAAATAGTAACTAGAGATAAGCGGATTGATCAACTGTGATTTGACTTTGAGTCCAATTTCTTGGAATGTGCAGGTCCCCGCATAAAAAATAAAAGGCTAGCACTATTTCATACACTGCTGACAATGCCATTTTCCCTATAATACTATAGAGCTATCACCTCACATAGCTCAGTTCAGCCAATTAGGGGGTATATCGCAAGGACTATTAAAAATTAGGGCTAGTCAAGCAGTGGTCATTTTAATATTTCACAGCTTAAAGGGAACCTGTCACCCCCAAAGGCCTATTAATGTAAAAGAGCCACCTTCAGCAACACTAAGGCTGCATACTGTTGAGGTGGCTCTTATGTTTAGTAACCCTAGGAATGCTGAAATAATCACTTTTATAAATTTTGCGCCATACCTGTCAAATTGCATCAGGGAGGTATGATTTCTCCCTGACTCAGGCGCCTCACAGCCGTCCATAATCCTACGGGGCGCCGCCTCCTCTCTGTCTTGTGCCGCCACCGGCGCCTGCGCTCTGCAATTATTTCTCGGGCATGCGCCGTGCTTGCTGCCCTGGAGCTTACATCAAGTGATGTACGTAGATCGTGTCTGCGCACAGCGTAGGCCCCAGATTCCGCACCACAATTTGCTATGATGTATTCACACTGCAGGGCTGGGAATCTGGCGCTGTGCTAAAGCACATTGAAAATTGGAGAGCTAATCTCAGTCTGTAAAAAATAATCCAAAGATTCAAGTGATTGTGGGGTGCTGTATTTGCATAGTCAGTGTGAATGTGAATTAATTGATCTTTGATAAACTACAGTAACATCACTATAATAAGAGCACATTATTTTATTCTTCACACATACTGTAAACAATAAAGACATTTTAATACTTCTCTGTTAGTGATGAGTGAGCACTAAAATGCTCATTAATCCAGTCGAGCAAATCGTAATAATCAACCCGAGTAACAAGTATAATAGAAGTCAATGGAAAACTCAAGCATTTTTCTGGTGCCCCCCACCCCACCCTGGAGGCCGGGAAGGGGTCTACAAATTGCTGAAACTGATGAAACTAGCTCTGAAATCGCATGGGAACAGCTTTCTGAAGACCCCTGAAAGCATCTCTGAATCCCAGGTCTCTGCTTGGAACAATGTTGTCAGAGTATTTTACGGACTGGTAATAATACATACAGAACCAAAGTTGACATGGATTTTACTGGAAAAAATGTTAAGAAAAATTATTTCCAGGATTTTATTTCCAGGATAAGGACTTGTATATAAGGCAAAATAAATAAGAGAAAAAAAAATGCTCATCCATACTTGTTCACAAGTAGCCTTTTTTGCTGCATTTTTTGCACTTTTGTATTGCTTTCAATTGTAAAAAAAAAATTCACCAGGAATTGTAGTTTTAATATTTTACCTTATTTGGCCATGTAGTGTATGTGACATGGTCAGACATATCCGGTTTCATTTAAGAATGAGAGACTCTGAAAGTCACAAAGTTTTTTTTTTCAAGGCCATCATATGGCCCTCACTATTGTTAGAGGACCAGCAGGCGTCTTGTGAACAGATCAGACCAATATAGAGCTTTTTGGTAAAGCACATCATTCTACTGTTTACTGTAAATAGAATGAGACCTACAAATCAAAGAACACAGTATTTACAGTCAAATATGGTGGAGGTTCAAATATATTTTGGAGTTGTTTTGCTGCCAGTGTAGTGTGCAGTTTCAGAAAGCTGACTTTGCATCCTAGATCATGGCTCTTCCAGCAACATATTCAAGAAGCCTAGTTTGCTATGTTGGTGACCAAAAGTGGAAAATGATACCAAAAAAGTGGCACCTTTGACATAAAATATTATTTTTATTGATGCAATAGTTTAAAAACATACAAAATGAAAATGTACTGGATCCAATAAAAGAGGGACCTAAATGCCATAGGGTATTCCAAAACAATGACCATACATAAAGTAAAGGTAAGGCAGTTTAGAGATGGGACAATGTAACAATTAATATGAGGTGCCAAATGTATTATGAGGCTACTCACAGGTGTGTATAAACCATAAAATATGAATTTATTGGAAATAATTCCTAAAGTATTCATCAAATGTCTCATAAGATAATGGCTGTATTGGTGTGCTTGTCGACAAGTCGAAGATTATAGGCCAGTAAGTCTAACCTCTATTGTTGGTAAAATATTTGAAGGGTTTCTGAGGGATGTTATTCTGGATTATCTCAATGAGAATAACTGTTTAACTCCATATCAGCATGGGTTTATGAGAAATCACTCCTGTCAAACCAATCTAATCAGTTTTTATGAAGAGGTAAGCTATAGGCTGGACCACGGTGAGTCATTGGACGTGGTATATCTCGATTTTTCCAAAGCGTTTGATACCGTGCCGCACAAGAGGTTGGTACACAAAATGAGAATGCTTGGTCTGGGGGAAAATGTGTGTAAATGGGTTAGTAACTGGCTTAGTGATAGAAAGCAGAGGGTGGTTATAAATGGTATAGTCTCTAACTGGGTCGCTGTGACCAGTGGGGTACCGCAGGGGTCAGTATTGGGACCTGTTCTCTTCAACATATTCATTAATGATCTGGTAGAAGGTTTACACAGTAAAATATCGATATTTGCAGATGATACAAAACTATGTAAAGCAGTTAATACAAGAGAAGATAGTATTCTGCTACAGATGGATCTGGATAAGTTGGAAACTTGGGCTGAAAGGTGGCAGATGAGGTTTAACAATGATAAATGTAAGGTTAAACACATGGGAAGAAGGAATCAATATCACCATTACACACTTAATGGGAAACCACTGGGTAAATCTGACAGGGAGAAGGACTTGGGGATCCTAGTTAATGATAAACTTACCTGGAGCAGCCAGTGCCAGGCAGCAGCTGCCAAGGCAAACAGGATCATGGGGTGCATTAAAAGAGGTCTGGATACACATGATGAGAGCATTATACTGCCTCTGTACAAATCCCTAGTTAGACCGCACATGGAGTACTGTGTCCAGTTTTGGGCACCGGTGCTCATGAAGGATATAATGGAACTAGAGAGAGTACAAAGGAGGGCAACAAAATTAATAAAGGGGATGGAAGAACTACAATACCCAGATAGATTAGCGAAATTAGGATTATTTAGTCTAGAAAAAAGACGACTGAGGGGCGATCTAATAACCATGTATAAGTATATAAGGGGACAATACAAATATCTCGCTGAGGATCTGTTTATACCAAGGAAGGTGACGGGCACAAGGGGGCATTCTTTGCGTCTGGAGGAGAGAAGGTTTTTCCACCAACATAGAAGAGGATTCTTTACTGTTAGGGCAGCGAGAATCTGGAATTGCTTGCCTGAGGAGGTGGTGATGGCGAACTCAGTCAAGGGGTTCAAGAGAGGCCTGGATGTCTTCCTGGAGCAGAACAATATTGTATCATACAATTATTAGGTTCTGTAGAAGGACGTAGATCTGGGGATTTATTATGATGGAATATAGGCTGAACTGGATGGACAAATGTCTTTTTTCGGCCTTACTAACTATGTTACTATGTTACTATATTATATGTCAGATATCATGTTCCTTAGACAAGTACTTTACTGCCACTAAATACGCATATTACCTATATCAATATTGTCTCATTGTCAAAATTAGTACGTGAATTGCATAATGTACTTAATGTTGGCCACATGGAAATCCCTGGCGTCCCTCTGCCCCGGCACTCGTTTCGCAATGCTGGTAGTCAGGCTGGTAGTTGTGCTGCCCCTGCTGATGCTGGCATGACAGATGTTGCAAATGGCCTTTCTTGGGTTATCTGGACTGTCTCAGGAAAACCTAACCCTTAGCCTGGCAACTTCGCCCGTGATGGTGCTCTGAGGAGCAGTTGCCCGGCTTGTGTCTATGGCTACCCCAATGCCTCTTCTTGCCTGTTGTGGTGCTGTGGATACCTCCCACTGTGTGCTGCTGTCCTTGCTCTGCATGTCACCTTTCTAATTTGGGTCAGTAACTTCATCGTGCACCATCTCATCTTCCATTTTCTCACCCTTGTCCTCCTCCTGCCTTGCTGACTTAACAACATCACTTGTTGGCAATTGTGTCTCATCATCATCCACTTCTTGAGTAATTGAATTTTCCTGCCATTGCCTTCTTGTGAGTGTGGCTGCTGAAATAGTTGTGCATTATGTGATGCAGTGACCCCTGTTATAGCTAGGGGGCGCTGTATGTGCTCCCCAGCACATGCATGGAGGTGTAATGGGGATAGTGAGACAGTGTACGGCATTGTGGTGAAAGGCCGGTATGTGTCGAAGTGGAGGAGGTCTTCTGCGCTGTAAGTCTCCCATGATATCCCTACAATGCAACCCGGAGTATTTGGTCTTTGGTGCACATGAGCACTAAGATGTTGTTTAGTGAATCTGGGTCTGGGTTGCGGGTAGCTATGAAAGATAGGAGGGTCTGGCTACCCACATACCTCACCACTGGGTGAGGGTGCTCACTGTACCCCTTTTTCCTATTCGGCAGTGTGGGTGTTTGAGGACCTGCAATGATGTCAGGATCACGTGACCAGCCCATGTGATCCATACATCACCTGTGGGAGTGGTTACAGGTACATAAGGTGACCATGGTGAGGGTCACATGGTCCTGTAGGTTCCTGTATGCTCTCTGAGTGAGGGGACCTGAATGGTCTATGTGAAAGGCCCTGGCAGATACCTCGGTGTTGGGTGTGCTAAGCCCTGAAGAGCACATGGTGGGACTTTGCTACTGGTAACCTGGGTATTGGACGGTCCCACCTGGGGTTGGATGTCCTGGATTGTACTCAGACAGGCCACCTGTGTGATCCCGAGTAACCTGGGTGTTGGGAGGTCGTGGGAGGAGGACTGGATCCCTGAACAGCACGAGGTGAGGACAGGGATCTGCAGAGCCAGAAACAGGTCCCGTGTGGCACTGCCAGTGGAAAGCCTGCAGCACTGACAAGCAGGTAATACCAGACTGTGTGTTTGGCTCCAGAGCGAGCCTGAACATTGGACTCGACCAAGAGTGTATGGTCACAGTCCTGATGGAACAGAGTCACGCTGTGAATATTGTTACCGTATCTTGCCATGCTATAAAGATTGTTGTTTTGTGTTTTCTGCCACTAGGGTTTATGGGGTAATAAACCCAGTTGAACTTTTAGAAGAAAATACGGTTTTGTGTGCCAAGCGAGTATTCCCCAATACGCTAGTGAGTGCAATCTCACAATTGCTACATGTCATCTCCTCATGTCCCACTTGAAACAGGCAGGGTGAGTCTCCAGGATATATAAATGGAAATGTGAACAGCTCTTTGGAGTGTCCAAGTGTGAGATCAAACTTTTACCACCTCAGATGGACTTGTTACAGTGCAGGAGAAATATAGCGATGCTCTTTCTAACTGACCCACAACTCTAGCTTTTTTATTTTGATATTCACTGTGCAGTATAAATGCCATATAATATTTCACTGCTGAAAAATATTTGCAGGCTTAGTATCGCTGGAAACATTTCCCATGTCAAATGAACTTGTTACAGTGCAGGAGCAATATACTGATGCTATATCTAACCAATCAACTCTGGCTTTTTTATTTTGATGCACAACTGCAATATAAATGGCCCCATACACTGTATGAAAAACAGGCGCGCAAACTTCTAGATAACAGTGATTGTTATAAAAAAAACTGTCTATTAATCCTATGAATTTTTATCAGGATGAACTCTGCAGTATTTTGGAAAGGGCTTTTGGAGGGGAATATTCCAAAAAGATTGTTGGAGTTAATTAGAATTATGCATCCTAGGATGCCTACATTGTACCTAATACCAAAAATACACAAGGACCTCATTGACCCCCAGTAGACCCATTATGTCAGGCACCTGGGGTTTGTGTGAGATTATTACATAGGTCCTTCATTTCTATTTAAAGCCATTGGTTAGTCAACTTCCATCATTTATAAAAGACACTACAGCAGCTTTGCGCTGGTTGGATAATCTCCAACTGGGCCCCAAAAGTGTCATGGTTACCACATAGGCATTCTGATGGGATTAAGGCTGTAGCTTGGTACTTGAAATCAAGTAACTTGGATAGAAAAATGATTTCACACTACTATTGGAATTTGTACTCTCACAAAATGCATTTGTTTTTGGGCGGGTCACGTATCTGCAGTTACAGGGCACCGCAATAGGGCGAGTTTTGCCCCCTCCTATGCAAACCTTTTTCTGGGGGCATGGGAGAAGGAGATCTTTATGAGTAACCCAATTCCCCAGAGTCATCACATTCAGGAGTGGATGAGATATATTGAAAATATTTGGTTTGTATGGAAGGGCAGTATTGACAATTTGAATATTCTGATGAATACCCTCAATCGGAACAGTCTAAACATCAAACTCACCTTCAAATTTGGGAGGTCAGTTGATTTCCTGGGCATGCGGATACGTGCCCTACCTGACCTACCTAGTTACTAATGTTTTCCTTAAAGCCAGGGCTACAAATTCGTTGCTTCATGCCCACTCCGCACAGCCGTAATCTACAATCAGAGGAATACCTATAGGTTAGTTTTTGCGGGTTAGGCGTATATGTTCGAGGGATACTGACTTTGAGGTTAAATCTAAAGAATTGGCAGAAAGATTCTCACAATGGGGATATAATCAGAGGACAATACGGAGGGAATTTGTAAGAGACAGAAATATGTCAAGAGATGTCCTTCTGTATAACAACAATACAAGGATGACCAAGAGTAATGATAAGTATGATTTATTACAGGGTACAAGAAGAAATGACATCAATTTAGGTAAACTTTGGCCTATCCTACACACTGACCCAAACAATCTATAGTGGCAAAAAGATCGAGAAACCTTTGAGACATTTTGGTACATAGCCACTATGAACCTGTAAAAAAGGCAAAAAAATTGGATAAAGAATTGAGTGACTTCTTCCCTTGTGGTCGGTGCAAAACCTGTTTTAATTGCGTAAAAGCCAAAAGATTCACCAATTTTGATGGATCTAAAACGTATGACATCAGAAAATGTATTACCTGCATGTCAAAATGAGTCATATACCATTCTACTTGTCTATGTGGCAAAGTGTATATAGGTCTCACCACAAGAGAGCTAAAGGTATGTGTCCGTGAACATTTCTTGGACATTGAGAAAGCCAAAACAGTGGATGATATTCTTAGCTTGAAGTCAATCCCAAGACACTATAACAGATTTTATAATTGCCATCTTCATCTCATGAAGATAAAGGGTATAGACATTGTGAATGTGGGCCCCAGGGGAGGGGATTTAGGAAAAGCTTTGGCTCAAGTTGAGAGCCGCTGGATTTACCGGCTAGGCACTCTGGCCCCTCAAGGCTTTAATGAAAACCTAGGCTTTGGAGCTTTTCTGTAATGTATTGGGGTCCTCTCATGCTTTTCATGTGCATTTGTTTCATCAGTTTTTAATGTGTCTTGTTTTTAGTGGGTTGTCCCTATGGGTTTTATTTATGTTGTTTTTTTAGTTTTTAATTATTGTTTGTTTTTCATAGGATATCACATTGCTTGTAATAATAAAGTCTTGTGCTCACTAAGAAGGATTCCATCAGTGATCTAGATATCGGTGAGCTCCAGCTGGTTGGAATGGAGAGAGCTGGAGGTTTTGCTACAGGTCTTCCCTTCTGGGTTGGAAACCACAGGATCTTGGAACTTTTGATGCCAATATTTGTAGACTTGGACTATGTGGCTATTGCCTACTTTTCTAAATTATGGACTGTACTATCAGGGGCTGGTCTGTTAGTGGGAGTGAAGAACAAGACTAAATGTTTTGGGGGGTGCTTATTGCCTCAGGGTACTTTCACCCAATGGCAACTAACTTGTCGGTAATATATCCGGGAATTTTAATGATAGAGGTTATATGCATGGATATGATTAATGTTGGCTCACCAAAGTGTATATTACGAGCCGTTGTAGGGAGGTTCTATTTGTATAATTATTATTGATTATATTGGTATAGACATACTAGCGATTTATGTTTACACGGTATATTTATATGTTGGTGAATCTCACTCACCTTCAGTGGTATGCCTTGCAAACAAGTATATGACATGATATTTATTGGTGGGAGCAGTGATATATACATAACTGTCAACTATGAAGACTCAGTAAAAAATTATCTTGATATTTGCACATTTCAGCTGTCTTGGTGTATGGGTCACTTTTTACTTTTCTCACATTGGATTTAAAACAGTAGCATAACCCTGGATCATACAAGGGGTCATGGTAGCAGCCATTTGCCTCCATGCTGCAGGGGAGGTAATAGTTGCTCCTCACTATCAGTTTTTGATCAGGTGTTGGCAGTAACTTTCTATATTTTACACTATGTGTTTTTCTTCAAATGATAATATTAATAATAATATTGCTATTTATTTATTTATTAATTTATTCATTTCTTTTTATTCATTTTTCTTTTATTTTATTTTTTTTATTTATTTATTACTTATTCACTTTATCTAGCTATTCATTCTTTCATTACACATAACGCAATACTCTATTGGTTATAATGAGGGGGTTTATAAATATTCATAACAATAATGGCACACTTGCTATGGGCACCTGGTCATTTACTATATAGGCGTTTACTACTCTTTTATTATGACCATATTAATGGTTAATGAAATGTTGCCTGTGGGTATGGATAAATATAGGAGTTTGATAGGGGTAGATTGATCCTTCTATCTTTTGTGATATCAAGACAGTTTTGTGTCTCCCAAGTTCTTCACTGGGCATTTGCATGATAAATCAGGTCTTCCAACATGGTTTCCGCCATCGAGGTTATATGTTACTTATTTGTTAGACTGCAGCCATATGCGCTGTCACTATATGACGCGCCGTTAGCAGCCCCGCCTTGCTATATAATAATCAGCGCCTGCCCCAGGCATGACAAAAGAGCGCAGGTGTCGGCAGATTTCAGAGCTGAGGAGGCGGTGCCCGACGCCAAGAAGACTTGAGTGACGGCTGTGAGGTGTCTGCAGCAGGGGGGGAAAAGACCTGCCTCCAGGACTGAAGACAGGTATTTTTGACAAATTATAAAACGGATTATTTCCTCATTTACAGCACCAATAACTAAAAGAGCCACCTTGTCAGAATGCAGCATTACTGCTGCACAAGGTGGCTCATTTAGTTTCAAACGCCTGGGGGGGTGACAGGTTCCCTTTAAATAAAGGTATAATTTTTAATCAAAAAGAAAGAGACACTTCTTGATTCAATATAGTTTATTGACTATTTTTTGATCAGTATGTTCATACAGTATAAATGGTGTATAATTTTTCTCTGCTGAAAACAATTTGCAGGATTACTATTACAGGAAAATGTGCCCATCTCAGATGGACTTCTTACACTGCAGGAGCAATATAGTGATGCTATTGACAACCAAGTCTGGCTGAATGCTTTGATTCAGAACTGGCGTAAATTAAATGGCATATAATATTTCCCTGGTGAAAAAATTTGCAGGATTAAGAGTAAAAAAATATTATTAGCCATGAGAACTTGAAGGGTTTTTTGTATGAATTGCAGCAGAAAGGACATGCAATTATCCCTATCCTGTCCTACACTATCCCTTCACTGCAATCTCTCCTTAAAGGTACCGTTACACTAAACGACTTACCAACGATCACGACCAGCGATACGACCTGGCCGTGATTGTTGGTAAATCGTGTGGTTGCTGGGGAGCTGTCACACAGACAGCTCTCTCCAGCGACCAACGATCAGGGGAAAGACTTCGGCATCATTGAAACTGTCTTGCGCTTGCACTTAGTAACCCGATATTTACCCTTGTTACCAGTGAACACATCGCTGGATCGGCGTCACTCACGCCAATCCAGCGATGACAGCGGGTGATCAGCGACCAAAAAAAGGTCCTGATCATTCCCCAGCGGCCAACGATCTCCCAGCAGGGGCCTGATCGTTGATCGCTGTCACACATAACAAGATCGCTAGCGGGATCATTGCTACGTCACAAAAAGCGTGACGTTGCAACGATATCGTTAACGAAATCGTTATGTGTGAAGGTACCTTTAGTGCTGCTAAAAGGAGTATTAATCTAATTATTAGGTTAATGGTGAGGCATTCAGAAATATACATCACTTTTCATAAATGTCTTAGGGGTACCTCTCTTATTACATAGTTATATTGGTTGAAAAAAGACACAGGTCCATTAAGTTCCACCTTTCTCCCTAAGTTATACGCTATCTACTGCTAAATTTATAACCCACAATGTCATTTGTTGTGAGAAAAGCATTCAGATGATTTTTAAATGCTGAAATATTGTCTGCCATTACTACATTTTGTGGCCAGGCATTCCATAGTCTGACTGCTCTAACTGTAAAGACCCTTTTCCTATTTAGCTACCTCTCTTCCACACAAAATTAATGTTCCCTGGTCATTTGTTAGGTCTTTCTTTACAAAGAATAAGTCTTGTGCCAGTCTTATTCCATGTGCCAGTCTGTTGAATTGATCACACATGTATTTAATCATTTAATTAAGATCAACTCTAAGGCATCTTTTTTCTAAGCTAAACAAGCCTAACTTTTATAACCTCTCATCATTGGAGAAATCTTACACTGTATTTAATAATCTAGTTTCTGGGCTAAAATTTGGAGACCAAAACTGGATCTTATGTTAAAGATGTGGCCTCACAAATAATTTATAGAGAGGTACTAATGGATTTTGATGATCACAAGCAGATTATAATGAGGGCAATCTGGGCTACATTCTTGGCCCAAGACTGGCTCTGAGGGGCTCATGGCCAGATTGCCCTCACTATAATGCTTTGTTCGCTGCCACTGGAGGCACTAATAGCTAGGTTAGAGGCTTTCCTAAAGCTCCGCTGCCACCAATACAGAATGGCTCAAATTGAGATCTCATACTGCATGTAGGAGGCTATGAGGGCTCATAATTTATATAGAAGGCTATGTGGGGGCTCATACTGTATATAGAAGGCTATGTGAGGGCTCATACTGTATATAGGAGGCTATTTGAGGGCTCACTGTATATAGGATGCTATGTAAGGGCTCATACTGTATATAGGAGGCTATGTAAGGGCTCATACTGTATATAGGAGGCTATGTGGGGGCTCATACTGTATATAAAGAAGCTTTTTGAGTGCTCATACTGTTTATATTAATGTAATTTTAAAATTATTTTAATATTTAAAAATATTTCAATCATTAGAATTAATATGCCAATATTAATATTGAGCACTGCAGAATTAAGTTCAGCTTATTGGTTCAGGTAGCACAACAGTCACATTCTTTCATGTGAACCCTTGGCAAAATAAATTTCCTGCACATGCCCTATTATGTATGGCACTATGTTATGTATAGCGCTGTACACAAGGGAAAAAAATGCTCAGAACATAAAGCGCTTTGCTATCTCTGTTGTTTTGCATCTGCAGATGTGGACTAGACCACAGATAGTGAGCGTGCTAAATGTCAAACACAGACTTCTCCTGGAAGTCCTTTGCAATGTTCTGAGTTCTGAGGGGATTCTGGGAGGAAAGAGAGAGAGAGATGATCGGGTTCCCATTATTTTTAATAGGTTTCGGGATCTGGTTCAAATTTGATTACAGTAATGGTACCAAAAACAAACTTTGGAGTAAAGTTCAGGTGGGGTACCAGAACTTGAACTTCCATAGGTCGGCTCATCCCTAACCACATGGGCCTTATTGACCAGGGACGTATTATTACTGCATGTCGATCCTGAGTGCACATAGACTGTTCGAGCGTGATCGCCGCTGATGTCAGCTGATTCTGATTGCACTCCTGGCAATTTACCCCCCTAAATACTGCGATCAAAATCAATTGCAGCATTCCGGGAGCCGGCAGAGGGATTACAGCTCCTCTGCCCTTGGATTGGAGACCCCACGGCTTGATGCGCGGTCCTGATCATTCAAATGGTGCTAGGAAAGTTGTTTGATCATGCACAGTGCATGATCAGCAATCATGTCTATCAGTGCAGAGCTGACAGGTTGAACAGTGATCATGTCTATCAGTGCAGGCTGATCATTCAAGTGATCAGCCTGCAAAAAATGATAGTACTAAAGTGGGACAAAGTAAAAAAGTTAAAAAAAAAAAAAGAAAAATCATTTTTCTAAATAATTGTAAAAATATATTTTAAAAAATAGTAAAAAAATCTAAAGATATGGTAAATAAATATTTGTATGAAAAATATATATAAACAATAAAAGTACACATATTTGGTATTGCCACGTCCTTGATGACCTGACCTATAAAACTATCGCACTAGTTAACCCCTTTAGTGAACGCCGAACAAAAAGTGTAATAAAATGCAATCAAAAAGACGGATATAAATAAACATGGTGTCTCTAAAAATGTTATTTGACCCCCCCCAAAAAAAGCCACCATAAAGCATAATCATCGGAAAAATGAAAAAGTTACAGCTCTCACAATGAAGCGATGCAAAAATAATTATTTTTTCTATAAAATAGTTTTTATTGTGTAGAAGTGCCAAAACATAAAATAAGATATAAATGTGGTATTGCTGTAATCATGCTGACCCAAAGAAAAAACTGCCTTATCAATTTTGCCACATGCAGCACGACATAACCCCCCCAAAAATATCCTGAATTTTTGTTCATTCTACCTCCCAAAAATCCGCATTGAAAGCGATCAAAAAATGTCATTTGTCTGAAAATGGTGCCAAAAAAATGTCAACTCGTCCCACAAAAAGCAAGTCATCACATGACTTTGCATTCCAAAATCTGGAAAAATTTAGCTCCTGCTGCTGATTTTTTCATTCTGCCTCCCAAAGATCGCAGTAAGGCTCTGCGCACATTTATCCTGCAATCTGCGCTGAGTGCTTGCACCGAGGTTTCCATGTAAATCTCTGAAATAAGTTATTCAGACGGAACCTCTGGCGGAAGGTTTTCTACAATGAGATTGAGGCACCTGTGGTCCTGCGTTGTCCACCTTAGGATTGCATAAAAATGCTGTCGGCCACAGTTTTGTGCACTTCTGAAAAGAAGGACACCGCTGAACAGAGGTCAGACAGAGTCCATGGTATCTCTGCTGCCTCATTATAGTGACTGAATCCCTCGGGAGTTTCATTTGAATGATGTTACTCAGAGATTTAGATGGGGACCCTAAAGTAAGTGCTCGGCGTAGAGCGCCTGATAAAAACTGTATGATACCAAATGTTATGTAAAATGTTTCCAATAAAAGCTTCAACTCAATCGACAAATGAAGCAAGCTCCCACTCAGGTCTATCATTTGTTAAAGAAAATATGGGGGCTTCCACGAGACTGCTAGTACAAAGGCTCTGGAAAAGCGAAATGGTTCCTCACTCTCCAAAAGAAATTCTGCAAATTCTCCGCTTCAAATCCAAATGTCCCTCCCTTCTGAGCCCTACAGTGTACCTGAACCACATATAGCATTCACGTTTGGCATTTCTGAAGCGACGAGTGACCGCCTAAGTTACAGGTGCATGTCTTCAGAAGCACAGGATGGGCTTTAACTTTCTGGTGACTGTAACATACTGGTCACTACAACGGCAGTTTGCAATTTTCACTCGGCAACATTCATTGATGCTTGTTTCTGACAAATACCCATGGAGTCAAAATGTCACTACACCTGTAGATAAATTTCCAAAGAGGTATAATTTCCAAAATGTTGTCACTTGAGGGGTGATTTTGCTCTTCTAGCAGTTAGGAGCTCTGTATATGAAGTCCACAAACTGTTCTAGGCAAATAGGAAACACACATTCGCCAGAAGACTCGCTACACTCATCAGGAGGGCATTAAACTAGAAGAAGAGGGGACGGGAAGAAAAACATTAGACTCGACCAAAGAAGTCCCAGGAAAACATACTCAGAAGGGAGGTAAAAACATTTCTAAAAAAATCCACAGGAAGGAGATTGGAACAAAACAAAATCCTCTAAACTGCATGCTCACAAACGCCAGAAGCCTGACAAACAAGATGGAAGAACTAGAAGCAGAAATATCTACAGGTAACTTTGACATAGTGGGAATAACCGAGACATGGTTAGATGAAAGCTATGACTGGGCACTTAACTTACAGGGTTACAGTCTGTTTAGAAAGGATCGTAAAAATCGGAGAGGAGGAGGGGTTTGTCTCTATGTAAAGTCTTGTCTAAAGTCCACTTTAAGGGAGGATATTAGCGAAGGAAATAAGGATGTCGAGTCCATATGGGTCGAAATTCATGGAGGGAAAAATGGTAACAAAATTCTCATTGGGGTCTGTTACAAACCCCCAAATATAACAGAAATCATGGAAAGTCTACTTCTAAAGCAGATAGATGAAGCTGCAACCCATAATGAGGTCCTGGTTATGGGGGACTTTAACTACCCGGATATTAACTGGGAAACAGAAACCTGTGAAACCCATAAAGGCAACAGGTTTCTGCTAATAACCAAGAAAAATTATCTTTCACAATTGGTGCAGAATCCAACCAGAGGAGCAGCACTTTTAGACCTAATACTATCTAATAGACCTGACAGAATAACAAATCTGCAGGTGGTCGGGCATCTAGGAAATAGCGACCACAATATTGTACAGTTTCACCTGTCTTTCACTAGGGGGACTTGTCAGGGAGTCACAGAAACACTGAACTTTAGGAAGGCAAAGTTTGACCAGCTTAGAGATGCCCTTAATCTGGTAGACTGGGACAATATCCTCAGAAATAAGAATACAGATAATAAATGGAAAATGTTTAAGAACATCCTAAATAGGCACTGTAAGCGGTTTATACCTTGTGGGAATAAAAGGACTAGAAATAGGAAAAACCCAATGTGGCTAAACAAAGAAGTAAGACAGGCAATTAACAGTAAAAAGAAAGCATTTGCACTACTAAAGCAGGATGGCACCATTGAAGCTCTAAAAAAATATAGGGAGAAAAATACTTTATCTAAAAAACTAATTAAAGCTGCCAAAAAGGAAACAGAGAAGCACATTGCTAAGGAGAGTAAAACTAATCCCAAACTGTTCTTCAACTATATCAATAGTAAAAGAATAAAAACTGAAAATGTAGGCCCCTTAAAAAATAGTGAGGAAAGAATGGTTGTAGATGACGAGGAAAAAGCTAACATATTAAACACCTTCTTCTCCACGGTATTCACGGTGGAAAATGAAATGCTAGGTGAAATCCCAAGAAACAATGAAAACCTTGTATTAAGGGTCACCAATCTAACCCAAGAAGAGGTGCGAAACCGGCTAAATAAGATTAAAATAGATAAATCTCCGGGTCCGGATGGCATACACCCACGAGTACTAAGAGAACTAAGTAATGTAATAGATAAACCATTATTTCTTATTTTTACGGACTCTATAGCGACAGGGTCTGTTCCGCAGGACTGGCGCATAGCAAATGTGGTGCCAATATTCAAAAAGGGCTCTAAAAGTGAACCTGGAAATTATAGGCCAGTAAGTCTAACCTCTATTGTTGGTAAAATATTTGAAGGGTTTCTGAGGGATGTTATTCTGGATTATCTCAATGAGAATAACTGTTTAACTCGATATCAGCATGGGTTTATGAGAAATCGCTCCTGTCAAACCAATCTAATCAGTTTTTATGAAGAGGTAAGCTATAGGCTGGACCACGGTGAGTCATTAGACGTGGTATATCTCGATTTTTCCAAAGCGTTTGATACCGTGCCGCACAAGAGGTTGGTACACAAAATGAGAATGCTTGGTCTGGGGGAAAATGTGTGTAAATGGGTTAGTAACTGGCTTAGTGATTGAAAGCAGAGGGTGGTTATAAATGGTATAGTCTCTAACTGGGTCGCTGTGACCAGTGGGGTACCACAGGGGTCAGTATTGGGACCTGTTCTCTTCAACATATTCATTAATGATCTGGTAGAAGGTTTACACAGTAAAATATCGATATTTGCAGATGATACAAAACTATGTAAAGCAGTTAATACAAGAGAAGATAGTATTCTGCTACAGATGGATCTGGATAAGTTGGAAACTTGGGCTGAAAGGTGGCAGATGAGGTTTAACAATGATAAATGTAAGGTTATACACATGGGAAGAAGGAATCAATATCACCATTACACACTGAATGGGAAACCACTGGGTAAATCTGACAGGGAGAAGGACTTGGGGATCCTAGTTAATGATAAACTTACCTGGAGCAGCCAGTGCCAGGCAGCAGCTGCCAAGGCAAACAGGATCATGGGGTGCATTAAAAGAGGTCTGGATACACATGATGAGAGCATTATACTGCCTCTGTACAAATCCCTAGTTAGACCGCACATGGAGTACTGTGTCCAGTTTTGGGCACCGGTGCTCAGGAAGGATATAATGGAACTAGAGAGAGTACAAAGGAGGGCAACAAAATTAATAAAGGGGATGGGAGAACTACAATACCCAGATAGATTAGCGAAATTAGGATTATTTAGTCTAGAAAAAAGACGACTGAGGGGCGATCTAATAACCATGTATAAGTATATAAGGGGACAATACAAATATCTCGCTGAGGATCTGTTTATACCAAGGAAGGTGACGGCCAAAAGGGGGCATTCTTTGCGTCTGGAGGAGAGAAGGTTTTTCCACCAACATAGAAGAGGATTCTTTACTGTTAGGGCAGTGAGAATCTGGAATTGCTTGCCTGAGGAGGTGGTGATGGCGAACTCAGTCGAGGGGTTCAAGAGAGGCCTGGATGTCTTCCTGGAGCAGAACAATATTGTATCATACAATTATTAGGTTCTGTAGAAGGACGTAGATCTGGGGATTTATTATGATGGAATATAGGCTGAACTGGATGGACAAATGTCTTTTTTTGGCCTTACTAACTATGTTACTATGTTACTATGTATGTAGGGTTCCATTCCTCCCGAGTCTCTCCATATGGTTAAGTAGTACTGTACAGTCACATATGGGATAATGCCACGTTCAGTAGAAATTGTGGGACAAATTATAGTGCCATTTTACCCACTTCTTGTGGGAAAATGGAAAATCTAGAGCTAAAAAATAATTTTGGTGGTAAAAATGTAGCTATTTTTTCTTTGCTGCCCAATGGTATCAAATTCTGTGACACACCCATGGTGTCAATACAATATGATCACTGCACCCCTAGATGAATTAATTAAGAGGTGTAGCTTGTAAAATGGGATCACTTATGGGGGTTCTGCTGTTCTGGCACCTCATGAGTTCTCCCAGTGGGTCATAGCATCTGCAAACCATAACAGTAAAATCTGGTGCTCCATGCCTTCTGAGCTTTGCACTGTGCCTGAAAAACATCTTCCGATTACATGTAGGATATTGGCACCCTCATGAAAACATTTCCTATTATCCCTTAGAAAAAGTAAAAACTTGGGGCTAAAACACATTTTAGTGGTAAAAATGTAATATATTCATTCTACACCATTCAATGGTATAAAATTCTCATCATGTATATGTGGTGTCAATATGATCACTGCACCCCTAGATTAATTCATTGGGGAGTGTAGTTTGTAAAATGAGTTCACATATAAGGGGTTTCTGATGTTCTTGCACCTGATTTGCTCTGCCAATGTGACATGGCACCCTCAAACCATTCCAGCACAATCTGAACTCCAATATGGTGCCTCTTCCCTTCTGAGCTTTGCACTGTGCCTAAAAAGTAGTATCCTCTAAATATATTCCTTGAAGGGTCTAGTTTCCAAAATGTGGTCACTTGTGGTCGGGTTTCCACTGTATAAGCCAATAAGGGGTTCTCCAAATGGGACATGACATTCGCTAATGATTCCAGGAAATTTTACATTCAAAAAGTCAGAAGATGCTCCTCCTTACCTTCCAAGCCCTGCTGTGCACCCAAACAGTAGTTTTATCCTTCATATGGGTTATCGGCGTATTCAGCAGAAATTTCACTACAAATTGTATGGTGCAATGTTTTCTGTTATCCTTATGAACCTACAACATTTGGGGCTAAAAACATGTTTGTGGGGAAAATTAGAATTTTTTTCTTTTCACGGCTCAACATTATAAAATTTTGAGAAACATCTGAGGGTTCAATGTGCTCATCACGCTTCTAGATCAGTTCCCTGAGGAGTCTAGTTTCCAAAATGGTGTCACTTGTGGGGGATTTTCACAGTTTAGGCACATTAAAGGCTCTCCAAATGTGACATGGCGTCCGCCAATTGTTCAAGCAAATTCATTCAAAAAGTCAAATGGCACTCTTTCCCTTCTGAGCTCTGCCATGCGCCCAAACAGTAGTTTTCTCCCTCATATGGGGTATCGGCATGCTCAAGAAAGAATTAGAAAGCAAATTTTGGGTCCATTTTTTCCTGTTACCATTTGTTGTTGTTGGCGAATTGCACTAAATAAAAATAAATAATAAAGTGCAATAGCAACCCAGGGTCCATTGTGCAGAGATGTATAACTGCTGCTAGTGAGCAATGATGGAACAAAACAGCTAGTGAATGCTTGAACACACTGCGCCTTGCGCAGGCGTGTACTACGGAGGACAGAGAATGAAATTCAATCCAATATTGCGTCCAGCATGCAGCCAGCGGGTAAGGAAAGGGTGAATCAAACACCTGTAAACTCCGCCCATATGACCTAAAACCATTCCCGCCAAATTCAGGTGACAGGTTCCCTTTAATTTTTCTATTTTTTTAGCTTTTTACACTTTGCAGGCTTCAATAGTCTCCATTGGAGACTAGAAGCTGCAGTTGTCTGATCGTCTCTGCTACATACAGGCGATGATCAGATCACCTGTATGTAACAGAAATGCTCACTTGCTATGAGCGTCAACCACTGGGTGGCGCTCATAGCAATCCTACAGTGACAACCATTGAGGTCTGCTGGAGACGTCTGGTTGTCATGCTGACCCATCGGTGACCCACGAACATGTGATGGGTCACCGATGTGTAGGATTTCCCACACGCTTCCCGGAAGCACAAGTTAAATGCAGCTGTCAGAGATTGACAGCGGCATTTAATAGCTTAACAGCCGCAGGTGGATGGTGATTCCACCCGCAGCTGTTAGAGGCACATGTCAGCTGTTCAAAACAGCTGACTTATGCAGGGAAAAATGTGGGCTCAGCGCCAAAGTCCACATCAAAGCAATGGATTCCGATGTGGGCGTACTATTACGCCCAACATTAGAAAGACGTTAATGTGCAAACCACCTTCAGGGGTAAAGAGGTTAAACTTCATCTATCATTTGTTTGATCATGCAGACATTTTATTTAGATAATTTTGAAATATTATAATATCAAGCTCAGTTTTTATTATCCTCCATAGTTTTGTGTCATCAGCAAAGACTGACATTTTGCACTCAATCCCATCCACAAGGTAATTGAAAAAGAGATGAAAAATCACTGGGGAACACAATTTTTTAAGAGTTAGGTCAGACAACTGTTCTTAATTAATTTTTGGATGCTGAATCCTGAAATGATCTCAGTTTTTCTCTATCATGTCAAGTTTTTGAACTATAGGATTTTTGTCTTCTCAAAACTATGTAAACTACTGTACCTAAAAAGTGTTTTTTTTTTAAATAGTACAAATATGAACAAAAAATGAAATATATAAGAAATAGGCATGACAAAGTTGTGACTACTAGAGTTGAGCGACCTTGACCTTTTTAGAGTCGAGCCGGGTTTTGCGAAACCCGACTATGTCCAAAGTCGGGTCGAGTGAAATCGGCCGATTATGACGTAAAGTCGGGATCGACCGAAACACGAAACCCAATGCAAGTCAATGGGGCAGCATAGTCGGCAGTGAGTGGGGGCCAGGAAAACACCTAGAGTGGCCATTTTAATGTCAAAACCATCCATTCTTCTTAATGAAGCTTGTCAAGCGTAATTTACCTTATAATAATTGGAAGGCATTTGAAATTGGGGGTCATTTGGCTAAAGTTGTGGGGGGTAGGGCTGGTTCAAGTAATTAGTGGGCCCAGGAAATCTGGACCACGTCACGGCAGTGGAGCAGGGAGAGGTAAGTATTTCAACTTTGCAAGTGCTGTGAACCTGAGCAAGCAGGGGGGGCCCACTCGTTGGCATTGGCACTGGCACAGGGCCCCTCAAAGTACAGCGGTGTGTTTGCACGGCGGGGGCGCCTCCCACCGGCAGCAACACTTTTGCGTACTATGAGAGGCCCTGTGCCAGTGACGTCGCCAACTAGTATTCCTCCCCCCACCTGATGAAGGAACCTGCACTTTCATCTGCACCTTCCTCTTTGTCCCCGTGTAAGGTGGTATGGTATGCGGGAAGAGCAACCTGACTTTCAGCAGGGTCACAATGTTGTTGTGTAGCGTGCACGGGGAATGTTGCGTTATGGGTCAATGTACCAGCAGACTCATCTATCACTGGCTGGGCAATGGGCACGATGAAGTGGAAACACAGATATAGGCCCAAAGAAGAAAGTGGGCTAAATGCAGTTCAAAATTGGTAACACAGGAATAACCAGGGGGCATTGCAGTGGAGGACAACTGGAATGAGAGGCTGACACAGAGAGTAGGGCCAAATCAGTAAGTAGTCGAAATGCAGTTCAAAATTGGCAACCGTAGTAAACAGGCGGCACAGCTTTGTTCAGTGGAGGAGAACAGCAAGGAGTGGCAGACACCGATAGTAGGCCCCAAACCAACTAGTACGCCAAATGCAGTTGTTCCATTTAACCACAATTTAATGAGAGCCTGAAGATAGAAGCTCAGGAAAGGCAACCTGGGGAACACCTTGGAGTGTAACACACCATCTCTCTCCACCCCATACCCATTTTGTATGGCCTAATGCAGTGTACTTTTCTACAACTACTAAACGAGAGTCGGAAGACCGAAGCAATGGCAAGGAAACCTGGGGAACACCTTAGAGTGTAACACACCCTCTCTCTACACCCCATACCCAATTTGAAGGCCTAATGCAGTGTAGTTTCCAAGAACTACTAAACGAGAGCCGGAAGATCGAAGCTCAGGAAAGGCAACCTGGGGAACACCTTGGAGTGTAACACACCCTCTCGCTACACCCCATACCCAATTTGAAGGCCTAATGCAGCGTAGTTTCCAACAACTACTAAACGAGAGCCGGAAGATCGAAGCTCAGGAAAGGCAACCTGGGGAACACCTTGGAGTGGAACACACCATCTCTCTACACCCCATACCCAATTTGAAGGCCTAATGCAGAGTAGTTTCCAAGAACTACTAAACGAGAGCCGGAAGATCGAAGCTCAGGAAAGGCAACCTGGGGAACACCTTGGAGTGTAACACAACGTCTCTCTACACGACGGAAGGGCTGATTCTTAGGAAGGAAGGCTGTTGGAAATAAGCATTGCGCGTCCGAGGGTGATTATATTCTTATTAGGTATATACTCACCCTCGGACGCGCCCTGCTTCTTTATTTGGAATGAATGTTTATTTGCAATGTGGTGTTGACTTTCTCTATTATTTTGGTAATTAATGATTTTATTATTTTCATTATTTTGCATCTTCTCGGCAATAATATAAAGAAGACGCGACAGGACAACACTCGGTGGATGCCATATGTGTGTTTTCAATTTAAAAAAACTTTCAGTTAACTACTTGCAGGAGAAAGTAATTGTAGCTGGTGGCCATTTTTAGTACTGTACCAGATTAGAGTTGTGTGTTTGTTTTTAATGTTAAAATGTCTGCATTTGATATCTCACCAGTATTTTCTTTTTTATAAGCAAAATACTTATTTTTATATTTTCTGATGTTGGTTCCAGGGGTACACGGCCAGCAGTGCCCTGGTCAGTGTAGTAGTAGTTGAAAGAATGGACCGCAGACAGGCATCGAAGGCCTAAAATAATAACACATGGCTGTAGGCAATTTTAAATTGGTTCCAGGGGTACACGGACAGCAGTGGTGTGGTCAGTGGAGGCCTAGTGGAAGGAGTGACCGCAGACAGGCATCGAAGGCCTAACATAACAAACTTGGGCTGGCTGTAGGCACTTTTAAATTGGTTCCAGGGGTACACGGGCAGCAGTGGTCTGGTCAGTGGAAGTCTAGTGGAAGGAGTGACCGCAGACAGGCATCGAAGGCCTAAAATAATAACACATGGCTGTAGGCAATTTTAAATTGGTTCCAGGGGTACACGGACAGCAGTGGTGTGGTCAGTGGAGGCCTAGTGGAAGGAGTGACCGCAGACAGGCATCGAAGGCCTAAAATAATAACACATGGCTGTAGGCAATTTTAAATTGGTTCCAGGGGTACACGGACAGCAGTGGTGTGGTCAGTGGAGGCCTAGTGGAAGGAGTGACCGCAGACAGGCATCGAAGGCCTAAAATAATAACACATGGCTGTAGGCAATTTTAAATTGGTTCCAGGGGTACACGGGCAGCAGTGACCTGGTCAGTGTAGTAGTAGTTGAAAGAATGGACCGCAGACAGGCATCGAAGGCCTAAAATAAAAAAATTGGGCTGGCTGTAGGCAATTTTAAATTGGTTCCAGGGGTACACGGCCAGCAGTGCCCTGGTCAGTGTAGTAGTAGTTGAAAGAATGGACCGCAGACAGGCATCGAAGGCCTAAAATAATAACACATGGCTGTAGGCAATTTTAAATTGGTTCCAGGGGTACACGGACAGCAGTGGTGTGGTCAGTGGAGGCCTAGTGGAAGGAGTGACCGCAGACAGGCATCGAAGGCCTAAAATAATAACACATGGCTGTAGGCAATTTTAAATTGGTTCCAGGGGTACACGGACAGCAGTGGTGTGGTCAGTGGAGGCCTAGTGGAAGGAGTGACCGCAGACAGGCATCGAAGGCCTAAAATAATAACACATGGCTGTAGGCAATTTTAAATTGGTTCCAGGGGTACACGGGCAGCAGTGACCTGGTCAGTGTAGTAGTAGTTGAAAGAATGGACCGCAGACAGGCATCGAAGGCCTAAAATAAAAAAATTGGGCTGGCTGTAGGCAATTTTAAATTGGTTCCAGGGGTACACGGCCAGCAGTGCCCTGGTCAGTGTAGTAGTAGTTGAAAGAATGGACCGCAGACAGGCATCGAAGGCCTAAAATAATAACACATGGCTGTAGGCAATTTTAAATTGGTTCCAGGGGTACACGGACAGCAGTGGTGTGGTCAGTGGAGGCCTAGTGGAAGGAGTGACCGCAGACAGGCATCGAAGGCCTAAAATAATAACACATGGCTGTAGGCAATTTTAAATTGGTTCCAGGGGTACACGGACAGCAG
Organism: Ranitomeya imitator; assembly: GCF_032444005.1. Lineage (NCBI taxonomy): Eukaryota > Metazoa > Chordata > Amphibia > Anura > Dendrobatidae > Ranitomeya > Ranitomeya imitator. The sequence goes on from NC_091283.1 coordinate 735,257,270, forward strand.
TGGTGTGGTCAGTGGAGGCCTAGTGGAAGGAGTGACCGCAGACAGGCATCGAAGGCCTAACATAACAAACTTGGGCTGGCTGTAGGCACTTTTAAATTGGTTCCAGGGGTACACGGGCAGCAGTGGTCTGGTCAGTGGAAGTCTAGTGGAAGGAGTGACCGCAGACAGGCATCGAAGGCCTAAAATAATAACACATGGCTGTAGGCAATTTTAAATTGGTTCCAGGGGTACACGGACAGCAGTGGTGTGGTCAGTGGAGGCCTAGTGGAAGGAGTGACCGCAGACAGGCATCGAAGGCCTAAAATAATAACACATGGCTGTAGGCAATTTTAAATTGGTTCCAGGGGTACACGGACAGCAGTGGTGTGGTCAGTGGAGGCCTAGTGGAAGGAGTGACCGCAGACAGGCATCGAAGGCCTAAAATAATAACACATGGCTGTAGGCAATTTTAAATTGGTTCCAGGGGTACACGGGCAGCAGTGACCTGGTCAGTGTAGTAGTAGTTGAAAGAATGGACCGCAGACAGGCATCGAAGGCCTAAAATAAAAAAATTGGGCTGGCTGTAGGCAATTTTAAATTGGTTCCAGGGGTACACGGCCAGCAGTGCCCTGGTCAGTGTAGTAGTAGTTGAAAGAATGGACCGCAGACAGGCATCGAAGGCCTAAAATAATAACACATGGCTGTAGGCAATTTTAAATTGGTTCCAGGGGTACACGGACAGCAGTGGTGTGGTCAGTGGAGGCCTAGTGGAAGGAGTGACCGCAGACAGGCATCGAAGGCCTAAAATAATAACACATGGCTGTAGGCAATTTTAAATTGGTTCCAGGGGTACACGGACAGCAGTGGTGTGGTCAGTGGAGGCCTAGTGGAAGGAGTGACCGCAGACAGGCATCGAAGGCCTAAAATAATAACACATGGCTGTAGGCAATTTTAAATTGGTTCCAGGGGTACACGGGCAGCAGTGACCTGGTCAGTGTAGTAGTAGTTGAAAGAATGGACCGCAGACAGGCATCGAAGGCCTAAAATAAAAAAATTGGGCTGGCTGTAGGCAATTTTAAATTGGTTCCAGGGGTACACGGCCAGCAGTGCCCTGGTCAGTGTAGTAGTAGTTGAAAGAATGGACCGCAGACAGGCATCGAAGGCCTAAAATAATAACACATGGCTGTAGGCAATTTTAAATTGGTTCCAGGGGTACACGGACAGCAGTGGTGTGGTCAGTGGAGGCCTAGTGGAAGGAGTGACCGCAGACAGGCATCGAAGGCCTAAAATAATAACACATGGCTGTAGGCAATTTTAAATTGGTTCCAGGGGTACACGGACAGCAGTGGTGTGGTCAGTGGAGGCCTAGTGGAAGGAGTGACCGCAGACAGGCATCGAAGGCCTAAAATAATAACACATGGCTGTAGGCAATTTTAAATTGGTTCCAGGGGTACACGGGCAGCAGTGACCTGGTCAGTGTAGTAGTAGTTGAAAGAATGGACCGCAGACAGGCATCGAAGGCCTAAAATAAAAAAATTGGGCTGGCTGTAGGCAATTTTAAATTGGTTCCAGGGGTACACGGGCAGCAGTGACCTGGTCAGTGTAGTAGTAGTTGAAAGAATGGACCGCAGACAGGCATCGAAGGCCTAACATAACAAACTTGGGCTGGCTGTAGGCACTTTTAAATTGGTTCCAGGGGTACACGGGCAGCAGTGACCTGGTCAGTGTAGTAGTAGTTGAAAGAATGGACCGCAGACAGGCATCGAAGGCCTAAAATAAAAAAATTGGGCTGGCTGTAGGCAATTTTAAATTGGTTCCAGGGGTACACGGGCAGCAGTGACCTGGTCAGTGTAGTAGTAGTTGAAAGAATGGACCGCAGACAGGCATCGAAGGCCTAAAATAAAAAAATTGGGCTGGCTGTAGGCAATTTTAAATTGGTTCCAGGGGTACACGGGCAGCAGTGACCTGGTCAGTGTAGTAGTAGTTGAAAGAATGGACCGCAGACAGGCATCGAAGGCCTAAAATAAAAAAATTGGGCTGGCTGTAGGCAATTTTAAATTGGTTCCAGGGGTACACGGGCAGCAGTGGTGTGGTCAGTGGAGGCCTAGTGGAAGGAGTGACCGCAGACAGGCATCGAAGGCCTAAAATAATAACACATGGCTGTAGGCAATTTTAAATTGGTTCCAGGGGTACACGGGCAGCAGTGACCTGGTCAGTGTAGTAGTAGTTGAAAGAATGGACCGCAGACAGGCATCGAAGGCCTAAAATAAAAAAATTGGGCTGGCTGTAGGCAATTTTAAATTGGTTCCAGGGGTACACGGGCAGCAGTGACCTGGTCAGTGTAGTAGTAGTTGAAAGAATGGACCGCAGACAGGCATCGAAGGCCTAACATAACAAACTTGGGCTGGCTGTAGGCACTTTTAAATTGGTTCCAGGGGTACACGGGCAGCAGTGACCTGGTCAGTGTAGTAGTAGTTGAAAGAATGGACCGCAGACAGGCATCGAAGGCCTAAAATAAAAAAATTGGGCTGGCTGTAGGCAATTTTAAATTGGTTCCAGGGGTACACGGGCAGCAGTGACCTGGTCAGTGTAGTAGTAGTTGAAAGAATGGACCGCAGACAGGCATCGAAGGCCTAAAATAAAAAAATTGGGCTGGCTGTAGGCAATTTTAAATTGGTTCCAGGGGTACACGGGCAGCAGTGGTGTGGTCAGTGGAGGCCTAGTGGAAGGAGTGACCGCAGACAGGCATCGAAGGCCTAAAATAATAACACATGGCTGTAGGCAATTTTAAATTGGTTCCAGGGGTACACGGGCAGCAGTGACCTGGTCAGTGTAGTAGTAGTTGAAAGAATGGACCGCAGACAGGCATCGAAGGCCTAAAATAAAAAAATTGGGCTGGCTGTAGGCAATTTTAAATTGGTTCCAGGGGTACACGGGCAGCAGTGACCTGGTCAGTGTAGTAGTAGTTGAAAGAATGGACCGCAGACAGGCATCGAAGGCCTAAAATAAAAAAATTGGGCTGGCTGTAGGCAATTTTAAATTGGTTCCAGGGGTACACGGGCAGCAGTGACCTGGTCAGTGTAGTAGTAGTTGAAAGAATGGACCGCAGACAGGCATCGAAGGCCTAAAATAAAAAAATTGGGCTGGCTGTAGGCAATTTTAAATTGGTTCCAGGGGTACACGGGCAGCAGTGGTGTGGTCAGTGGAGGCCTAGTGGAAGGAGTGACCGCAGACAGGCATCGAAGGCCTAAAATAATAACACATGGCTGTAGGCACTTTTAAATTGGTTCCAGGGGTACACGGGCAGCAGTGGTCTGGTCAGTGGAAGTCTAGTGGAAGGAGTGACCGCAGACAGGCTTCGAAGGCCTAACATAACAAAATTGGGCTGGCTGTAGGCACTTTAAATTGGTTCCAGGGGTACATGGGCAGCAGTGTATGGTCAGTGGAAGTCTAGTGGAAGGAGTGACGGCAGACAGTCTTCGAAGGCCTAACATAACAAAATTGGGCTGACTGTAGGCACTTTTAAATTGGTTCCAGGGTAACACGGCCAGCAGTGGCCTGGTCAGTGTAGTAGTTGTAGAAAGAAGGGACCGCAGACAGGCTTCGAAGGCCTAACATAACAAAAATGTCAAAACAATGGTATTGTCAGTGCCAGGCATTGAAGGATGTCAGCGGCTAGACTACACATTGGTGAAGCTGTGAGAGATAATTTTGCTAGTGGTAGAGCACTGTTTGAGCTGGGGGGGGGAACTGTCTTGTGGCCGGCGGTACAGGCACAGGGCCCCTCATATTACAACGGTGTGTCTGACGTTGGGTGCGCACCACCACCGCCAGAGACACTTTATTGTACTATGAGGGACCCAGTGGCAGTGCCGTCGACCAAAAGCGGCCACACCCACCTCTTCAGACAAACAGCACTCTCAAGGGTCCAAGCGCAAAGTGGCGATAGCACGGCCCCGTGTGGGGAGTTTGGCCATTTCGTGAGGTGGAAACATGTCGTATGCTGGACAATCAGGTGAAGAAAATTACGAGATTGGAAAAGTCATTCAGAATAGTCCACAGGCAAGACCTTTTCATAGGAAAGCTAGGTGTCAGCCGGGCAGGGTGGGGCAAAAGATTTTGAAATCCAGTTGTGGTTCATTTTAATGAAGGTTAGATCATCTACATTTTGGGTAGCCAGACGAGTCCTTTTTTCTGTTAGTATTGAACCTGCAGCACTGAATACTCTTTCTGATAGGACACTAGCTGCCGGGCAAGCAAGCTCCTGCAATGCATATTCTGCCAATTCTGGCCAGGTGTCTAATTTGGATGCCCAGTAATCAAATGGGAATGACGGTTGAGGGAGAACGTCGATAAGGGATGAAAAATAGTTTGTAACCATACTGGACAAATGTTGTCTCCTGTCACTTTGAATTGATGCTGCAGTACCTGTCCTGTCTGCGGTCATAGAAAAATCACTCCACAACCTGGTCAGAAAACCCCTCTGTCCAACGCCACTTCTGATTTCTGCCCCTCTAACACCTCTGGTCTGCTGGCCCCTGGAGCTCGTGTGAGAACGATCACGGGCGCTGTGTGCAGGGAATGCCAGAAGCAAACGGTCAACAAGAGTTGATTGTTTTGTTGCTAATATTAGTTCCAAGTTCTCATGTGGCATAATATTTTGCAATTTGCCTTTATAGCGAGGATCAAGGAGGCAGGCCAACCAGTAATCGTCATCGTTCATCATTTTTGTAATGCGTGTGTCCCTTTTGAGGATACGCAAGGCATAATCCGCCATGTGGGCCAAAGTTCCCGTTGTCAAATCTGCGGTTGTGCTTGGTTGAGGGGCAGTTGCAGGCAAATCTACGTCACTTGTGTCCCTCAAAAAACCAGAACCCGGCCTTGCCACGCCACCAATTTCCCGTGCCCCCGGGAAAGCTTCCTCATTAAAAATATACTCATCCCCATCATCCTCCTCATCCTCCACCTCCTCTTCGCCCGGTACCTCGTCATGTACACTGCCCTGACCAGACAATCGCTGACTGTCATCAAGGCTTTCCTCTTCCTCTGGTGCAGACGCCTGATCCTTTATGTGCGTCAAACTTTGCATCAGCAGACGCATTAGGGGGATGCTCATGCTTATTATGGCGTTGTCTGCACTAACCAGCCGTGTGCATTCCTCAAAACACTGAAGGACTTGACACATGTCTTGAATCTTCGACCACTGCACACCTGACAACTCCATGTCTGCCATCCTACTGCCTGCCCGTGTATGTGTATCCTCCCACAAAAACATAACAGCCCGCCTCTGTTCGCACAGTCTCTGAAGCATGTGCAGTGTTGAGTTCCACCTTGTTGCAACGTCTATGATTAGGCGATGCTGGGGAAGGTTCAAAGAACGCTGATAGGTCTGCATACGGCTGGAGTGTACAGGCGAACGGCGGATATGTGCGCAAAGTCCACGCACTTTGAGGAGCAGGTCGGATAACCCCGGATAACTTTTCAGGAAGCACTGCACCACCAGGTTTAAGGTGTGAGCCAGGCAAGGAATGTGTTTCAGTTGGGAAAGGGAGATGGCAGCCATGAAATTCCTTCCGTTATCACTCACTACCTTGCCTGCCTCAAGATCTACAGTGCCCAGCCACGACTGCGTTTCTTGCTGCAAGAACTCGGACAGAACTTCCGCGGTGTGTCTATTGTCGCCCAAACACTTCATAGCCAATACAGCCTGCTGACGTATGCCAGTAGCTGCCCCATAATGGGAGACCTGGTGTGCAACAGTGGCAGGTGCGGATGGAGTGTTTGTGCGACTGCGGTCTGTGGACGAGCTCTTGCTTCTGCAGGAGGACGAGGAGGAGGAGGAGGAGGGGGTGCGAACGGCTACAGACAACTGTTTACTAGACCGTGGGCTAGGCAGAACTGTCCCAAACTTGCTGTCCCCTGTGGACCCTGAATCCACCACATTTACCCAGTGTGCCGTGATGGACACGTAACGTCCCTGGCCATGCCTACTGGTCCATGCATCTGTTGTCAGGTGCACCTTTGTGCTCACAGATTGCCTGAGTGCATGGACGATGCGCTCTTTAACATGCTGGTGGAGGGCTGGGATGGCTTTTCTGGAAAAAAAGTGTCGACTGGGTAGCTCGTAGCGTGGTACAGCGTAGTCCATCAGGTCTTTGAAAGCTTCGCTTTCAACTAACCGGTAGGGCATCATCTCTAACGAGATTAGTCTAGCTATGTGGGCGTTCAAACCCTGTGTACGCGGATGCGAGGCTAAGTATTTCCTTTTTCTAACCATAGTCTCATGTAGGGTGAGCTGGACTGGAGAGCTGGAGATCGTGGAACTAGCGGGGGTGCCGGTGGACATGGCAGACTGAGAGACGGTGGGAGATGGTATTGTTGCCGCCGGTGCCCTAGATGCAGTGTTTCCTACTACGAAACTGGTGATTCCCTGACCCTGACTGCTTTGGCCTGGCAAAGATACCTGCACAGATACAGCAGGTGGTGCGCTAAATGGTGGTCCTACACTGCCGGAAGGGATGTTGCGTTGATGACTAGCTTCATTGGCCGAGGGTGCAACAACCTTAAGGGACGTTTGGTAGTTAGTCCAAGCTTTCAAATGCATGGTGGTTAAATGTCTATGCATGCAACTAGTATTGAGACTTTTCAGATTCTGACCTCTGCTTAAGGAAGTAGAACATTTTTGACAGATGACTTTGCGCTGATCAATTGGATGTTGTTTAAAAAAATGCCAGACTGCACTCTTTCTAGCATCGGATACCTTTTCAGGCATTGCAGACTGAGCTTTAACCGGATGGCCACGCTGTCCTCCACCAGGTTTTGGCTTTGCCACGCGTTTTGGGCAAGATACGGGCCCGGCAGATGGAACCTGTGGCGATGTTGATGCCTGCTGCGGCCCCTCCTCCTCCTCTGCTTCAGAACTGCTGCCGCCTGCACCCTGTTCCCCCAATGGCTGCCAATCGGGGTCAAGAACTGGGTCATCTAATAACTCTTCTTGTACCTCCTGCGCAACTTCGTCTGTGTCACCGTGTCGTTCGGTGGTATAGCGTTCGTGATGGGGCAACATAGTCTCATCAGGGTCTGATTCTTGATCAGCACCCTGCGAGGGCAATGTTGTGGTCTGAGTCAAAGGACCAGCATAGTAGTCTGGCTGTGGCTGTGCGTCAGTGCACTCCATGTCAGATTCAATTTGTAATGGGCATGGACTGTTAACTGCTTCACTTTCTAAGCCAGGGACGGTATGTGTAAAGAGCTCCATGGAGTAACCCGTTGTGTCGCCTGCTGCATTCTTCTCTGTTGTTGTTTTTGCTGAAGAGGACAAGGAAGTGACTTGTCCCTGACCGTGAACATCCACTAACGACGCGCTGCTTTTACTTTTACCAGTTTCACGAGATGAGGCAAAAGAGCTAGAGGCTGAGTCAGCAAGATAAGCCAAAACTTGCTCTTGCTGCTCCGGCTTTAAAAGCGGTTTTCCTAATCCCAGAAAAGGGAGCGTTCGAGGCCTTGTGTAGCCGGACGACGAACCTGGCTCCACAGCTCCAGACTTAGGTGCAATATTTTTTCCCCCACGACCACCTGATGCTCCACCACTACCACTACCCTCATTACCAGCTGACAATGAACGCCCCCGGCCACGACCTCTTCCACTAGACTTCCTCATTGTTTTAAAAACGTAACCAAACTAACGTTATTTGTTGCAGTCACACAACTTACACGGTGAGCTATAACTTCAGTATGATTTAGCTACCCCTTTACAGGTTGGTGAGACCACAGCGAAAATCAGGCCCAATGTTACACACTCTTTTTTTGGTGGCTGCAAATTAGAGAGATGCCCCACACGCAGGACTGTCACTGAAGCACAAATGTTAATATTAATGTCACACTATTATTTTTTTTTTATTTTTATTTTTTTCAGGAACACTTTAGAAACCCCCCAAAAAAAAAAAAATAGATTTTTGCAGGGAGAATTTAGAAAACAAATGTAACAAACTATATGCTTTCTATGGGCCACTGAGTGAGAGATGACGCACACAGGAATCAGGAGTGGCACACAAGCCCAGAGGCCAATATTTTTCTACCAATGATTGATGGAGTTATTTTCTCTGGTAGATTTTGGAACCCAAATCAAGGAAAAAAAATGTAGGCTTTCTATGGACCACAATTGGAGAGAGAGAGAGAGAGAGATGGCACACCCAGGAGTCAAGACTGGCACACAAGCAGAAAGGCCAATATTAATCTCCCACTGTTTTTTTTGGTTGTTTTTTTTTTTTTTTTTTTCAGGGAGACTTTAGAAAAAAAAATAATAAAAAAAATATGATTTTATCAGGAAGAATTTAGAAACCAAATAAAATAAAATGATTTTTTCAGGGAGAATTTAGAAAACAAATAAAACCAAAAATAGGCGTTCTATGGCCCACTGACTGAGAGATGACGCACCCAGGAGTCAAGACTGGCACACAAGCAGAAAGGCCAATATTAATCTCCCACTGTTTTTTTTGGTTGTTTTTTTTTTTTTTTTTTTCAGGGAGACTTTAGAAAAAAAAATAATAAAAAAAATATGATTTTATCAGGAAGAATTTAGAAACCAAATAAAATAAAATGATTTTTTCAGGGAGAATTTAGAAAACAAATAAAACCAAAAATAGGCGTTCTATGGCCCACTGACTGAGAGATGACGCACCCAGGAGTCAAGACTGGCACACAAGCAGAAAGGCCAATATTAATCTCCCACTGTTTTTTTTGGTTGTTTTTTTTTTTTTTTTTTTCAGGGAGACTTTAGAAAAAAAAATAATAAAAAAAATATGATTTTATCAGGAAGAATTTAGAAACCAAATAAAATAAAATGATTTTTTCAGGGAGAATTTAGAAAACAAATAAAACCAAAAATAGGCGTTCTATGGCCCACTGACTGAGAGAGAGAGAGAGATGGAACGCTTAGTACTGGCACACAAGCCCAAAGGGCAATATTAATCTCCCTTTTTTTTTCCAGGGAGAATTTCTGAAACCCAAAAAAAAAATAAAATAGGCTTTCTATGGCCCACTATTTGTGAGAGAGATGGGACGCTCAGGACTGGCACAGATGGCACGCTCAGGACTGGCACAGAAGCCCAGAGGCCAATATTAATCTCCCTTTTTTTCTGGGAGAATTTATAAAACCAAAAAAATATTTAAATAGGCTTTCTATGGCCCACTATTTGTGAGAGAGATGGCACGCTCAGGACTGGCACAGATGGCACGCTCACAACTGGCACAGAAGCCCAGAGGCCAATATTAATCTCCCTTTTTTTCTGGGAGAATTTATAAAACCAAAAAAATATTTAAATAGGCTTTCTATGGCCCACTATTTGTGAGAGAGATGGCACGCTCAGGACTGGCACAGATGGCACGCTCACAACTGGCACACAAGCCCAGAGGCCAATATTAATCTCCCTTTTTTCAGGGAAAATTTATAAAACCAAAAAAAAAATTAAATAGGCTTTCTATGGCCCACTATTTGTGAGAGAGATGGCACGCTCAGGACTGGCACAGATGGCACGCTCACAACTGGCACACAAGCCCAGAGGCCAATATTAATCTCCCTTTTTTCAGGGAAAATTTATAAAACCAAAAAAAAAATTAAATAGGCTTTCTATGGCCCACTATTTGTGAGAGAGATGGGACGCTCAGGACTGGCACAGATGGCACGCTCAGGACTGGCACAGAAGCCCAGAGGCCAATATTAATCTCCCTTTTTTTCAGGGAGAATTTATAAAACCCAAAAAAAAATAAAATAGGCTTTCTATGGCCCACTATTTGTGAGAGAGATGGCACACTCAGGACTGGCACACAAGCCCAAAGGCCAATATTAATCTCCCACTGTATTTTTATCAGGGAGAATTTATACACCCCACAAAAAAAAATACAGAAAAATGAAAAGGCTTTCTATGGCCCACTATGTGAGAGAGATGGCACACACAGGGATGGCACTCTAGCAGAAATGCCAAATTGCCAATCTTAATCTCCCACCAAAAAAAAAAAAAAAAAAAAAACAGGGAATGTCCTACAATTACTATCTCCCTGCCTGCAGTAATCTCAGCCAGGTATGGCAGGCAGCTACTATCTCCCTGCCTGCAGTAATCTCAGCCAGGTATGGCAGGCAGCAATAAGGAGTGGACTGATGCACAAATGAAATAAAAAGTGTGGACAAACAAAAAAGATAGCTGTGCAGAAAGGAAGGAACAAGAGGATTTGTGCTTTGAAAAAAGCAGTTGGTTTGCACAGCGGCGTACACACAGCAATGCAGCTATCAGGGAGCCTTCTAGGGCAGCCCAATGAGCTACAGCGCTGAGGGGAAAAAAAAAAAAAAAAAAAATTCCACTGTCCCTGCACACCGAGGGTGGTGTTGGACAGTGCAAATCGCTGCAGCACAAGCGGTTTTGTGGTTAATGGACCCTGCCTAACGCTATCCCTGCTTCTGACAAAGCGGCAGCAACCTCTCCCTAAGCTCAGATCAGCAGCAGTAAGATGGCGGTCGGCGGGAACGCCTCTTTATAGCCCCTGTGACGTCGCAGACAGCAAGCCAATCACTGCAATGCCCTTCTCTAAGATGGTGGGGACCAGGACCTATGTCATCACGCTGCCCACACTCTGCGTTTACCTTCATTGGCTGAGAAATGGCGCTTTTCGCGTCATTGAAACGCGACTTTGGCGCGAAAGTCGCGTACCGCATGGCCGACCCCGCACAGGGGTCGGATCGGGTTTCATGAAACCCCGACTTAGCCAAAAGTCGGCGACTTTTGAAAATGTTCGACCCGTTTCGCTCAACCCTAGTGACTACTCTTACAAGTTGCCACGTAGCTCTATATGAGTCGAATTGTAATCAGATAACAAGTCTTCTTACAGATATCAGTGCAATTGTGCTTCTCTGGCAGGTAAGTTGTGTAGGAAAAACTTAATGTGCTAGAAAAAAAACTGACTACATTTTTGGAATCAGCATGCCAATTTTAGTATAAATCAGCTCAAAAACCTAACTCAACAGAAAATGTTTTTCAAATGGTTCCCCTGTGAATTGGTCCTAACACAGATAATTGGAGTCCTCACTGCTCCCAGTACAAATTCTTGTGACCACAACTGCTCCCTGTACAGATCCTTGTGGTTCCCTAATTTACTGTTTCCCATTTAGAGAAAGTACCATTTAAAAAAACTGTTTCTTTTCCCTTAACCAATTTTTTACTCATCTGCATATAGATTCCCCTAGTCCCTGCTTCAGAAGCTTCAGTTCAAGACTGTTGTGTGGTCCAGTATCAAATGCCTTTGCAAAATCCACAAATATCATATCAGCTGCATGACAGTGTCCTTATAAAAAAAAATCAGCATATTGGTTAGTTATGACTTATCTTTCATAAACCCACACTGTTTGTTAATTATTTTATTGTTCTCTGCAATATATTTCTGCAAGTCATCTCCTTTAATGCCTTTAAAAATATTGAACAGTGCTGATGTCAGGCTTGCCACACAGTGCTTGCCTGGATCCACCTTCTTAACTTTCTTGAATATCGATACTACATCAGCCATTCTCCAATCCTTTGGCATTGACACTATTGCAAGGGAATCTAAGATGATGAAATGCAGCCCTTTGTCAATTACTGAGCTTAACTCCCTAAATATACGTGGAAGAAGGCCATTTGGCCTGGGGGCTTTGTTAATATTTAATTTGCTTAGATGCAGTACTTCTTCTTGTGTTAATTTAGTTTTATTGGGTGGTGAACTTTGGTATATGCTGTTCTGAATGATTCCTGACACAAGCACCTTATTGGTGAACACAGATGAAAAGAGCATGTTTACTATTTCATGCCAGTCCTGATAAATCGGGGACTAAAGGTACCTTCACACTAAGCGACGCTGCAGCGATACCGACAACGATGTCGATCGCTGCAGCGTCGCTGTTTGGTCGCTGGAGAGCTGTCACACAGACAGCTCTCCAGCGACCAACGATGCCGGTAACCAGGGTAAACATCGGGTTACTAAGCGCAGGGCCACGCTTAGTAACCTGATGTTTACCTTGGTTACCATCGTAAAAGTAAAAAAAAAAACACTACATACTTACCTTCCGCTGTCTGTCCCCGGCGCTGTGCTTTCCTGCACTGACTGTGAGCACAGCGGCCGGAAAGCAGAGCGGTGATGTCACAGCTGTGCTTTCCGGCTGGCCGACGTTGACACAGGATGCAGGAGGAGTGCAGAGAAGCAGAGCGCCGGGGACAGACAGCGGAAGGTAAGTATGTAGTGTTTGTTTTTTTTACTTTTACGCCGATTCAGCGATGTCTGCAGGGAGTCCAGCGACAAAATAAAGTTCTGGACTTTCTGCAGCAACCAACGATGGCACAGCAGGATCCTGATCGCTGCTGCATGTCAAACACAACGATATCGCTAGCCAGGACGCTGCAACGTCACGGATCGCTAGCGATATCGTTGTGAAGTTGTTTAGTGTGAAGGTACCTTAAGTCTTGTGTGTCAGAGACTGTATGCTTCCTGGGTTGTGAGACTGGGCAGCCAAAATTCTTTTATTTTTCTTAAGAAGGCAAGAAAAATATTTACATTCCAAAAATTTACACTCAAGTGTCTATGTCACAAAGATTGATACAAATACATTTTTTTGCACATTTCCCTGTTGTAATAGTCCAATTTTTCACCTGTACATGCTAACTGAATACAGCGGTCTGTTGCAGATACTTGCTTTTGAGACTTGAATTCACATAGCATTAAGCCTTGAGAAAAAGCCATTGCTTTGCTTCTTCCATTTGTACCGCTGGTGTATAAACACCAGAAAGTCAGGCAACTGTCACCAAAAAGGGATAATTTTTGGACCGCTTTAAAAACGTAAATAGACTAAAAAGTCCAATATTGCAATGTATTTATAAATAGGCTGTTTGCTACCAAAGCGTACCATCCATTTTCCCCTAAAGAGAAAGACAGAGGTCACTAGGGCTGCATTTGCAATATAGATCTCAAAAGAAGTCTAATATAGTCCTCAAACTTCAAAGTGTTATATATATATATATATATATATATATATATATATATATATATACTGTATATATCTTTTTGAGGCAATTTGAGACTTTGCAGTATTTTGGGTTGGAGGTATAATTACTCTCAATTTATCAAGTTTTGAAGGAAAATTCAGCAAAACTCCTAACAAATAAATACATATTAGTGACTTTTTCATCCTTTTGAGGCAGACTTTAACGGACATGTGTTGAAATACGAAAAAGCTCAAATGAGAACTATTTATATTGCTTCCCACTGTATGTCAAAATGCATTGCTTTGTATTTTGCCTCTTAACAAACATCATTATACCCATGGTCAGTTCAAGTCATGAAACGACAAAATGCATTTATGTAACTCTCATTTGAATATTTCAAATATACTAAGGGTATCTTATGAGCAATGATCTGTAATATAATAACCACATGACTTTGGTTGGACATCAATGTTGCAAGTAATCTTGCCTTGGCACAAGAATTAAGGTTTTAGGATGATGGTCTATTTTTACTACTTATCTCTACTGAATTGTTTCTGCACATAAAGCAAATACTTTATGATTCAAGGAGTGAGATATTGTGGCAGAATGTGAGTGACCCAGTTACAGTGTTCTATTATAATAATGTGCTGAAAAGTTTATTTAGTGTTTATTTTTGTTGGAAGGAATCTACATAGGATACAAAGGGCAATCCGCAACTAAATGAGAATAACTTATTAAATTTAAATAAACGCTTCCAAGGACAGTAGAAACACGTTCTACAGCTTTATTATATTTGTAATTGATCTCTGTGATGGTGGCTGGTGGCCCATTTATTAACCTATGCAGGACAGACTTGGCAATGGGGATTGTTCTTCTGGACAGCGCTTAAACATTACATGAGTCATTCTCTTAAACTGTGGTAACTGTTACCCGTCTTCAAAGCGTAAGAAGTTGAATATTACTGAAACGTACACACAGTCTCTTAAAGAAGTTAGTCTCTGGATATTCTTAGACAGACCTTCTCTAGTATTGCTCGGCTCACGGGACCTCTGCACTCTCAGATCCACACCTTGAATGGCCTATCACATGTCAGGTCACAATTATGACAGGCACACTAACTTTCACCTCAGACCTTCGACCCCTGTTTTGCCACTCTCCTCACTCGCTGCACAGTTTCCACCTGGACCTTGACTTTGCTTGCCTGCCTTTTCACTTGCAAGCCACTTTAGGCAGTGATCATTGTCCTTTCTTTTGGCAACAGCATCTCACTATGTTGCTAGTTTCAGGTTCATCCTGCCCTCAATAACACGGTATCATCTCCCACATTAAAGTCATAGGCTATTAAGGATGAGTAGAGTTGAATAAATGTAACCTGAAAACAAACTTATCTCTGATATTCTGTACCAGTTATGACTTGTATTGTTTAAGATTATTGTACTTGTTTTCATTATGTATACCCCTCCTCACATGTAAAGCGCCATGGAATAAATGGCGCTATAACAATAAATAATAATAATAATAATAATATTCCTGGTACTGCTTTACCAAGATATTTTATGACCAAATCATCTCTGCAGACCACACTCTCAACTCCGCTGAATTAAGGTACCTGATAACTTACTGTACTTTATCCCTCCTTCTGTTCATAGCCTGAACTCTACTGAATCAAGGTACCTGATTACCAACTTGTGTCTGCAATTCCTATTGCTGTTCACATCTGCAACTATGCCCCATCAAAATACCTGATTACCAACTTGTCTTAACCATTCCTGGTGAGGTCCACAGCTGCAACTTTACTGAACCAAGCTATTTGCCAACCTATTTGTCTCTGGCTCTGCTACTCCCATTTGCTACTGCACTCTTGCACCAAATTGGCAAATTGACTACAAAACTCTGCTGCTTCTGTATGCAAAGGAGTGCCTAATTACCTACTCAACTCTGCTGATCCTGTGCTGCATAGAGTACACTACTTACAGCTCCACTGATTCATCTGCTGTCCTACAAATGCAACTCTACTGATCTTTGCTGTTCCATGTGCCAACTGTTAAGTCCACCTCCCCTCCACCAATGCCTTTGGTTCATGTTGCTTACGCTAAATTACAGCTTAGAAAATCCACTTAACCTGGTGAGTACATAAATATTTTCAACCATCTAACAGACATAATTTTTCTGTATACATTAGTGGAAAAACGTTTTCCTTGCTTTCCTTGACCGCGACACCGCTAAAACGCTAGTGCATGCCCTTATCATCTCCCACCTCGACTACTGCAACCTCCTACTCTCTGGACTCCCCTCTAGCACTCTGGCACCACTCCAATCCATCCTACACTCTGCTGCCCGACTAATCTACCTGTCTCCCCGCTATTCCCCAGCCTCTCCCCTATGTCAAGCCCTTCACTGGCTTCCTATCGCCCAGAGACTCCAGATCAAAACCCACACAATGACATACAAATCCATCCACAACCTGTCTCCTCCATACATCTGTGACATGGTCTTCCGGTACCTACCTACACGCAACCTCCGATCCCCTCAAGACCACCTTCTCTACTCCCCTCTCATCTCTTCTTCCCACAACCGCATCCAAGACTTCTCCCGTGCTTCCCCCGTACTCTGGAACTCTCTACCCCATCACATCAGACTCTCGCCTACCATAGAAACCTTCAAAAAGAACCTGAAGACTCACCTCTTCCGACAAGCCTACAGCCTGCCGTGATCCTGAAGTTACTGAACCGCCGCACAACCTGCCCTACCCTCTCCTAATGTTTCATCACCCAGCTTCTGCAGACTGTGAGCCCTCGCGGGCAGGGTCCTCCCTCCTTATGTACTTGTGTGCCTTATTTGCTCATGTTTAATGTACTTGTCTATATTTGCCCCGTATTCACATGTAAAGCGCCATGGAATAAATGGCGCTATAAAAATGTATAATAATAATAATATGTCTATCTGTACGTTCAATAAGAGTATTTCAAATAATCCCCATTGAAAATAAATTACAAATATGATGGAAATGGGATAAAATTGTTGCATCCAAAATTATACAATGTACTTGTACACTGACTATGTTTTCCTTTCAGAATTAACTGCAATTTGAAGGTGATCTGAATTTGTTACCTAATATTCTGTGTGGTAGATCGGCTCACTAGGCTACTTAACCAGGTAGTTACAGGAATGCTTCTTGTTTGAATTTTCAACTGGTTTATTAAAACAGGCATCATAAACCAGCCCAAACAAAACAAATATATACATTCAGTCCTCTTAACATAAACCAAACAGCAATCTCTATAGTCCTTATATAACTGTGGATTTCGCCCACACAGAAAACAGGTTTCACCTCTATTTACCAAGAGCCCCGCTCTGGAGGTCAGCTCCCCTCCAGGGTACATAGAACAATTATTATAGCCAAAAGCTTCCCTTTTTACCTGCTGAATCCCTCCCTAGGATGGAGATATGGTGAACAGCTGTCCCACCCAACTCTTCAACTGGTCAAAATAGACCTGGGCCTGTCATGGCCAAGCAGCCCCCATGAGCACATAACATGCTGGAACAAAACTTCCATGTCTATATCACTGAAGCTAATAACCTCATTGAAACAGATTTCCCCTTAGCACATTATCAGTGACGCTCTTACATCTGTTACTAAGCAGTACCATGTAGCATGGTGGGACTACTACTCTGTACCAATATGTCTCACTCTTACTAAACCTTGCCCTCTCCAATCCATCCTGAATGCAGCAGCCAAGATCATATTCCTGTCCAACCGCTACACCGATGCTTCCACCCCTCCACCCTGTATCATTCGTTGCACTGGTAGCCCATCTACCATCTACAACATAATTCAATATATGATTCACACCCTCACCTTCAAAGTTCTCCACAATTCTGGAACACCCTACATCTCCTCCATCATCTCTGTCTATCACCCTACCCGTTAATGACATAAGACTAACATCCTCAGGAATCCAAACCTCCCACTCTCCAAGACTCTGGAATGTACTTTTCTCCAATTCTCTGGAAAGCACTACTTTGGACAATTAGATTAATACCTCACACCCGCAATTTTAAGCATGCCCTAAAATGTATTTCATTAGACTGGCCTATCACCACACCTCAGTACTCTAACTTTCACTTTGCCTTTCCTAAATTTTCCTCAGAATTTGGTCTCCCAAATCATCTGTTCACACATCTGTTCGCACATACTTAATAGCATTTTGTATCAGTACAAGCACTTTTTACTATTCACCTTTTGTGTCTCCCCTATTTGCTCATCGATTGCAAGCTTGCGAGCAGGGCTCTAACTCCTCTTTGTAACTGTTGAATTATGTGTGTACTCTATAAAATTCTGCAGAATATGTTGGTGCTATAGAAATAAAATTATTAATATGATAAATTGAATGCTCTATAATGAAATTTTATTTTTAGACAGCATCTACTTGGGGTTGAGTGTAGAGGAAATAATCACACCCAGGCCTGGTTCCTGAATGGGTTCAAGTGACCATCTGCCACATAAGACACCAGTATTTTTAAAAGTCCATGTTTGTGGTAGTGATAGACACCTTGTGGTGGTAGTGGTAGGCACATGGTGGTGGCAGTGATAGAAGGGGTAACAGACTGAAGATGTGAACAACTGAAGTGATTCAGAGCAAATGCACATGGACATTTCAAGACTCCATTTTTCAAAATTAATAGGGCTCATGAGCATTTTTTGTAGCACTACTGCTTTTTCTATTTCGGCATTGCACCATTGGATTTTGTGTGTACTGAGATTTCCTTCACTAGACGCATTGCTTCTATGGAGGAATATCTCTGTATCTGTGGGATCCGACAGAGACTTTTTGGCAGCATAAAACTTATGATACATGGGGAGCAAATGTCTGTCTACACTTACTTGCCAATATCACTGACCATACCTCTGGATGAGCCATTTACATATAGCTTAGGATAAACTGCTCATCTTTAATTAGGAAAAAATATATAAAAAACCACAGCTGATCATAAACTTCCAGTTAATAAGATCTTGGCTCTGATAAATAGACTACATAGTTTCATCACATTAATGGTCACTTTATTGAACACCAGATAGGAAAGTATTAAAGCCTCTCTAAACATTTTTATCCAGAAATAACACGGTTAATAGCCTGGCATAGGAAATGGACAGGAGGCTTTTTTATGACACATGTACAGAAGCTGTGACATTTCCATAAATGTCATGATGATAGACGGACGATTAAAAAAAATATTTTCCTTCTTCATTTTTTGCTGTGCACTAGTTTTGATAAATTAGATTTATTATGCCATGTACAAGATTGCCTAATAATCCCGCATTGTCAATGTTGTATTTAGCATGGATGAATTCAGTAAAACCATTATGAAAAGTATATTTAGTAGTGTTTGCAGAATAGTGAGAGGCAGCATTATTGCTTCTTCATGTAGCACAAAGTAACTAACATTGCTCCTGACATTCGGTTGAGCCTTGGTTCTGCGGAGAAATGTCAGTGACTCTGTGAATATCACCCCGATCACACTCTGCGCTCCCAGATAATATATCACGTAGACTTGCTGTGACAAAGATGATCCCTCTCCAGATATTTCAAGGAGGACAGAGGCAAGTTTTCCAGGGCAACTTGATTATTTAAGATTACCCCCGCATGACCATTTCTTCACCTGAATGAAAGTCCCTGAGATTCATGTATTCTTAAACCTAAACTGGCACTTAACCCCTAAATCTTTACTGTGCTCCTCTCAACCAGTGAAAAGTGTCAAATTTAAAAGTAACCTCATACGGTGCTAGTGGCACCGTTGGGATCTGGAAGATTTGGTTATCTCATATCAGCTATTATCTAATCAAGATTTTGAAGATTTTTTTGTGCTCTTTACATTTTTCACGCCCCTATATTAAAATTTTAGAAATACTTTACTTTCCCATAAAAACTTAAATTAGAAAAAATATATTAATTGATTAAAAAAAATTAAAAAGTTTATTTCTGTAGAAGGTTTTACAATCCATTTAAATGCTTTAGGAGGTAAACAATTGCTCAACAATTGTTATTAAGTGCAAATACAAGTATTTTCTGAGAAAAGTATTGTTTAGGACAACCCCTAAATCTAAATGTTTATCCTCGATAAAATTAAAAAGCTTATAATCGCCTCCTGTGCCATCTGTGTTCCCGCAGATTTGGCACTCGCTGTCCCAGGGCACTCGTGCTGTGACACGTGACCCCTATGCTCAATCACCACTGGCGTCACAGTAAGCACCTTTTGTGGAATTGAACATGAAGATGAAGTCAGGGCTGCAGTTGAGCTCTGATTTTCTTTTCATGTTTAATTCAACAGAAGGCAGAGACAGTGATGCAAGCGCTGATTGGGTGCTAGAGTCACGTGTCACAACAACAGCACGTGAGCCTGAGGAGCGCAAGTACCAACACCATTGGAACGGCGCTGGCAGAGGAGGTGAATATATGCTTTTTTATTTTATTGGGGCCAAGCGTGGGGTATGACAATGAGCTTTCCAAGTGGTGGACAACTTCTTTAAGTCACTTGTAATGTTATGTGAGTAATAAAGGACTCCCATCTCTTCCAATACTAATCTACACAGTAGACCATAACTGGATCAATTATCATCAATTATAATCACATGATCATCGTCAACTTCAAGGGTTGCTCCACTGTTTTAATATAGTTGACCTATCTATAAGATTTGTCTTCAATATTGAATCTGCTGGGGTCCTACACTCAGCAACCCATCGATCGTCTGTTCTGAGTGCAAGCAGGAGATAAGCAGCTGCCAAGCTAAACAGTACAGTTCAGGCAACTATTTTGTGGCCAGTGCCAGGGAGTGCACTTCTGCTCCAGCATTACTGGTGCTGAGAGCAGCTGATCTCACCCTGATGGGTGTTCCGGTTGTTGGACCCCCACCAATCAATATCAAATTGGTGAAACTACCCTTTAATATTACTACTAGAAAGCAATAACAAGTGAACTGGTGATTAAATAGTCCCTATTTTGAAAAGGCTTCACTATAAAATGTCACTTATCTCACCCCCACATGCACTCACAGCTGATTCCTCTTACCAGCACATATATTCAGATGCAGGAGTCTGCTCAATACGTAGTCTGATCCATGCATCTTCCAAATTCCATCTTTCAAATTACATATTTTAATTACTTTGAATTAGACTGAATTGGACTAGAATTGACGATAAGGTAACAGAATACCCAACCACTACAATGTTTCGGTTAATTTTCTCTTTCACTCCCATACTACTTTCCTTCTTAGAATCTCCTGCAAACCCTCCACCTAGTAAAGAACTACTCATTTCTCCCTCCATACTCCCCAGCCATCTCACCTTCTCCTCAGAACTGTTCCTCTGTTAGGGCTAGCGGAACGCACCAAATAATAAGACAGATAGAGTATGGTGCGTTCGCAGCCCGGGGTCCACCGTGCAGAGATGGAACCTGCTGCCAAGTAATGACGGACTATATGGCATTACAAAGTGAATACACACATGGGCTAACCTCACCCTGTGTGAAGGAAGCGAACCCTGTTACGTCACAGGGCCGTGGTACCGCACCAAGAGCGCAAGCAACGAGTCTCAGAACTCAATCCCAAGACACAGGATTTGAGTACATAGACCTCATGCGCTCGACACCGCTACTGAGGTGTCAGAGTGACAGCAATAGAAGCACGAGAGTGCATGTAGTGCCGCACTGGCGAACGCCACTAACCACCCAGGCTCGGGTCAGGAAAGCGCTGTGAAAGCACAAGGCGCCGCACTGGCGGTCACAGCAATAAGACGCTGTATTGTGTGTTTACGTGCTGATGGCTAAGTCGGGCGCTAGATAGCAAACATACACCTTCCGCGAACAGTCATCCAATAGGGAGGGTTATTTAAAGAGCGACTTTCACTCACAACACACACACATTTACAAATGTACACTAGCGCATGGCCATGCGGTCATGCGCAGCTTATATAGTTGCAGCACGTTCAGGACCTTCCAATAAAGGACCAATGGGAAGCTGCTACCAAAGTTTTGCCCTTTCAGGACCTTCCTGGAGGACCAATGGGATGTGCTGCAGTACCTGAGCATGTGACCCTCGATCTCCAATGGGAGATCTTGCCCTGGGCATGCTCAGAAAGAGAAAAGCAGGACTTAGCCCCAACAGCATCTGCTCGCCGCTGCCCAATACTGACTTCAATGGGAGAAGCAGGAAAAGCAGCAGTAACTCTTTGTACAGAGTGAGACTGAGCAAGACGCTGGGACCGACGTCTCTGCTGAGCAGACTCAACTGCGGCTGGATAAGAATGGGAGACCGCAGCGGAGATGGCTCCAGATTCCCCTTGTGCAGCAGCGGGAACTCGACACCTAACATTACCCCCCCTCCTAGGACCCCCCCCTCCTTGGGCCTCGCTACGCTCGAAGGCAGCAATGAGCTGTGGGGCCCGAATGTTTTCAGCAGGCTCCCAGGACCTGTCCTCTGGGCCATAACCCTTCCAATCCACCAGATGGAACTTTTTGCCACGTACTACCTTGCACCCCAAAATAGCGTTCACCTCGTAATCATCCGTAGACGAACCCGATGTCCGAGCAGATGACTCGGAAAACCGGGACATGTATACGGGTTTCAAGAGGGACACATGAAAGGTGTCGGTGATACCCAAGCATGGAGGAAGGGCCAGACGGTAGACCACAGGGTTAACCTGTTCAAGGACCTTGAAGGGACCCAAGTAGCGAGGTGCAAACTTAGTGGACTCAACACGCAGCCTGATGTTACGGGCGGAGAGCCACACTAAGTCGCCAGGAGCAAAGGTCGGAGCGGGACGCCGACGAGCATCGGCGGAGGACCTCATTCTCTCCTTGGAGGCCCGAATGGCATCCTGAGTGTGGTCCCAAATGTCCCATGCCTCCACAGCCCAGTCTGCCACCCTGGAGTCAGCAGAAGACACAGGCATGGGCACAGGGACACGCGGATGCTGGCCATAATGTAGGAGGAATGGAGTCTGACCGGTGGAGTCGGCTACGGCGTTGTTAAGCGCAAACTCTGCCCACGGTAGCAAGGATGCCCAGTCATCCTGCCTGGCAGAAACAAAATGTCGTAAATATGTGACCAAGGTCTGGTTGGCCCTCTCTACCAACCCATTCATCTCGGGATAATATGCCAAAGAGAGATTCAACTCAATACTGAGTAGACGACAAAGCTCTGTCCAGAATCGAGACGCAAACTGGGGACCCCGGTCACTAACAATTTTGTCTTGCATACCGTGTAGGCGAAAGATATGTTTGATGAACAAGACAGCCAATGCCCGTGCAGAAGGTAGCCGTGGAAGAGGCACCAAGTGCACCATTTTGGAAAAATGGTCGGTGATCACCCAGATAATGGTGCAGTTACGAGTAGGGTTGAGTGACCTTTACTTTTATAGGATCGGGTCGGGTTTCACGAAACCCGACTTTTGAAAAAGTTGGGTCGAGTGAAATCGGCCGATCCTATAAAAAAGTCGGGGTCGGGGTCGGACGAAACCCGAAACCCAATGCAGTGCATTGGGTTTCCATGGTTCCCAGGGTCTGAAGGAGTGGAAACTCTCCTTCAGGCCCTGCGATCCATATTTTAGTGTAAAATAAAGAATTAAAATAAAAAATATCGCAATACTTACCCTCTGACGCGCCCTGGTACTAACCTAATAGGAATATACTCACCCTCGAACGCGCCCTGCTTCTTTCCGGCAGCCTTCCTTCCTAAGAATCAGCCCTTCCAGGACCTTCGGTGACGTCGCGGGTGACGTCGCGGCTTGTGATTGGCCGCGTGAGCGGTCACATGGGCGGCCGCGCAGCCAATCACAAGCCGCGACGTCACCGCGACATCACCGCAAGGTCCTGGAAGGCTGATTCTAAGGAAGGAAGGTTCCCGGTTAGTACCAGGGCGCGTCAGAGGGTAAGTATTGCGATATTTTTTATTTTAATTCTTTATTTTACACTTAAATCTGAATTCCGATACCAATTCCCGATATCTTAAACATATCGGGAATCGGTATCGGAATTCCGATTCTAGATTCAAAAGATCGCCGACTTCATGGCCGACCACACACTGGGGTCGGGTCGGGTTTCATGAAACCCAACCTTGCCAAAAGTCGGCGACTTTTGAAAAATTTCGACCCGTTTCGCTCAACCCTAGTTATGAGACTTGGGTAAGCCCACCACAAAGTCCATCCCGACCATCTCCCAGGGCCTGTCCGCCACCGGCAGAGGGTAAAGCAAACCAGCTGGCCGTTGCCGAGGGGACTTGTTCTTGGCGCAAGAGACACACGCCCGAACATATTCTGCGACATCACGAGCCATATGCGGCCACCAGTATGTCCTCGCCAGTAACTCAGATGTCCTTTTGGAACCAAAATGTCCACCCACCCTGGACGAGTGTGCCCAAGAGAGAACCTCCGGTTACAAACTGGATGGTACAAAAGTCTTGCCCGGAGGCACAGACTCTAGCGAAACCGGGGCCACAGTTCTTAAGCTCTCGGTGGGGACAATAAGCCGAGGCTCCTCTTCCTCCTCCGCAGATGACACAACGGAGCGAGATAGAGCGTCGGCCCGAATGTTCTTCTCCCCAGAAAGAAAATGGAGGGTGAAATGAAACCGGGAGAAGAATAAGGACCATCTGGCCTGACGAGAATTCAACCGCTGGGCTGTCTGCAGGTACACCAAATTTTTATGGTCTGTGAAGACTTGGAAGGGAAAACGTGCTCCCTCCAAGAGATTTCTCCACTCCGAGAAAGCCAACTTCATGGCTAGCAACTCCCTGTCCCCGATGGAATAATTCCTCTCTGCTGGTGAGAAGGTCTTAGAAAAGAAGAAGCAAGGATGCTTCCGACCTTGAGCATCCTTTTGGAAGAGGACTGCTCCAGCACCAACAGAAGAGGCATCCACCTCCATGATAAATGGCTTATCAACATCGGGGCGATGTAGGATGGGAAGCGAAGTGTGACTTTATGGAGTTAAAGGCCTTGGAGACCTCCTCAGACCACAATTTGGGATTTGCCCCCTTCTTGGTGAGGGCAACCAAGGGAGCTACCAAAGTTGAGAAGTGCGGAATGAACTGGCGGTAATAGTTAATGAACCCCATAAAGCGCTGCACCGCTTTAAGAGAATGGGGTTCCTGCCAGTCCATCACAGCCTGTAGTTTGGCAGGATCCATAGCCAATCCCTGGGCAGAGATGATGTAGCCTAGGAAAGGTAAGGACTCCTGCTCAAACATACACTTCTCCAACTTGGCATAGAGGGAGTTTGCCCGTAGGAGGTCGAAGACTTTGCAAACATCTCTCCGGTGGGAGTCAATATCTGGAGAGTAGATGAGAATATCATCCAGATAGACTACGACCGAGGTGGAAAGCATATCCCGGAAGATGTCGTTCACAAAGTTTTGGAAAACGGCTGGGGCATTACAGAGCCCGAAGGGCATCACCAGATATTCATAGTGCCCATCCCTGGTGTTAAAAGCCGTCTTCCATTCGTCCCCCTCACGGATGCGAATCAGGTTGTAAGCACCCCGCAGATCTAATTTAGTAAATACCCTTGCTCCCTGAAGCCTATCGAAGAGCTCAGATATCAAGGGCAAAGGATACTTATTCTTAACGGTGATGGCGTTAAGACCCCTGTAGTCTATGCATGGACGCAATTCCCCATTCTTCTTCTGCACGAAGAAGAACCCTGCCCCAGCAGGTGACACTGACCTCCTAATGAATTCTCTTGCCAGATTTTCCTGGATGTACTGTGACATTGCCTCCGTCTCCGGGAGAGATAACGGATAGACTCGACCCCGGGGAGGCTCAGCACCAGGCAAGAGATCAATAGGACAGTCATAGGGGCGATGGGGCGGAAGGATCTCTGTCGCCTTTTTGGAGAACACGTCTGCATAAGACCAATACTGCTTGGGGAGAGAGGATAGATCTGCGGGTACCTCTGTAGTAGCAACCTGAACGCACTCCCTCTGACACCTACCCCCACAAGATTCACCCCATCCCAGAATTCTGCCTGAGGACCACTCGATATGAGGAGAGTGGTACCGTAGCCAAGGTATTCCCAACAGGACCTCATCAATTCCCTCAGGAATGACGAGCAGAGATATAATCTCCTGATGAGATGGCGACATGGACAGAGTAAAAGAGATGGTCTGGTGTGTTATCTGTGAGGGCAGTGTCGACCCATTCACCACTCGTACCGTTACTGGTTGATCTAGCATAACCAGGGGTATTGCGTGACATTGGGCGAAGGCAGAAGACATAAAATTGCCCTCCGCCCCAGAATCCACGCAGAGCTCTACCGAGTGGGAGAATGAGCCCATAATAATTGTCCCCTTAAAGGACAATTTAGAGGCAAACGTCGCCGTGTCTAGTGTACCTCCACCTACTACCACTAGACGCTGACGTTTCCTCGACCGCTGAGGACATCTGGTGGCTAGATGTCCTGACTGCTGGCAAACATGACAGACCTTGAGTGCACAAGCGGTCCGGGACTTAGATCCCGCTTGTGACACTTCCATGGCCTCATGTGACTCAGGAACCAGGACCGGAGATTCCAGAGGTTTGGCGAAGGTAGGAGCCAGCCGAAACCTCTGCCTACACTGGGCTCGCTCTAACCTCCGCTCGTTAAAACGGAGGTCAATTCGAGTGGAGACAGTTATTAACTCCTCCAGTGTGGCAGGAATCTCCCTAGTGGCCAGAGCGTCCTTAACGTGATCAGCCAGGCCCCTCCAAAATATGGGGATAAGGGCTTTATCTGAGCAGTCCAGCTCAGAAGCTAAAGTGCGGAATTGGACGGCAAAATGACTGACCAAGGACTCACCCTGAGTTAATGCCAGCAGTTGGAGCGCAGTATCATGGGTGACTTGAGGGCCTAAAAAGACCTGTTTCAGAGTGCTCAGGAACAGCGGAGCACTCTGCACCACATGATCGCCACGCTCCCACAGCGGCGTAGCCCATTCCAACACCCTGTCCGACAAGAGAGACACTATAAATCCCACCTTAGCCCGCTCTGTGGGAAAACGTGCAGCCAGGAGCTCGAAGTGAATAGAGCACTGACTCACGAATCCCCTACAAAATTTGCTATCACCAGAAAATTTTTCTGGCAGCGGGAGGCGAGATAATGTTGGAACAGGGGTGGCAATGGACAAGGTTGCTGCAGCCACGCTAGCAGCCTGTACAGCAACTGCGGTAACATCCACAGCTGAGGTTGAGCTCTCGAGAGCCGCCAACCTACCCTCCAGCTGCTGGATATACCGCAAGGATTGCTGTTTGTCCGTCATTACTAGCCAGACCCTGGCGCTAGTGTAATGTTAGGGCTAGCGGAACGCACCAAATAATAAGACAGATAGAGTATGGTGCGTTCGCAGCCCGGGGTCCACCGTGCAGAGATGGAACCTGCTGCCAAGTAATGACGGACTATATGGCGGTACAAAGTGAATACACACATGGGCTAACCTCACCCTGTGTGAAGGAAGCGAACCCTGTTACGTCACAGGGCCGTGGTACCGCACCAAGAGCGCAAGCAACGAGTCTCAGAACTCAATCCCAAGACACAGGATTTGAGTACATAGACCTCATGCGCTCGACACCGCTACTGAGGTGTCAGAGTGACAGCAATAGAAACACGAGAGTGCCTGCAGTGCCGCACTGGCGAATGTCACTAACCACCCAGGCTTGGGTCAGGAAAGTGCTGTGAAAGCACAAGGCGCCGCACTGGCGGTCACAGCAATAAGACGCTGTATTGTGTGTTTACGTGCTGATGGCTAAGTCGGGCGCTAGATAGCAAACATACACCTTGCGCGAACAGTCATCCAATAGGGAGGGTTATTTAAAGAGCGACTTTCACTCACAACACACACACATTTACAAATGTACACTAGCGCATGGCTGTGCGGTCATGCGCAGCTTATATAGTTGCAGCACGTTCAGGACCTTCCAATAAAGGACCAATGGGAAGCTGCTACTAAAGTTTTGCCCTTTCAGGACCTTCCTGGAGGACCAATGGGATGTGCTGCAGTACCTGAGCATGTGACCCTCGATCTCCAATGGGAGATCTTGCCCTGGGCATGCTCAGAAAGAGAAAAGCAGGACTTAGCCCCAACAGCATCTGCTCGCCGCTGCCCAACACTGACTTCAATGGCAGAAGCAGGAAAAGCAGCAGTAACTCTTTGAACAGAGTGAGACTGAGCAAGACGCTGGGACCGACGTCTCTGCTGAGCAGACTCCACTGCGGCTGGATAAGAATGGGAGACCGCAGCGGAGATGGCTCGAGATTCCCCTTTTGCAGAAGCGGGAACTTGACACCTAACATCCTCCACATACAATCCTTTTTCTCCAGACACACATCGCCGCATAATGTCCTATCCTGCTCCCACCTTCTAACGCTCTGTCTGCTATTTCTCATCTCTGGTGAAGTATCACCAAATCCCGGCCCTTCTCAAAATATCCCCACACTCATTTCTAACCCACTGCCACAATCCTCTGCACATTTTCCCAACCATGAAAACCTCACACCCATTCATCCAGCCTCCACTCCCCCTACCTGGAGCACTATGGAACTCACGCTCTGTCTGCAACAAACTGCCATTTATCCATGACCTCTTCATCACCAACAAACTCTCCTTCCTTGGCATCACTGAAACCTGTCTCACCCCCTCTGACTCAGCCTCTCCAGCTGCGCTTTCCTATGGCAGATTACACCTCTATCACACCCCTCGCCCCAGCAACAAACGTGGTGGAGGGGTTGGCAGCTCCTTTACTCCAATCCCGCTTCCACCCTCTGCTACTCTTTTCTCATTCGAGGTACACTCTGTGCACATCTATTCCCCCTCCAACCTCCAGCGGGCTGTCATCTACCGCTCCCTGAACTAGCCATCTCCACCTTTCTTGACCACCTCACCACCTGGCTTTTTCATTTCCTCTCTGCTGACATCCCCACTATCATCATGGGTGACTTCAATATCCTCATTGACACTTCCATCTCAGTTGCCTCTTTTATTGCTTACTACCTCCTTTGGCCTCACTCAATAGTCCACTGATGCCACTCACAAAGATAGCCACATGCTGGACCTCATCTTCATCAGCCTCTGCTCCCTTACTAATCTCACTAAGGGTGGTTTCACACTTGCGTTTTTGTCTGCAGCATTTTTTACAAAAAAAAGCATGCGTTTTTTCCCCCTATATTTAACATTGAAAACGCATGCGTTTTTAGGTGTACTCGTTTGCACGCGTTTGTGAACGCATGCGTTTATTAACTGCATGCGTTCATTTTCTAAAATGCAACTTGTAGTATTTTGAGGGGCGTTTTTTTTTACCAAAAAAACGCATGCGTTTAAATGCGTTTTTTTTTGGACAAAAAATGCATTGGAGTCAATGGGGACGCATGCGTTTTTTTGGACATGCGTTTGCATGCGTTTTTTTGACGCATGCGTTTTTTTTGGCAAGATTGAATTAACTGTAGATAAGGTTGTCTAGACACTGATAAGCCTCCCCCATAGCAGCAGGGTTATAAAAGGAAGGTTGGGGGAAGTTTCTGGTCACTTCTCATCAGACTCCAAAGAAGACAGCACCCTGCCCGTACGCATTGTTGGACAAGACACAGAGCAATGTGGGTATATCCTAGCCAATGCATTCATTTTCAATTTTTTGGATCTACATGTCCTAATTTCTTCTATTTTTTTCTTTCAACACGCATCAGAATGTCTTCTCCAGTTTCTTCGTCTGATGAGGAGTTCCAGCCACGGCAATCAGAAGTGGATCACGTGAGTGAGGTAATTTTTTTGTCCGTCAGCTTGGTAAGTATTGACTGTCACATCGACACATGAGGCAATTTTTTTTTTTTATTTTATAGAGCACTTCAACTGAGGGACAGAGAGGTACTGAGCAGCGGAGTCAAGGTCCAGGTGGAAGACGGCAGCGGGTATGTATACCAGGCAGACTGTCCTTATTGTAATATTCTTTTAACTTCCTTTCTGTACCCTTGTTTTTCTTTACATTTTTCTTGTATCATCCTTTTCTGAAAGTTGTCTTTCATATTCCTGCCCTTTCTCATCTTCGTGTCTTATTTTTTCCAAATGTGGTTGAGCAAACTTAAATGATTTTCTTTTAATTTTAGGTTTCACAACGGGATGACGACCGGATTGATAATGACCTGCTGATCAGTCTGGTCCAGGAGCGAGTCCCGTTGTGGGACAGCCGGGATCAACAGCACGCCGTCAATAGTGTTCTCCGTCGTTTGTGAAGTGAGGTGGCCCAAGCGTTGTGGGATGGCTGGGAGAATTCCCCGCCACGGGTCCGTAATGCATTTGGTAAGTATTGCACGGTAGTGTGAAGCAACAGACCTTGGCCATGGTCTCTTGACTGTGTGTGATGAAAGAAACTTTTCGTAGTTTCTGTCATCACACACAGTCACGAGAGCACGGCCAAAAGTCCTTATTCTGACCATTATATTTTATTGTTATTTCACAGTGGACAAAGTAAGAACACGTTGGCGTTCCATGAAAGACCGCTTCAACAAGGACCTGCGTGCAGAGAAGAGTGCAGCTAGTGGTTCCGGAGCAAGGCACCGGCTCTACAAATATCACCGTGTGTTGGCCTTCCTGAGACCGGTCCTTCTCATGAGAACGTAAGTATTTCTCACATGCCTCCGGTTGTATTGCATTGACATAATCTGTCATTTTTAATTCCACAGGATGTACCGTCTTGTTATAGTTTGGTATTAATTTTCTGTTTTCTTTTTTCACAGCACACACTGCACGACTGTCGCCACAGGTTCTGGAGCGGTCCTTCAGCCGGCAGCCACGGACCCGTCCCAGCCATCCAGCAGCGCAGCACCAGGTGGGTCTTCCACACTCACTGGAGACCAGGGGGCTGGCCCATCAGGTCTTCCCCTTTAACAGTCCTCTTTCGCTGCACCCATTTTTGCGGGCTCATCCCGGCAGCGACAGAGGGCTTCGGATAGGTCCCTCATGCCCGAGTTTTTGCACTTGAGCTCGGTTTTACATGAAGCTATCAAGGCTTTAGGTGACAGAATGGATGTGTCCCATAACCTGTTAGAGTGCCGCATCTAGGATGTCGCCAAAAGCGTTGATCAAGTGAAAGCCGACCTCCAGAAGCCAGCTCATCATTTTTTTAATCAAATCGAACAGGGCATGTCGGAACACCTTAGCCCTGATCTCCAGCTGAGTGTGATGCAGGCCTGCAATGTTGCTTTTGTGCAGGCTATGCAGCAGAGTCAGAGTCGTAATGTGGCGGCATATCCAACTGTGCCGTCACTGTCACAAGTAAACACCATTCCTACCTCTGCTGCATACCACTGCACGGCCACCTCTATTCCCTCTACAGGTGTACTCCACTACAGCGCCAACACGATGACGAGTGCTGTTGGACATCCCACCGCCACCAACGTGACGACCGCTGCTCCGGCTTGGACCTCCTCCGCTGACACCACGATGACGCAGGACCCTGGCGTGGCTTATCGGCCCGGCACCCTCCCGATGCAGCAGGACCCATCCATGCAATATCGGACCGGCCCACCCCCGATGCAGCAGGAGCGAGGCCTGGCATATCGGACCGGACCCACCCCGATGCAGCAGGACCGAGGCCTGGCATATCGGACCGGACCCACCCCGATGCAGCAGGACCGAGGCGTTGCTTTCCGGGCAGGACACACCCCATGCAGCAGGACCCATCCATGGCGTATCGCACCGGGCCCCCCATGATGCAGCACGACCAAGCCATACCTTTCCGGGCAGGACCCACCCCGATGCAGCAGGACCCATCCATGGCTTTATGTTCCCCCCCACCAGCAATGCAGCAGGACACTGGTATGGGATTTGTTTCCCCCCCCCAACGATGCACCAGGACCCTGGGAGGGTGTTATGTTCCCCCCCCAACGAGGCACCAGGATCCTGGGAGGGTTTTTGTTTTTCCCCCCCCAACGAGGCACCAGGACCCAGGCGGGACTTTATCTTTCCCCCCATTGGACTCAGACATTGCCGAGCGCTCCACAATGGAGACTGACTGTGTAATTGTGGAGCCGGGTCCTGACGTGTCTCCCGCCCACACTTTACAACCTAGCCCAAGAAGACTTCCCCCAACCCGGAAAACCCAACCGAAAACTGGCAAAACGCATAAAAAACAAAAAACTTTGATTATTCCTCCCCCATCACCTACCGATGTGTCTCAACCTTCCAGTGTGTCTCAAGCCCCTCATGTTTTAAGCCCCATCCCCAAACTTCCAGACCCTTCAAGTTTTCTTGCCCATTCTCCTGCCACCTCTGCCTCCTCCACGGTGAGCCAGGCTTCAGTTCTGAATACCCCCCAGTTACGTCACTCAACCCCAAGCCGGCGTGGTTCAACCCGGCGCGGTACCAAAAAATAAATTTGTTTTGTTTTTCCTCAATAAAAAAAAAGTTTATTTGCAACAATTATGTTTGGTTTATTGTGTCTTTCACAGCTCTCAATACACACCAATAAACTTCGTCACACACTTATTCTTTTGGCCTACACATATCTCCAGTAGTACAAAATACCAGACAACATCTATATGTGTTTCTTTAGTATACAGATATGAGTTGGCCAAAAAAATAGTAGTTATTTCCATACTCTTATTTTTAATTTTTAACTAGTGTAGTGTCACTGTACAAAGAGAAAATGGTGGCAATCAAGTTCAGAACTCAACTGAACCGGTCAGATGTCAAAATAGACACCTGACCTGTTTAGTTGATTACTGACTTGTATATTCACCATATTCTATATAGCACATTATGTGACAATTTTTGTCAAACTGATGGGATAATGGTTGGCACACGCTAACAATCTATCCTCACCTGGGCAGGTGTAAGAAATTTTGAATTCATGATCATGTATATGTTCATCATGAATTCATTATTTCTTACACTTGACTTGACGGGTATAGAGAGCGTGCCAGTCTTGACGCAATGACGTCAAGAAGATTACCAATAAATAAATTTAAATCTGGTTACATTATTATAAGTATGCGTGTTTATATCATTCTTTGTAAACCAAAATAGGGAGTGCAACAGAGGTCAATTATGATTAAAAAAATCTAATTATTACCTCATCAACTATCACCCACTCCTGGTTTTGGATTACAAATTATGATATACATATCTACTGCCCATCTTTGTTCAACCTTTTTTTAGAGAGGAAAAAGACAGGAGACCTGGTGAACACAAAAAAGTTTATTAATTAGAAAAATTTGTATCAGTATTTAATAATTGGTAAACATTAACATACAACAGGACATTTAACCCCTTAGCGACCGCCGATACGCCTTTTAACGGCGGCCGCTAAGGGTACTTAAACCACAGCGCCGTTAATTAACGGCGCTGTGGAAAAAGTCCATAGCGCCCCCCAGAGGCCGATTTTCTCCGGGGTCTCGGCTGCCGAGGGTAGCCGAGACCCCAGAGAACATGATTCAGGGGGTTTTTAACCCACCCCGCATTTGCGATCGCCGGTAATTAACCGTTTACCGGCGATCGCAAAAAAAAAAAAAAAAGCGATCTCTTTTTAATTTCTCTGTCCTCCGATGTGATCGCACATCGGAGGACAGAGAAAAGGGGTCCCAGGAGGCCCCCCAATACTCACCTAGCTCCCCCGATGCTCCTCGTGTCTCCCGGTGGGCGCCGCCATCTTCAAAATGGCGGGTGCATGCGCAGTGCGCCCGCCGGCCGGCACCGGGAGAATCTTTGGGGTCTCAGCTGCCGGGGGTAGCCGAGACCCCAAAGAGCACGATCGGGGTCGGTATTACCGACCCCTGTTTTGCGATCGCCGGTAATTAACTGTTTACCGGCGACCGCAAAAAAAAAAAAAAAAGTAAAGTGTAATTCTCTGTCCTCTGATGTGATCGCACATCAGAGGACAGAGAAATAGGGGGATTCGGGGACCCTAGCATACTCACCTAGGTCCCTGGATCCTCTTGCTGCTCCTCCTGGCCGCCGGCAGCAGAACATGGCGGACGCATGCCCAGTGCGCCCGCCATCTGTCTCCATCTGCCGGCCGGCAGGAGAACAGCAGTTGGGGCTAAAATTAGGGGTAGGGTTAGGGGTAGGGTTAGGGGTAGGGTTAGGTTAGGGTTAGGGTTAGGGGTAGGGTTAGGTTAGGGTTAGGGGTAGGGTTAGGGGTAGGGTTAGGGTTAGGTTAGGGGTAGGGTTAGGGGTAGGGTTAGGTTAGGGGTAGGGTTAGGGGTAGGGTTAGCGGTAGGGTTAGGGGTAGGGGTAGGGTTAGGTTAGGGTTAGGTTAGGGGTAGGGTTAGGGGTAGGGTTAGGGTTAGGTTAGGGGTAGGGTTAGGTTAGGGGTAGGGTTAGGGGTAGGGTTAGGTTAGGGTTAGGGGTAGGGTTAGTGTTAGGTTAGGGTTAGGTTAGGGGTTAGGTTAGGGGTAGGGTTAGGTTAGGGGTAGGGTTAGGGGTAGGGTTAGGTTAGGGGTAGGGTTAGTGTTAGGTTAGGGTTAGGTTAGGGGTAGGGTTAGGGGTAGGGTTAGGGGTAGGGTTAGGTTAGGGGTAGGGTTAGGTTAGGGGTAGGGCTAGGGTTGGGGCTAAATTTAGGGTTAGGGTTGGGGCTAAATTTAGGGTTAGGGTTGGGGCTAAACTTAGGGTTAGGCTTCTTTCACACTTACGTCGGTACGGGGCCGTCGCAATGCGTCGGCCCGACATACCGACGCACGTTGTGAAAATTGTGCACAACGTGGGCAGCAGCTGTAGTTTTTCAACACATCCGCTGCCCAATCTATGTCCTGGGGAGGAGGGGGCGGAGTTACGGCCACGCATGCGCGG
This sequence comes from Ranitomeya imitator, assembly GCF_032444005.1. NCBI lineage: Eukaryota > Metazoa > Chordata > Amphibia > Anura > Dendrobatidae > Ranitomeya > Ranitomeya imitator. Next base: position 735,291,053 of record NC_091283.1, read on the forward strand.
TCAGAAATGGCGGTTGCGACGTACAAAAAAACGTTTCATTGAACGTTTTTTTGTGCCGACGCTTCGCCAAAACACAACTGATCCAGTGCACGACGGACGCGACGTGTGGCCATCCGTCACGATTAGTGTTGAGCATTCCGATACCGCAAGTATCGGGTATCGGCCGATATTTGCGGTATCGGAATTCCGATACCGAATTCCGATACTTCCCGCGTATCGGATACCGGAATCGGAAGTTCCCAGAATTCAAATTGAACGCAGCAGCCAATGAGGAATGAATGAAAGTGTGGGCACATCCTGTTTAGCATGGTGGGCATGTAAGTACTGGCAAGGCTGGGATTGGCTGCTGAAATGATGTCACTCTGCACTATAAAAAAGCGTTGCCGCCATTTTGCGCTCACTCTGCTGTGATTTCAGTTAGGGACAGGACGCTGTGTTCTAACTGAGGGCCAGTTGAGCTAGCTAATTGCTTTATTTTCCTTTCCAAAGGCTAATTTAGCAAAACGCTGTGTGTTCTTCACTGTTCACCTTGCTCTTGCCTTGCAGCGCTGTTTTAACAGCGTTCTGCAAGGTCTCTGTGTGTGTGTGTGTGTGCAGCTCACTCTGTAGTCTGTGTGCAGCCATATACCCGGTTGTATTCAGCTCAGGGGGGGTTCACACTGCCTCACACAGTTGTTCTTTTTTGCTCTTAGTGCAGCCTGCTGCACATTTTTTCTCAAATTTCCTATTAGTGTTTTTCCACCAGTCTCCAGCTCTATTGTGGAAAAATACTACATAGGATAACCTAGAGGGGGGTTTTAGGGCCTTGCAGCGCCGTTTACGGCTGTCTGCACGGTCTCCGTGTGAGCCCAGCTCGCCCTGCAGTCTGTGTGCAGCCATAGCCGGTTGGATTCAGCTCAGGGTTCGTTACTGGCTCATACCTTGAGAAAAATTTTCCTTTTTTTCAAATAGTGCAGCCTGTTTAAAATTTGAAAAAAAAAATTCCTATTAGTGTCTTTCCACTCGTATCCAGCTAAATAGTGGAAAAACACTATATAGGATAACCTAGAGGAGGGTTTTTTGGCCTTGCAGCGCCGTTTACGGCTGTCTGCACGGTCTCCGTGTGAGCCCAGCTCGCCCTGTAGTCTGTGTGCAGCCATAGCCGGTTGGATTCAGCTCAGGGTTCGTTACTGGCTCATACCTTGAGAAAAATTTTCCTTTTTTTTCAAATAGTGCAGCCTGTTTAAAATTTGAAAAAAAAAAAATCCTATAAGTGTCTTTCCACTCGTATCCAGCTAAATAGTGGAAAAACACTATATAGGATAACCTAGAGGAGGGTTTTTTGGCCTTGCAGCGCCGTTTACGGCTGTCTGCACGGTCTCCGTGTGAGCCCAGCTCGCCCTGTAGTCTGTGTGCAGCCATAGCCGGTTGGATTCAGCTCAGGGTTCGTTACTGGCTCATACCTTGAGAAAAATTTTCCTTTTTTTGAAATAGTGCAGCCTGTTTAAAATTTGAAAAAAAAAAATTCCTATTAGTGTCTTTCCACCAGTCTCCAGCTCAATTGTGGAAAAACACTACATAGGATAACCTAGAGGGGTTTTTTTGGGCCTTGCAGCGCCGTTTACGGCTGTCTGCACGGTCTCTGTGTGAGCGCAGCTCGCCCTGTAGTCTGTGTGCAGCCATAGCCGGTTGGATTCAGCTCAGGGTGCGTTACTGCCTCATACCTTGAAAAACAATTTCCTTTTTTTCAAATAGTGCAGCCAGTTTAAAATTTGAAAAAAAAAATTCCTATTAGTGTCTTTCCACTTGTATCCAGCTAAATAGTGGAAAAACACTATATAGGATAACCTAGAGGAGGGTTTTTTGGCCTTGCAGCGCCGTTTACGGCTGTCTGCACGGTCTCCGTGTGATTTAAACTAGCTCTGTAGCCCGATCTGCACCAAAAAAAAAGTTAAGTTCACCAAACACAACTTAACACTTGTGTAGGCCACATTTGAAAAATAATAAAGTTTAGTCCACAATTTACAACATTAGTGTTTCTTACACCTGTTAGGAGGAGCATTACAGGAATAAGCACACTAAGGCCTTAGTACTTTTCTGCTTATCTTTATCTGTCAACCAAGATGAAGAGGGCAGGGAGTAAGGCACGTGGGCGTGGGCGCGGAGCAGGGAGAGGAGCAGGGAGAGAACGTGGTGATTCTGTGCCTGCTGCGGGCGCCGGTGACTCGTCGTCACTCAGTTTCAGCAGGGAACAGTCCTTCATGCGCAGCTTTGTCGGAGAGCGCCGTGCACCGCTGCTGCGTGAAGACCAAATTGAAGCCGTTGTCGGGTGGATGGCAGCTAACGCCTCGGCATCGACTTCAGTTAGTGCCACATCCTCTCAGGCACAGAGCACTGGAGAGCAGCCATCTGTCTCTTCACCACCTGCAAAATTGGCCAGGCAGTCAGAGAGCCCAGGACAGGAGCCGTCTCTACTTCTGTTCTCTGAATCTCTTGGCTTGGAAACAGGGGGCCAGCCAAGCAGCATTGGAGAAATGGAAGAAGAGGCAGTGTGCAGTGATGCCCAACACCTTTTTCTCTCTGACTCTGAAGAGGCAGGTGGCCCAGTGCCTCCGGTGACCACAGCGCAGTACGCATCTGATGATGAAACTCAGGTGCCGCTTTCTCGTGCGTACTGTGCTGCTGAGACTACCCAGGAGGAGCAGTTGGTGGCAGAGGGTAGTGGAGATGATGAGGTCCTTGACCCATCGTGGCGTGAGGAACAGGAAGGTGGTGGGAGCAGCTCAGAGGAAGAGCTTCCTCTTACGGGCCAAAGAGGGAGAGGGAGGGGGAAGACTGCGGAGCCTGTAGCCTCCACTTTGGCACCCGTTAGGAGCCTGTCTCTTTCCAAAGCCAAAAAGGGCGCTCCCAAGACTTGCAGTGCCTGGTCCTTTTTTGACACAGTTGCAGATGACATTTGTTTTGTCAAATGCAAGCTGTGTCATCATAAAGTAAAAAGAGGGAAAAATGTCAGCAACCTCAATACCACAAATATGTGGAAACATGTGCGGACCAGGCACGCGGTGGAGTTACAGAAACACACTGAAGATGTAGGCCAACCAACAGCGGCAGCTACCACCTCTTCAGCTCGTGTTGCCTCTTCCTCCAGCTCACGCACAGCTGGTTTGGCTTCCTCCCAGAGACCTTGTGTAATTCCACCCACAGCACCACCTTCCCAGTCATCCTCACACTCCCAGTCTACTCTACAGCCATCGGTAGTACAGGCATGGGAGAAAAGGCGGGCATTCTCGGCCAACCACCCCCGAGCACAGGCTCTGAATGCAGGCATTGCCAAACTGTTGTCCCTGGAAATGCTCTCGTTCAGGCTGGTGGAGACTGACAGCTTCCGTGACTTGATGGCATTGGCAGTCCCACAGTACAAGGTGCCCAGCCGCTTTTACTTCAGCAGGCAGGCTGTCCCTGCCCTGCACAGGCATGTTGAGGCAAACATAAAACATGCGCTACTGAACGCCGTCAGTAGCAAGGTCCACCTCACCACCGATGCGTGGACCAGTCAGCATGGACAGGGGCGATATGTTTCCCTCACTGCCCATTGGGTTAATGTTGTTGAGCCAGGTACAGATCGTGCGAGTGGCGCAGGACGTGTCCTGCCCACTCCAAGGATTGCAGGAATCCAGTCTGTACGCATCGACTCCTCCTCTTACACCAGTTCCTCTGATTCCTCTCTGCAGGATCCGTCACAGTCCACCCCCACATGGACCCGTGAACGTTTACCTATGACCGACATGAGCACAGCCGTGGCCAAACGTCAGCAGGCCGTCTTGAAACTAGTTTCATTGGGGCATCGAAGCCACACAGCGCAGGAGCTCTGGAATGCCATAAAGCAGGAGAGCGATGTGTGGTTACTGCCAGCGAATCTCCAGCCAGGCATGGTAGTGTGTGACAATGGCCGAAATCTGGTGGCAGCTTTGGCCCTTGGCAACCTCACTCACATCCCATGTCTGGCACATGTGCTCAATTTGGTTGTGCAGAGTTTTCTGAGGGACTATCCGGATCTTGATGCCCTGCTGCACAAGGTCCGCCTAGAGTGTGCTCACTTGCGGCGTTCCAGCTTGGCCAGATCCCGCATTGCTGCTCTGCAGCGCAGATTCCGCCTTCCGGAACACCGCATCATATGTGACCTACCTACCCGGTGGAATTCCACGTTACATATGTTGGAGCGGTTGTGTGAGCAGCAGCAAGCAGTTATGGAGTACCAGCTGCATCAGGCGCAAAGAAGTCGCAGTCAGCGCCGATCAGACTTCACAACCACAGAGTGGGCCACTCTGAAGGACGTCTGCCAGGTTTTGCGTCCTTTTGATTATTCCACGCGGATGGCAAGTGCAGATGATGCACTAGTCAGCATGACTGTCCCCCTTATCTGCCTGCTTCAGCAAACTTTGCAAGGGTTAAGGGATGATGTGGTGGAAGAGGTGGAGGATGAGGAGTCACCTTTTCCATCAGCTTCTGGAGAGTCAGCGCCACGTTCCTCACAAAGGGGTACGCAGGGGCCAATTTGTGAGGAGGATGAGGAGGAGTCAATGGACGAGGAAGAGCTCCGTCCAGAGGAGGGAGCGACACAATTGTCCAGTGGTCAGTGTGTACAGCGAGGGTGGGGTGATGACGAGCAGGCAGAGATCATGTCTCAAGCAGGGGACAGCGTTTCTGGGCCGGTTGGCACTCTGCAGCACATGGTGGATTTTATGCTGCAGTGCCTGAGAAATGACCGCCGCATCGACCACATTCTCAACATGCCTGATTATTGGGTGTTCACCCTCCTCGATCCTCGCTACCGGGACAACGTCCAAAACCTCATCCCTGCGTTGACCCGGGAGCGTAAATTGCGGGAGTACCACGACACACTGGTGAATTCCATCATCTTCTCCTGTCCAACTGAGAGGAGTGCTGCTAGTGCTTTACAAAGCAGCTCAGTGCGTCGAGGCAGTGGGGGAGGCTCTGCCCAAAGAGGGAGCAGAAGCAGTGCCTCTGCCCAAGGCAAGCCGAGTATGGCACAACTCTGGCACACTTTTGTGTGCCCGCCCCAAATGTCTACACCATCACCGGCGGCTCCAGTCAGCAGGAGGCAACGGTTCCGTCAGATGGTGACAGACTACATGGCTTGCCCTCTTACTGTACTCCCCGACGGCTCTTCCCCGTTCAAGTTTTGGGTCTCTAAGCTGGATACATGGCCAGAGCTAAGTCAGTATGCATTGGAGGTGCTGGCTTGCCCTGCGGCTAGTGTCTTATCGGAACGTGTCTTTAGTGCCGCAGGTGGTGTACTAACAGACCGTCACGTGTGACTATCCTCCGATAACGTTGACCGGCTTACTTTCCTGAAAATGAACCAGGCATGGATCTCGCAGGAATTTGCCACTCCTCTGCCTGATTAATTAATTGGGTGTCATCCAGGTCTTCTGCTGTGTTCATCTTTCTACCACCTGAAATGCTATTCCTGGGCTCCAACACCGCCAGTTGCGGCTCAGAAGTGCAGGCTGCACAGTCAAAACATACGACCCAGTGTTATTGGGTTTCTGTAACGTCAGCTGATCCCCAGCTGTGTAGCCGGCAATGTGTCCTGCGACCGCTACGCTGGCACAACAACCTGAATGTAAGGGAACCTGCCCCCCCCCCCGTCGTTTGTTACTGAAAGAGCCATCTTGTGCAGCAGTAATGCTGCACAAGGAAAAGGTAGCTATTTTTTTGGGCTCCTTGCACACGCAGAACTTAACACTTATAAAATGTGTTCACTGATACCGTTATACCGTCCCAGAGCTGGGACTTTCCTTCGTAATGTGACGCAGCACAGCCGTCATTCCTACCCCCTTGGTGCCATGCGCTGCCTCCTCAGCGTTGTTTTAAGCTGTCACGGAGCCTGCGCTGTTCTGTTATCCCTTGGCCATGCCCTATTTGCGCTGCCTGTCTTCTGACATAATTTGGTGTCAGGCTGGCTGCGCCTGTGCGGCCGCGCTGCCATAGATCCCGCCTCGCAGTGTCTTCTGATTGAGTCACACTGCGGGCCTGGGATCCATGGGCATGCGCAGTGCATATCTTCCCCTCGGGCTCTCGCTCATTTCCCTCCGCCTTCTTTAGACTGTGCGCCGTCAGCTGATCCCTAATAGCATGCCACGGCCGTGACAACGCACAGTCTGAAGAAGAGGGAAGGAGGGGAGTGAGAGTCGAGGATATGCACTGTGCATGCCCATGGATCCAAGGCCCGCAGTGGGATTACGTTAGACGAGCCTGCGAGGTGGGATCTGGAGCAGCGTGGACGCACAGGCACTGACAGCCTGACACCAAATTATGTCAGAAGACAGGCAGCGCTAATTGGGCATGGCCAAGGGATAACAGAACAGCGCAGGCTCCGTGACAGTTTAAAACAACGCTGAGGAGGCAGCACATGGCACCAAGGGGATAGGAATGACAGCTGTGCTGTGTCCCATTACGAAGGAAATTCGCACCTCCGTGACGGTTTAACGGTATAAGGGGACACATTTTTAGTGTTTACTTCTGTGTTTGCAAGGAGCATAATTAAAAGAGCAACCTTTTCCTTTTGCATCCTTAGCGCTGCACAAAATGGCTCTTTCAGCTACAAACGTCTTGGGGGGGGGTTAAAGGTTCCCTTTCAACTTGCTCCAATCAGGCTTACACTCTGTTCCTCTGCTCCTCCTGCTGTCCCTGGGCTCTAACACCACCAGTTGGTGCCTGGAAGTGCTGTGTGCACAGTCAACAGTCGCTCCTCTGTTATTGGGGTTCAGTAACGTCAGCTGATCCCCAGCTGTGTGTGCGGTAATACCTCCAATCTGCTCCTCCTGCTGTCCCTGGGCTCTAACACCGCCAGTTGGTGCCTGGAAGTGCTGTGTGCACAGTCAACAGTCGCTCCTCTGTTATTGGGGTTCAGTAACGTCAGCTGATCCCCAGCTGTGTGTGCGGTAATACCTCCAATCTGCTCCTCCTGCTGTCCCTGGGCTCTAACACCGCCAGTTGGTGCCTGGAAGTGCTGTGTGCACAGTCAACAGTCGCTCCTCTGTTATTGGGGTTCAGTAACGTCAGCTGATCCCCAGCTGTGTATCCGGCAACGTGTCATGCGACCGCCACGCTGGCACAACTAAAATGTAAGGGGACCTGTCCCCCCCCTTCCCTAGGCGTTTGTTACTGAAAGAGCCACCATGTGCAGCACTAATACTGCACAAGGGAAAGGTCCCTCTTGAAATTATGCTCCTTGGAAACGCTGAACTACACACTCATGTAATGTGTCCCCTCACACCGTCCAACCGTCCCAGAGGTGGGACTTTCCTTTGTAATGTGACGCAGCACAGCCGTCATTGCTACCCCCTTGGCACCGTGCGCTGCCTCCTTAGCGTTGTTTGATTCCGTCATGGACCCTGCACTGTTATGTTATCCCTTGGCCATGCACAGTTTGCGCTGCCCGTCCTCTGACATCATTTGTTGTCGTCCTGGCTGCGCCTGTGCGTCCACGCTGCCCGAAATCCCACCTTGCAGTGTCGTCTAATGTGATCCCACAGTGGGCCTGGTATCCATGGCCATGCGCAGTGCATATACTAGCCTCACATTCCCCTTCTTCATGCTTCTTCAGACTAGGCGGCGTCAGCTGATCCCTAATAGCATGCCACGGCCGTGACGCCGCACAGTTTGAAGAAGCATGAAGGAGGTGAGTGAGAGGCGATGATATGCACTGCGCATGCCCATGGATCCCTGGCCCGCAGTGGGATTACATTTGATGACACTGCAAGGTTGGATCTCGGGCAGCTTTGACGCACAGGCACTGCCAGCCTGACACCTAAATGATGTCAGAAGACGGGCACCGCTAACTGTGCATGGCCAAGGGATAACATTACAGCGCGGGCTCCGTGACAGAACCAAACAACGTTGAGGAGGTGGCGCACGGCACCAAGGGGGTTGGAATGACGGCTGTGCTGTGTCACATTACAAAGGAAAGTCCCACTTCCGGGATGGTTTGACGGTGTGAGGGGACACATTATATGAGTGTGTACTTCAGCGTTTGCAAGGAGCATAATTTTCGGAGCCACCATTTTCCATGTGCAGTATTACTGCTGTACAAGATGGCTCTTTCAGCAACAAATGCCTGGGGGGGGGGGGGGGTTAAAGGTTCCCTTTCAACTTGCTCCACTGCAGGCTTCGGCCTACACTCTGCTCCTCTTTGATTCCCTAGGTTTCAACACTGTCAGTTGACACCTGAAAGTGTTATCTACACAGAAAAAACACTAGGTGATGTGTCAGTGGGGTTCAGCACCGCCAGCTGTTCCCCTGCTGTGTAGTCGGCATCGTGTCCAGCACAAGCCACGCTGGCACAACCGACCAAAAGCTTCCACCAGTGCAGGCTTCGGCCTACACTTTGCTCCTCTCCTCCTCCTGCTGACCCTTGGCTCAAACACCGCTAGTTTTTGCCCGGAACTGCTAGCTGCACAGAGAAAAACACCAGCCAATGTGTTAGTGGGGTTCAGCAACGCCAGCTGTTCCCCTGCTGTGTAGCTGGCAACGTGTCCTGCAAACGCCACGCAGGCACATGAACTGAAATTGAAGGGAGCCTGGCCCCCTCTCCCCCAGGTGTTTCTATGTATAACAGCCACCTTGTACAGCAGTACTGCTGCATTTGTACAAGGTGGCTGACTTTTTATCCTTGCCCACGTGGAACTCAACACGTACAAAATGTGTCTCTTTGAGACCATTCCACTGTCCCTGAGGTGTGACTTTCCTTTCTAATGATACGCAGCACCCCCCTTGGTAGCGCTTCCCGTCTTCTGACATCATCGGTTGGCTAGTTGCGCCTGTGCGTCCGCCCTGCCTGAATAAAATGCTCCTCGTTGTCTTAATTATTTTGACTGCGAGGGTGTGATTGATGGGCACGAGCAGTGCATATCTTCGCCTGTCTTAACTCATCTCCTTCCGCCTTCTTCAGACTGTGCAGCCTCATGGCCGCGGCATGCGAGAAGGGATCAGATGAGGCCGCCCAGTCTGAAGCAGGTGTAAGGACATGTGTGAGCGGCAAACATATTTAGTGCACCAGGGCACGAATCCCAGCACCGCAGTGTGATTTTTTAAAAACACACTGTGGGTCTGGGATTCATGTCCACCGCTAACCGCAACGGCCAACATGAAATGAGGTCATAAGACAGGAAGCGCTCACAGCGCATGGCCAAAGGATCACAAGAGCGCAGACTCCTGTACAGCAACTAACAACGCTCAGGAAGCTGCGCCCATGCAAAAAGGTGTTGTTTTCGACACCTGTGCTGCTTTTCTTTAAAAAGACAAGTCACGCCTCCACTACTGTTTAACAGTATAATGGGCTAAATAGTATACGTGTTGCATTCAGCGTGTGCAAGTAGACAAATTAATAGAGCAACCTTTTACTTGTGCAGCATTAATGCTGCAGAAGGAGTGGCTCTTGTACTTTGTAACACCTGAGGGGGGGTTAAAGGTAACCTTTGAAATTGGTTCAACTAGGCTTCGGCCTACACTCTGCTCCTCTCCTCCTCCTGCTGACCCTGGGCTCTAACAACGCTAGTTTTTGCCCGGAAATGCTAGCTGCACAGAGAAAAACGCCAGCCAATGTGTTAGTGGGGTTCAGCAACGCCAGCTGTTTCCCTGCTGTGCAGCTTGCATCGTGTCCAGCACAAGCCACGCTGGCACAACCGACCAAAAGCTGCCACCAGTGCAGGCTTCGGCCTACACTTTGCTCCTCTCCTCCTCCTGCTGACCCTGGGCTCAAACACCGCTATTTTTTGCCCGGAAATGCTAGCTGCACAGAGAAAAACACCAGCCAATGTGTTAGTGGGGTTCAGCACCGCCAGCTGTTCCCCCGCTGTGCAGCTTGCATCGTGTCCAGCACAAGCCACGCTGGCACAACCGACCAAAAGCTGCCACCAGTGCAGGCTTCGGCCTACACGTTGCTCCTCTCCTCCTCCTGCTGACCCTGGGCTCTAACACCGCTAGTTTTTGCCCGGAACTGCTAGCTGCACAGAGAAAAACACCAGCCAATGTGTTAGTGGGGTTCAGCACCGCCAGCTGTTCCCCCGCTGTGTAGCCGGCATCGTGTCCAGCAAAAGCCACGCTGGCACAACCGACCAAAAGCTGCCACCAGTGCAGGCTTCGGCCTACACTTTGCTCCTCTCCTCCTCCTGCTGACCCTGGGCTCAAACACCGCTATTTTTTGCCCGGAAATGCTAGCTGCACAGAGAAAAACACCAGCCAATGTGTTAGTGGGGTTCAGCACCGCCAGCTGTTCCCCCGCTGTGTAGCCGGCATCGTGTCCAGCACAAGCCACGCTGGCACAACCGACCAAAAGCTGCCACCAGTGCAGGCTTCGGCCTACACTTTGCTCCTCTCCTCCTCCTCCTGCTGACCCTGGGCTCTAACACCGCTAGTTTTTGCCCGGACATGCAATCTGCACAGAGAAAAACACCAGTCAATGTGTCAGTGGGGTTCAGCAACGCCAGCTGTTCCCCTGCTGTGTAGCTTGCAACGTGACCTGCAAACGCCACGCAGGCACATGAACTGAAATTGAAGGGAGCCTGCCCCCCACCCCCAGGTGTTTCTATGTATAACAGCCACCTTGTACAGCAGTACTGCTGCATTTGTACAAGGTGGCTGATGTTTTCTCCTTGCCCACGTGGAACTCAACACGTACAAAATGTGTCTCATTAGAGACCAATGCTAATGTCCCTGAGGTGTGACTTTCCTTTTTAATGACACGCAGCACCCCCATTGTTAGCGCTGCCCGTCTTCTGACATCATTGGTTGGCTGCCTGTGCCTGTGCGTCCGCCCTGCCCGACACAATGCCCCTCGTTGTCTCATATTTTGGATGCGAGGGTGTTATTGATGGGCATGTGCAGTGCATATGTTCGCCTGTTTTAAGTCACCTCCTTCCGCCTTCTTCAGACTGGGTGTCCTCATGGCCGCAGCATGCGATAAGGGATCAGATGAGGCCGCCCAGTCTGAAGCAGGTGTAAGGACATGTGTGAGCGGCAAACATATTTAGTGCACAAGGGCAAGAATCCCAGCACCGCAGTGTGATTTTTTAAAAAAACACTGTGGGTCTGGGATTCATGTCCACCGCTAACCGCAACGGCCAACATGAAATGAGGTCATAAGACAGGAAGCGCTCACAGCGCATAGCCAAGGGATCACAAGAGCGCAGACTCCTGTACAGCAACTAACAACGCTCAGGAAGCTGCGCCCATGCAAAAAGGTGTTATTTTCGACACCTGTGCTGCTTTTCTTTAAAAAGACAAGTCACGCCTCCACTACTGTTTAACAGTATAATGGGCTAAATAGTGTACGTGTTGCATTCAGCGTGTGCAAGTAGACAAATTAATGGAGCAACCTTTTACTTGTGCAGCATTAATGCTGCAGAAGGAGTGGCTCTTGTACTTTGTAACACCTGAGGGGGGGTTAAAGGTAACCTTTGAAATTGGTTCAACTAGGCTTCGGCCTACACTCTGCTCCTCTCCTCCTCCTGCTGACCCTGGGCTCTAACAACGCTAGTTTTTGCCCGGAAATGCTAGCTGCACAGAGAAAAACACCAGCCAATGTGTTAGTGGGGTTCAGCACCGCCAGCTGTTTCCCCGCTGTGTAGCCGGCATCGTGTCCAGCAAAAGCCACGCTGGCACAACCGACAAAAGCTGCCACCAGTGCAGGCTTCGGCCTACACTTTGCTCCTCTCCTCCCCCTGCTGACCCTGGGCTCAAACACCGCTAGTTTTTGCCCGGAAATGCTAGCTGCACAGAGAAAAACACCAGCCAATGTGTTAGTGGGGTTCAGCACCGCCAGCTGTTCCCCCGCTGTGTAGCCGGCATCGTGTCCAGCACAAGCCACGCTGGCACAACCGACCAAAAGCTGCCACCAGTGCAGGCTTCGGCCTACACTTTGCTCCTCTCCTCCTCCTGCTGACCCTGGGCTCTAACACCGCCAGTTTTTGCCCGGACATGCGATCTGCACAGAGAAAAACACCAGTCAATGTGTCAGTGGGGTTCAGCAACGCCAGCTGTTCCCCTGCTGTGTAGCTTGCAACGTGACCTGCAAACGCCACGCAGGCACATGAACTGAAATTGAAGGGAGCCTGGCCCCCACCCCCAGGTGTTTCTATGTATAACAGCCACCTTGTACAGCAGTACTGCTGCATTTGTACAAGGTGGCTGATGTTTTCTCCTTGCCCACGTGGAACTCAACACGTACAAAATGTGTCTCTTTGAGACCATTCCACTGTCCCTGAGGTGTGACTTTCCTTTCTAATGATACGCAGCACCCCCCTTGGTAGCGCTTCCCGTCTTCTGACATCATTGGTTGGCTACTTGCGCCTGTTCGTCCGCCCTGCCTGAATAAAATGCTCCTCGTTGTCTTACTTATTTTGACTGCGAGGGTGTGATTGATGGGCACGAGCAGTGCATATCTTCGCCTGTCTTAACTCATCTCCTTCCGCCTTCTTCAGACTGTGCAGCCTCATGGCCGCGGCATGCGAGAAGGCAGGTGTAAGGACGTGTGTGAGCGGCCAAAATATTTACTGCTCAAGGCCACGAATCCCAGCACCGCAGTGTGGCTTTATGAAAAGACACTGTGGGTCTGGGATTTATGGCCATCGTTAACCGCACCGGCCAACATGAAATGATGTCATAAGATGGGCAGCGCTAACAGGGCATTGCCAAGGGATAACACAAGAGCGCAGACTCCTGTACAGCAAATAACAACGCTCAGGAAGCTGCGCCAAGCACCAAGGCGTTATTTTGGACACCTGTGCTGCGTCTCATCAAAAAACCAAGTCACGCATCCACTACAGTTTGACTGTAGAATGTGGTAAATTGTGTATGTCTTTCATTCAGCGTGTGCAAGTAGACAAATTAATAGAGCAACCTTTCACTTGTGCAGCATTAATACTGCACAAGGTGTGTCTCTTGTACTTTGTAACACCTGAGGGGGGGGTTAAAGGTTTCCTTTGAAATTGGTTCAACTAGGCTTCGGCCTACACTCTGCTCCTCTCCTCCTCCTCCTGCTTCAACACGGGCTCTAACATCGCTAGTTTTTGCCCGCAAGTGCTAGCTGCACAGAGAAAAACACACGCCATTGTGTTAGTGGGGTTCAGCAACGCCAGCTGTTCCCCCAGTGTGTAGCCGGCAAAGTGTCCTGCAAACGCAACGCAGACACAAAGCTGCCTCCAGTGCAGGCTTCGGCCTACACTCATCTCCCCCTGCTTACCCTTTGCTCCAACACCGCTAGTTGGGGCTCTAGGAAGACAATCTTTAATTGGCAAGGCAACGCATCTGGGTTCCAGCACCGCCAGCTGGTTCTCGGCAGTGTTCTTGTCACAGGTACTCCCTCGTGCCAAGCCTGGTTTCAGCACCGTCAGCTGTTTCCGGGTTGTGTCAACTTCACTGAGATGCCTATGCTTGCCCCGTCGTGGTGCGGTCGAGTTAGCCAACTCCAGGGTGCCTCCAGTTTAGGAGCTTCCTATGTGGGCTGCGTGAACTGGTAGTCAAGGCTGGTTCTGTAGTGCCAGTAGGCCCAGCTCCCCCTGTAGGACTGTTGGGGTTCGGTAACTGCGGCTGCCTCGCGGCCTAGCTGTTCTCTCCTCTCCTGTGGACCTTCGGGTCCACCACCTGGTTCCAGCACCGTCAGCTGGTTCCGGGCCGAGCCTTTGGCTTAGGTGCCTCCTCCTGGGTATCCGAGTTCCGCCAACGCCAGGCGGTCCTTGGTAGTGCTTTTAAGCGCGGGCACCTACAGCTTAGTAACCGGGTTCCAGCACCGTCAGCTGGTCCTCGGTCGTGCCATTGGCTCTTGCACACTGGGGCAACGCATCCGGGTTCCAGCACCGCCAGCTGGTTCTCGGCAGTGTTCTTGTCACAGGTACTCCCTCGTGCCAAGCCTGGTTTCAGCACCGTCAGCTGTTTCCGGGTTGTGTCAAGCTCACTGAGACGCCTATGCTTGCCCCGTCGTGGTGCGGTCGAGTTAGCCAACTCCAGGGTGCCTCCAGTTTAGGAGCTTCCTATGTGGGCTGCGTGAACTGGTAGTCAAGGCTGGTTCTGTAGTGCCAGTAGGCCCAGCTCCCCCTGTAGGACTGTTGGGGTTCGGTAACTGCGGCTGCCTCGCGGCCTAGCTGTTCTCTCCTCTCCTGTGGACCTTCGGGTCCACCACCTGGTTCCAGCACCGTCAGCTGGTTCCGGGCCGAGCCTTTGGCTTAGGTGCCTCCTCCTGGGTATCCGAGTTCCGCCAACGCCAGGCGGTCCTTGGTAGTGCTTTTAAGCGCGGGCACCTACAGCTTAGTAACCGGGTTCCAGCACCGTCAGCTGGTCCTCGGTCGTGCCATTGGCTCTTGCACACTGGGGCAACGCATCTGGGTTCCAGCACCGCCAGCTGGTTCTCGGCAGTGTTCTTGTCACAGGTACTCCCTCGTGCCAAGCCTGGTTTCAGCACCGTCAGCTGTTTCCGGGTTGTGTCAAGCTCACTGAGACGCCTATGCTTGCCCCGTCGTGGTGCGGTCGAGTTAGCCAACTCCAGGGTGCCTCCAGTTTAGGAGCTTCCTATGTGGGCTGCGTGAACTGGTAGTCAAGGCTGGTTCTGTAGTGCCAGTAGGCCCAGCTCCCCCTGTAGGACTGTTGGGGTTCGGTAACTGCGGCTGCCTCGCGGCCTAGCTGTTCTCTCCTCTCCTGTGGACCTTCGGGTCCACCACCTGGTTCCAGCACCGTCAGCTGGTTCCGGGCCGAGCCTTTGGCTTAGGTGCCTCCTCCTGGGTATCCGAGTTCCGCCAACGCCAGGCGGTCCTTGGTAGTGCTTTTAAGCACGGGCACCTACAGCTTAGTAACCGGGTTCCAGCACCGTCAGCTGGTCCTCGGTCGTGCCATTGGCTCTTGCACACTGGGGCAACGCATCCGGGTTCCAGCACCGCCAGCTGGTTCTCGGCAGTGTTCTTGTCACAGGTACTCCCTCGTGCCAAGCCTGGTTTCAGCACCGTCAGCTGTTTCCGGGTTGTGTCAACTTCACTGAGACACCTATGCTTGCCCCGTCGTGGTGCGGTCGAGTTAGCCAACTCCAGGGTGCCTCCAGTTTAGGAGCTTCCTATGTGGGCTGCGTGAACTGGTAGTCAAGGCTGGTTCTGTAGTGCCAGTAGGCCCAGCTCCCCCTGTAGGACTGTTGGGGTTCGGTAACTGCGGCTGCCTCGCGGCCTAGCTGTTCTCTCCTCTCCTGTGGACCTTCGGGTCCACCACCTGGTTCCAGCACCGTCAGCTGGTTCCGGGCCGAGCCTTTGGCTTAGGTGCCTCCTCCTGGGTATCCGAGTTCCGCCAACGCCAGGCGGTCCTTGGTAGTGCTTTTAAGCGCGGGCACCTACAGCTTAGTAACCGGGTTCCAGCACCGTCAGCTGGTCCTCGGTCGTGCCATTGGCTCTTGCACACTGGGGCAACGCATCCGGGTTCCAGCACCGCCAGCTGGTTCTCGGCAGTGTTCTTGTCACAGGTACTCCCTCGTGCCAAGCCTGGTTTCAGCACCGTCAGCTGTTTCCGGGTTGTGTCAAGCTCACTGAGACGCCTATGCTTGCCCCGTCGTGGTGCGGTCGAGTTAGCCAACTCCAGGGTGCCTCCAGTTTAGGAGCTTCCTATGTGGGCTGCGTGAACTGGTAGTCAAGGCTGGTTCTGTAGTGCCAGTAGGCCCAGCTCCCCCTGTAGGACTGTTGGGGTTCGGTAACTGCGGCTGCCTCGCGGCCTAGCTGTTCTCTCCTCTCCTGTGGACCTTCGGGTCCACCACCTGGTTCCAGCACCGTCAGCTGGTTCCGGGCCGAGCCTTTGGCTTAGGTGCCTCCTCCTGGGTATCCGAGTTCCGCCAACGCCAGGCGGTCCTTGGTAGTGCTTTTAAGCGCGGGCACCTACAGCTTAGTAACCGGGTTCCAGCACCGTCAGCTGGTCCTCGGTCGTGCCATTGGCTCTTGCACACTGGGGCAACGCATCCGGGTTCCAGCACCGCCAGCTGGTTCTCGGCAGTGTTCTTGTCACAGGTACTCCCTCGTGCCAAGCCTGGTTTCAGCACCGTCAGCTGTTTCCGGGTTGTGTCAACTTCACTGAGACGCCTATGCTTGCCCCGTCGTGGTGCGGTCGAGTTAGCCAACTCCAGGGTGCCTCCAGTTTAGGAGCTTCCTATGTGGGCTGCGTGAACTGGTAGTCAAGGCTGGTTCTGTAGTGCCAGTAGGCCCAGCTCCCCCTGTAGGACTGTTGGGGTTCGGTAACTGCGGCTGCCTCGCGGCCTAGCTGTTCTCTCTTCTCCTGTGGGCCTTCGGGTCCACCACCTGGTTCCAGCACCGTCAGCTGGTTCTAGGCAGTGTCTTTTGCTCTTGTACCTTCTGCTCCCCATCCTGGTTCCAGTAACGTCAGCTGGTTCCGGGCAGAGGCTTTGGCTTAGGTGCCTCCTTCTGGGTATCCAAGTTCCACCAACGTCAGGTGGTCCTTGGTAGTGCTTTCAGGCATGGGTACCTCCTGCTTAGTAACCGGGTTCCAGTAACGTCAGCTGGTCCTCGGTAGTTCCATTGGCTCTTGGACCTTCGGCTACCCATCCGGGTTCCAGTACCGTCAGCTGGTTCTCGGCAGTGTCTTTTGCTCTTGTACCTTCTGCTCCCCATCCTGGTTCCAGTAACGTCAGCTGGTTCCGGGCAGAGCCTTTGGCTTAGGTGCCTCCTTCTGGGTATCCGAGTTCCGCCAACGTCAGGCGATCCTTGGTAGTGCTTTTTAGCACGGGTACCTCCTGCTTAGTAACCGGGTTCCAGTAACGTCAGCTGGTCCTCGGTAGTTCCATAGGCTCTTGAACCTTCGGGTAGCCATCCGAGTTCCAGTTCCATCAGCTGGTTCTTGGCATTTTCTCAGCCTTCTTGTACCTTCTGCTACATTTCCAAGTTTAAGACCCTAAAGTCGACGACCCGGAAGACCACCCCGATGACGACGACGACGACGACCCGGAAGACCACCCCGATGACGACGACGACGGCGGAGACGACGACGACGACGGCGGAGACGACGACGGCGGAGACGACGACGGCGGAGATGACGACAATGAAGACGACGACCCTGGAGACGACGACATGGAAGACCGAGAAGCAGAAGAACAAGAGGCTGCAGAACAAAGAGCAGAAGAACATTAAGCATAACACTTAATATCAGAGCAAAAGATATTATCTAAATTATATGCAGAAGAAGACTAAGCAGTGTATGGGGGTGAGTCCGTTCCTCCTCGTGGTGCCCCTGGATAAAGCCTGATGCTGCAGGCCAAACTGAACGCGGACAAATGTAACTTTTGTGACTGGCAGAACGGAAGGTGTAATCTTCCAACTTTTATAGATAACAACTACGGGAATGCCTGTCACAAATGAGAATATGATGAAGAAGTAGAATAGGAAGAATAATAACAGTGGAATAAAAAGAATATGTAGAATAGGAAGAATAATAATAGTTGAAGAAAATGAATATGAAGAATGTAATAAAAAAAAAAAAATAGGTAGAAGATGAAGAAGAAGATGAATAAGGTGAAGAAGTTGATGTCAAAGATGCTGATGATGATGAAGATGAAAGTGTGGGAAAAGGAAAAAAAAGAAGGGGAAGGTCGTGGAATAGTGAAACATCAATATCTGACAAAATAAAAAAAAATTTACATAGTCAATATCTTTTTCAATCCGAACGTCTTTAAAAAAAAAAAATCATGCTATTCTATTTGATTGGGCTAATCCTCATTGCCTTTAATGTCTCCGCCACCTCCCCCAATACATCCTACATTATTCTTAGTTGTTTTCCTTCATGTAGAATGAACCTACAAGGAAAGAAAGGGTTTATTTTCATTCCGATATTTTGGTCCCATTGACTTGCATTGGGATCGGGTATCGGTATCGGCGATATCCGATATTTTTTGAATATCGGCCGATACCAAACCGATACCGATACTTTCCGATATCGGAAGGTATCGCTCAACACTAGTCACGATCCGTCGGCAATACAAGTCTATGGGCAAAAAACGCATCCTGCGGGCACATTTGCAGGATCCGTTTCTTGTCCAAAACGACGGATTGCGACGGAATGCCAAACGACGCAAGTGTGAAAGTAGCCCTAGGGCTAGGGTTAGGGTTGGGGCTAAAGTTAGGGCTAGGGTTGGGGCTAAAGTTAGGGTTAGAGCTGGGATTAGGGTTAGGGTTTGGATTAGGGTTTGTATTAGGGTTAGGGTTGGCATTAGGGTTACGCTTGGGATTAGGGTTAGGTTTGGGATTAGGGTTAAGGTTAGGGTTGTGATTAGGGGTGTATTGGGATTAGGGTTAGGTTTGAGGTTAGGGTTGAGATTAGGATTAGGGGTGTGTTGGATTTAGGGTTTTGATTAGGGTTATGGTTAGGGTTGACATTAGGGTTGTTTTGGGGTAAGGGTTGTGATTATGGTTAGGGTTAGTGATTAGGATTATGGATGAGGTTGGGATTAGGGTTAGGGGTGTGTTGGGGTTAGGGTTGGAGCTAGAATTGGGTTTTTTTTTACTGTTTAGGTACATCAGGGGGTCTCCAAACACGACAGCCAATTTTGCGCTCAAAAAGTCAAATGGTGCTCCCTCCCTTCTGAGCTCTGCCGTGCGCCCAAACAGTGGGTTACCCCCACATATGGGGCATCAGCGTACTCGGGATAAATTGGACAACAACTTCTGGGGTCCAATTTCTCTTGTTACCCTTGTGAAAATAAAAACTTGGGGACTACAAAATCTTTTTTGTGAAAAAAAAAATATTTTTTATTTTCACGACTCTGCATTCTAAACTTCTGTGAAGCACTTGGGCATTCAAAGTTCTCACCACACATCTAGATAAGTTCCCTGGGGGGTCTAGTTTCCAAAATGGGGTCACTTGTGGGGGGTTACTACAGTTTAGGTACATCAGGGGCTCTGCAATCGCAACATAATGCCCACAGACCATTCTATCAAAGTCTGCATTCCAAAAAGGCGCTCCTTCCCTTCCGAGCTCTGCCGTGCGCCCAAACAGTGGTTTACCGCCACATATGGTGCATCAGCGTACTCGGGATAAATTGGACAACAACTATTGCAGTCCAATTTCTCCTGTTACCCTTGTGAAAATAAAAACTTGGGGGCTACAATATCTTTTTTGTGGAAAAAAAAATATTTTTTATTTTCACGACTCTGCATTCTAAACTTCTGTGAAGCACTTGGGCATTCAAAGTTCTCACCACACATCTAGATAAGTTCCTTGGGGGGGTCTAGTTTCCAAAATGGGGTCACTTGTGGAGGGTTTCTACTGGTTAGGTACATCAGGGGCTCTGCAAACGCAACATAATACCCGCAGACCATTCTATCAAAGTCTGCATTCCAAAACGGCGCTCCTTCCTTCCGAGCTCTGCCGTGCGCCCAAACAGTGGTTTACCCCCACATATGGGGTACCAGCATACTCAGGACAAATTGGACAACAACTTTTGGGGTCCAGTTTCTCTTGTTACCCTTGTGAAAATAAAAATTTGGTGGCTAAAAAATCTTTTTTGTGGAAAAAAAAAATATTTTTTATTTTCACGGCTCTGCATTATAAACTTCTGTGAAGCACTTGGGCATTCAAGGTTCTCACCACACATCTAGATAAGTTCCATGGGGGGTCTAGTTTCCAAAATGGGGTCACTTGTGGGGGATTTCTACTGTTTAGGCACATCAGGGGCTCTCCAAACGCGACATGGCGTCCGATTTCAATTCCAGCCAATTCTACATTGAAAAAGTAAAACGGCTCTCTTTCTCTTCCAAGCTCTGCGGTGCACCCAAACAGTGGTTTACCCCCACATATTGGGTATCGACGTACTCAGGAGAAATTGCACAACAACTTTTGTGGTCTAATTTCTCCTGTTACCCTTGTGAAAATAAAAATTTGTGGGCAAAAAGATCATTTTTGTAGAAAAAATGCAATTTTTTTTTTCACGGCTCTACGTTATAAACTTCTGTGAAGCACATGGGGGTTCAAAGTGCTCGCCACACATCTAGATAAGTTCCTTAAGGGGTCTAGTTTCCAAAATGGTGTCACTTGTGGGGGTTTCCACTGTTTAGGCACATCAGGGGCTCTCCAAACGCGACATGGCGTCCAATCTCAATTCCAGCCAATTCTACATTGAAAAAGTAAAACGGCACTCCTTCTCTTCCAAGCTCTGCGGTGCGCCCTAACAGTTGTTTACCCCCACATATTGGGTATCAGCGTACTCAGGAGAAATTGCACAACAACTTTTGTGGTCTAATTTCTCCTGTTACCCTTGTGAAAATAAGAATTTGTGGGCAAAAAGATCATTTTTGTGTAAACAAAAGCGATTTTTTATTTTCACGGCTCTACGTTATAAACTTCTGTGAAGCACTTGGGGGTTCAAAGTGCTCACCACACATCTAGATAAGTTCCTTAAGGGGTCTAGTTTCCAAAATGGTGTCACTTGTGGGGAGTTTCCACTGTTTAGGTACATCAGGGGCTCTCTAAATGTGACATGGTGTCCGATCTCAATTCCAGCCAATTCTGCATTGAAAAAGTCAAACGGCGCTCCTTCACTTCTAAGTTCTGCGGTGCGCCCTAACAGTGGTTTACCCCCACATATGGGGTATTGGCGTATTCAGGAGAAATTGCATAACAAAATTTATGGTTACATTTCTGTTTTTACACTTGTGAAAATAAAAAAAATGGTTCTGAATTAAGATGTTTGCAAAAAAAAGTTAAATGTTCATTTTTTCCTTCCACATTGTTTCAGTTCCTGTGAAGCACGTAAAGGGTTAATAAACTTCTTGAATGTGGTTTTGAGAACCTTGAGGGGTGTAGTTTTTAGAATGGTGTCACACTTCATTATTTTCTATCATATAGACCCCTCAAAATGACTTCAAATGTGATGTGGTCCCTAAAAAAAAATGGTGTTGTAAAAATGAGAAATTGCTGGTCAACTTTTAACCCTTATAACTCCCTAACAAAAAAAAATGTTGTTTCCAAAATTGTGCTGATGTAAAGTAGACATGTGGGAAATGTTATTTATTAACTATTTTTTATGACATATCTCTCTGATTTAAGGGCATAAAAATACAAAGTTTGAAAACTGCAAAATTTTAAAAATTTTCGCCATATTTCCGTTTTTTTCATAAATAATCGCAAGTAATATCGAAGAAATGTTACCACTAACATGAAGGACAATATGTCACGAAAAAACAATCTCAGAATCAGCAGGATCCTTTGAAGCGTTCCAGAGTTATAACCTCATAAAGTGACAGTGGTCAGAATTGCAAAAATTGGCCTGGTCATTAAGTACCAAATTGGCTCTGTCACTAAGGGGTTAAACAAAATTGTCCTGCCATGAAACCCGTCCAATATCGGACACAAAATAGGCCGCAAATTGGTCCCGCATAAGACCAAAGGCTGCAGTTGACCGCATCGGGTGATGCTGAAAATCTGGCAATGGGTGTGAAACTGGTTCATCAAGTTCAATGTGGGGTCGCTCCTTAGCCATTATATAATTGTGTAGAACCACACAGGCTTTGACCACCTCGTCCACCGATTCCACTTTTAGATTGATGGCTGTTGCAAGAATGCGCCATTTAGCAACCAGAATGCCAAAGCTGCACTCTACGGTTCTTCTGGCCCTGGTCAGTCTGTAGTTGAATATTCTGCGAGTGTGGTCCAAGTCCCTACTAGAATAGGGCTTCAGGAGATTTTCACACATCTGGAAGGCCTCATCCCCAACCATAACATATGGCAGCGGTGGGCCTTGAGTGTTGGGGAGAGGCTGTGGAGGGGGAAAATTAAAATTGTTGCCATATACCCGATGGCCCATATCCGAGCTCTTGAAGGTCTGGGAATCATTGCCACGGCCAAAAGCTCCAATGTCCACGGCGATGAAGCGACACTCCGCATCCGCTATTGCCATGAGCACTACCGAAAAATATTTTTTATAATTAAAAAACTCAGATCCGGTTCTGGCAGGTTTAACAATGCGGATGTGCTTCCCATCCACCGCCCCTAAACAGTTTGGAAAATCACACACGTTCAAAAATGTTTTTGATATTTCCCGCCACATGTCCACGGTGGGTACGGGTATAAACTCCTCACGGAGTACATTCCATAACGCACGACAGGTGTCCACAACAATTCCGGACAGGGTTGAGATTCCAAGGCGGTATTGGAAGTGCAGGGAAGATAAACTCTCTCCTGTGGCCAGAAATCTAGAAGAAAAGGAAACAAAAAAAACATTTAAAATCGGCTCTTAATGGTGTTTTTCAATAAGAAAAAGGTTAAAAAAAACAACAAAAAATACGTCATAACCAAAAAATTGGACTGTCATTGGTTTAGTTTTTGAACGTACCGTAATGTCACTAACAGTCGTTCCTCGGGTGGAATTGCTCTACGGAGCCGTGTGTCCTGTCGCCGTATGGAACCTTCTACACGAGACAGTAAATCCCGGAAAGAATCTTGAGACATTCTGGTGTAATCCTGGAATTTCTCCGGGTTGTCATTCAGCTCCGCATAGAGCGTGTGATATGCTCCACGGGTCTCACGCACTTCAATGATGGGGTGCCTCCAAAAACGCCGACGCTGTCTCCTTCTCCATCTTTGGCAGTTTCGGTCTTGCTCCCAAGCAAAAACACAGGCAAGGAAAATCTTGAAGCTGAACTCCAGTTTGAAATAAAAGTTCTCCATTGAAAGATCCATCATGACACCGGAAACAGTAGCAAGCTCTGAAAATTTCTGTACCCCTAGGGTCTATATATTGAGTGCCAATCATGTACGCCCTCTCTATTCCCATTGGTTGTGTCTGGTAACCTTTTTTTTTTATTTTATTTTTTTTTTTGAAAATCCCCCAAAAAACGCAAATGCATGCAAAAACGCATGTAAACGCATGTAAACGCTGCGTTTTTTTAACGCACGCGTTAAACGCGTGCATCAAAAAAACGCAGCGTTTACATGCGTTTACATGCGTTTTTGTACCATGCGTTTTTTTTTAAAAACGCATGCGTTCAAAACCGCAAGTGTGAAACCAGCCTAACTCACCCATCCCCCGGTCTGACCACAACCTCCTGATATTCTCTTCCCTCACCTCTCCTAGTGTGCAACCCCCACCCCACAAACTCGCTCACCCTCGCAGAAATCTCAAACACCTCAACTTACAATCTTTCTCTGAGTCCCTTCTCCCTCTTACAGACACAGCCTCCCTTCATGACACAAATGCTGCTGCCACTTTTTATAAAACCACAATAACAGCAACACTAGATTCAGCCACCCCGCTCATGCATAGCAAAACTTGTACACTCAACAGGCAGCCCTGGCTGACCAACCTGACCAAAGAACTGAGACGTGCTTCCAGGATCCCTGAAGGGAGATAGAAAAGATACCACTCTGCCGACCACTTCACTGCATTCAAGCAGTCCCTCTCCAGCTTCAAGTCCACACTCACTGCCGCAAAACAAACTTACTTCTCATCTCTCATATCCTCCCTGTCTCACAACCCTAAACAGCTTTTCAACACTTTCAATTCTCTACTCCCTCCCCCCGCACCTCCTCCCTACCCTCTCATTACTGACAAAGACTTTGCCTTTTTCTTTAAACAGAAGATCGATACGATCAGAGAAAGCGTTGGCCCACAGCGCCCAATGCCCCTCTTAGCTGCTTGACACTGTTCTTCCAAAACCAGCTTCTCCACCATGGCAGAAAATCAGCTCTCCACCCTCCTCTCATGATCACACCTCACCACCTGCACGCTTGACCCGCTCCCGTCCCACCTCATCTCTAATCTTGCCACGGTCTTCATCCCAACCTTAACACACCTCTTCAACCTTTCACTCACAACAGGTGTCTTCACTTCATCCTTCAAACATGTCAAGATCACACCCATCCTCAAAAATCCCTCCCTCTATCCATCCTCTGTGTCTAGCTATCGCCCAATATCTCTTCTCCCTTATACCTCAAAATTACTGGAACAACACATCCATCTTGAACTGTCTTCCCACCTTTCCATCTGCTCCCTCTTTGACCGGTTACAATCTGGCTTCCGAACCCATTACTCAACTGAAACTGCCCTAACTAAAGTCACCAATGACCTAATAATTGCCAAGAGCAAGCAACACTACTCTGTCCTCCTTCTCCTGGACCTGTCTTCTGCCTTTGACACTGTGGTCCATTCCCTTCTGCTAGAGATCTTCTCATCTCTTGGCATCACAGACTTGGCCCTATCCTGGATCTCATCATATCTGACAGACGGAACTTTCAGTGTCTCCCTGCCCCACACCATCTCCTCACTTCATCCCTTGTCTGTCAGTGTTCCTCAAGGCTCTGTTCTAGGACCCCTACTATTCTCTATATACACCTTCGGCTTTGGACAGCTCATAGAATCCCACGGTATGCAGTATCATCTCTACGCCGATGACATGCAGATCTACCTATCCGGACTTGACCTCACCTCCTTACTTAACAAAATACCACACTGTCTGTCTGCTATCTCGGCCTTCTTTTCTGCTCACTTTCTAAAACTGAACATGGGCAAAACAGAATTCATCATCTTTCCCCATCTCACTCTACCCCTCCACCAGACCTATCCACCAATGTCAATGGCTGCTCACTTTCCCCAGTCCAACATGCCCAGTGCCTCGGAGTGATCCTCGAGTTTGCACTCTCTTTCAAGCCACATATCCAAGCCTTTGCCTCCTCCTGCCATCTCAAACTCAAAAATATTTCCCAGATCAGCGCATTCCTTGACCGTGACACCACAAAGAGTGCATTTTCTTATCATATCCCGCCTTGAATACTGCAATCTCCAACTCTCTGGCCTCCACTCTAGCACTCTGGCACCACACCAATCTATCCTACACTCTGCTGCCCGACTAATCTACCTGTCTCCCCACTATTCCCCAGCCTTTCCCCTATGCCAAGCCCTTCACTGGCTTCCTATCGCCCAGAGACTCCAGTTCAAAACCCTTACAATGACATACAAAGCCATCCACAACCTGTCTCCTCCATACATCTGTGACATGGTCTCCCGGTACTTACCTACACGCAACCTCCGATCCTCTCAAGATCTCCTTCTCTACTCCCCTCTAATCTCTTATTCCCACAACCGCATCCAAGACTTCTCCTGTGCTTCCCCCATACTCTGGAACTCTCTACCCCAACACATCAGACTCTCGCCTACCATAGAAACCTTCAAAAAGAACCTGAAGACTCACCTCTTCCGATAAGCCTACAACCTGCAGTGATCCTCAACCTACTGAACCGCTGCAAAACCAGCTCTACCCTTTCCTGGTGTATCCTCACCCATCCCCTGCAGACTGTGGGCCCTCACGGGCAGGGTCCTCCCTCCTAATGTACCTGTGTGCCTTGTTTTCTGCTGATCTTTAATGTATTTTGTCTATATTTGCCTCATTTTTCACATGTAAAGCGCCAAGGAATAAATGGCGCTATAAAAATGTATAATAATAATAATCCATAATTTCATAGAAAATCACTTTAAGATCACTCCGCTCCCAAACCATATATGGCCATGCAGGTCCTTGAAAAGTAAATCCCTAAAAACCTTTACATCTTCTATGTGTTGCTGCACCTCAGAGAAATTAGCATTTTTCTGCAATTTTTGGGTACAAAAATTCAGTTTCTTAACAATCCTGTACAGTGCTATAGCGGTTTGAGTAGTCAGGCCTAATGCCTTGGATCTTTCCCTAACTTCTACAGCCAAAATGGCTAAAGGTTTTTAACCCTTTTAACCCTGGATCCCGGCTGTCCAGTTTAAAGCGTGTTTCTCAAGCATTAGGTAAATGAGTACAGAAGAACCTATTGCTCTGCGTGTTGAGGAAATTGAGGGTCCCCCGACTCACCGCAAATTTTCCGCTTCTTACGGTACTTCAAGTATATTTCTTAACCCTCTAGATTTTCCCTTTATCTTACTGTAAGAGTCCTTAACCAACAATATGACATTGGAGGTGCAAGAAAGCCTGTACAATTATGGGAAGAATATATAATCAAGCCTGAGGTAGATTCCCACCTTATAAAGGTGTCAACCATCTCATGCAGATATTTCTCAATACTGTCACAAACTGGACCAATGATAATAACTACTTGCAATAGCATTATGAGAAATCCTACTATTTTCATCCCCATTACCAATAATGTAAAGACCACCCTGTACAATATGTTTTTAATAGTTTGGTCAAACTAAGCATTTCCTTCTTGCACCTGTACCTTAAATAATAAATGTATCCTATAGTTTTGTTTATTTAACTGTCTTTCTATTAATTGTATCTGCAATGGAAATGTTTACATTAATCTAACCAGTGTTTGAATGTCCATGCTTCTCTATAGAGTTTCAATAACAATCCATTGCTAGGATATGTTATGTTCCTTTTATTTACAGTTGTGCAGTGTACTATTCCTTGTAAAATATGTATGTGACAGGTCCAGGCTAGCTAAGGCATCTGTAGATGATATACATCACTCTTTAACCAAGTCATGCTACAGTAGGTTTGTAGACAGTGATTGAGACCTTATATTGTTCAGCGGATTCGTGATGGATGTGCAGTTCTGTGTTTTCTCTCTTCCGTTCTAAATTGCCTTCAATCAATAATCAAAAGTAAAATGTTTTTTGAAAAATAATTATGGATATAACATTTTGTCAAAAGAAGTGCATGGGGTTTACAATATTGCCTAGTCTTAATATATCATATTGTTAAAGTAGCCAGAGAAATATAAAACTTGGTGGTGGCTTGATGCCAAACACCTAGAACTCTTTTATTTTTCACTAAAAACAATATGGTCACAGGCAAAATTACAAAACAGAACTATGGCTGTCGTATTCAGTCCATTTTGAGTTTGAGAATGTCCTTCCATTCAAGAAATATAACCTTATTTGGTGTCGAAAACAATCCATGTCTCACAAGAGCCAAATAATACCCAGGCACCTAGCTTCCTCTGAAATTGGTCATAATGTATGATATAGAAACTACCTTCTGAGCCTCACTTATCATTCAATGAGGTGTTGTCAAACTGGCTGTATTTGTGTCTGACATTAAGAGGTCCTAGTTGGCCCGTGCAAAATTTTAGCACATTGCATGTTGGGGGCACAGGCAATTTCAGGAAAATCAAGCTGGTCAAATGTTAATGTATTTAATGAGATGATGAACACAGAGAGGTGTTTATATATGTAGATTGGTAATACAATAAATTGATTTGATAAGTAGAGGCGAAAAAAATGTCTTGAGGTTGCGGTGCCACCTGCAGGTTATAGTTTTTTTCTCTGCAAGTTTCTGAAAATTAATGTTTAAACTGTATTTATTGATCAAATCATGAATGTGTGGGTGTCTTTTCTTGCTGAAGGGGGCAAGTTTACCTTTCAAATGGTGTATTATTTGGGTATCTGGGGTGAAATAATCACCGAAAAGCAGTGCATGTTTACAAATGTGTTTGCATATGTGACTTACCTGCAGTGAAGTGTGCAATCCTCAAATTTGCCTGAAATAGGCTGGGCAAGCACTTTGGCAAGCTGGAAAAACGCCGAGGTAAATGCCACCTGCAGGTAATTTGACCTTTGAAATGGAGTATTATTTGTATGTGTTGGTGGAGTATACAGGGAGCAACTTGAGGTTGTGATGCCATCTGCCGGTTATTGTTTTTTTCTGCAGGTTTCTGAAAATGAATGTTTAAACTGTATTTATTGATCAAATCGTGAATGTGTGGTTTGTGTATTTTCTTGCTGAAATACACCTAATAATACACCTTTCAAATGCTGTATCATTTGTGTCTGTGGGTGCAGTATAAACGGAGATGCAAAGTAATCACTGAAAAATAGTGTTTAGAAATAATATATAAGGATTAGTGTGCCACATGTTTTCTATAGTCAAAATCTCCATGGATCTCCCTATCTGTCCCAACCACTCTCACGTTCTGATGAAAGTGCCATCTCAGCCTCTGTAGCAACTTAACCAGGCATAGGATCTTGGGCATCTTACCATCTAACCTTATTAACGCAAAATAGCACCAGATAAGCCTTGCTTTATATATTGCCCAAATCATTAAACTTTAGATGTCTAGATATAGCAACGTACCCAACAGAAGTAGAATGGTGATGACCTTGGGGATTTATGGGAGTGAAGAAGTTTCTGTTTCTTTCCTTATGGCCTAGTCTAATATTGTGGTATTCTAAGGCTGAGCCAAAGTATAAAATTTAGATGAAATACGGAAAAAAATTGAGCCTTGGGCACTTCTTGTTGGTGAAGTTCAGATGGAGTACAAAGCAGATCCAGTGGGATGTATTCAAATTTGCATTTTATTGATAAAAAGTACTTAAAATATAAAAGCATCAAAAAAGGAGGAGGTAAAAAGTCCATGGAAAATCCATGCAATGTCAATGCCAGACTTAAGTCTTTGCAGGCATAATAGAACCTATTCCTTGTTCGCAATATGTACACTAGGAAGACAAGAAATTTGTTAATTGCAGTGACTTCTGAAATCAATTAAAAATGGTAAAAACAAAATTACTATAACAAAGTCAGAAGTGAATACCAAAGAGTAAACTAAAATCAGACATTAAAACAAAATGGTATATAACAACAACAAAATATACAGTACAAAATGAAGCTTCTGGACATAGACAGAGGATTGGATTCAGCATGTTGAGAGGGGATAGCTATGAATGACTGGTTCAGGTCATGTGATTGGAACAGCAATGCTTGTCACAGTGGGTGTAATGGATAGAAGAAGCTTCCATTAGAAAGCAGAATTTAAAGAAGTTGCCACTACATGGACAATTTCTTGCCACACCACACGCTTGGACACGATAAATAAAAAGCTTATACTCACCTCCCATGCCGGCATTGTTCCTGCAGTATTTGCACTCGCTCTTCCCTGGGTTCCCATGCGGTTGTTGAGACACATGATCTTGGCGCCCAATCAGCGCTTGCATCACTGTCCCCGCCTTTGGACAAATTGAACATGAAAAGGAAATCCAGGCTGCAGCTGATCTCTGACTTCCTCTTCATGTTCAATTTGTCCACAGGCGAGGACCGTGACGCCAGTGCTGATTTGACACCGAGATCATAGTAGAAAGTAATAATTCTACCAACTGCTGCACCTCACACGCTAACGCCCATCCCGCTTTCAGACATCTCTTTAACAAGGGGCAAATTCCATTATAGATGGCATTTAAGTGATTACGGACCAATAAAATTTATGATCATATTTTGATTATGCAGTGCATCAAGTACCTGAGCTACATAAAGGACCATGTTAATAAAATTTCCTATTCGCAGGGAATATGCTGTATAATGCATACAGGAGCTGGATTATGTGTCAATCCACATGACTGTAAATTCCAAAGTCCCAGAGATAAAGTTTGCGTTGCTTGCAGGACCTGAACAAAATGAATTCCCTGCCATTACCATACTTTTATTCTATCAACATAAATGCAATCAATGGCAGTCAAACATGACATTTGACAGATGTCCATACATTTACCGGAGGCCATATAATGCTCCCAGACCCACCACATCACCGGTTTTCAAGAATTTCCAAATGGCCAGTTGTTTTTATAGAAAATCATTTTTCTTACATTGGCATGGCATCACTATGGAGCTATGGC
Organism: Ranitomeya imitator; assembly: GCF_032444005.1. Lineage (NCBI taxonomy): Eukaryota > Metazoa > Chordata > Amphibia > Anura > Dendrobatidae > Ranitomeya > Ranitomeya imitator. The sequence continues at coordinate 735,320,670 of NC_091283.1, forward strand.
TCGGGGCCAGAAGTAGGTAACTGTTTGAAAATTAGTCAAGTTCCCTTTTCTAAAGTAGCCTCAAATATTTTACATTTAAAGTACTTGGCTGATGATAGAACATTTTCATCGTCATGCCATTACTAGAGGATTACAGGCCATCTGCCCCTCTCAAGGTTATAAACACCACAATTCTGGAAATACAGTCATTTTGAAGTCTTTTTTTTGCTTGCTGTGATTTCTACGTGCGTGCCTAAAGGTGAAATCAAATTTTGTGCTCCCAAAACAGAAATGGGAGGCCAGGCACTGGGAAAGAAATTGATTTAGGCTCAGTTAGCTGGAAATGTGTTGAGGTCAAAAACTCATTTTTAGAATCCTCTATTGAGTGTTTTCTGCAGATACAGCACAATAAATAAGAGCATTTAACGCATGATCTTAACTCCTAGGTTGCTAAATTGCAGTGTGTTCCTGTACTGTAAGGTTATCTGGCAAAGGAAATGAAAAGCACAGATGCCTAAGATAATTCAAATTATAAATTAATTGCATTGCAATTATGTATTAGATCAGACTTTTACTAGAAGATATGCAGTAGGCCATTATTTTTAGAGAAAAACTAAAGTCTTAGGTGTCACTCTGTGCTTTCTTTGCATGAACAAAAATGTGTTCTTCCTCACGCACTGTTACATCTTTATGTGCATTGTATCTTTTAACCTACACACTAAATTGAAAATCATCCAACCATGAAAGTTAGTCATGTACCATACACAACGTTCAAGGAGCTGTGTCAGTAAAAAGTGCAATATACTGGATACTGGAGCTGATCATTAGTAAATTCTGCAAGAAAATGTTTCTATCTGTGCAATTATTGTGTTATCCTTACTTATCATGACTACACACTCCCTGACAGAAGTTATGTCGCTTATCCATGTTATTTAAATAAAAGCTTATAACCTGACGTTAAATTCAGCCATTGGTTGTATAAATTATTCTTTTGAAAGCTGAAACCCTCCGAAATGTGGTTTAGGTTAACAAAATAAATTGGCATCAATGCAGAAATATTGATAAGTTAATGGACACAGAATGGTCAGATTTTTGCAAGACTAAAGTTTTGTTGCCTGGTCATATAATGCACCAAATCCTACCTTACATCCTCACCTATTCTCAGTAAATGTCCAGTTAATTAGTGTGTGTGTGTGTATAAAAAGAAACCCAGCACCCCAGACCTTCACTTGAATGGCAACTTGAGCTCTGACAACATGCCAAAAATCCACCCTGCGACCAAAGCCTGGATTATCAAGAGGCTAAAGACCAGATCCATTGCAGAGGTGGCTGGCACCTTTAATGTGTCTCAGCGTCAAGTATAAAGAATTAAAAAAAGATTTGAAGAGACTGGAGATGTGTTTGACAAGCCCAGGTCCGGCAGACCCTGCAAGACAACTGGTCAGGAGGAACGTTTGTTGGTTAGAAAATCCAAAGCCAGCCCTTCTTCCACTGCAGCAGAGCTTCAACAGGCCTGGTCACCTCAAGTCCCTGTGTCAACTAGAACAGTTAGTAGGATTCTGTCTCGAAATTGCATCCATGGTCGAATCAGTGCCCAGAAGCCAGCACTAAACAAAATGCAAATAAAAAACCATCTGGCATTTGCAAAGTCCCACAGCCTGCTTAACAGATGGACGCTGGAAAAGTGGCAGAAGGTGGATTTCTCTGATGAATCTTCAGTAGAACTACACCACAGCTGCCGTAAATACTGGAGAAGACCTACTGGAGCTCGTATGGATCCAAAATACACCCAGAAAACTGTTAAATTTGGTGGTGGAAAGATCATGGTCTGGGGTTACATTCAGTCTGGGGGTGTGTGAAACATTTGAAGGTGAAAGGCAATATCATAGCCTAAAATATCAAGAAGTATTAGCTACCTCTTATATTCCAAATCATAAAAGGGGTCAAATTCTGCAGCAGGATGGTGCTGCATCTCATACATCCATCTCTACAACAAAGTTCCTCCAGGCAAAAAAGATCAATGTGCTCAAGGACTGGCCAGCCCAGTCACCAGTCATGAACATCGTTGAGCATGTTTGGGGTAGGATGAAAGAGGAAGCTTGGAAGACAAAACCAAAGAATCTAGATGAACTCTGGGAGGCATGTAAGACTGCATTCTTTGCTATTCCTGATGACTTCATTAATGAATTGTATGAATCATTGTTGAACCGGATGGATGCAGTCCTTCAAGTTCATGGAAGTCATACAAAATGTTAAATATGACTCTAATAGCACCACAACTTCATTCACCAATGTTGTGCAACATATATTTGTATTTTAAGTTAATTATTTGTTTGAATATCACATTACTTTCTGTGGGCGATAAAACTTGTGTCTTGCCAAAATCTGACCATTCTGTGTCCATTAACTGATCAATATGTCTGCATTGATGTCAATTTATTTTGTTAACCTAACCACATTTCGGAGGGTTTCAGCTTTCAAAAGAATAATTTATACAACCAATTGATGAATTTAACGTCAGGTTATAAGCTTTTATTTACATAACATGGATAAGCGACATAATTTCTGTCAGGGAGTGTATTGTATTTGTATATATTTGCTAATTCTATATTTATTTGACTATATTAGTGATTTACAATAAGTTAAATTGGAACCATATACATCACTGCGTACAAACCATGAGAAGAACAAATATTTAAAATCAGACATATCACTTTAACCCTCCCACTGCCAGAGAAACTTTTGCGTACTATGAGGGGCCCTGTGCCAGTGACGTCGCCAACGAGTATGCTCCCCCATCTGATGAAGGAACCTGCACTTTCAGCTGCACCTTCCTCTTTGTCCCCGTGTAACGTGTTATAGTATGCGGGAAGGGGAACCTGACTTTCAGCAGGGTCAGATCCTGGCTGTGTAGAGTACAAGGGGAATGTAGTGGTCTGGGTCAATGTACCAGCTGTTAGGTCTCGAGTTCCCGCTTCTGCACACGGGGAATCTCGAGCCATCTCCGCTGCGGTCTCCCATTCTTATCCAGCCGCAGTGGAGTCTGCTCAGCAGGGACGTCAGTCCCAGCGTCTTGCTCAGTCTCACTCTGTACAGAGAGTTACTGCTGCTTCTTCAGCTTCTGCCATTAAAGCCAGTGCTGATCAGCAGCGAGCAGACTTCTCTGGGACTAAGTCCTTGTCTGCACACACTGAGCATGCCCAGGGCAACATCTCCCGTTGGAGATCGAGGGTCATGTGCTCAGGCCCTGCAGCACATTCCATTGGTCCTCTTGGCAGGTCTTGGAAGGGCAAAGTTTCTGTGGCCACTTCCTGTGCTGCAACTATATAAACTGCGCATGACCGCACGGCCATGCGCTAGTGTACATTTGCATACGTGTGTTTGTTGTGAGTGCAAGTCATCCTTGGATACCCCTTCCCTATTGAATGTCTGTTCGCGGAAGGTGTATGGTTGCTATCTAGCGCCCGACTTATCCTACAGCACAAATCACACATTACAGCGTCCAGTTGCTGTGACCGCCAGTACGGCGCCGTGCACTTCCTCTGTGCTTTCCTTACCCAAGCCTGGGTGGTTAGTGGCGTTCGTCAGTGCGGCACCGCATGCACTCTTGTGCCCTAAATATTGTTATTTTCCTTACACACCCAGTTGCGGTGTTGTGCCAGCAAGGGTCTAATCGGACTTCAATCCTAGTTGGGGTTGAGTTCGCTGACTACTTGCTCGCGCTCTATGTGCGGTACCGCGATCCTGTGACGCAACAGGGTCGCTTCCTTCATGCTGGGTGAAGTCTAACCCATGTGTGTATACTTATGAGTACCGCCATATAGTCCGTCATTACTTGGCAGCAGGTTCCATCTATGCACGGTGGACCCCGGGCTGCGAACGCACCATACTCTATCTGTCTCATTATTTGGTGCGTTCCGCTAGCCCTAACACCAGCAGACTCATCTAGCAGTGGCTGAGCAATGGGCAAGATGAGGAGGAAACACAGATGTAGGCCAAAATAATAAAGTAGGCTAAATGCAGTTCAAAATTGGTAACAGGACTAAACAGGCGGCAATGCTTTGTTCAGTGGAGGACAACTGTAATGAGTGGCAGACACAGTTAGTAGGCCCAAATAATAAAGTAGGCTAAATGCAGTTCAAAATTGGTAACAGGACTAAACAGGCGGCATTGCTTTGTTCAGTGGAGGACAACTGTAATGAGTGGCAGACACAGTTAGTAGGCCCAAATACTAAAGTAGGCTAAATGCAGTTCAAAATTGGTAACAGGACTAAACAGTAGGGTTGAGCGAAATGGATCGGACAAATTCAAAAATCGCCAACTTTCGGCAAAGTCAGATTTCATGAAACCCGACCCGATCCTAGTGTGGGATCGGCCATGAGGTCGGCGATCTTCGTGCCAAAGTCGCATTTCATATGACGCTTTCAGCTCCATTTTTCAGCCAATGAAGGAGGACGCAGAGTGTGGGTAGCGTGATGACATAGGTCTCGGTCCCCACCATCTTAGAGAAGGGCATAACAGTGATTGGCTTGCTTTCTGTGGCATCACAGGGGCTATAAAGGGGCGTGCATGCTGTCCGCCATCTTACTTCTGCCGATCGTAGCATAGGGAGAGGTTGCTGTAGCTTCATCAGAAGAAGGGATATAGATAGGGAGGGAAGGTTAACCCCCGAAACTGCTTGTGCTGTAGCGATTTCCACTTCCAACACCACCATTTGTTTGCAGGGACAGTGGAGGTTATATTTTTGTGCATCAGCTCTGTAGCTTATTAGGCTGCCTTATAAGGCTCCCTGATAGCTGCATTGCTGTTTGCACGCAGCTGTGCAAACCAACTGCTTTTTTAAAAGCAAAAATCCTGTTGCTCCTTTCTGCACAGTTATCTTGTTTATTTGTCCACACTTTTGTGTGCAGCAGTCCTTTTTATTGCTGCCATACTTTTCCTGAGATCATTGTAGGGAGATTGAAATTGTACTACAGTCCTTGTATTTTTTCATATAACTTCCAGCCACTTTCTGCCACTTAGATTGCGTTGTTTTATTCACTGGGCCTGAGTTTTGGGTCAGTCTCCCCCCTAAAAAGGGATTTTCAAATTCTCACAAAGTGGATCTACTGCAGTCCGGTTAGTTTGGTGTATGTCAGCCAGCCACTTTCTGCCACTTAGATTGCGGTTTTTTTATACACTGGGCCTGAGTTTTGGGTCAGTCTCCCCCCAAAAAAGGGAGTTTCAAATTCTCACAAAGTGGATCTACTGCAGTCCTGTTAGTTTGGTGTATGTCAGCCAGCCACTTTCTGCCACTTAGATTGCGTTGTTTTATTCACTGGGCCTGAGTTTTGGGTCAGTCTCCCCAAAAAAAAGGGAGTTTCAAATTCTCACAAAGTGGATCTACTGTAGTCCTGTTAGTTTGGTGTATGTCAGCCAGCCACTTTCTGCCACTTAGATTGTGTTGTTTTAAACACTGGGCCTGAGTTTTGGGTCAGTCTCCCCCCAAAAAAGGAAGTTTCGAATTCTCACAAAGTGGATCTACTGCAGTCCTGTTAGTTTGGTGTATGTCAGCCAGCCACTTTCTGCCACTTACATTGCATTGTTTTATACACTGGACCTGAGTTTTGGCTCAGTCTCCCCCAAAAAAAGGGAGTTTCAAATTCTCACAAAGTGGATCTACTGCAGTCCTGTTAGTTTGGTGTATGTCAGCCAGCCACTTTCTGCCACTTAGATTGTGTTGTTTTAAACACTGGGCCTGAGTTTTGGGTCAGTCTCCCCCCAAAAAAGGAAGTTTCAAATTCTCACAAAGTGGATCTACTGCAGTCCTGTTAGTTTGGTGTATGTCAGCCAGCCACTTTATGCCACTTACATTACGTTGTTTTATACAATGGGCCTGAGTTATGGGTCAGTCTCTCCCAAAAAAAGGGAGTTTCAAATTCTCACAAAGTGGATCTACTGCAGTCCTGTTAGTTTGGTGTATGTCAGCCAGCCACTTTATGCCACTTAGATTGTGTTGTTTTATACACTGGGCCTGAGTTTTGGGTCAGTCTCCCCCCAAAAAAGGGAGTTTCAAATTCTCACACATGGATCTACTGCAGTCCTGTTAGTTTGGTGTATGTCAGCCAGCCACTTTCTGGCACTTACATTGCGTTATTTTATACACTGGGCCTGAGTTTTGGGTCAGTCTCCCCCCAAAAAAGGGAGTTTCGAATTCTCACAAAGTGGATCTACTGCAGTCCTGTTAGTTTGGTGTATGTCAGCCAGCCACTTTCTGCCACTTACATTGCATTGTTTTATACACTGGACCTGAGTTTTGGCTCAGTCTCCCCCAAAAAAAGGGAGTTTCAAATTCTCACAAAGTGGATCTACTGCAGTCCTGTTAGTTTGGTGTATGTCAGCCAGCCACTTTCTGCCACTTAGATTGTGTTGTTTTAAACACTGGGCCTGAGTTTTGGGTCAGTCTCCCCCCAAAAAAGGAAGTTTCAAATTCTCACAAAGTGGATCTACTGCAGTCCTGTTAGTTTGGTGTATGTCAGCCAGCCACTTTATGCCACTTACATTACGTTGTTTTATACAATGGGCCTGAGTTATGGGTCAGTCTCTCCCAAAAAAAGGGAGTTTCAAATTCTCACAAAGTGGATCTACTGCAGTCCTGTTAGTTTGGTGTATGTCAGCCAGCCACTTTCTGCCACTTAGATTGTGTTGTTTTATACACTGGGCCTGAGTTTTGGGTCAGTCTCCCCCCAAAAAAGGGAGTTTCAAATTCTCACACATGGATCTACTGCAGTCCTGTTAGTTTGGTGTATGTCAGCCAGCCACTTTCTGGCACTTACATTGCTTTATTTTATACACTGGGCCTGAGTTTTGGGTCAGTCTCCCCCCAAAAAAGGGAGTTTCTAATTCTCACAAAGTGGATCTACTGCAGTCCTGTTAGTTTAGTGTATGTCAGCCAGCCACTTTCTGGCACTTACATTGCGTTGTTTTATACACTTGGCCTGAGTTTTGGGTCAGTCTCCCCCCAAAAAAAGGGAGATTCAAATTCTCAACAAGTTTATATACACCTTCTATCTTGTTTTACAGTACCATATAATGGTTGTTTTTTTGGTGTTGTGGAAGAGGCCATGGTCGGTGGTTGCCAGCTGGTACTGAAGGTGGAGGTCGTGGTGGTGCATCTGGTGGTAGTGGCAAAAGCACAATAGCACCTAAGGCTGTAGGTGTTGAGCCAGCGTCATCGTATGGCTACACAAGGCCTCGAAGGCTCCCTTTTCTGGGAGTAGGAAAACGGCTTTTAAAGCCGGAGCAGCAGGAAAAAGTTTTGGCTTTCATTGCTGACTCAGCCTCTCCTCTTCAGAAAGTCCCAAATATAAAAGCAGGGAGTCGTCAGTGGATGCTCCCGGTCAGGAACAAGATGGTTCCTTGTGTCCTTCACCCAAACCAAAAGTGAAGGATGCGTCAGGTGACACTACAGGTTACTCCATGGAGCTCTTTACACATACCATGCCTGGGTTAGAACGGGAAATTGTTAACTGCCCATTACAAGATGAATCGAACATGGAGTGCACTGATGCACAGCCACAGCTAGATTATAATGCTTTTCCATTGACTCAGATCACTACATGGCCCTCGCAGTGTACTGAGCCAGAATCTGACCCTGATGAGACTATGGTGCCCCGTCCCGAACGCTATAGCACCTTACACGGTGACACAGAGGAAGGTGCACATGACATTGAAGAGGAGGTGATAGATGACCCAGTTGTTGACCCAGATTGGCAGCCATTGGGAGGAGAGGGTGCTGCTGCCAGTAGCTCTGAAGCGGAGGAGGATGATCCGCAGCAGCCATCTACATTGCAACAGCTGTCGTCTGGCAGGCACGTATCAGGCCAAAAAGATTTGTCAAAAACAAAAACAGTTTAAGGACAGTGTGGCCATCCGGTGAAAGTAGCACAGTGTGCAATGCCTGAAAAGTTATTCCATAGTAGGAAGAGTGCAGTGTGGCAATTTTTTAACTAAGATCCAAATGATCAGTCCAAAAGTTATTTGTAAGAAATACTCAAAGACCTTTAGCAGAGGGAAGAATCTTCAAAATTTAAATACAACATGCATGCTTAGACATTTATCCAGCATGCACTTGCAAGCCTGGACTAACTACCAAACGTTCCGTACCGTTGGTGCACCTGCTCAGAATGAAGGTAGTCAGCAACGCTACATTGCTTCCCTCACTGTAAGCCCACCGGTTAGGACACCACCAGCAGCAAATGTGGAGGTATCGTCGCAAGGCCAAAGCAGTCAGGGAATCACAAGGTTATTGGTAGGAAATAGGGTTGAGCGAAACAGATCGGCACTTTTCAAAAGTCGCCGACTTTTAGCAAAGTCGGGTTTCGTGAAATTTCTAATGAAAAGTAGGGTTTCATTTTATATATATATATACAGTGGGGCAAAAAAGTATTTAGTCAGTCAGCAATAGTGCAAGTTCCACCACTTAAAAAGATGAGAGGCGTCTGTAATTTACATACGGTAATAGGTAGACCTCAACTATGGGAGACAAACTGAGAAAAAAAAATCCAGAAAATCACATTGTCTGTTTTTTTAACATTTTATTTGCATATTATGGTGGAAAATAAGTATTTGGTCAGAAACAAACGATCAAGATTTCTGGCTCTCACAGACCTGTAACTTCTTCTTTAGGAGTCTCCTCTTTCCTCCACTCATTACCTGTAGTAATGGCACCTGTTTAAACTTGTTATCAGTATAAAAAGACACCTGTGCACACCCTCAAACAGTCTGACTCCAAACTCCACTATGGTGAAGACCAAAGAGCTGTCAAAGGACACCAGAAACAAAATTGTAGCCCTGCACCAGGCTGGGAAGACTGAATCTGCAATAGCCAACCAGCTTGGAGTGAAGAAATCAACAGTGGGAGCAATAATTAGAAAATGGAAGACATACAAGACCACTGATAATCTCCCTCGATCTGGGACTCCACGCAAAATCCCACCCCGTGGGGTCAGAATGATCACAAGAACGGTGAGCAAAAATCCCAGAACCACGCGGGGGGACCTAGTGAATGAACTGCAGAGAGCTGGGACCAATGTAACAAGGCCTACCATAAGTAACACACTACGCCACCATGGACTCAGATCCTGCAGTGCCAGACATGTCCCACTGCTTAAGCCAGTACATGTCCGCCCGTCTGAAGTTTGCTAGAGAGCATTTGGATGATCCAGAGGAGTTTTGGTAGAATGTCCTATGGTCTGATGAAACCAAACTGGAACTGTTTGGTAGAAACACAACTTGTTGTGTTTGGAGGAAAAAGAATACTGAGTTACATCCATCAAACACCATACCTACTGTAAAGCATGGTGGTGGAAACATCATGCCTTGGGGCTGTTTCTCTGCAAAGGGGCCAGGACGCCTGATCCGGGTACATGAAAGAATGAATGGGGCCATGTATCGTGAGATTTTGAGTGCAAACCTCCTTCCATCAGCAAGGGCATTGAAGATGAAACGTGGCTGGGTCTTTCAACATGACAATGATCCAAAGCACATCGCCAGGGCAACGAAGGAGTGGCTTCGTAAGAAGCATTTCAAGGTCCTGGAGTGGCCTAGCCAGTCTCCAGATGTCAACCCTATAGAAAACCTTTGGAGGGAGTTGAAAATCCGTGTTGCCAAGCGAAAAGCCAAAAACATTACTGCTCTAGAGGAGATCTGCATGGAGGAATGGGCCAACATACCAACAACATTGTGTGGCAACCTTGTGAAGACTTACAGAAAACGTTTGACTTCTGTCATTGCCAACAAAGGATATATTACAAAGTATTGAGATGAAATTTTGTTTCTGACCAAATACTTATTTTCCACCATAATATGCAAATAAAATGTTAAAAAAACAGACAATGTGATTTTCTGGATTTTTTTTCTCAGTTTGTCTCCCATAGTTGAGGTCTACCTATGATGTAAATTACAGACGCCTCTCATCTTTTTAAGTGGTGGAACTTGCTGACTGACTAAATACTTTTTTGCCCCACTCCCTGCCTCCTAGCTTCAGGTGTTTTAATTATAGTAGGTCCAATACCCCTCCACAGAGAGAGAGAATTTGAGTCCAAGAAGAGGTTTCACATGTACCCATTCAGATGGAGACGTTTATTCTCAGCGAGGTAGGTCAAGCGTAGGACCTCGTATAAGAGAGATGCCGTAAAGTGGCTACGAGGTACACATAAAATTGGCCATTTTTATGCGCTAAAAGCTCTCATTTTTCATATTTCTAGTGCAGTAATGCAGTTCAAATTTCGTGTTTTCAAGTTTGCATGTTTTGGCGCTGCAGTGTGCTGCCCTATTTACTTAACTATATACGAGTTGGCGACTCTGGGTTCAGCACCTGTTCACACTCAGTCTATGTTTGGATGTGCAGATCAGGTTTTTGAAATGTATTCTCTAGCCTTCTGATCGTGCACTCCCTGCCTCCTAGCTTCAGGTGTTTTAATTACAGCAGGTCCAATACCCCTCCACAGAGAGAGAGTTTGAGTCCAAGAAGAGGTTTCACATGTACCCATTCAGATGGAGACGTTTATTCTCAGCGAGGTAGGTCAAGCGTAGGACCTCGTATAAGAGAGATGCCGTAAAGTGGCTACGAGGTACACATAAAATTGGCCACTTTTATGCGCTAAAAGCTCTCATTTTTCATATTTCTAGTGCAGTAATGCAGTTCAAATTTCGTGTTTTCAAGTTTGCATGTTTTGGCGCTGCAGTGTGCTGCCCTATTTACTTAACTATATACGAGTTGGCGACTCTGGGTTCAGCACCTGTTCACACTCAGTCTATGTTTGGATGTGCAGATCAGGTTTTTGAAATGTATTCTCTAGCCTTCTGATCGTGCACTCCCTGCCTCCTAGCTTCAGGTGTTTTAATTATAGTAGGTCCAATACCCCTCCACAGAGAGAGAGAATTTGAGTCCAAGAAGAGGTTTCACATGTACCCATTCAGATGGAGACGTTTATTCTCAGCGAGGTAGGTCAAGCGTAGGACCTCGTATAAGAGAGATGCCGTAAAGTGGCTACAAGGTACACATAAAATTGGCCATTTTTATGCGCTAAAAGCTCTCATTTTTCATATTTCTAGTGCAGTAATGCAGTTCAAATTTCGTGTTTTCAAGTTTGCATGTTTTGGCGCTGCAGTGTGCTGCCCTATTTACTTAACTATATACGAGTTGGCGACTCTGGGTTCAGCAACTGTTCACACTCAGTCTATGTTTGGATGTGCAGATCAGGTTTTTGAAATGTATTCTCTAGCCTTCTGATCGTGCACTCCCTGCCTCCTAGCTTCAGGTGTTTTAATTACAGCAGGTCCAATACCCCTCCACAGAGAGAGAGAATTTGAGTCCAAGAAGAGGTTTCACATGTACCCATTCAGATGGAGACGTTTATTCTCAGCGAGGTAGGTCAAGCGTAGGACCTCGTATAAGAGAGATGCCGTAAAGTGGCTACGAGGTACACATAAAATTGGCCATTTTTATGCGCTAAAAGCTCTCATTTTTCATATTTCTAGTGCAGTAATGCAGTTCAAATTTCGTGTTTTCAAGTTTGCATGTTTTGGCGCTGCAGTGTGCTGCCCTATTTACTTAATTATTTACATATATATATATATACACATTTATATTAACTTCAGCGCGATATGGCAGGAAAGCCGGTAATTCAATTACCGGCTTTTCATTTCTCCTGCCAAAACCCGACATGATATGAGACATGGTTTACATACAGTAAACCATGTCATATCCCACTTTTTTTGCATATTCCACACTACTAATGTTAGTAGTGTGTGTGTGCAAAATTTCAGCGCTCTAGTTCTTAAATTTAAGGGTTAAATCGCTGAAAAAATTGACGTGGGCTCCCGCGTAATTTTCTTCACCAGAGTAGTAAAGCCAGTGACTGAGGGCAGATATTAATAGCCTGGAGAGAGTCCACGTTTTTTGGCACCCCCCCTGGCTAAAAACACCTACCCCCAGCCACCCCAGAAAAGGCACATCTGGAAGATGCGCCTGTTCTGGCACTTGGCCACTCTCTTCCCATTCCCGTGTAGCGTGGGATATGGGGTAATGAAGGGTTAATGCCACCTTGCTATTGTAAGGTGACATTAAGCCAGATTAATAATGGAGAGGCGTCAATTATGACACCTATCCATTATTAATCCAATTGTATGAAAGAGTTAAAAAAACACAAACACATTATTAAAAAGTATTTTAATGAAATAAACACACCGTTTGTTTTAATATTTTATTGTACGCTCAATCCACTTGCTGAAGACCCTCGTTCTGTAACAAATAAAAAATAATAAACCAACAATATACATACCTTCCGTAGATCTGTAACGTCCCACATTGTAAATCCATCTGAAGGGGTTCAAATATTTTACAGCCAGGAGCTCTGCTAATGCAGCGCTGCTCGTTGCTGTAAAACCCCGGGGAATGAAGGTAATGTAGGTCAATGACCTGTAGTTACCTTCGTTCGCGGTGATGCGCCCCCTGCTGGATGTCCCTGGAGCGTGGGAAAAGTTCCCAGGCTCGAGGTCATATGAGGACTTTCATTGGGTTTCGAGTTTCGGCCGATCCCCGACCCCGACTTTTCAATAGGATCGGCCAATTTCACTCGACCCGACTTTTGAGAAAGTCGGGTTGAGTGAAACCCGACTCGACCCTAAAAAACTAAAAGTGGCTCAACCCTAGTAGGAAACACTGTATGTAGGCCAACATCGAGAATACCATCACCAACCCTCTCTCAATCCGCTATGTCCACCACCACCACCGCTAGTTCCACCATATGCACCTCTCCAGTCCAGCTCACCCTACAAGAGACTCTCGTTAGGAAAAGAAAGTACTCATCCTCTCATCCGTGTACACAGGGTTTGAACTCCCACATTGCTAGACTAATCTCTTTAGAGATGATGCCCTACCGGTTGGTTGAAAGCGAAGCTTTCAAAGCCCTGATGGCCTTCGCTGTACTACGCTATGACCTACACAGTTGACACTTCTTTGTGAGAAAAGCCATCCCAGCCCTCCACCAGCATGTCAAAGACCGCATTGTCCATGCACCGAGGCAAACAGTCAGTAGAAAGTTGCACCTCACAACAGATGCATGGATCAGTAGGCATGGCCAGGGACGTTACGTGTCCATCACGGCACTCTGAGTTAATGTGGTGGATGCAGGGTACACAAAGGACAGCCATAGTGGGACAGTTCTGCCTAGCCCACGGTCTAGGAAACAGTTGGCTGTAGGCATTCGCAAACCCTCCTCCTCCTCCTCCAGAAGCGAAAACTCGTCCACAGAGCGCAGTCGCACGACCACTCCATCCGCAGCTGCCAGTGTTGCACACGAGGTGTCCCATTATCAAACAGCTAGTGGTAAGCATCAGCAGGCTGTGTTAGAAATGAAGTGTTTGGGTGACAACAGACACACCGCGGAAGTACTGGCCGAGTACTTGCAGCAACAAACTCCGTCATGGCTGGGCAGTGTACACCTTGAAGCAGGCAGTCAGTGATAACGGAAGGAATTTTATAGCTGCCATAGCCCTTTCAGAACTTAAACACATACCTTGCCTGGCTCACACCGTGCTGTGATTAATTTGTGGGAAGATACACATACACGGGCAGGCAGTTGGATGGCAGACATGGAGTTGTCTGGTGTGCAGTGGTCGAAGCTCCAAAACCTCTGTCAAGTCCTTCAGTAATTTGAGGAATGCACATGGCTGGTAAGCGCAGACGACGCCATCATAAGCATGAGCATCCCACTAATGCGTCTGCTGATGCAAAGTTTGATGCACCTTAAGGAGCTGGCGTCTGCAGCCAAGGAGGAGGGAACCCTTGATGACAGTCAGCCATTGTCTGCTCAGGGAACTCTCCTAGATGAGGTGGCAGATGAAGAGGAGGAGGATGATGTGGATGAATATTTATGGGAGGAGGATGCTTCTCAGGGGGCAATAGAAACTTGTGGCATTGCAAGGTCAGGTACAGGGTTTTTGCGGGACACAACTGATGTTGATTTGGAAGAAAGTGCTCCTCAACCCAGCACAAGCAGTGAATTGACACCTGGGACATTGTCCCACATGGCTGAGTATGCCTTGTGTATCCTAAAAAGGGACCCCAGCTTTATCAAAATGATGACCGATGACGATTACTGGTTGGCCTGCCTCCTGGATCCATGATATAAAGGAAAATTACAAAATCTCATGCCACATGAGAACCTTGAGCAAATATTGGCTACCAGACAAGCAACTCTTGTAGACCGTTTGGTTCAGGCATTCCCAGCACACAGCGGCGGTGATGGTTCTCACACGAGCCGTAGGGGGCAACATGGCAGAGGTGTTAGAGGTGCACAAATCCGAAGTGGCTTTGGACAGAGGGGTTTTATGACAAGGTTGTGGAGTGATTTTGCAATGACCGCTGACACGACAGGTAGTGCTGCATCGATTCAAAGTGACAGGAGACAGCATTTGTCCAGTATGGTTATGAACTACTTTTCCTCCCTTATCGATGTTCTCCCTGACAGGTCATTCCCCTTTGATTACTGGGCATCTAAAATAGACACCTGGCCTGAATTGGCAGAATATGCATTACAGGAACTCGCTTGCCCTGCTTCTAGTGTGCTATCAGTCTTCAGTGCTGCTGGTTCAATACTGACCATAAAAAGGACACGTCTGGCTACCCAGAATTCTGATGATCTAACCTTCATTAAAATGAACCAATCATGGATTTCAAATTATTTTGCCCCACCTTCTCCTGCTGACACATAGCTTGCCTGAAAAATGTATTGCTTTTGGCCTCCTCTTACTGGCTTCTCCAATTCCTCCATTTGCAGCTGCTGAATGTCCACCATAGGCCATTTTTATACCTCCCTAAATGGGCTGACTCCCCCCACAGGGCCGTGGTCACCACCTGGCGCAAGCACCCGTGTGAGTGCCGTTTGCCTGGACAGGTGGGTGCACCCACTCTTGGTCGACGGCACTGGCACAGGGTCCCTCATAGTACAATCAAGTATCTCTGATGGTGGTGGTGCACAACCAACGTCAGACACACCGTCGTAATATGAGGGGCCCTGTGCCAGTACCGCCGCCCACAAGAGAGTGTTCCCCCCAGCTCAAACAGTGCTCTACCACTTGCAATACTTACCTCTCCCTGCTCCACCACTGTGTAGTCTGTGATGTTAAATCCTTCAATGGCACTGCCAATATAAATTTGTGAAATGATAGATGATAGTTAAAACATACAGGGGCCCTTGCCTCCATTTAGACCAGTTAACACTTTGTGCCTACTATCACTGTCTGCTACTCAGCAGAGGAGCCCACCCCAGTACCTAGCTATGCCGCCTGTTTAGTCCTGTTACCAATTTTGAACTGCTTTTAGCCTACTTTTGTATTTTGGGCCTACTACCTGTGTCTGCGCCACTCATTACAATTGTCCTCCACAGAACAAAGGTATGCTGCCTGTTTAGTCCTATTACCAATTTTGAACTGCTTTTAGCCAACTTTTTTATTTTGTGCCTACTAACTGTGTCTGCGCCACGCGTTACAATTGTCCTCCACTGAACAAAGCAATGCCGCCTGTTTAGTCCTGTTACCAATTTTGAACTGCATTTAGCCTACTTTTTTTATTTTCGGCCTACTACCTGTGTCTGTGCACTCATTACAATTGTCTTCCACTTAACAAACCTATGCCACCTGTTTAGTCCTGTTACCAATTTTGAACTGCATTTATCCTTCTTTTTTATTTTGGGCCTGCTAACTGTGTCTGCGCCACTCATTACAGTTGTCCTCCACTGAACAAAGCAATGCCGCCTGTTTAGTCCTGTTACCAATTTTTAACTGCTTTTAACCTACCTTTGTATTTTGGGCCTATTACCTGTGTCTGCACCACTCATTAAAATTGTCCTCCACCGAACAAAGCTATGCAGCTTGTTTAGTCCTGTTACCAATTTTGAACTGCTTTTAGCCTAGTGTTGTATTTTAGTCTACTACCTGTGTCTGCACCATTCATTACAATTGTCCTCCACAAAACAAAGCTATGCCGCCTGTTTAGTCCTGTTACCAATTTTGAACTGCTTTTAGCCTACTTTTTTATTTTGGGCCTACTAACTGTGTCTGCGCCACTCGTTACAATTGTCTTTCACTGAACAAAGCAATGCCGCCTGTTTAGTCCTGTTACCAATTTTGAACTGCAGTTAGCCTACTTTTTAATTTTGGGCCTACTACCTGAGTCTGCGCCACTCATTACAATTGTCCCCCACTTAACAAAGCTATGCCGCCTGTTTAGTCCTGTTACCAATTTTGAACTTCATTTAGCCTACTTTTTTATTTTGGGCCTACTAACTGTGTCTGCGCCACTCATTACAGTTGTCCTCCACTGAACAAAGCAATGCTACCTGTTTAGTCCTGTTACCAATTTTGAACTGCTTTTAGCCTACTTTTGTATTTTGGGCCTATTACCTGTGTCGGGACCCTAGGGATTGAGAGCACCCTGTATCTTTATCTTATATCTCTGTGTCAAACAGTAAATACTGGTTTTAGGTTGTATGTGGTATGTGTTTTTTATTATAAAGAAAATTATTAAATGTTAAGTTTTATTGGGTATCTTATTCTATCCGTATATGGTGTTCCTTCGCTGTGAAAAAGCTATGCAGCTTATTTAATCCTGTTACCAATTTTGAACTGCTTTTAGCCTACTGTTGTATTTTAGTCTACTACCTGTGTCTGCGCCATTCATTACAATTGTCCTCCACAAAACAAAGTTATGCCGCCTGTTTAGTCCTGTTACCAATTTTGAACTGCTTTTAGCCTACTTTTTTATTTTGGGCCTATTACATGTGTCTGCATCACTCATTACAGTTGTCCTCCACCGAACAAAGCTATGCAGCTTGTTTAGTCCTGTTACCAATTTTGAACTGCTTTTAGCCTACTGTTGTATTTTAGTCTACTACATGTGTCTGCGCCACTCGTTACAATTGTTCTTCACTGAACAAAGCAATGCCGCCTGTTTAATCCTGTTACCAATTTTGAACTGCAGTTAGCCTATTTTTTTATTTTGGGCCTACTATCTGAGTCTGCGCCACTCATTACAATTGTCCCCCACTTAACAAAGCTATGCTGCTGGTATATAAGGCATGGATTGCGGAATTATAGGAGCTGTTACTGTGGCGGGGTCCGGCCAGCTTGTAGGAGCTACGGGCACTGCAATTTTTTTCCATCATCACATTCCAAAACGCATGAGTTTTACTCAGTGGGTTGTGACACTAATGAACAGTCTTTACTGCTCCAGGTGTCTACAGTGCAGTGCACTTTGGAGCTAATCGATAAGTCAAGAGAGTGGCTAACATTCTCCTGCATGTGTGCATGTGAGAGTACAGAGTGGCACCCGTTTCTGGTAGAAATAATGGTGGCTGCGTATGCTCCAGTGACTCTGAGCACATGCCAACATTTCTCAAAAGGCAGCCGACTCCACAAGGTGGTAGTGACTGCAGAAAGTTTGCCAAGAGAGAGATAAGTTGGAGGATGACCCGCAGTGTACGCTTGTTTCCTTGACACATAATCAGGGCTGGATATGTGTCAACAATATAGTGTTTCAGAGTAAAATATAACTGGTTGCAATCGTGCAGCCAGGCTCTAATTCAATCTGCTTTTGGTTTGGGCAGCATAAATGAAGTGACAGGTTCCCTTTAATATCAGGTGTGCTAATGCTTAATTTATGTGAGATGCAGATAGCTTATAGAATCATGATAATTGAGGAACTAACATCTTCAGAAGATCAATCAAAGCTAATGCTGCATATGGAATCTGCCTGATGTCACTTCACATGTCACAGTTATTGAAGTTCTCCCATGTCTATTTTGTTTTTCAATTACATGCAATGCAAACTGTCTCTTGGTTGGCAGAATATTTTGATCACAAATTGTTTGTGCCTTTTCTCAAATTAGAAATACTTTTTTTTCACTGCCTAAGGCCGGTTTCACACGTCCAGATAATTCCAGTACCGTATAAAATCGGTACTGGAGTTATCCGTGTCCGTGTGTCCGAGTGCTCACGTGGCACATCAGTGTGGTACACGTGCGGCACACGTGTGCCGCCCATGTGCCCACTGGGTACCACACGCACCGTGCAGGAGACAGCGCTAAAGTTTAGCGCTGTCCCCTGCATCGTGCTGAATCCACGATTCATATCTTCCCTGCAGCAGCGTTTGCTGCATAGAAGATATGAATAATAGTGTTTAAAATAAAGATCTATGTTCCCCAGGCCCTCCCACCCCCTGTGCGCCCTCCCACCCCCTGTACGCCCCCTCACTGTTCTGAAAATACTCACCCGCCTCCCTCGTTGGCTGTCACTGCTTCCTGGTCTGGCCGCATCTTCTCCTGTATGCGGTCACGTGGGGCCGCCGATTACAGTCATGAATATGCGGCTCCACCCCCATGGGAGGTGGAGCCGCATATTCATTACTGTAAATGAGCAGCCCCATGTGACCGCATACAGGAGAAGATGCGGCCAGAGCAGGAAGCAGCGACAGCCAACGAAGGAGGCGGGTGAGTATTTTCAGAACAGCGGGGGGGCACACAGGGGGTTGGGGGGCTGGCACATAGATCTTTATTTTAAACACTATTATTCGTATCTTCTATGCAGCAAATGCTGCTGCAGGGAAGATATGAATCGCGGATTCAGCACCAGTGGGGGGGACAGCGCTTAATGTAGCACTGTCCCCTGAATGGCACACGGACTGCACACGGACAACGTCCGTGTGCGGTACGTGTTTTACACGGACCCATTGACTTTAATGGGTCCATGTAATACGTGCGCTCCCACGAACACTGACATGTCTCCGTGTTTGGCACACGGAGACACGGTCCGCAAAAAATCACTGACATCTGAACAGATGCAGTGATTTTTATGTGTCTACGTGTGTCAGTGTCTCCGGTACGTGAGGAAACTGTCACCTCACATACCGGAGACACTGACGTGTGAAACAGGCCGAAGGCTGCCGTCACACTATCAGTATTTGGTCAGTATTTTACATCAGTATTTGTAAGCCAAAACCAGGAGTGGAACAAATAGAGGAAAAGTATAATAGAAACATATGCACCACTTCTGCATTTATCACCTACTCCTGGTTTTGGCTACAAATACTGATGTAAAATACTGACCAAATACTGCTAGTGTGATGGCAGCTCTAGAGTAATACAGAGTGCGTGCATCAACTAGGTCACATCATAAGCACCCCACACCATACAGATTTGGTTAACACAAAAGGGGTTTAGTGTGCAGTAAATCTGAATTATTTCTAGATCTGTAGTCCTTTCCATCACTCCTTGATAGTGCCAGCATGTGCACTGTGTGGGTGTGTCACAGCAGATAAAAGCACTTTGTTTTCTTAAATAATGGGACATAAATCGTGAATTTTGCTATAAAAAAACAAGGAAATCAAAAAAGATTTTCATCCTTGCTCCTACAGATTCCATTGTTGGAGTCAACGTTTAAGGCTATAAACCTGCAGACTGTCGAGGATAAAATAAGAGGACAGTTACACTGGGTAACAAATGAGTTTATGCGGTCAAAAGCAAAGAGTATCTCTCCCCACCTTGTCTCCTGTGAGAGGTCTGCATCAAAACCTCTGTCTATGACTGATAGGCTGCTGTTATATACAAGGATATTCAGGCCAATTTAATATTACTAATGCTATCTCAACTTTGCAAAGATCCCTTAGGCTGAGCTTAGGCTTTGAGCAAGATGACTGCTTCAATTACCAAGTACCGTTTTATAAATCCACTGTGCCCTTTAATTTATCTTTTTCTAGGTGTTAATAAATGGCATATGCAGTGAAACATCATGTAAAATCATCAATATTATCCCTATTTTAAATAAAATAACACTTATTTTTGTATAATTTATATCAATTTAATTGTTAATTTTTTGAAGAAAAAATATATATGAAAGGAGATTTTACTTTTGTTCAATACTCATTTCCATCCAATTACTTTCCAGACCATCAGAGCACAAAGTCATTGGAAGACAATATTTAAAGTGTTCCAAGAATTTGCAAATTTAAATATTTAGCAGGAGAGGCAATTCTGTAGTTTTTACTAATGCTTGATAATAGGTGTTTAGAGCTTCATCTCATGACAGAACTTCTTGCTGATGGTCGAGAATGTCATAGTAGCTCCAGATATCTCAACCAGGATGTCGTCGCCGCATAATGTGGGATGTTCTGAGACATTGTGCCTGTTCCAATTTAAATTGGAAAATTCAAATTCGTTCACGGAAAAGCTACGCTGATAAATTGAGCATCAAAGCAGATCTCTCTGACGTCCTCAGTCGGTCAGTCTTTATATAGGTTATTAGTTTTCATGCATTGTAACAATATAATTGGCTCAGCTTATCTCTAAATATGTGCTGCAACTAGCATACTTATTTCTAGTTGGCTAAGTTAACATTATTGACTCCCAGCTTTTGGGTCTATGTGTTGTACACCCCTCCTCAGGTTTGTTTTTCTCTGTTTTCTCTATGTCTTTAGACAAAGACATTCCTGAGACCCCCCTATCTGATCATAGACTCCATCTTGCAAGGAAAGAAAGCCAGGATGGAAAGAGGATAGATAAATATAAATGCTGCTCTCGCAATTCTCTTCTTTTGTGGCAGTGTGTGGCTGTTTCAGCCAAAGCTCCCGTTTACAAATTCCCCCAGATAAATTCTCCTCCCGTAATAGAAGAAGTTGGTCTTCCTGCACCATTTCACCAGATTTTCTAGAGCGGTCTGCCTGTAACACCATTGGATGCACACACGCACAGACAAGCCACAAGAAGCAAGGAAACTATACAAGTGCCACATTCATGTGCTGCTCAGAGTTGGCATCCAACAGTTGGTCATAGTAGATATCATTTATCCAGTCCACATTTTTTTCATGTGACGATGGGAAATAGCGATTCTAGTCCTGCTGCTATTCGATCTCTAGCTTTGAACTCGTCTGGTACACCTCTTGGGACTCCAATAGCATCAACGTATACGTGAAGGTCGAAAAGAGTAGGAATACTAGTGTCTCTGGTTTTCGGTTGCATATTTGTGGAGTTTGTCTGTATTTGGAGTCACAATCTTTAGTGGGATCAGGAATTTAACAAAAGTACATGTACCCTCCCATCCAACTGGCAATACTGGATAAAAGTCACACTTTCCACAAATCCACCACAAATCAGCCATAGCTACCATCTGATTCAGGAGGGTATGGCCTAATACCAAGTTAGTGGTGGTGGTGGACTGCAGTACGAGGAATGTTATCTTCTACATTTTGGAAGCACGTGTAATTTTCAGCTTATGTGCTAAATCCATTTGCCTTTACATTTTTAAGGTTTATGGTGGGGATACACTCTGTAGTATTTTCTCCTTCTGTAACAGAAAATAGCTGAATTAAGCAGGAGAAAGCAATGTTTTTTTTCTGGTTGCTTGTGGGGAAGGGCAACAGGAATGAGTCTTTGGAAGTATTAGGTTGCAATGTCTCAGTCTCATTTAGAATAAGTCTGTCCCTGATATCCTTAAGATAAGTGTTCTAATCGGTCAGTGTCTACCAGGATATTTATGCCCCTCACATAATGTCCTGGGTCTATAACAGAAGGGTTCTTTGTGGTCAAATTTAAGGGAAAACAGTTGTCAGACAGGACCCCACTGTACAACAGTCAAACAGGTATTCTGGTTTTAACAGTCATTCTAGTAATTCTGTCTTCTCTCAGGCTATGGAAGGATTGTAGTTGCAGCCCCAGTCTTCCCCAGTGTTCCACCTCACCATATTCCAGGACTCACAATCAGACCCATAGCCAGTATTGGTGGTTGTTACACATATATACTTTTTTATGAGGTGAGTCTATAGGTGTCCGCAGGCTGCCACTCCTCCCTACGGCAGAATACCATGCTACACAGGTCGAATTTATAACTGACTACAGGGTCTGAGCTATTAAACCAGAAAGTGGTATCTGTCTCCCCAATTTTCAAAGCAAAAGGATAAGGCACAGGATGTGAGTACACATCATTCGGTGACTTTCTTGGGTCAGCTGTCTTCCTGAAGTGTGAGGCATGGATCTATTTGAGCTTTCTCGAGCTGTCTCAGTTGTCAGCAGAACTTGGAAGGGCCCATCAAATTGAAGCTCATAGGTTCTCCTGACATGTATTTTGACCATCACCCAGTCTCCGGACTGCAGGGAGTGGCTTCCTTCCATAGAATCTGTGTCTGGAAGAAAATGGTAAACTTGGGAAGTTGACCTCGGTGTGTGTCTCGCATTGACGCCTTTGGTGACATTCTGACTCTGCATTCCATATTGTTGTGTGCACTGGTCAGACAGGCATGAACGCGTGTGACTGCAGTGAGACTGAACTCAGGAGCATACCAACAGCGGTGGATATTGACATCAGTGTCTTGAGCCAATATTGGATACCGAACTCGGGAAATGCAAACTATGTCATCAATGTGCCATAGTCCTTCTGGTGACTTCACAGCTCCCTTCTCTTGCCATAAGGAGAATTCTTCAACATCAGCTTGTTGTTGTAGCTTCTTGAGAAGGTCGTAGGTCGCAGGTGGGTCCGTGCAACTGCCACCCAAACAGGGTTGTCTCTTGGTTGGTAAAGTGCAGATTTTGCAGTCTGGTCAGCCAGGTGGTTGCCTTTAGCAGTTGTTGAGTCTTCCTTTGCATGGTCTTTGACTTTCACTATGACAACTTAATTGGGTAAAACTAGGGCCTCCATCAGGCGCTGGATGGGTTTATCATTCTTGAAAGGCTTGTCTGCCGCTGTGAGGAAAAATCGAGCTCTCCATATAGGTCCATAGACGTGAAAGCTTAGCGGCTGTCTGTAAAAATGGTGAGAATTTGGTCTTCTTCTGGGTCTCGGAGTTTGGGTTCCTGGGTGGACATATGTGGGGACAGTGGTTCTGCTTTTATAGTTTCATGGAAGGAAACAGCAGCATATCCATCCACAAAAAGCTCATGGTCTGTGTTATCTAGTGTGACATCGGTAACTTGACTGAATCTCCCCTCTGGGACATTAGTTGTATATAGTCATGTTCCCCTTCTGGCTCAACTAGGAGGTCACCCAAGTTACCGCTACCACCCCCTCCACCTTCCAGAGGCAACAAGGTGGCTGGATTGAGAGTAGTGCAATGGTGAAAGTTGAAGTTATTAGCATAAGAAGGGCACATTGAAACCTGAGATGTCAAGCAGTACATGAGAAAGAATGGCCGTAACATCATGAGAGACATAAACAGTGAATGAGAAAGTTAGAACAATTACAGCAGGAGCTGCACAGCATTCATGGCTTAGTGTGACCCTAATTTCCCCATTGGAGAAGTACGAGGAGGGGGGTGATCATGGTCTTCTCTGAGCCTAAGAGTGCTGCAGTTTCTGTGTCCAGGCTTTTGGGGATTTATTATGATGGAGTATAGGCTGAACTGGATGGACAAATGTCTTACTAACTATGTTACTATGTTACTATGTTACACATCTATAACATGTGAAATTTCTTCATCCTTGTCTGGTCTGGTTATACATAATAGGGGCTCCGGACCTGGTTTTTGTCTTGTTACTTAGGATCATTTGTTGCTTCCAGACCCTGAACTACTTGGAGTATCACAGTAGCCATGAGGACATGGTGTGATACCCCGGGTGGAACACTAATCACTAATAACGTGCTTTAAACCTTCAGCAAAGGCAAAGAACATTAATTGTGTGTAGACCTTGGACAAGCTCTCGTATCCTAAGTCCTGCCATCTTTGCCAGAGTCAAGTATAATATTTTTCTACTGACCCTGTATATCCTATTGGATATCACGAAGGGATGTCACGAAGGGTGGCTGACTGAAGGCAAACCTGTCCTGACCCCACTGGGTGAGTTTTCTCACATACTGCTTCCCGAAATCGATTGAAGAATCATCTGCAGGTGGGGCTCCTATTGCCCCTGCACAAAAGGGTAGAAGGTATCCCGTGCACTGCTGACACCAGGTCCTCTAAATCTCGCCAAACTCAGGAGAAAGCCTTTGTACCTTTTTCCATCTCTCTAACAAATGGAGTGGGAAGCATTTCAGGGTCTGGCATCCTACTCATCATAGCCAGCAATTCACTAGGGTTCCATGGGCCTTTACAGACAGTTTATTAGAGGCTTATGAAAGTGAACAATAAATACTAATAGACAGATGATTCTCTATGTTAACTGTTTTATCCATGCTAAACTGTCTGAATGAAATCATTGTCAAGGTTGCTAAGCAGAGAGTATCCGAGACGTAAGTAGTTGCATTCATTTGCATTATAAATATTTTGTATGCCTTTTCAAATTTTGCCTATATAATGTCATTAATAAATGTCTACTGATTCTGCTGCTGTGCCTTGGGCTAAAGATTTGTTACTTTTCTGCAGGTGGGCTTTGGGCATGAACTCCCATCTAGGAATAAAAAAGCCTTTTATTACTGTACAATAACAACACAGTTGTTGCCCAAAGGGCCTTAGCTACGTGCCTTTTTATCTCCTACATGCTCAAAAGCCAGTGACAAATTAATGCACTTGAGCATATCATTCCATTCAATTTGATGTTTATGCTGTTGTAATATTAATTGGGGTCTATTTTGATGTGTAAGTGTTAATGATTTTTGTATGCGTTTTGATGTGTAAATATATGCAGTTGATGATCGCTGTTCCTTTTCCCCTAGCGGCCCAGATGACAGAAGCCATTTACATTGAAGGTAATGATCAATATTCTGTGTACAGTAACTGCTAATCAGCATGCATTTCACATTTCATTTTTTCCCTCTGATTTCAAAGCACTTTTGACTTCGCTGCGGTGGAGGCCTAAGCATTTTTATGGGCTTAAACTTCTTCTGTTTCACTATGTGACAAATTAATAAACCAAATTCATTCCTCATAGCTATTTATAGCATTTGGAGATTTTTCTTCTAAGTATCTGCCCTGCAAAATAGCTGTGGTCTATTATAAATGGCTTTAATTTAAAGCATCTAGCTGAATATAGCATTAATTGGGCATTTTAACACACTTCCAGAAAGCCAAAGGTTTAATTATAAAGCATATATTAGATTAATGCCTTAAAGGAACAGTGCACTTGGATAAAATATAGAGATGTTGTCCAACAATTTATTTAAATTAGTAGACTTGTATACCATTAAAACATAAGATCTGACTTCATGGGGAAAGTAGAATACTTTGATTCTGCTTAGGATAGCTTTGGTAGTGTTAATACTAAAATATGAAATTAACACGATACACTGTATTATGGTGGCATAGTTATAAAGGTGTTGTAGGCTTTTGATAACAGTCCTCAGTCACTCTGTGTGACAGGAGATTTCTGAATCCTCGCAGTGCGTGCATTGGATGTTGTCAGTATGCTCCAGTGCCTGCAATGAGAGCGGACCATAACACAGTTTACAGTAAAAAAAATTGCCATCTATGATTATGATCAAGTTTCCTTTTTTATAGATGTAAAGGATGCTCTCTTATCACCATTTCAGACATAGAAGTAAGAAGATCATTAGAAATATCTCTGTACTGTCCTTTCATGTATTTGTACATTGTAATAAGATCTCCCCTAAGACTTATCTTTACTATAGTTCAGAAATTCTTTTAATACCAAAGGTCCATCTTCTGCACCTGTTTTAGTTCTGCTATGTACTTCTTATATACTGGAGCCCAAAATTGTACAGAGTATTCTATGTGTGGCCAGCAACTTGTACAGAGGCAAAACCGTGTTCTTGTCATGATCATCTATGGATCTTTTAATGTATCCAATAATTTTATTAGCCTTGGTCACTAAAGTTGAGTTTAATGTCCACCAATACGTCCAAGTCTTTTGCAGTGACAATTTTACCCATTGAGATACCATTTAGTACATAATTATTTATTTCATTTTCTCTGCCCAAATGCATGGCTTACATTTATCTACAGTAAACTTCAGTTGCCATTTTTAAGTTAAACCCTCCAGTTTACTGTACATAAATCACTCAGTAATATTAAATAATCCGTCTCTGTGTTGACTACCTTGCAGATTTTAGTGTCATTTGCAGATATTGAAAATCTACTCTCCCTGCCATCTACACTACAACGTCATTAAAAAAGTTGTTAAATGAAGAGGGCCCAATACTAACCCCTGTGGTATCCAGCTGCTAACTATGACCCAATTTGAATGTTTTCTTTTAATATCCACCCTTTCATTTCTGCTCACTGAGCCAGTTGTTAACTCAATTATTCTTATTTTTCCACCAGTCCTTTTATGTAACAGCCTTTTATTTGGAACTGTATCAAATGCCTTTTAAAAGTCCAGATAGAGGGCATCCACTGCATTACCCTGATCCGGTCTGGAACATACAGTACTTTCACATAGAATCTAGTCTGGAACTTACCTTCTCATTAAATACATCATTCTACACTAAGAAAGATTACTCAGAAGTGCACACAGTTTACAGTCTTCCCAGAAGAGAACGTCTCAGCAAATTCATCCAAAGATTAGACCATGCAATGCTCAAAGAAAATGCAAAAAAAAAAAAAAACAAGAGTTTCAAATTAGACTCTAAAGCTCTTCATTAGTATACTAAATGTTCACTGATAATACAATTAAAAAAAATGAACATGCATAGCTTGTTTGGAAGCGTTGCCAGGAGATAGCCTCTTTTTGTAAGAAAAAGAACATTTCAGCCAAAGAAAAATTGCAAAGTTGTATCTGTCCCACACTGAAGACTTCTAGAAAAATGTCCTTTGGACAGACAAGACCAAACTGGAGATGTTTGAGCATAATGCTTTGCACTGATTGTGAAAAATCAAACACAGCACATTCATGTAAGGAGATGGCCGGTCCCTTCAGTTGCGCCCTCTCCTTCTCAGTGTGGACCCCTGTGCTCTTGGTGCAGTACTCGGATGGTGTACCCGTTTAGAAGCAGTGTCTGTATCTTTATTGCCTTGTGTATCTGTGTTAACTTGTAATGTTTCTGTATTCCTCCATTGTATGTACTGTGTTTGCAATGTCTGTTGTTGTATTAATGGTATTAATGCTGTTTCTGTATCCCATGTTTATACTAGTGTTAGGGATAGCAGAATTTAACCTGGTGGGTGGGTTTAACAGCCCCAAGAAGGAGCAGGAAGTTCCTGCTCCAAGGTCTGAAGCTGAGGTACGTCACCCCTGAGCACACGTGCAGTAAGAGACAGGGCACTTCCAGATTCCCAGAGGGGAGAGATCTGTTGCCCCGGGTTCCAAAGACTCAGAGAAGCTGGATAGGACTCCCAGGACTCAAGAGGGGTCCACAGGACTAAATAGGACTAAGGACGGCAACACGGGCCCCAGGATTCTGTAAGGGCCCCCCAACAGAAGGAGTCTCAGGCACCTAGATTCCAGCGTGTGGACTACTGCAGATCTTCGGCTGCTGCAGCTGCTGTCGGTGGGCTGTAGAGAGTGCAGTGAGAGATCAGGAAAACCAGTGTTGTACTCTTTTCATTCTTTTACATCCTTGTTCATTAAACATTATTCCCCGTTGGACAACAGTTGCCTTATTGGACTCTATTTTGCCTGGACTAATGTGGCCGGAGGAAAAGAAGGTAACCTGTGGGGCAAAGGTGTGTTGGTCACGTCTATCTATGTGCAAGGGACCAGGGGTGCTCACTGACCGTTTGCTCAGTGTACTCTGTCTGTGAACTGTGCCTGTAAATAGCTCGGCCATAACTACCCCCCCCCCCCCTCGGTCACCCTTGGCCCTTGTTACGCTCGCACAAACACTTCATACCAAATGTGAAGCACAGTGGTGTAGGGGTGACTGTTTGGGCTACTTTTAAGTCACAAGACTTGAGTTCATTGCAGTTATTAAAGGGAATCTGCCAGCAGATTTTTGCCATGTAATCTGAAAACAGGAGATAGAGGCTAAAACACAAAATTCAGGGATGTGTCACTTGTCAAAATGGGTGCTGTTGTTTACTAACTGTGAAAGATTTATCACAAAGAGATTAACATTGACAGACTAGTCCAGCAACTAAGCACCTTACTGTCTATGGCCCTTTTACACTGAGAGCTGATGGGGGTGGGCTAAGATTTTCAGCTCTTCTTTATTCTAAATCTAAAAGCTCTGATTGTCCCAGAACTGCTGTACCCAGTAAACCAAGTGTTACATCATTTGATTCAGCTTTTCTTTACCTACATAACACTACTCTCAGATAAGGAAGCAGAAACCTGCGGACAGATTCCCTTTAAGTCAACCATGACTTTCTTTGTGTAGAAAAATATTCTAGAGTGAAATATGAAGCCATATGTCTAAAATGAATACTCACAAATGTCAATGAACTTAAAGGGCTTTCCATTTTAAGAAAAGTGGTTCCCAAAGGGTTGCTTACTTGTAAAATAACAAACTCTCTGTGCTTCATCTGAGCCTGTACTTTGTGGTCGACTTCTCTGTCCACAGGGCCACAGCAGATACACCTTTAGTTTCGGATATCCTTGCTTCAGTCTTTTTAGGGTAATAGGTGTTTTAATTTACTCATTTGTCTGTCCTATCACCTTTTGGGTCCAGCTTTATATATTTTCCCCTTCTGAAATTTCCTGCTGGTGATAGTCTCATTTGAATTTCCAGCCATACTGCTGTGGTTTAAGCCAGACAATGAAAGACCAGCTAGGGTTTATCTCTCTGCTGTTTATGTTATTTACCCTGCCCCAATCATCTATTTCTTTATTCTCTAACAGTACATGCAGTATTTAATCCTTTATTTTGTATTTCATGGTTTGTTTTAGTCACTTTGGGTTCTCTTTCTATTTCAACACACTTTCCCTTCTGTAGGTAATTTGCACTCTGCTCTGTTTTCCGGTTATGTAGTAGGAATGTGAAGTGCACAATGTCCTTTCAGGCAGCATAGGTCCAAGTTGCCATCATCTAGTCTGTGGTTAGGGTTATCCCAGCTCACGCAAGAACCACTGGGGACTGTGTGGTCATGATCTATAGTCTGTACAGGAAGCAGCAAGGTCAGTTGCAGTATTTAGTGTGCTTTCTATTTTCCTGAGTAGCTATAATATAATAATACTCATCCTCCCCCAGTCTTCTGCTAGCTCTATGCCATTGCTCGTCTCTCTGATAAGGCTGCAGTGGTGATGTCATGATTACAGCATACATCTTCACTGAGTCCAAAATACAAAGATCAAAGCACAAGCAGAGTGACACTGGACTGCGGAAGGGTGAGCACCATCTAAGAATGGTATCTTACAAGTATGCAGTACTTTGGAGACCACGTTTCTTAAAGGAAACCTTTCAGCAGGTTTTAGAACCCCCAACTGATCTAATTTGCGTTAGGTTGCTATAATGCGGCTTAAAACCATACCTTTTAATTCGCAATCCTTTATTCCATTCCTGAGTAATAATTTTTCCAATTTTTATATAGATGAATGCAAATGTAGGGGGCTTAGCCCTCTTCGGCCTTTTCCCTCATTCTTCCCCCATTGCCCTTCTCCTACTAAATGAAAGATGACACTTGTCTGAGTAACCCCACTCCTTTGCAACAGATCTCACACGTTTGCTGTCATTCCTTGGGGCCACGCATGCTCAGTGAAGTCCTGATTGCCTTTTGAGAGCAGGTCAATAAATCTGAACTTACGCAGGGAATGACATTGCCTATGTGAGATCTCCGGCAGGAGAGTCATGTCACTTAGACCAGAGTCAACTGTCATTAAGTGGCTGGAATATGGTGGTGAGCTTGAAAATAGGGAGGTAGGCCTGAGAGCTGTAAGTCCAGGACGAAGCCATGTGGACTTGTGGCTTATTTACACAAAAATTGGAAAAGCGAATACTTAGAAATTGAAAAAAGTATTCAAAAAAATAAAAGTAATGATCTAATTTGCATTTTAGCAAACTAACACAGGTTAGATCAGTTTGGGGTACCAATGCCTGCTCACAGGTTCCTTTTAAGTGGATAACCCGTTTAAGAAGCATTGTAAGGAATGATCCTCCAGAACAATGTGAGGCTGAGAAAGTCATACAGAAAATAATTACTTCAAGTTATTACTGCTAAATGTGCTTCCACAAGCTCTTAACTCATGTGGTGTACTTAATTTTTCAAACACTGCTTCTTTATTTTGGCTTAGCTTTTATTAAATAATTAATTACACAGTGTATTTTTTCATGAGTTCTTATTCATTTGAGGTTCTTTCTATTTACATTTTAAGAACTTCTAAGGGCCAGATATCCAGATATTTTTTTATATGTTTTAAGATGTAAAATTATAGAATTCAAAGACGTGCTTACTTTTTCTTATGACTGCATGTGTATGTTTAAACAGATAAATGTATATATTTGGGGTTAGTTTGAAATTTTGCATGACTAGCTTTATGAGTGTTGAGTGACACACAAATTATTTCCAAAAATCCCCCACAACGGGGTGGCTATAATCCTGGCAACTGCGTGGATGAGATAATCCGTTGTTAAAACACGCTGACCAATGTCTAATTCTAAAGAGATTGAAATGATGTTTAAATTGGAATTAATGTGCTCGGTCTCTTATCAGCTTTATCTTTCTTGCTCTCTCCATCCTTTTTTGAGCATTGCAGTAAAAGAGAAAATCAAATGCATTCTCCCTATATTCTGTCACTGAACAAGAAAAATAAAATTTCCCTGAAGACCGTCCAGTTCTAATCCATTTAAACCCAATCCAAGGAGCACAGACAATCAGTAATGACCCGACACCAATTCTCCCTTCTGGAGTCGCACTGCCTTGGATGAAGACAAGGGATGAAAGGTGCTCAGTGCTGTGTGCCTAATGTGGCTGTCTGAATTTATTTATTAAAAACCATCCCCCCAAAGCACCTTAGGAAATCATCGAAGGATAACTTTGCTGGCTGTGTAACAATCAAATACACAATGAATTGCCTCTATCTAGGTATAATATTGCTCCTGATGTGTAACTTTTTCTACTGCTTACAAGATATTCCTATTTTCACACAGGTTTGAGAATAGAATGCAATCTAAATGCGAATTAACATTTCTCATCAATTTGGACTAAAGATAATATTAAGAAAGCCTATAATAACAACTAATACATTTCAAAGATCCCAATAAAGTATTTATTTGAAAAGAATATTGTATTTTCTCTAGATTTATTCTATTTTATTGCAATGAAAATTTAGCATCTGAGTAAAAACACTCCTCAATATTGAAGTTGCGGCCGATGGTCGTCGCTCATAGCAAGTGAGATATCCTGCTACATGCAGGCGATCTGATCATCGCCTGCATGTAGCAGAGCCGATCGGGTTATGGCAGCTTCTAGTTTCCCATGGAAACTATTGAAGCATGCCAAAAGTGAAAAAAAGTTTTTAAAAATGTAAAAAAATCTGAAAGTTCAAATCACCCCTATTTCGCCCCACTCAAAATAAAACAATTAAAAAAATCAAACATACACATATTTGATATCGTCGCATTCAGATTTGCACGATTTAGCAATAAAAAAAAGGATCAACCTGATTGCGATTCCACTCGCTGCTATTGCGCGCACATGTCAGCTGTTCAAAACTGGGGTTGGGTGAGGGCTTATTTTTTGCGTGCCGAGCTGACGTTCTTAGTGATACCATTTTGGTGCAGATATGTTCTTTTGATCGCCCATTATTGCTTTGTAATGCAATGTCGCAGCGACCAAAAAACGTAATTTTGTCATTTCACATTTTTTTCTCGCTATGCCATTTAGCGATCAAGTTAATCCTTTTTTTTATTGAAAGACAGGGCAATTCTGAATGCAGCGATACCAAATATGTGTAGATATTTTATTTTTATTATTTTATTTTGAATGGGGCGAAAGGGGGGTGATTTAAACTATTATTTTTTTTATTTATTTCATATTTTTTAAACATTTTTTTTACTTTTGCCATGCTTCAATAGCCTCCATGGGAGGCTAGAAGCTGGCATAGCCTAATCGGCTCTGCTACATAGCAGCGATCATCAGATCATTCCTATGTAGCTTAATTACAGGCTTGCTATGAGCGTCGACCGCAGGGTGGCACTCACATCAAGCCGGCATCAGCAACCATAGAGGTCTCAAGGAGACCTCTGGTTACTATACTGACGCATCGCTGAGCCCCAATCATGTGACGGGGTCGGCGATGAGCGCATTTCCGGCCGCGCGGCCGGAAGCGGTAGTTAAATGCCTGTGTCAGCGTTTCACAGCGGCATTTAACTGGTTAATAGCGGCGGGTGGATTGTTATTCCACTTGCCGCTATTGCGCGCACATGTCAGCTGTTCAAAACAGCTGACATTTTGCGGCTTTGATGTGGGCTCACCGCCGGAGCCCACATCAAAGCAGGGGATCTGATCTCGGACGTACTATCCCGTCCGAGGTCAGAAAGGGGTTAATGGAATGGTCTGCAGTTGTCTTGTTGCATTTGGAGAGCCCCTGATGTGCCTAAACAGTGGCAACCCCATACAAATGATCCAATATCGGAATCTATCTAGTGTTTTATGGTAATGTGAATTTTATAATGTAGTGGCATATGTGACTAGTGTAGAATGCATTAATTTAGCATGCATAAGTTGTGTAAAGTGAATCCATGAGTTGTGTCAGTAAGAAATGAATTTAGTAGTCTATGGATATGTGCTACAGTTTGAAGCATTCTTTTACACACAGCGCAGGTTTGTTGGGGCAGGTGCCACATTGATAATGGTGTCCTTTCTTATCCACCCTGTGTAACACACTCGACATCTCTTTTGCAACCTTTTTTACTTTGTGGTTTGAGGGACCTCACATGGGAAATATTATCCTGGTACAATATGGGTACCTTAGTTCCAGAAGTACTGCGCCCTTCCCCTGCCTGAATTCAAATTATTAGGGCTTTGTTCACTACCTCCTGGAACTGAAGGAATATACCAGTCTGGCCTGCACATCTTAATAGCACAAAAGTGTTATACATCGCCTGTGTGAGTATTATTACAATACCTTTAATTTTTAAGTTTTTTCATCTCTTGGGCATTAATCAGGGTGGACATATAGCCTGTGCCGCTGCATTGGGCGTTGGAGGTAGAGGAAGGCCCTTGCAGGGTGATAATTATTAGAGCAATCTGGCCTTCTGGCCTTTAGCTTGGAGTCCAAGGCTCCAAGGGACCCATGGCCAGATTGCCCTTATCATATGTGGCGTGCCGTGCAGGGAGCGATCTTATAACCCCGCTACCTACAGGAAAAAATGTCTGCAGAGCCACAGGACTTGGCATAAGTGATAGACAGGTGGGTGTTGTTTTTTTTCCCAATACACTGGGGAGGCGATAATGAGAGGGAATGGGATGTGGGGGATAGGGCAATGAGGTGAGGTGGGGGAGAGGACAACGAGGGTTGTGGATGAGAGGACAATAAGGGAAATGGGGGAGAGGACAATGAGGATGTGGGAGAGAGGCTAATGAAAGGATGGGGGAGAGGCAAATGATGGGGGTGGAGGAAAGGACAATTAGGGAGTGGGGATTTGGATTGGAGTAAGGGGCCTTATAATGGGCTTATGAACAGAGGGATCTGGAGGAGGATGTTAGATTTAGATGTAAAATTAATTGAATAGTGGAGGAGGGTGCTAAGTCTATGATAGCATCCTGCTCCATCCCACAATTCATTATGACACTATCAGGGACTTAAAATCTATTGGAGAGTGGGTGAGGAAGGGTAAGGTGCATAGAACACTTTGTAAAGAATTAAAAGGTGGGACAAGATGCTATCAAGAACTTGTAATGACTTGGGAGGTGGCGAAGGATGTTAAGTACCTGATAATGTCTCTTCCACCCCCAAATTCCTTCTGATGCTATCAAGGACTTATAATGAATGGAGGGACACAGGACAGGGACTAAGGATATGTGCACATGTTCAGGAGTTGCAACAGAAAATTCTACTGCATATCCTAATATGTTGGCAAGAAGAATGCTGCGTAAAATATAATTTTTTGCCATGTTTTAGACATGCTTTTGTTGCATATTTTGCCACACTCATTAGTATGGGTGAAATATTCTGCAAGAATTGATATTACGCAGATTTGTATTTATTAGGAAACGGATATTATCATTAATGAGGGGAACAGTGAGGCTTATCACTTTATATTTTGATTGGTATCTGGTTAACAGCATATTAATGATGGGGTACAGGGGCTCAGTGTGAGGGTGACACATGTATCTATGCAATGTATGTGATCATGTTATTTTAAGGCTGTGGTGATCATCGTGAGAAGACGAGTAATGGCTGGAAGGTGTTCACATGAAGGTCTGACCAGATGGAGAAGAAACAGCAGAAAACTACACTAATCAGATGAGACGTCAATGATAAGTACCTGGATTTAAATATTATTCTGTATCTGCGCTGTGTGACTTGGAGTGATAATGTTATCTATAACATCCCATAGGCCATATTCTCACATTCGTGTGAAATGTCCATGTGCTGCCAGATTTGTTTTATCAGACGGCCCACAGACTATTGTAATTTTATAGATCCATTCACATCCGTGAAAATCACAAATCTGAGAATGAGATCCATGAGAGTCAGAGAATGTCCTGTTCTGATCCCTTAGCTTCCTCTGCTATGTACAGTGCTGTCTCTTACATTGTGTATACTTGCTATTTTTGTTATCACAGCGCCCTCCCTTTATTAAGCCTCTTTCACAGATTGGTGTCTCCAGTACATGTGGTGACAGTTTTCACACGTACCAGAGACACAGACACATGTAGACCCATTCAAATGAATGGGTCTCTGCACATGTTAGTGTCTTTCCATGGACCATGTGTCCGTGGCCAAAATATGCCAAAAGTCCATTTTTTACCTTCAGCACGGGCCGCAAAACATCCCGCACACGTGCGTGTACACGTGTACACAGAGAACACACATTGATATGATCCATGTGTCACACATCGGCGCCAGGTAAGTAGTGCTACAGTAAGCGCTGTTCCCGGATCCGGGTGCTGAAGATGGCCCTCATCATTCTCCCCCTGCTCTCCCGGCGATCGGCGACAGCAGAAGAGAATGATGAATTATATTAAAGTCAGAATGATGGCCGCAGGTGGGGGCTTTTGGGACTATTACTTCCATCATCCGACTCCTGCTGCTGCTGCTAATAGCAGTGACAGCAGGAGAGGATGATCGGGGTATTCCTCACTCACCACCTGCAATATAACTAAATGAATGAATGAATGGAAAACTTGGCATGGGTTCAACTCTATTTTCTTTAACCAACCAGGCAAAACTCACAGCTGGGGGTTATAACCCTCAGCAAGGTTGGTTAACAAGAATATAGGGGTCCCCACGCTGTTTTCTTAATTATTTAAATAAAAAACGGTGTGGGGTCCCCCCCATTTTTGACAACCTGCCTTGTTAAAGCTCACAGCTGGGTGCTGGTAATCTCAGACTGGTAAAGGGCCATTGATATAGGTCCCACCAGCCTAAAAATAGCAGCTCGCAGCTGCCCAGAAAAGGCGCATCTATTAGCATTGGCCTTTTCCCATGGTCCTGAGGTCACCGCAGTTCAGCCCAGCCTCGATGATGTCACCATTGGTCAATGATGTTGCGCTCACAGCATCTCATTTACCAGTGGTTCTTAGCCTGGACAGTCGCATCTTGGCACCATCCAGGTTGAAAACTATTTAGCCCCCAGACATGGATTACGGCATGGGACACAACGACAAGGTATATTGTTGTTCTTTTACTTTATTTTTATTACAGGAGATCGAGGGCTTCAGTGGAATTAGGCGTTAGGTGAGTATAACTGTGTTTGTTATTTTTAAATAAAAAAAGGAAAACTGTGTTTTGTTTTATTCATATTAAAGACTTTATTCTAGCTGTGTCTTTATTTACCATGCAACTATAGGATTAGTAATGGATAGGTGTCTTATAGACACCTCTCTATTACTAAGCCGTGGACTTGATGTCACCTGACAAATACAAAGGTGACATCAACCTCACAAATATGAACCCCACTTGCCACTGCTACAGGGCAAGTGGCAAGAGCCAGGCAAAGCTCCAGAATTGGTGCATCTAATAGATGTGCCTTTTCTTGGCAGCTGTGGGATGCTATGTTTAGGCTGGGGGGGCTATATCAATGGCCCCTTATCAGTCTGAGAATACCAGCCTCCAGCTGTGAGATTTAGCAAGGCTGGTTGTCAAAAATGGGGGAACCCACACCATTTTTAATTAAATAATTTTAAAAAAGCGTGGGGATCCCTCTATTCTTGATAACCAACCTTGCTGAAGCTGACAGCTGAGGGTTGCAGCCCCCAGCTGTGAGTTTTGCCTGGTTGGTTAAAGAAAATAGGGGGAACCCATGCCAGGTTTTTTATTCATTTACTTAGTTATATCGCAGGTGGCAGGTGAGGAATACCCCGATCATCTGCTCCTGCTTTCACTGCTATTAGCAGCAGCAGGTGTCGGATGATGGGAGTAATAGTTCCAAAAGCCCCACCTGCTGTCATTGTTCTGAATTTAATATAACTCTCATCATTCTTTTCTGCTTCACGCCGATCGCCAGCAGAGCAGGGGAGAATGATGAGAGCTGTCTTCAGCACCCGCCTCTGGGGAACAGCGCTTACTGTAGGGTTTTTCCGGTACTGGAAATAAACTGACGGGAGAAAGAGGCCTTACATAGTCTTTTCTTGTTAGATATAAAATGACTGCTGATGGTGCAACCGGTGACCAGAAGACCAGTCCATCAGATCCTCCATTAGAAAAGAAGCTTTCCCATGCTTCATCAGCCATCATTTTAATTTATATCTAAAAAGAGAGGATGGTATGTCATAAAGAAAAGGGTGTTATAATCCAGTATGTAAAAGATGGAGCTGTACATAACAAGAGAGGGCACTGTTTAATAAGGAACTGTAATATACATAATATTAAAGACTATGTAGCTACTACAGTGTGTGTATATATATATATATATATATATATATATATATATATATATATATATATATGTGTGTGTGTGTGTGTGTATATATATATATATATATATATATATACTGTAAATGTGTGTGTGTGTGTGTGGATTTAGAAGCATGAAGAGGATACAGGAGGTGGGAAGGTAGGAAAGTAGAGTGTGGGGAAGTATATGAGAACAGCTTAGGAGCGCTAATCGCTTTTCTACCAATTCAAAGACTGCAAATATGTATAGTGTTTCTGTGACTACATACAGTATGAAAAAAAATGTGTTCAGTGTTTTGTCAGGCTTCACAAGATATCAGACAGGGAGACACTCATTGCGTCCAATGTTATTTCTTTGGAAAGTATTTAAATTTCTTATAACAACCAGCAATGAAAAACAAAAGTCGCACGACTTTCATGTCTGTTTCCAATTCCTCCTTGTGTTGTTTTTCACAGCTGCATAAAAACACTACATCATTATGAACACAATTATCATAACTAGTGTTGAGCATTCCGATACCGCAAGTATCGGGTATCGGCCGATATTTGCGGTATCGGAATTCCGATACTGAATTCCGATACTTCCCGCGTATCGGATACCGGAATCGGAAGTTCCCAGAATTCAAATTGAACGCAGCAGCCAATGAGGAATGAATGAAAGTGTGGGCACATCCTGTTTAGCATGGTGGGCATGTAAGTACTGGCAAGGCTTGGATTGGCTGCTGAAATGATGTCACTCTGCACTATAAAAAAGCGCTGCCGCCATTTTGCGCTCACTCTGCTGTGATTTCAGTTAGGGACAGGACGCTGTGTTCTAACTGAGGGCCAGTTGAGCTAGCTAATTGCTTTATTTTCCTTTCCAAAGGCTAATTTAGCAAAACGCTGTGTGTTCTTCACTGTTCACCTTGCTCTTGCCTTGCAGCGCTGTTTTAACAGCGTTCTGCAAGGTCTCTGTGTGTGTGTGTGTGTGTGTGCAGCTCACTCTGTAGTCTGTGTGCAGCCATATACCCGGTTGTATTCAGCTCAGGGGGGGTTCACACTGCCTCACACAGTTGTTCTTTTTTGCTCTTAGTGCAGCCTGCTGCACATTTTTTCTCAAATTTCCTATTAGTGTTTTTCCACCAGTCTCCAGCTCTATTGTGGAAAAACACTACATAGGATAACCTAGAGGGGGGTTTTTGGGCCTTGCAGCGCCGTTTACGGCTGTCTGCACGGTCTCCGTGTGAGCCCAGCTCGCCCTGTAGTCTGTGTGCAGCCATAGCCGGTTGGATTCAGCTCAGGGTTCGTTACTGGCTCATACCTTGAGAAAAATTTTCCTTTTTTTCAAATAGTGCAGCCTGTTTAAAATTTGAAAAAAAAAATTCCTATTAGTGTCTTTCCACTCGTATCCAGCTAAATAGTGGAAAAACACTATATAGGATAACCTAGAGGAGGGTTTTTTGGCCTTGCAGCGCCGTTTACGGCTGTCTGCACGGTCTCCGTGTGAGCCCAGCTCGCCCTGTAGTCTGTGTGCAGCCATAGCCGGTTGGATTCAGCTCAGGGTTCGTTACTGGCTCATACCTTGAGAAAAATTTTCCTTTTTTTCAAATAGTGCAGCCTGTTTAAAATTTGAAAAAAAAAAAAATTCCTATTAGTGTCTTTCCACCAGTCTCCAGCTCAATTGTGGAAAAACACTACATAGGATAACCTAGAGGTTTTTTTGGGGGCCTTGCAGCGCCGTTTACGGCTGTCTGCACGGTCTCTGTGTGAGCGCAGCTCGCCCTGTAGTCTGTGTGCAGCCATAGCCGGTTGGATTCAGCTCAGGGTGCGTTACTGCCTCATACCTTGAAAAACAATTTCCTTTTTTTCAAATAGTGCAGCCAGTTTAAAATTTGAAAAAAAAAATTCCTATTAGTGTCTTTCCACTTGTATCCAGCTAAATAGTGGAAAAACACTATATAGGATAACCTAGAGGAGGGTTTCTTGGCCTTGCAGCGCCGTTTACGGCTGTCTGCACGGTCTCCGTGTGATTTAAACTAGCTCTGTAGCCCGATCTGCACCAAAAAAAAGGTTAAGTTCACCAAACACAACTTACACTTGTGTAGGCCACATTTGAAAAATAATAAAGTTTAGTCCACAATTTACAACATTAGTGTTTCTTACACCTGTTAGGAGGAGCATTACAGGAATAAGCACACTAAGGCCTTAGTACTTTTCTGCTTATCTTTATCTGTCAACCAAGATGAAGAGGGCAGGGAGTAAGGCACGTGGGCGTGGGCGCGGAGCAGGGAGAGGAGCAGGGAGAGGACGTGGTGATTCTGTGCCTGCTGCGGGCGCCGGTGACTCGTCGTCACTCAGTTTCAGCAGGGAACAGTCCTTCATGCGCAGCTTTGTCGGAGAGCGCCGTGCACCGCTGCTGCGTGAAGACCAAATTGAAGCCGTTGTCGGGTGGATGGCAGCTAACGCCTCGGCATCGACTTCAGTTAGTGCCACATCCTCTCAGGCACAGAGCACTGGAGAGCAGCCATCTGTCTCTTCACCACCTGCCAAATTGGCCAGGCAGTCAGAGAGCCCAGGACAGGAGCCGTCTCTACTTCTGTTCTCTGAATCTCTTGGCTTGGAAACAGGGGGCCAGCCAAGCAGCATTGGAGAAATGGAAGAAGAGGCAGTGTGCAGTGATGCCCAACACCTTTTTCTCTCTGACTCTGAAGAGGCAGGTGGGCCAGTGCCTCCGGTGACCACAGCGCAGTACGCATCTGATGATGAAACTCAGGTGCCGCTTTCTCGTGCGTACTGTGCTGCTGAGACTACCCAGGAGGAGCAGTTGGTGGCAGAGGGTAGTGGAGATGATGAGGTCCTTGACCCATCGTGGCGTGAGGAACAGGAAGGTGGTGGGAGCAGCTCAGAGGAAGAGCTTCCTCTTACGGGCCAAAGAGGGAGAGGGAGGGGGAAGACTGCGGAGCCTGTAGCCTCCACTTTGGCACCCGTTAGGAGCCTGTCTCTTTCCAAAGCCAAAAAGGGCGCTCCCAAGACTTGCAGTGCCTGGTCCTTTTTTGACACAGTTGCAGATGACATTTGTTTTGTCAAATGCAAGCTGTGTCATCATAAAGTAAAAAGAGGGAAAAATGTCAGCAACCTCAATACCACAAATATGTGGAAACATGTGCGGACCAGGCACGCGGTGGAGTTACAGAAACACACTGAAGATGTAGGCCAACCAACAGCGGCAGCTACCACCTCTTCAGCTCGTGTTGCCTCTTCCTCCAGCTCACGCACAGCTGGTTTGGCTTCCTCCCAGAGACCTTGTGTAATTCCACCCACAGCACCACCTTCCCAGTCATCCTCACACTCCCAGTCTACTCTACAGCCATCGGTAGTACAGGCATGGGAGAAAAGGCGGGCATTCTCGGCCAACCACCCCCGAGCACAGGCTCTGAATGCAGGCATTGCCAAACTGTTGTCCCTGGAAATGCTCTCGTTCAGGCTGGTGGAGACTGACAGCTTCCGTGACTTGATGGCATTGGCAGTCCCACAGTACAAGGTGCCCAGCCGCTTTTACTTCAGCAGGCAGGCTGTCCCTGCCCTGCACAGGCATGTTGAGGCAAACATAAAACATGCGCTACTGAACGCCGTCAGTAGCAAGGTCCACCTCACCACCGATGCGTGGACCAGTCAGCATGGACAGGGGCGATATGTTTCCCTCACTGCCCATTGGGTTAATGTTGTTGAGCCAGGTACAGATCGTGCGAGTGGCGCAGGACGTGTCCTGCCCACTCCAAGGATTGCAGGAATCCAGTCTGTACGCATCGACTCCTCCTCTTACACCAGTTCCTCTGATTCCTCTCTGCAGGATCCGTCACAGTCCACCCCCACATGGACCCGTGAACGTTTACCTATGACCGACATGAGCACAGCCGTGGCCAAACGTCAGCAGGCCGTCTTGAAACTAGTTTCATTGGGGCATCGAAGCCACACAGCGCAGGAGCTCTGGAATGCCATAAAGCAGGAGAGCGATGTGTGGTTACTGCCAGCGAATCTCCAGCCAGGCATGGTAGTGTGTGACAATGGCCGAAATCTGGTGGCAGCTTTGGCCCTTGGCAACCTCACTCACATCCCATGTCTGGCACATGTGCTCAATTTGGTTGTGCAGAGTTTTCTGAGGGACTATCCGGATCTTGATGCCCTGCTGCACAAGGTCCGCCTAGAGTGTGCTCACTTGCGGCGTTCCAGCTTGGCCAGATCCCGCATTGCTGCTCTGCAGCGCCGATTCCGCCTTCCGGAACACCGCATCATATGTGACCTACCTACCCGGTGGAATTCCACGTTACATATGTTGGAGCGGTTGTGTGAGCAGCAGCAAGCAGTTATGGAGTACCAGCTGCATCAGGCGCAAAGAAGTCGCAGTCAGCGCCGATCAGACTTCACAACCACAGAGTGGGCCACTATGAAGGACGTCTGCCAGGTTTTGCGTCCTTTTGATTATTCCACGCAGATGGCAAGTGCAGATGATGCACTAGTCAGCATGACTGTCCCCCTTATCTGCCTGCTTCAGCAAACTTTGCAAGGGTTAAGGGATGATGTGGTGGAAGAGGTGGAGGATGAGGAGTCACCTTTTCCATCAGCTTCTGGAGAGTCAGCGCCACGTGGTTCCTCACAAAGGGGTACGCAGGGGCCAATTTGTGAGGAGGATGAGGAGGAGTCAATGGAGGAGGAAGAGCTCCGTCCAGAGGAGGGAGCGACACAATTGTCCAGTGGTCAGTGTGTACAGCGAGGGTGGGGTGATGACGAGCGGGCAGAGATCATGTCTCAAGCAGGGGACAGCGTTTCTGGGCCGGTTGGCACTCTGCAGCACATGGTGGATTTCATGCTGCAGTGCCTGAGAAACGACCGCCGCATCGACCACATTCTCAACATGCCTGATTATTGGGTGTTCACCCTCCTCGATCCTCGCTACCGGGACAACGTCCAAAACCTCATCCCTGCGTTGACCCGGGAGCGTAAATTGCGGGAGTACCACGACACACTGGTGAATTCCATCATCTTCTCCTGTCCAACTGAGAGGAGTGCTGCTAGTGCTTTACAAAGCAGCTCAGTGCGTCGAGGCAGTGGGGGAGGCTCTGCCCAAAGAGGGAGCAGAAGCAGTGCCTCTGCCCAAGGCAAGCCCAGTATGGCACAACTCTGGCACACTTTTGTGTGCCCGCCCCAAATGTCTACACCATCACCGGCGGCTCCAGTCAGCAGGAGGCAACGGTTCCGTCAGATGGTGACAGACTACATGGCTTGCCCTCTTACTGTACTCCCAGACGGCTCTTCCCCGTTCAAGTTTTGGGTCTCTAAGCTGGATACATGGCCAGAGCTAAGCCAGTATGCATTGGAGGTGCTGGCTTGCCCTGCGGCTAGTGTCTTATCGGAACGTGTCTTTAGTGCCGCAGGTGGTGTACTAACAGACCGTCGCATGCGACTATCCTCCGATAACGTTGACCGGCTTACTTTCCTGAAAATGAACCAGGCCTGGATCTCGCAGGAATTTGCCACTCCTCTGCCTGATTAAGTAATTGGGTGT
Organism: Ranitomeya imitator; assembly: GCF_032444005.1. Classification (NCBI taxonomy): domain Eukaryota; kingdom Metazoa; phylum Chordata; class Amphibia; order Anura; family Dendrobatidae; genus Ranitomeya; species Ranitomeya imitator. Next base: position 735,363,048 of record NC_091283.1, read on the forward strand.
CATCCAGGTCTCCTGCTGTGTTCATCTTTCTACCACCTGAACTGCTATTCCTGGGCTCCAACACCGCCAGTTGCGGCTCAGAAGTGCAGGCTGCACAGTAAAAACATACGACCCAGTGTTATTGGGTTTCAGTAACGTCAGCTGATCCCCAGCTGTGTAGCCGGCAATGTGTCCTGCGACCGCCACGCTGGCACAACAACCTAAATGTAAGGGAACCTCTCCCCCCCCCCCCGTCGTTTGTTACTGAAAGAGCCATCTTGTGCAGCAGTAATGCTGCGCAAGGAAAAGGTAGCTCTTTTTTTTTAGCTCTTTGCACACGCAGAACTTAACACTTATAAAATGTGTTCACTGATACCGTTATACCGTCCCGGAGCTGGGACTTTCCTTCGTAATGTGACGCAGCACAGCCGTCATTCCTACCCCCTTGGTGCCATGCGCTGCCTCCTCAGCGTTGTTTTAAGCTGTCACGGAGCCTGCGCTGTTCTGTTATCCCTTGGGCATGCCCTATTTGCGCTGCCTGTCTTCTGACATAATTTGGTGTCAGGCTGGCTGCGCCTGTGCGGCCGCGGTGCCCGAGATCCCGCCTCGCAGTGTCTTCTGATTGAGTCACACTGCGGGCCTGGGATCCATGGGCATGCGCAGTGCATATCTTCCCCTCGGGCTCTCGCTCATTTCCCTCCGCCTTCTTTAGACTGTGCGCCGTCAGCTGATCCCTAGCATGCCACGACCGTGACACCGCACAGTCTGAAGAAGAGGGAAGGAGGGGAGTGAGAGTCGAGGTTATGCACTGTGCATGCCCATGGTTCCAAGGCCCGCAGTGGGATTACGTTAGATGAGACTGCGAGGTGGGATCTGGAGCAGCGTGGACGCACAGGCACTGACAGCCTGACACCAAATTATGTCAGAAGACAGGCAGCGCTAATTGGGCATGGCCAAGGGCTAACAGAACAGCGCAGGCTCCGTGGCAGCTTAAAACAACGCTGAGGAGGCAGCGCACGGCATCAAGGGGATAGGAATGACAGCTGTGCTGTGTCCCATTACGAAGGAAATTCGCACCTCCGGAACGGTTTAACGGTATAAAGGGACACATTTTTAGTGTTTACTTCGGTGTTTGCAAGGAGCATAATTAAAAGAGCAACCTTTTCCTTTTGCATCCTTAGTGCTGCACAACATGGCTCTTTCAGCTACAAACGTCTTGGGGGGGGGGGTTAAAGGTTTCCTTTCAACTTGCTCCAATCAGGCTTCGGCCTACACTCTGTTCCTCTGCTCCTCCTGCTGTCCCTGGGCTCTAACACCGCCAGTTGGTGCCTGGAAGTGCTGTGTGCACAGTCAACAGTCGCTCCTCTGTTATTGGGGTTCAGTAACGTCAGCTGATCCCCAGCTGTGTGTGCGGCAATACCTCCAATCTGCTCCTCCTGCTGTCCCTGGGCTCTAACACCGCCAGTTGGTGCCTGGAAGTGCTGTGTGCACAGTCAACAGTCGCTCCTCTGTTATTGGGGTTCAGTAACGTCAGCTGATCCCCAGCTGTGTGTGCGGCAATACCTCCAATCTGCTCCTCCTGCTGTCCCTGGGCTCTAACACCGCCAGTTGGTGCCTGGAAGTGCTGTGTGCACAGTCAACAGTCGCTCCTCTGTTATTGGGGTTCAGTAACGTCAGCTGATCCCCAGCTGTGTATCCGGCAACGTGTCATGCGACCGCCACGCTGGCACAACTAAAATGTAAGGGGACCTGTCCCCCCCCCCCCCCTAGGCGTTTGTTACTGAAAGAGCCACCATGTGCAGCACTAATACTGCACAAGGGAAAGGTCGCTCTTGAAATTATGCTCCTTGCAAACGCTGAACTACACACTCATGTAATGTGTCCCCTCACACCGTCCAACCGTCCCGGAGGTGGGACTTTCCTTTGTAATGTGACGCAGCACAGCCGTCATTGCTACCCCCTTGGCACCGTGCGCTGCCTCCTTAGCGTTGTTTGATTCCGTCATGGACCCTGCGCTGTTATGTTATCCCTTGGCCATGCACAGTTTGCGCTGCCCGTCCTCTGACATCATTTGTTGTCGTCCTGGCTGCGCCTGTGCGTCCACGCTGCCCGAAATCACACCTCGCAGTGTCGTCTAATGTGATCCCACAGTGGGCCTGGTATCCATGGCCATGCGCAGTGCATATACTAGCCTCTCACTCCCCTTCTTCACGCTTCTTCAGACTAGGCGGCGTCAGCTGATCCCTAATAGCATGCCACGGCCGTGACGCCGCACAGTCTGAAGAAGCAGGAAGGAGGTGAGTGAGAGGCGATGATATGCACTGCGCATGCCCATGGATCCCTGGCCCGCAGTGGGACTACATTAGATGACACTGCAAGGTTGGATCTCGGGCAGCTTGGACGCACAGGCACTGCCAGCCTGACACCTACATGATGTCAGAAGACGGGCACCGCTAACTGTGCATGGCCAAGGGATAACATTACAGTGCGGGCTCCGTGACAGAACCAAACAACGTTGAGAAGGTGGTGCCCGGCACCAAGGGGGTTGGAATGACGGCTGTGCTGTGTCACATTACAAAGGAAAGTCCCACTTCCGGGATGGTTTGACGGTGTGAGGGGACACATTATATGAGTGTGTACTTCAGCGTTTGCAAGGAGCATAATTTTCGGAGCCACCATTTTCCATGTGCAGTATTACTGCTGTACAAGATGGCTCTTTCAGCAACAAATGCCTGGGGGGGGGGGTTAAAGGTTCCCTTTCAACTTGCTCCACTGCAGGCTTCGGCCTACACTCTGCTCCTCTTTGATTCCCTGGGTTTCAACACTGTCAGTTGCCACCTGGAAGTGTTGTCTACACAGAAAAAAACACTAGGTGATGTGTCAGTGGGGTTCAGCACCGCCAGCTGTTCCCCTGCTGTGTAGTCGGCAACGTGTCCAGCACAAGCCACGCTGGCACAACAGAACAAAAGCTGCCACCAGTGCAGGCTTCGGCCTACACTCTGCTCCTCTCCTCCTCCTGCTGACCCTGGGCTCAAACACCGCTAGTTTTTGCCCGGAAGTGCTAGCTGCACAGAGAAAAACACCAGCCAATGTGTTAGTGGGGTTCAGCAACGCCAGCTGTTCCCCTGCTGTGTAGCCGGCAACGTGACCTGCAAACGCCATGCAGGCACAGGAACTGAAATTAAAAGGGAACCTGGCCCCACCCCCCCAGGTGTTTCTATGTATAACAGCCACCTAGTACAGCAGTACTGCTGCATTTGTACAAGGTGGCTGACTTTTTCTCCTTGCCCACGTGGAACTCAACACGTACAAAATGTGTCTCATTGAGACCATTCCACTGTCCCTGAGGTGTGACTTTCCTTTGTAATGATACGCAGCACCCCCCTTGGTAGCGTTTCCCGTCTTTTGTCATCATGGTTAGCTGGCTGCGCCTGTGCATCCGCCCTGCTAGAAACAACGCCCCTCGTTGTCATATTTATTTTGTCAGCGAGGGTGTGGTTTATGGGCACGAGCAGTGCATATGTTCGCCTGTCTTAACTCATCTCCTTCCGCCTTCTTCAGACTGTGCGGCCTCCTGGCCGTGGTAGGCGATAAGGGATCAGCTGAGGCCGCCCAGTCTGGAGCAGGTGTAAGGACATGTGTAAGCGGCAAACCTATTTACTGCACAAGGCCACGAATCCCAGCCACGCAGTGTGATTTTTTGAAAACACACTGTGGGTCTGGGATTCATGTCCATCGCTAACCGCAACGGCCGACATGAAATGAGGTCAGAAGACAGGAAGCGCTCACAGCGCATGGCCAAGGGATCACAATAGCGCAGACTCCTGTACAGCAAATAACAACGCTCAGGAATCTGCGCCCAGTACCTAGGTGCAAATTTTGACACCTGTGCTGCGTCTCGTTAAAAAGACAAGTCACGCCTCCACAACTGTTTGACAGTATAATGGGCTAAATAGTGTACGTGTTTTAGTCAGCGTGTGCAAGGAGCAAAACAAATAGAGCAACATTTTACTTGTGCAGCATTAATGCTGCACAAGGTGTGGCTCTTGTACCTTGCAACACCTGAGGGGGGGGTTAAAGGTAACCTTTGAAATTGGTTCAACTAGGCTTCGGCCTACACTCTGCTCCTCTACTCCTCCTGCTGACCCTGGGCTCAAACACCGCTAGTTTTTGCCCGGAAATGCTAGCTGCACAGAGAAAAACACCAGCCAATGTGTTAGTGGGGTTCAGCACCGCCAGCTGTTCCCCTGCTGTGTAGTCGGCAACGTGTCCAGCACAAGCCACGCTGGCACAACAGAACAAAAGCTGCCACCAGTGCAGGCTTCGGCCTACACTTTGCTCCTCTCCTCCTCCTGCTGACCCTGGGCTCAAACAACGCCAGTTTCTGCCCGGACATGCTAGCTGCACAGAGAAAAACACCAGCCAATGTGTTAGTGGGGTTCAGCACCGCCTGCTGTTCCCCCGCTGTGTAGCCGGCATCGTGTCCAGCACAAGCCACGCTGGCACAACCGACCAAAAGCTGCCACCAGTGCAGGCTTCGGCCTACACTTTGCTCCTCTCCTCCTCCTCCTGCTGACCCTGGGCTCTAACACCGCTAGTTTTTGCCCGGACATGCAATCTGCACAGAGAAAAACACCAGTCAATGTGTCAGTGGGGTTCAGCAACGCCAGCTGTTCCCCTGCTGTGTAGCTTGCAACGTGACCTGCAAACGCCACGCAGGCACATGAACTGAAATTGAAGGGAGCCTGCCCCCCACCCACAGGTGTTTCTATGTATATCAGCCACCTTGTACAGCAGTACTGCTGCATTTGTACAAGGTGGCTGACTTTTTCTCCTTGCCCACGTGGAACTCAACACGTACAAAATGTGTCTCATTAGAGACCATTACAATGTCCCTGAGGTGTGACTTTCCTTTGTAATGACACGCAGCACCACCCTTGTTAGCGCTGCCCGTCTTTTGACATCATTGGTTAGCTGGCTGCGCCTGTGCATCTCCCCTGCTCGAAACAACGGCCCTCGGTGTCTTATTTTTTTGGACAGCGAGGGTGTGATTGATGGGCATGTGCAGTGCATATGTTTGCCTGTGTTCACTCATCTCCTTCCGCCTTCTTCAGACTGGGTGTCCTCATGGCCGCGGCAGGCGATAAGGGATCAGATGAGGCCGCCCAGTCTGAAGCAGGTGTAAGGACATGTGTGAGCGGCAAACATATTTAGTGCACCAGGGCACGAATCCCAGCACCGCAGTGTGATTTTTTAAAAACACACTGTGGGTCTGGGATTCATGTCCATCGCTAACCGCAACGGCCGACATGAAATGAGGTCAGAAGACAGGAAGCGCTCACAGCGCATGGCCAAGGGATCACAATAGCGCAGACTCCTGTACAGCAAATAACAACGCTCAGGAATCTGCGCCCAGTACCTAGGTGCAAATTTTGACACCTGTGCTGCGTCTCGTTAAAAAGACAAGTCACGCCTCCACAACTGTTTGACAGTATAATGGGCTAAATAGTGTACGTGTTTTAGTCAGCGTGTGCAAGGAGCAAAACAAATAGAGCAACCTTTTACTTGTGCAGAATTAATGATGCACAAGGTGTGGCTCTTGTACCTTGCAACACCTGAGGGGGGGGTTAAAGGTAACCTTTGAAATTGGTTCAACTAGGCTTCGGCCTACACTCTGCTCCTCTACTCCTCCTGCTGACCCTGGGCTCAAACACCGCTAGTTTTTGCCCGGAAATGCTAGCTGCACAGAGAAAAACACCAGCCAATGTGTTAGTGGGGTTCAGCACCGCCAGCTGCTCCCCTGCTGTGTAGTCGGCAACGTGTCCAGCACAAGCCACGCTGGCACAACAGAACAAAAGCTGCCACCAGTGCAGGCTTCGTCCTACACTTTGCTCCTCTCCTCCTCCTCCTGCTGACCCTGGGCTCTAACACCGCTAGTTTTTGCCCGGACATGCAATCTGCACAGAGAAAAACACCAGTCAATGTGTCAGTGGGGTTCAGCAACGCCAGCTGTTCCCCTGCTGTGTAGCTTGCAACGTGACCTGCAAACGCCACGCAGGCACATGAACTGAAATTGAAGGGAGCCTGCCCCCCACCCCCCCAGGTGTTTCTATGTATAACAGCCACCTTGTACAGCAGTACTGCTGCATTTGTACAAGGTGGCTGACTTTTTCTCCTTGCACACGTGGAACTCAACAAGTACAAAATGTGTCTCATTACAGACCATTACAATGTCCCTGAGGTGTGACTTTCCTTTTTAATGACACGCAGCACCCCCATTGTTAGCGCTGCCCGTCTCCTGACATCATTGGTTGGCTGGCTGTGCCTGTGCGTCCCCCCTGCCCGACACAACGCCCCCCGTTGTCTCATATATTTTGACTGCGAGGGTGTGATTGATGGGCACGAGCAGTGCATATGTTCCCCTGTTTTCACTCCCCTCCTTCCGCCTTCTTCTGACTGTGCGGCCTCATGGCCGCGGCATGCGATAAGGGATCAGCTGAGGCCGCCCAGTCTGAAGCAGGTGTAAGGACATGTGTGAGCGGCGAACATATTTACTGCACAAGGCCACGAATCCCAGCACCGCAGTGTGACTTTAGGAAAAGCCACTGTGGGTCTGGGATTTATGGCCATCGTTAACCGCACCGGCCAACATGAAATGAGGTCATGAGACGGCCTGCACTAACAGGGTATTGCCAAGGGATAACACAAGAGCGCAGTTTCCTGTACTGCAAATAACAACGGTAAGGAATCTGCGCACAGCACCTAGGTGTAAATTTGTACACCTGTGCTGCGTCTCCTTAAAAAGACTAGTAGTCACGCCTCCACTACTGTTTGACAGTATAATGGGCTAAATAGTGTACGTGTTTAATTCAGCGTGTGCAAGGAGCAAAATTAAATAGAGCAACCTTTGACTTGTGCATCATTAATGCTGTTCAAGGTGTGGCTCTTGTACCTTGCAACACCTGAGGGGGGGGTTAAAGGTAACCTTTGAAATTGGTTCAACTAGGCTTTGGCCAACACTCTGCTCCTCTACTCCTCCTGCTGACCCTGGGCTCAAACACCGCTAGTTTTTGCCCGGAAATGCTAGCTGCACAGAGAAAAACACCAGCCAATGTGTTAGTGGGGTTCAGCACCGCCAGCTGTTCCCCTGCTGTGTAGTCGGCAACGTGTCCAGCACAAGCCACGCTGGCACAACAGAACAAAAGCTGCCACCAGTGCAGGCTTCGGCCTACACTTTGCTCCTCTCCTCCTCCTGCTGACCCTGGGCTCAAACAACGCCAGTTTCTGCCCGGACATGCTAGCTGCACAGAGAAAAACACCAGCCAATGTGTTAGTGGGGTTCAGCACCGCCAGCTGTTCCCCCGCTGTGTAGCCGGCATCGTGTCCAGCACAAGCCACGCTGGCACAACCGACCAAAAGCTGCCACCAGTGCAGGCTTCGTCCTACACTTTGCTCCTCTCCTCCTCCTCCTGCTGACCCTGGGCTCTAACACCGCTAGTTTTTGCCCGGACATGCAATCTGCACAGAGAAAAACACCAGTCAATGTGTCAGTGGGGTTCAGCAACGCCAGCTGTTCCCCTGCTGTGTAGCTTGCAACGTGACCTGCAAACGCCACGCAGGCACATGAACTGAAATTGAAGGGAGCCTGGCCCCCACCCCCAGGTGTTTCTATGTATAACAGCCACCTTGTACAGCAGTACTGCTGCATTTGTACAAGGTGGCTGATGTTTTCTCCTTGCCCACGTGGAACTCAACACGTACAAAATGTGTCTCTTTGAGACCATTCCACTGTCCCTGAGGTGTGACTTTCCTTTCTAATGATACGCAGCACCCCCCTTGGTAGCGCTTCCCGTCTTCTGACATCATTGGTTGGCTACTTGCGCCTGTTCGTCCGCCCTGCCTGAATAAAATGCTCCTCGTTGTCTTAATTATTTTGACTGCGAGGGTGTGATTGATGGGCACGAGCAGTGCATATCTTCGCCTGTCTTAACTCATCTCCTTCCGCCTTCTTCAGACTGTGCAGCCTCATGGCCGCGGCATGCGAGAAGGGATCAGCAGAGGCCGCCCAGTCTGAAGCAGGTGTAAGGACGTGTGTGAGCGGCCAAAATATTTACTGCTCAAGGCCACGAATCCCAGCACCGCAGTGTGGCTTTATGAAAAGACACTGTGGGTCTGGGATTTATGGCCATCGTTAACCGCACCGGCCAACATGAAATGAGGTCATAAGATGGGCAGCGCTAACAGGGCATTGCCAAGGGATAACACAAGAGCGCAGACTCCTGTACAGCAAATAACAACGCTCAGGAAGCTGCGCCAAGCACCAAGGCGTTATTTTGGACACCTGTGCTGCGTCTCATCAAAAAACCAAGTCACGCATCCACTACAGTTTGACTGTAGAATGGGGTAAATTGTGTATGTCTTTCATTCAGCGTGTGCAAGTAGACAAATTAATAGAGCAACCTTTCACTTGTGCAGCATTAATACTGCACAAGGTGTGTCTCTTGTACTTTGTAACACCTGAGGGGGGGGTTAAAGGTTTCCTTTGAAATTGGTTCAACTAGGCTTCGGCCTACACTCTGCTCCTCTCCTCCTCCTCCTGCTTCAACACGGGCTCTAACATCGCTAGTTTTTGCCCGCAAGTGCTAGCTGCACAGATAAAAACACACGCCATTGTGTTAGTGGGGTTCAGCAACGCCAGCTGTTCCCCCAGTGTGTAGCCGGCAAAGTGTCCTGCAAACGCAACGCAGACACAAAGCTGCCTCCAGTGCAGGCTTCGGCCTACACTCATCTCCCCCTGCTTACCCTTTGCTCCAACACCGCTAGTTGGGGCTCTAGGAAGACAATCTTTAATAGGCAAGGCAACGCATCCGGGTTCCAGCACCGCCAGCTGGTTCTCGGCAGTGTTCTTGTCACAGGTACTCCCTCGTGCCAAGCCTGGTTTCAGCACCGTCAGCTGTTTCCGGGTTGTGTCAACTTCACTGAGACGCCTATGCTTGCCCCGTCGTGGGGCGGTCGAGTTAGCCAACTCCAGGGTGCCTCCAGTTTAGGAGCTTCCTATGTGGGCTGCGTGAACTGGTAGTCAAGGCTGGTTCTGTAGTGCCAGTAGGCCCAGCTCCCCCTGTAGGACTGTTGGGGTTCGGTAACTGCGGCTGCCTCGCGGCCTAGCTGTTCTCTCCTCTCCTGTGGGCCTTGGGGTCCACCACCTGGTTCCAGCACCGTCAGCTGGTTCCGGGCCGAGCCTTTGGCTTAGGTGCCTCCTCCTGGGTATCCGAGTTCCGCCAACGCCAGGCGGTCCTTGGTAGTGCTTTTAAGCGCGGGCACCTACAGCTTAGCAACCGGGTTCCAGCACCGTCAGCTGGTCCTCGGTCGTGCCATTGGCTCTTGCACACTGGGGCAACGCATCCGGGTTCCAGCACCGCCAGCTGGTTCTCGGCAGTGTTCTTGTCACAGGTACTCCCTCGTGCCAAGCCTGGTTTCAGCACCGTCAGCTGTTTCCGGGTTGTGTCAACTTCACTGAGACGCCTATGCTTGCCCCGTCGTGGGGCGGTCGAGTTAGCCAACTCCAGGGTGCCTCCAGTTTAGGAGCTTCCTATGTGGGCTGCGTGAACTGGTAGTCAAGGCTGGTTCTGTAGTGCCAGTAGGCCCAGCTCCCCCTGTAGGACTGTTGGGGTTCGGTAACTGCGGCTGCCTCGCGGCCTAGCTGTTCTCTCCTCTCCTGTGGGCCTTGGGGTCCACCACCTGGTTCCAGCACCGTCAGCTGGTTCCGGGCCGAGCCTTTGGCTTAGGTGCCTCCTCCTGGGTATCCGAGTTCCGCCAACGCCAGGCGGTCCTTGGTAGTGCTTTTAAGCGCGGGCACCTACAGCTTAGTAACCGGGTTCCAGCACCGTCAGCTGGTCCTCGGTCGTGCCATTGGCTCTTGCACACTGGGGCAACGCATCCGGGTTCCAGCACCGCCAGCTGGTTCTCGGCAGTGTTCTTGTCACAGGTACTCCCTCGTGCCAAGCCTGGTTTCAGCACCGTCAGCTGTTTCCGGGTTGTGTCAACTTCACTGAGACGCCTATGCTTGCCCCGTCGTGGGGCGGTCGAGTTAGCCAACTCCAGGGTGCCTCCAGTTTAGGAGCTTCCTATGTGGGCTGCGTGAACTGGTAGTCAAGGCTGGTTCTGTAGTGCCAGTAGGCCCAGCTCCCCCTGTAGGACTGTTGGGGTTCGGTAACTGCGGCTGCCTCGCGGCCTAGCTGTTCTCTCCTCTCCTGTGGGCCTTGGGGTCCACCACTTGGTTCCAGCACCGTCAGCTGGTTCCGGGCCGAGCCTTTGGCTTAGGTGCCTCCTCCTGGGTATCCGAGTTCCGCCAACGCCAGGCGGTCCTTGGTAGTGCTTTTAAGCGCGGGCACCTACAGCTTAGTAACCGGGTTCCAGCACCGTCAGCTGGTCCTCGGTCGTGCCATTGGCTCTTGCACACTGGGGCAACGCATCCGGGTTCCAGCACCGCCAGCTGGTTCTCGGCAGTGTTCTTGTCACAGGTACTCCCTCGTGCCAAGCCTGGTTTCAGCACCGTCAGCTGTTTCCGGGTTGTGTCAACTTCACTGAGACGCCTATGCTTGCCCCGTCGTGGGGCGGTCGAGTTAGCCAACTCCAGGGTGCCTCCAGTTTAGGAGCTTCCTATGTGGGCTGCGTGAACTGGTAGTCAAGGCTGGTTCTGTAGTGCCAGTAGGCCCAGCTCCCCCTGTAGGACTGTTGGGGTTCGGTAACTGCGGCTGCCTCGCGGCCTAGCTGTTCTCTCCTCTCCTGTGGGCCTTGGGGTCCACCACCTGGTTCCAGCACCGTCAGCTGGTTCCGGGCCGAGCCTTTGGCTTAGGTGCCTCCTCCTGGGTATCCGAGTTCCGCCAACGCCAGGCGGTCCTTGGTAGTGCTTTTAAGCGCGGGCACCTACAGCTTAGTAACCGGGTTCCAGCACCGTCAGCTGGTCCTCGGTCGTGCCATTGGCTCTTGCACACTGGGGCAACGCATCCGGGTTCCAGCACCGCCAGCTGGTTCTCGGCAGTGTTCTTGTCACAGGTACTCCCTCGTGCCAAGCCTGGTTTCAGCACCGTCAGCTGTTTCCGGGTTGTGTCAACTTCACTGAGACGCCTATGCTTGCCCCGTCGTGGGGCGGTCGAGTTAGCCAACTCCAGGGTGCCTCCAGTTTAGGAGCTTCCTATGTGGGCTGCGTGAACTGGTAGTCAAGGCTGGTTCTGTAGTGCCAGTAGGCCCAGCTCCCCCTGTAGGACTGTTGGGGTTCGGTAACTGCGGCTGCCTCGCGGCCTAGCTGTTCTCTCCTCTCCTGTGGGCCTTCGGGTCCACCACCTGGTTCCAGCACCGTCAGCTGGTTCCGGGCCGAGCCTTTGGCTTAGGTGCCTCCTCCTGGGTATCCGAGTTCCGCCAACGCCAGGCGGTCCTTGGTAGTGCTTTTAAGCGCGGGCACCTACAGCTTAGTAACCGGGTTCCAGCACCGTCAGCTGGTCCTCGGTCGTGCCATTGGCTCTTGCACACTGGGGCAACGCATCCGGGTTCCAGCACCGCCAGCTGGTTCTCGGCAGTGTTCTTGTCACAGGTACTCCCTCGTGCCAAGCCTGGTTTCAGCACCGTCAGCTGTTTCCGGGTTGTGTCAACTTCACTGAGACGCCTATGCTTGCCCCGTCGTGGGGCGGTCGAGTTAGCCAACTCCAGGGTGCCTCCAGTTTAGGAGCTTCCTATGTGGGCTGCGTGAACTGGTAGTCAAGGCTGGTTCTGTAGTGCCAGTAGGCCCAGCTCCCCCTGTAGGACTGTTGGGGTTCGGTAACTGCGGCTGCCTCGCGGCCTAGCTGTTCTCTCCTCTCCTGTGGGCCTTGGGGTCCACCACCTGGTTCCAGCACCGTCAGCTGGTTCCGGGCCGAGCCTTTGGCTTAGGTGCCTCCTCCTGGGTATCCGAGTTCCGCCAACGCCAGGCGGTCCTTGGTAGTGCTTTTAAGCGCGGGCACCTACAGCTTAGTAACCGGGTTCCAGCACCGTCAGCTGGTCCTCGGTCGTGCCATTGGCTCTTTCACACTGGGGCAACGCATCCGGGTTCCAGCACCGCCAGCTGGTTCTCGGCAGTGTTCTTGTCACAGGTACTCCCTCGTGCCAAGCCTGGTTTCAGCACCGTCAGCTGTTTCCGGGTTGTGTCAACTTCACTGAGACGCCTATGCTTGCCCCGTCGTGGGGCGGTCGAGTTAGCCAACTCCAGGGTGCCTCCAGTTTAGGAGCTTCCTATGTGGGCTGCGTGAACTGGTAGTCAAGGCTGGTTCTGTAGTGCCAGTAGGCCCAGCTCCCCCTGTAGGACTGTTGGGGTTCGGTAACTGCGGCTGCCTCGCGGCCTAGCTGTTCTCTCCTCTCCTGTGGGCCTTCGGGTCCACCACCTGGTTCCAGCACCGTCAGCTGGTTCCGGGCCGAGCCTTTGGCTTAGGTGCCTCCTCCTGGGTATCCGAGTTCCGCCAACGCCAGGCGGTCCTTGGTAGTGCTTTTAAGCGCGGGCACCTACAGCTTAGTAACCGGGTTCCAGCACCGTCAGCTGGTCCTCGGTCGTGCCATTGGCTCTTGCACACTGGGGCAACGCATCCGGGTTCCAGCACCGCCAGCTGGTTCTCGGCAGTGTTCTTGTCACAGGTACTCCCTCGTGCCAAGCCTGGTTTCAGCACCGTCAGCTGTTTCCGGGTTGTGTCAACTTCACTGAGACGCCTATGCTTGCCCCGTCGTGGGGCGGTCGAGTTAGCCAACTCCAGGGTGCCTCCAGTTTAGGAGCTTCCTATGTGGGCTGCGTGAACTGGTAGTCAAGGCTGGTTCTGTAGTGCCAGTAGGCCCAGCTCCCCCTGTAGGACTGTTGGGGTTCGGTAACTGCGGCTGCCTCGCGGCCTAGCTGTTCTCTCCTCTCCTGTGGGCCTTCGGGTCCACCACCTGGTTCCAGCACCGTCAGCTGGTTCTCGGCAGTGTCTTTTGCTCTTGTACCTTCTGCTCCCCATCCTGGTTCCAGTACCGTCAGCTGGTTCCGGGCAGAGCCTTTGGCTTAGGTGCCTCCTTCTGGGTATCCAAGTTCCACCAATGTCAGGTGGTCCTTGGTAGTGCTTTCAGGCACGGGTACCTCCTGCTTAGTAACCGGGTTCCAGTAACGTCAGCTGGTCCTTGGTAGTTCCATTGGCTCTTGGACATTCGGCTACCCATCCGGGTTCCAGTACCGTCAGCTGGTTCTCGGCAGTGTCTTTTGCTCTTGTACCTTCTGCTCCCCATCCTGGTTCCAGTAACGTCATCTGGTTCCGGGCAGAGCCTTTGGCTTAGGTGCCTCCTTCTGGGTATCCGAGTTCCGCCAACGTCAGGCGGTCCTTGGTAGTGCTTTTTAGCACGGGTACCTCCTGCTTAGTAACCGGGTTCCAGTAACGTCAGCTGGTCCTCGGTAGTTCCATAGGCTCTTGAACCTTCGGGTAGCCATCCGAGTTCCAGTTCCATCAGCTGGTTCTTGGCATTTTCTCAGCCTTCTTGTACCTTCTGCTACATTTCCAAGTTGAAGACCCTAACGTCGACAACCCGGAAGACCACCCCGATGACGACGACCCGGAAGACCACCCCGATGACGACGACGACGACGACGGCGGAGACGACGACGGCTGAGACGACGACGGCGGAGATGACGACACTGGAGACGAAGACCCTGGAGACGACAACATGGAAGACCGAGAAGCAGAAGAACAAGAGGCTGCAGAACAAAGAGCAGAAGAACATTAAGCATAAGACTTAATATCAGAGCAAAAGATATTATCTAAATTATATGCAGAAGAAGACTAAGCAGTGTATGGGGGTGAGTCCGTTCCTCCTCGTGGTGCCCCTGGATAAAGCCTGATGCTGCAGGCCAAACTGAACGCGGACAAATGTAACTTTTGTGACTGGCAGAACGGAAGGTGTAATCTTCCAACTTTTATAGATAACAACTACGGGAATGCCTGTCACAAATGAGAATATGATGAAGAAGTAGAATAGGAAGAATAATATCAGTGGAATAAAAAGAATATGTAGAATAGGAAGAATAATAATAGTTGAAGAAAATGAATATGAAGAATGTAATAAAAAAAAAAAATAGGTAGAAGATGAAGAAGAAGATGAATAAGGTGAAGAAGTTGATGTCAAGGATGCTGATGATGATGAAGATGAAAGTGTGGGAAAAGAAAAAAAAAAAAAGAAAAAAAAGAAGGGGAAGGGCGTGGAATAGTGAAACATCAATATCTGACAAAATAAAAAAAATTTACATACTCAATATCTTTTTCAATCCGAACGTCTTTAAAAAAAAAAAAAAAACATGCTATTCTATTTGATTGGACTAATCCTCATTGCCTTTAATGTCTCCGCCACCTCCCCCATACATCCTACATTATTCTTAGTTGTTTTCCTTCAGGTAGAATGAACCTACAAGGAAAGAAAGGGTTTATTTTAATTCCGATATTTTGGTCCCATTGACTTGCATTGGGATCGGGTATCGGTATCGGCGATATCCGATATTTTTTGAATATCGGCCGATCCAAACCGATACCGATACTTTCCGATATCGGAAGGTATCGCTCAACACTAATCATAACTATTTATTTATCATCACTTGTCCTTGCTTCATACTTCTGTTCTGGAGCAAGTAGCAAAGGGAATATTAAGGGATTTTTCACCAAGGTTATCGTCATTTGTAAAAGATATGGTACACTTAGGGTATGTGCGCATAATGCAGATTTGCCTGTGGAATTTTTTGTGCAGATTCTGCATCTCTTGGCAGAAAACGCAGGTAAAAATCTGTGCGAATTTGTTACGTTTTTTATGCAAATTTTCATGCGTTTTTTTCATGCGGATTTGTATACGTTTTAGAAAACTAAATAAAGATCTATTATTGAGCAAAAAAAAAAGAATTGTGATGTAATTTCTTGTCCAACCTCTTCATTTACATACTCCATTGAAGAATAATGTTTACACACAGAGATATGTAGATAGATAGATGGATAGCTAGCTAGATGGATAGATAGCTAGATCGATGATAGATAGATCTATAGATAAATATATCTACAGATAGATCTATAGATAGATAGATCTATAGGTCTATCTATCTATTATCTATCTATTATTTATCTATCTATAGATCTATCTATTATCGATATATCTATAGATCTGTCTATCTATTATCTATCTATAGATTGATAGATCTATTGATACATAGATAATATCAAGCCTGATTTTTAGTAATAAATATAATAAAATGGTACATAAAGAGTTAGGCTGGGGTCACACTTGCGAGAAACTCATACAAGTCTTGTACCTCAATACCCAGCACTGCCGCCAGCATTCGAGATCGGAGCGTTCAGCTGCATAGAAATACATGCAGCCACATGTTCTGGTTCCGAGTGCCGGTGGCAGTACCGGATATTGATGCGAGAGACTCGTGCGAGTGTCTCACAAGTGTGACCCTGGCCTTAAACGCAATATCTCTTTAATTTCTAAAAAAAATGAATAAAAAATGGCGTTCACTCCTGCGCAATTTTCTGCTCCAGAGAGGGAAAGCCAGTGACTAGGGGCCAATGTTTATAGCCTGGGAAGGGGTAATACCCATGGATCTTCCCAGGCTATGAATATCAGCCCACAGCTGTATTTTTAGCCTTTACTGGCTATTTAAATAGGGGGACCCCCCAAGAAAAACAACGTGGGGTCCCCCTATAATTAATAGCCAGAAAAGGCTATGCAGACAGCTGCGGGCTGATATTCATAGCCTAGAAAGGGACCATGGATATTGGCCCCCAGGCTACAAACACCACCTCACAGTCCCCCCA
The DNA here is from genome assembly GCF_032444005.1 of Ranitomeya imitator. Taxonomy (NCBI): domain Eukaryota; kingdom Metazoa; phylum Chordata; class Amphibia; order Anura; family Dendrobatidae; genus Ranitomeya; species Ranitomeya imitator. The sequence continues at coordinate 735,378,869 of NC_091283.1, forward strand.
GAAATAGCGCATCTGTAAGATGCGGCAATTCCGGTACTTAGCCTCTTTCTTCCCACTGCCCTGTAGCTGTGGCTATGGGATAATAGGGGGTTAATTTCACCTTTGAATTGTAAGGTGACGTCAAGCTGGTTTAGTAACGGAAAGGCATCAATAAGACACCTATAAATTATAATCCTATAGTTATTAATGGGTTAAATAAACACATGCAGAATAAAGTATTTTAATGAAATAAAACACCACACAGTTTTGCCATCTTTATTGTTCTGCCAATCCATGTCATGCCCTGAATCTCCTGGAAAAAAAGAAAAAATAATAAACTAACACAAAGACTCCCTGGTCCGACGCAGTCCATTTAATAACGAGTGTCTCACGACGATCTCCCCTATAGAGCTGTCACATTAAGAGATGTGACAGCTCTATAGGCCTCCAGTGACACACTGATAGGTGACAATGGCTCCTGCAGTGTTTTCACTGAGGGTTCAATGGCTTCTCACTTTATGGCACTGCTGCGTGAGAATTTTCCCACACAGCAGTGTTGCAAGTGACAGTATGAACTCTGCACTCACAGCAGTGGAGGGATACAATGCGGAGGGATACTTCTGTCATTGCATCACCGGAGCCCCTGGAGAGCGGTTGCCGATGTAACAGCTCTCCAAGGGAGATCGTCATGGGACACTCATTATTAAATGGATTACATCGGATGAGGGAGTATACTGTTGGTTTTATTATTTTTAATTTTTTTAAAGGTGATCAAGGGCTTCAAGAATTAGCTGTATGGTGAGTATGTACTGTATGTTATATGTCTGTATGTACTGTATATGTGTGTATATTTTTTGTTTCTTTTTACACTTGAGCACAGTAGCCGGATGATGGGACTACTACTGTCCCAACATCCAGCTAGCTGTCATTGTAGCAGGCATAGCCGGATGGGACTAGTAGTCCCTTCGGACGATGCCCGCCTACACACAGACACACACACAGTCCCGCACACACACATACAGCCCCGTGCACACACATACAGCCCCGCACACACACAGCCCTGCAAACCCACGCACACATACACAGACACGCACAGCCCTGTACACCCCGACAGATCCCCACAGACACACACAAAAACTGGCACAAAGACATGAACCTCTTCTCCGCACATACACAGTCTCCGCCCACACACATAGTATCGCCCACACACTCTTCCCCCTCCTGATCGGCAGTGTTTCTTGCAGGCACATCCGCAGCAAAACTGCAGATCTTTTTTTAATGGTAGTCAATGGGTGCAGAAACACTGCAGATCCGCAAAAAGAATTGACATGCTGCTAAAAATAAAACTCTGTAAATCCGTGCATTTTTTCCGCAGCATGTGCACAAAAATTCTCAATTTCCCATTGACTAACATTGCTTGTGCACTACACTGCGGATTTGATGCAATTCCGCACGTCCAAAAATGCTGCGGATCCACAAGTAAATCCACCAAGTGTGCACATAGCTTTATTTTTGGCTCACACACTATCACTGTCAACATAAAAATAAAGATTCCAAAGGTTATCATCATTTCAAGAAACCTTGCCAAAATCAAAAGAACAACCGAATAACAGAACTTTGAGACTTTGAGAGATTTATTGTCAGAGCAATCTACTTTTTTTGTCCATGATCCTGAACTCGTATGTCACTCGTCAGATTGCAGAGCTAAATAAACTCTATCAAGTGATCAGGGTGGAGTAGAGAAAGACACTGACACAGGCAGAGAATGCAGATCCCTGCTGAAGCTTCTCTATCACTTTGTCTAATGACAGTTCTGGATTCACAGCTATACTGCTCAGTACACTGCTTCATAATGCCCTCCAAGTTACTGCTTCTTTTCACTGCGTGCTGTACAGAGAATGATGCTCAGGAATTCACCACTTTATATTTGCTGTGCATAGCAGCAATTTTCTATGCAGAGAGAAATAAAACATAAAGTGTGCAGAAGAGAAATTTGAAAGATGCAAGATACAGGTCACATAATGTTAGGGCTAGCGGAACGCACCAAATAATTAGAGAGATGGTATAAGGTGCGTTCGCAGCCCGGGGTCCACCATGCAGAGATGGAACCTGCTGCTGAGTAATGACGGACTATATGGCGGTACAATGAGGATACAAACATGGGTTAGCTTCACCCTGTATGAAAGAAGCGAACCCTGTTGCGTCACAGGGCCGCGGTACTGCACAAAGAGCGCAAGCAAGTAGTCACAGAACACAATCCCAAGACTCAGCATTACAGTTCATCTAGACCACTTGCGCTCGACACCGCTAGTGGGTGTCAGAGTATAACTTAAATAATCATTTTTATGCACAAGAGTGCCTGCAGAGCCACTCTGGTGGACTCCACTAACCACCCAGACTTGGGTCTGGAAAGCGCTCTAATAGTGCACGGCGCTGCACTGGTGGTCACAGCAATAGACGCTGTATCGTGTGTTAAGTACTGACTGCTGATGATAGCAATCATCCTTCTTACACGAGCAGTTATACACAAGGGAGGGGATGATTAATGAGCAACTTTCACACATCAACACACACATGTTTTCAAGTATAAACTAGCGCATGGCCGAGCGACCATGCAAACCTTTTATAGCAGCAGTGCTACAAGACCTTCCAGATGATCCAATAGGAGCCGCAACAGGACCTGAGCATGTGACCCCCGACCTCGAATGGGAGGTCATCCCATGGGCATGCTCAATATAGGAAAAGCAGGACTTAGTCCCAGAAAGACCTGCTCACTGCTGATCCGTGCTGGCTACAAGGACAGAGCCTGGAAGGGCAGCAGTAGCCAGTTGCACAGTATTAGCCTGAGCCAGATGCTGGGACTGACATCTCCGCTGAGCAGATTCCACTGTGGCTGGAGAGGAACGGGAGACCACAGCGGAGATAGTTCGAGATTCCCCCTGTGCAGAGGTGGGAACTTGACACCTCACACATAATAGCTAGAAATTTGGTTATCATTATCATACCATCACACACAACAGACTGCTTGGTATACAAATTTACCTAAAATGACAAGTACTGTATGTTCTAATTATTAATCATCTTTATTATATAAATATATCAAAATTAAAGGTTAGGGCTAGGAATACATAACTTCATGTTGATCACACAGCATAAATATCATAATGTTATACTGCAGCATGCAACAGAACAAACCCCCAACAGATAAAATTTAACTTGATCTATAGTTTAAAAATATATCAGAAAAGGATCTAGTATCTATACTGATATATTCTGAAATGTATCAATAAAAAATGCTTAAATTTTAAAATATTTTTAAAGCTGGATTCACACAGCAATCACTTATAGTTTGAGTACAAACTGTGATATCCGGACTGGCCGTGGGTTACCTGAGCCGAGCTCAACAATCTCATCCGTACCCATGAGGCTGATGAGTTTGGGCCAGTAGACCTGCAGCCAGTCCATACTTAGATCATAAATGCATTGCAGGCCCTACTTAGACCATAAATATCGGATGTGTTAAGCCAGATTTAGGGCAGGGCAGACGATCGGGTCATTTATGCTATTGACACTCTGATCAAACTCTGAGCATAGTGTGATCCGATTCACTGTATTTTATATTTGTATCTTGTATTTAACTCCTCATTTACAGCACCATGGAATCACTGGTGCTCTAAAAAGAAATAATAAAAATTCTCAGTAGAGAAGAAAATGGCTCGAAAAAGTCTACATTTTCTTCATTCTATTAATGCGTGGAAATTGTACTGCATTCACATGGCATATGAGTACTGTCCGATGGTTTCCACAGACTCATTAACTTGCATAGCCAGTGAGCTCTGTATACCACGATGCAAACTTTTCCTTTGACAGACTCTGTTTGAAGAAAAAAAACGGACATGTGCATTGTCCCAGTGACTTACAGTGGTCTGAGAGTGATACCATTTTTCATCGCACTCAGACCAAAAATATGATCGTCTGCACCTACCCTAACAATGGACATTTAGCTAAGGGGGTTTTACCATGATAGTAAATGCATTCTGTGTAAAATACTGTCATGGTAAAATCCTTTTAATATGTAAGTATGGGAAACCTTGTATCTTATCTTGTGTTTTACAAATAATAAATCATCAGGTAACAATGTTCTGCCATTTTCTTATCTTTTGAAGAATTATACCTTGCAATTCACTATTGAAGTTTCCATCAGTACCACTGAGCCATACAAATGTAAAGAACCCAATTACCTATAATTACCTCCAACTTTTTAGCAATCAGAGTGCAATCGGCATATGTAATGTCACCCCTGAGTTTGTATTTATTCTTTTACTTACTTGAAATATGACAAGCTGTCTCTGCTTAGAATTTATGTGAATAGATGTCTGCTGCCTTGCTGCGTATATCATTTTGGGCTGTATTGAGTAATTGGGTGCAATTTAATGACAAATCTGTAGCTATTTACTTGTCCACTAATAGTCAATTCTTCATCCTTGTTGGAAACATTTTTGATTTCTGATTGCCGTCTGTTCACGAGAAATTAGTCACCAAATGTTTCTTTCGCACTTAAATACACAATTGAGTCGTGTACATGTACATTCTTCATACCATTTTAACATACTCTCCTCTTTCAAGTTTTGAGAATCATTCTAAAATTATTGAAAATGTGTTTTCTCTCACTTTCTGACGAAGCTTAAGGTTGAACAGATGGATATGTAACATAAATAGATTCACCAAGTTATAACAGAAAAATTATTCAGTGGAAATATTATCTGCATTACCTAGTGAAGAGCAGTAATGTAGTATCTCACGATTCATTCGTAACACATTTTCATATTGTGGAAAAACATAATTATTTTAACAATACCCATGAGGAAGTCCCAGTTATCATTACATCATTGAGGAAGACCTATGTAGTTTTGTAATATCTTTTTTTGAATTTGGGTATTGATTTTATAAGATGCTTCATCTTGTATTGGATGATATCCGCTCAAGAGTTGTGATTAAAATCACCTCCATTATGCATTGATTGGATACATTGGTTTAGATTTTTTTCAGTTTAAATTTAAAGAATGATACGGACTGCATGTTTTATTTTTATGGACCGGTATTCAGATCAAGAATTTAGCCTTATTTTGTTTCAAGGCTAAACTAATATCCACATGAAGACACAAAAGAAACAACTCAGTTTGAAAAAAATTGCAGTAAGTGCTAGTAAAAGATGTAAAAAACAGGGTATTTGGTTGATACGTTTTTTTGCAAAAAATGTATACTAAGCTGCTCTACCAAACTTCACGGTATACCCATATCAGAGCAGTCCTAACTAATGTATGCAATCCCTATCTGATGTATTTAAAAACCTGATCATCTGTATATTACCTGTGTGAACAGGGTTCAGAGAGGAAAAATCCATGTGTGCATACAGAGTAGAACAGCTTTTGTCCAGATAGTATCAACGTATCAACCAAATACCCTGTTTTTTACATCTTTTACTAGCACTTGCGGATTACTGCAATTTTTTTCAAACTGAGTGTTTTTGGTTTTACTATTCTCTTTTGTGTCTTCAGGTTTCTTGGTGGTGTGTGGACATGTTCCTACAGACTTGTTCACTGTGCAAGTAGCCCATGTGTTTCTGTTTCCATAATTGTTCTCTTGTGTCTACAAGACTGGGGAGTTCCACCACTCCTCTTGGGCTATCTGCACAAAAGCTGTTCCACTCAGCATGTCCACATGGACTTTTCCTGTCTGAACCCTGTTCACATAGGTAATATGCAGATGATCAGGTTTTTAAATACATCAGATAGGGATTGCATACATCAGTTAGGACTGCTCTGATATGGGTATACCATGAAGTTTGGTAGAGCAGCTTAGTATACATTTTTTGCAAAAAACGTATCAACCAAATACCCTGTTTTTTACATCTTTTACTAGCACTTGCGGATTACTGCAATTTTTTTCAAACTGAGTGTTTTTGGTTTTACTATTCTCTTTTCAGCTAATGACTGGTGTTCTGTGCCTTGAACTTAATGTTCTCTTTGGTTCTGAAGATGTAGAATTCATCGATATGTAATATTTTACTGTATATTCAAATACATTTTTCTTTTCTGTTGCTCATTAAGTTATAAACCAAATCTAGATAGGTTTGTCTTCAGTAGTTTAAGTCTGATACACAGTAACATTACACTAACATCTTAAATTAGATTTTATGTATTTTTGCAAATGTAAAATAATACTTTCGTTGAAACCAAATTAACACCAAGAGCTGTACCACTTGGGGAATTATTTACTTGCCTTCCATACTTTCATGATTGGTATTTTTTTCTAGGGGAAATAAAATGGATGCTCATATTCTTACTGGTAAAAGGTCAATTTGAATCAATTCTATTTTCACTTTCATTCTATTATCACATAATGAGTTTTTACATTCATGTGATATACCTTAATGTTGTTACATGCTTGCCAACACTGTAACATTATTCCTATTGTCTACTTATTCCTTATTATGAAAAAGGGCCTTGAATGGACTCTGTCCGTAAGGAATAACTGTTCAAACCAAGTACGGGTGCTCGGTGCATCATAGCGTGACCAGACATTTAACTCCTTAGCGACCACCGATATGGCAACTAAGGCCTCTTAGGGTTCAGCGGCTAAGGGTACTTATTCCTTCATCACCATTTGAAAATGGAGATTGGGAATAAGGCTGTAGTGCCCACTCTGAGTCAGAAAATCTTTGGAGTCCTAGCTACCAGTCCTAGCTGCAGTGGTTAGCACTACAGCCTTGCAGCGCTGGGGTCCTGGGTTCTAATCCCACCCAGGACAACATCTGCAAAGAGTTTGTATGTTCTCTCCGTGTTTGCGTGGGTTTCCTCCGGGCACTCCGGTTTCCTCCCACATTCCAAAGACATACTGATAGCAATTCTAGATTGTGAGCCCAATCGGGGACAGTGATGATAATGTGTGCAAAACTGTAAAGCGCTGCGGAATATGTTAGCGCTATATAAAAATAAAGATTATTATTTATTATTATTACCAGGTGTACCTGAGAACCAGGAGAACATGATCAGGGCTGGATTTTCCACTGCCCGATCCCATGATTGCCATTATTCAGTGAATAACGGTGATCACAAAAATAGGTATATACATGTCAGAGAAGAGAGAAATGTTGCTAAGAACCCCCTATCACAGTGATCAAAACAAAAAAAACATGTAAATCAAACTCCCTTTTGTCACGCCTTAGACAAAAATATATATCTTTTTTTTCATTCTTGCAGTTTGGGTTAGGGATGGGTTAGAGTTAGTGTTGGTGTTAGGGTTGTTTGGAGTTAGGGTTGGGGTTAACGGTGGGTTAGAGTTGTGTTAGGGTTAAGGTTAGGGATGGGGTTAGAATTTTTTTTCAAAAGTAAAAAAAAAGGACGACGATATGACAGCTAGTGTTGAGCGCAAGTGCTCACTACTCGAGTTTGCATCGGAAACTCGGGTGCGCACAGAGTATCATGGATCCCCTTAGGTTTCTAGTAGCTATAAGACATGTGGTGTAGTCACTCGAACATGTCACTTGAGCATCCTTGATATTTGGTGCATACCTGAGCATCCGATGCTCAATACTAATGATGACACATTCAATATGATGACCTAATGTTATCAAATTCTGTGTCACACCTGTGGGTTCAAAATGCTTACTATACACCTGGATAAAATCCTTAAGGGGTGTGGTTTCCAAAATGGGGTCACTTCTGGAGGGTTTCTACTGTTTGGGCATATCAGGGGCATGCACTAATTGTTCCAGCAAATTTTACATTCAAAAAGGCAAATGGCGAACCTTCCCTTCTAAACCCTGTCATGTGCTCACATAGTTTTTGCCCCATAAATAAAGTATTGATATATTCAGAAGAAATTGCACAACAAATTTTGAGAACCATTTTATACTGTTACCTTTATGAAAGGTCTAAATTACATTTTTTGTGAAAAAAATTAAATGTTCATTTTTTCCTTCCACCTTGCTTCATTTCCTGTGAAACACCTGAAGAGTTAATAAACTTCTTGAGGGGTGCAGATTTTAGACTGGTGTCACATTTGGGTTTTTTCATATAGATTCCTCAAAGTAATTTCAAATGTGATGTGGTCTCTAAAATAAATGGTTTTGTAAATTTTTTTGGGAAAAATTATATATCGCTGGTCAACTTTTAACCCTTCTAATTTCCTAGTAAAAAAATTATGTTTCAAAAATTGTGCAAATGTAATGTAGACATGTGGGGAATGTTATTTACTAACTATATTGTGTGATATACCTCTCTAAGGGCAGAATTGAAAGTTTGAAAATTGTGAAATTTTCCAAATTTTCATCAAATCTCCATTTATTTCACAAATAAACACAAGTCACATCGAAGAATTGTTACCACTATCATGAAGTATAATATGTCATGAAAACATAGTCTCAGAATCAGTGGGATACATTGATCAGTGGGATACATTGAAGCGTTACAGAGTTATATCCTCATAAAGTGACAATGGTCAGAATTGTCAAATTTGGCTTGGTCATTAAGGTCAGAATTGGCTTGGTCATTAAGGGGTTAAATACACTTTCCCACATACTTGCTTTACATCTATCTCCATCTCCGACCCTATCAAATAAGAGGTGAGCGTGGAGATAGAGGGACAACAAGCAGGTTGTAAGGTGTATTTACATAATTGACCCCGCCATGAAGAAGCGAGCAGCAGAACTTAGTTTGAGCAGTCATTCTGTGCTGACATATTTCCTTTAACAACATTTCAAGGATTTTCAAGTGGCCTTCATCCTCTGTTTGAAATCTCATCAAACAGAGGAGGCAGGCAGAGGAGTGACAGATAGGGAGGAGAGGACACAATGCACAGTCCGGCCCCTGGTATCATTGTAATCAGTATTACAGCGACATTACAGCCATGTCATTACTCTACATTACAAAATTGTGCTTACAGATTTTCTTTGAGGCTCACAGTTGACTTATTGGTAAGTACCGTGAATTAGAATATATGGAATAGTTGCATGAGCAACATCGTTCTTGTTTGGTTTGGTTTGGCAGTCTGTCAACACAAAATGGCTGTTTAAGCTTGCACAGGTGCTCAGTTCTCCCTTGCCGTGGCCAAAAAGTTCAATGCACCTTTCTATTTACTTGTTTTGCATCAATCTCTGCCCAACTCTTTCTTGATTAACAGCTCTTACAGAAGACAGAGGAGAGCAGAGATAGATAAAAAAAACAAGTAGGTGGGAAGGTGCACTGAACTTTTTGGCCACAGCCAGGGAGCACCGAGAATGTGTGCTTGATTTGAACAGTCATCTTGTGTTAAATGGTGCCATTCCAAAAGTAGGAGATGAGTACATGTTTATGTACCTTTTGTACCCCCTTTTTAATTTTTTGGGGCCTGACAGGCACTACTGGTAATTTATTAATCTTTCTGACCTCTACTCTTTTGTACTTTATTGTTTTTATGCGCAGTTCTTGTATATGTCTATTGATATACTTACCTGAACTACTACTGGGCATTCTCACACATACTCATATCATGTGGATGATATATTTATTATACCTTTTGCATGTCATCTCCTCCTACATTATGTTGTATGCCACTGTATGCTCATCTGCGAGTCTTTTAAACCTTGAATGTGACCTCTTTACTATGATAAAATAAAGCTTACCTTTTGTCCACTTCTGACTATATATCACTTTGTGAATAGGCCCTGTTTAAAGTTACCATGGATATAGGCTGGGTATGGATATCTACTGCTTACCTATTGTGTTATTATTAAGTGTACACACAGTCTTGAATTATTATATTTAGGCACTTTGTATATGGCTGGAAATTGTTTTTGAGAATATGTGATAATTTGCTGATCACTGGGGATCCCATGACTAGAGCTTCCATCAATTCTGAGAACATGACTCCGATATGCACTTTTAGAGCTTACAAGGCTAACAATCAAACATCAATATCAGCAGCAGGAGTGCAGCCATCGTTTTTCTGGATAATAGTTCACATGATACATATAATAGCCAAATGGGCTACATGTAAAAAATAGCTTATATTATGCAGGCATAGGAATGGCAGATAGTATAAACATTATATCTGAAAAGTTCAGAAATCCATATACGGTAACTAGACATTAAGGGGGCTCAAATCTGCGCAATCAAATGCAAGTCATGTGAAAAATAAGCATAAGCCCAGTAAAGTTGGTATACATACAGATCCAGGGGGTATTAGGTACAAGGACCCAGGTACAGACTGGGACTGAAATTCAGTTCTGACATTTGAAGTCACACAGGCCCATGCTGTTCCTGTCTTCAAGGACCAGATGGGATATATTACTAATATTACCGTGGATGGAGGAAAGCAAGATTTACTATAAGACCAATATTTCTAATGATACCCGTGGCCTGCTGGGGTAAGTGACGGAGCCAGCGACTTTTTACTCCGTCACAACTCTTAACAGTATGGGTGTCTTGAGAACGCTGATTCTGTTAACAATGTAGCAGACAAGGCAGCCCACAACCAGACAGGCCCTTCTGGCATTTACCAGAATTACCAGATGGCCAGTCAGGCCCTGCAAGGACCCAAATGCGCATTTCCTGTTAGCTTCTTCGTGGGTGTGATGATCAACCATAATGTGATAAGTATTGCTAAGTTCAACAAAAGTGAAAGAATGAACTTTTCCACTGGAACAAGATCAAAAATGAATAGACATAAGTTATAACCAATAAAATAATTTTCGTTGTTTTAACTCATAGCATTGTAAATGTTAAATCTCAGAACAGCAATTGTTCATATACTGTATCTCCACTAGCTAATAAGAGCAGGAGTTCACCTTGGATGAAAATAGCCCAGAACTAGATTAAATAGCTGCTAACATTTGTATAAAAAAATTCCAGTGAACACTTTGCTTCTGGCAAGGTGCATACTAAGCAGAACCGTAGCATTGGAAATACTAACTTTGCAAGAGCCATACTTTTGAAGGGAATTACTTTGTGAAAATGCTGATAATACTAATACTGAAACATTATCTGAAGTTTGAATAAAAAAAAACTGCTACAAAATTCATCTTATACTGGTGCTCTGGCATTTATCAATATCGGTATGACTAGTATGCCATTTCATCACCTGACCATAACCTGGTAACATGGTGCTCTATAGAATGATTGTACATTGGTATGACCCCACCGTGTGCTTACTTGGCTTATTGCTTACTATTCTGCCTAGTATTATGCCATAATAAGACAACCATTGCTATACATGGAGACTTTACTTAAGAAAGTTATGCCTCTGAATGCCTTGTTAAGATTATGTAGAGCAGAGACACCATATGGTAGCATATGGAGGGTTTAGTACATGACTTCATTTGTGATGTTGCATGAGCTCCGCACAGAGGATTGGAGCAAATAACTATTGTCTTGTATTTACAAAGTTCTAAAACTTTTCTGTATATTTGGGTGATAAATGTAAACCAAATGTAAATTATTTAAATACATTGTGAACATAAATTAATTATCAATTTAAACAACGATATTTTACTCATCAGTCTATTCTTGTCTTGGACAGACCTAAATTATTCGTTTTTCTTTTAATACATATTTTTTTTAAACAGAGTCTAAAATAAAAACAAAATGCACAAATACCCTGTTGTAATTAAAGTATAAATAGTAGTAGAATAGAATTAATAGTAGTAGTACGTGTAAATAACATAGGATACTTAGCTAACACAATTTTGATCAAAAAAAGTGTGAAAGCCATCCCATCGCGACAAGGTGTACCTTCCCGATTGGTTACACCTTGTCATGGTGGGATGGCTTTCACGCTTTTTTTGATCAAAATTGTGTTAGCTAGATACAATATGTTATTTACATGTACTATTACTATTTATTCATTTACTTACCACAAGTTATTTGCTCGGTTTGTTTTCATCTTAGGTTCTGTCTAGTCAATGGTCACAGTATGAATGCACAGCTATCCATTGTACTTTTAGCAAACGTATGCTTCGGATAATTTTTTGGCTTTGTCATAGATTTTTTGAGTAGTTTATGTACTTATCAAAGCTGTATATAGCTGGTGGTCTCAATTTTCGCCATTCATAATCCTCTTCAGTTAAGACTGTGACACCAAAGGAAAGTTTGTCTACTGAAATTAAGTTTAGTAGACAATAATGCAACTTGCACAATACTCACCACATGGTCAGTTCACACAATGGGGTTTACAATGTAGGCAAACTTAACCCCTTCATGACCGTATTTTCATTTTTGCGTTTTCATTTTTTGCTCCCCTTCTTACTAGAGCCATAACGTTTTTTATTTTTTGGTTAAAATGGCTATGTGAGGGCTTATTTTTTTGCAGAATGAGTTGTACTTTTGAGCCACACCATTGGTTTTAACATATCGTGTACTGGAAAACAGGGAAAAAAATTCAAAGTGCGGTGAAATTCCACAATTGTTTTTTGATTTGCTTTTTTACTGTGTTCACTAAATGCTAAAACTGACCTTTCATTATGATTCTGCAGGTAATTACGAGTTCAGAGACACCTAACACGTCTAGGTTCCTTTTTATCTAAGTGGTGAAAAAAAATTCCAAACTTTGTTAAAAAAAATGCACCATATTCCAACACCCATAGTATCTCCAATTTTTGCAATATGGGGTTGGGTGAGGGTTTATTTTTTGCGCGCCGAGCTGACATTTTTACTGATACCATTTTGGAGCAGATATGATGTTTTGATCGCCCATTATAGCATTTTAATGCAGTGTCGCTGTGACCAAAAAAAAAGTAATTCTGGCGTTTTGACTTTGTTTTTTTATTGATAAATCGCTGCAATACCAAATATGTGTATGTTTAATTTTTTTATTGTTTTATTTTGAATGTGGATGATTTTAACTTTTACATTTTTTATTTTTTTAATATTTTTAAAAACATTTTTTTTTACTTTTGGCATGCTTCAATAGTCTCCATTGGAGACTAGAGGCTGCCATAACCTGATCGGCTCTGCTACATACAGGAAATGATCAGATCACCTGTATGTAGCAGAATTACTCACTTGCTATGAGCACCGACCACTGGGTGGCGCTCATTGCAATCAAGCAGCGGCAACCATAGAGGTCTGCTGGAGACCTCTGGTTGTCATGCCAACCCATCAGCGACCCGCGGTCATGTGACATGGGTACCGATGGGCAGGATTACCGGCGCACTTGCCGGAAGTACATGTTAAATGCTACTGTCAGAGTTTGACAGTGGCATTTAACTAACACCTGCGGCTGCTAGAGGCATATGTCAACTGTTCAAAACGGCTAACATGTGCTGGAAAAAATGTGGGCTCAGCGCTGGAGCCCACATCAAAGGGAGGGAGTCCGACATTGGCGTATTATTATGTCCAATGTTGTAAAGGGGTTAAAGAAAACCTGTCACCAGAAAAAACACTATTAAACTGCAGACATGGGGTGAATCTGTAAGTTGACAGCATTACTAAACTGTCTGGCAACTGCACTTAAGCAAATGCTGCGGATAGAAAATGAACTTTATTCCCCCTACATTGTCCTTGTTTTAGTCACGGGAGTGGCACCAGCACTGGTTCAGTCACCTATTTGAGTTTACAGACAATCGTTTATAACCGTGCCCCAGGCCCAGACTGACAACTGTCCCCAATGCCGAGCGTCACTGCATTGAAAACAAGCATGATTTTATCAAGCAAATCATTGTTTGGGCTCAGGAATATTTCCAAAAATCTATTTCTATGAACACAGTTTACCGTGCAATCCACGAATGCAAGTTAAATCTCTATCACAGAAAGAAGAAACCATTTATCAATACAATCCAGAGATACAGCAGTCTTCTCAGGGAAAAAAGCTCATTTAAAAGGAACTGAGACAAAATGGAAACCTGTTCTGTGATCAGATTAATCAAAATGTGAAATCCTTCATGGAAACCCGGGATGCTGTATCCTGTGGCAGAGAAGAGGGACTATCCAGCTTGTTATCAGCATATCTGATGGTATAGGGTTGTGTTAGTGGCATGGGCAGCTTATACCTCTAGAAAGGCACCATCAGTGCTGAACATTATGCTGAGGACTGGTCAGAAGCTAGAATTCTGCATCATATAAGAATAGGACAACGTCCTTCTCACAACACTCCAATGTGTTGCTGCCATCAATTTCTAAATTAGTTCATTTTTTTCAAATGAAATGAAAAATGTTTAATGTTCAACTTCTGATTTGTTCTTTATTTTGCAAATAACATATGGCTATGAGACTTCCAATTATTGTGTTCTTATTTTCTTTCCATTTTATACAGCATCCTGATTTGGGGTTGTGTAATATTAATGTTTTTATGGAGACATTTTTCTCAACCCCGTATCACGTGGGAACCCGTATGATGCCCATTTTAAATCTAGAAAGTCACAATACAGACATTTTGACAGAGTAATTATGGAATACTATATGCAAATAACCAGATGTTGATAAAGAGCAACCAGTAAGATTTTTCTATGATGTAATTTATTTTAATACATTTATCTATTATTAATATTGTTGTTTGTGCTGCAATTCATATAGTACTTTATTATGCATGTGCTGTTGTAATCATTAGATATATACATAACTGATTCTCCTGGCTGAAGTTGCTTTCTTTAACTTTACTGTAAGGAAAATATTTTTTTCTTTTCAATATATTTAATGTATGATATGTATGAACACTAGGATTCTGTCGGCAGAATGCTTTGATCATGTTTCTCTGCTCCTCAGGCATTCACAAATGGGTTTAGTAGCTTATCAGCAAGTGGAATGGTTTTATGAGTTTTTGTAAGTGCTGTACTAAGAAGTTACCAGTATGTATAAACTGTACTAGATGCCGATCAAGACTTTGGCATTAGTGGATGTTTTGAATGCCTCTCCAGGAAAAGTCATGGTCTGTGCAGTCTTTTATGCACTTGTCAACTACTAATGTTTCTAAATGTAATCATTCACTTTTCAAAGGGCACACTTTACTGTGACATGAGAAGAGAATGAATGAAGGTTTGCTTTTTACGTTACTGCATTTTCCACATTTAAAATTAATTGATCTCCTCTGTTAATTTCTTACAGTTCAGTCTGTACAGAACATCTGCGGATGTGGAAGTATCAGCAACATATGTATTTTTTTTTTCGTCTACAAAGAGCTATTAAAGGCCGACTTACTTCCCCATAATGGGTACATAATTGCTAAATTCATATCCTAGTAAAAGTTTCATGAAAATTCAACTTATGCTCAAATTGCATTACTCCTAGTAGTCAAGGTTATAAGCCTCCGAGAAGCCTGCATATGGAAATAACTCTGATACACAAAAAATTCTGCTGCTTAAGAGGTGAGGTGTCCGACAGCTTCTGAACATAGTGGACGGCCTCCGTATATGTGCAGACCCTGGAGAGGAGGCATCACTGCATGAAGGTCCCTCAACAAAAAAATGTCCAACGCACCTTTAATAATAAATTAATGTGTACCAATATGCTGTGGCCAATACCAAACATATATACGGTACATAGCGTGTGCATCACCTTAGTGTAATTGGATGGCTTTAACATTTATATTTTACATTTTGTTGTGTATAGAAATAGTAGAGTTCATATATTCGTTAACTGCAGCGTGGTGACGCATCGTGTGTGTATATGACTGTGTCTTTGTGTACCTTTATGTCGTAGTTTGTATTGGGGTAGCGTAGCCCCTTCCTGGGCTGTGCACTCTTACCCACCGATCTTTCTCACAAGCGTGTTATTATGAGCTAAGCATGGTTCCAATCTCTTCCCCATTTTCATTTGAGGCCCGCCTGGTCACATAGTGGAGTGTGTCACTAGAGGTTAGAGACCATCCATAGAGGTCACCCTGTCATGGTTGGGTGGCGTTACACGCTCTGATCAAAAACATGCTGCACATATTGGATATGAAGGACATATTTTTTATATTTTAGCAAAAGCAAAAATACTTTAAATTCCCAAAGTAGACACAAGAGAAAACACTTACTGGGATTAAGAGAATTTAGAGTGTTGTTTTATAGAACATAAAATGCATTCACTGCATGATGTATACTGTACTCTAGTTCCTCACAATTTTCAAGATTTTTACTTAATATCAGTCTTGTCAAAATTAAGTAGATAAAAACATATGGTGATAAGATACAAGCCATGCTCTTTTGTCATCAGCAACAGTCACTGGTAATTCACTTTTAAACCCCTAACTGCACTAACAACTGTTTTTTGGTGTATATAGCCTTTACCTAAGTGAGTTTATTACTAGCCAACCTTTGTGAAGCTATTGAATATTAGTATTGGTGGATAAAAAGAAAATATCTTAATAAGTTCTAGAACATAAACATGTGGTTCTCGTGCAATAACAACAAAGGGTTAACCCACAAATGGACCTATATAAATAAGTATTAGATATGATTCTTCAATCAAGAACAAAATATTTGTAGCAATAAGCCAGTCTGCCTTTGAAATAAAATGTAAAATGTATTAAAATTGTAATATATGAACTTCTTTGTCATATTACATAAATTCACTTTTCAGACTTCCACATGTTCCTTTTCATTTCACCCAAAGGTTCATTTTTAATGAGGCTGTCATCAAATCTGATTTGCCATTGCAGAGGGTCACCATAATTATTTGAGAGGTCTGGCTGCATTCAGCCCTTTGTCAGCGTGTGAATGAGGAGCTTCTGGCTCTGTCTTCTTCCACACCTTTTCTCCCGTGGGCCAAATGGATTCTAGCACATAATTTTCACATTTCATGATTCCAGGCTCGACAGACAGACCCCAATATCTTTAAATCATTGGGAGATAAAACTTAATTTAGACATTTATAAATTACAACTGTAGTTTGCTTCTATTGAACTGCTTAACGTGGTAATTTCTTTTTAGAGATAAAAAGTGTCCACGACATGAATAGACTGGTCTTATGGCCTAGAGTGTGAATCAAGCACAAGTCCATTAATATTGTCCATTTTGGAAGGGTCTTGTAGAAAACACTCAAAGAAAAAAGATATTTGATTAATTGTTCAAGTACCATTCTATCATAATGATTGGGGATGAGGACATATGGTAAAGGGGTTTCTCCCTTTTCAAAAATCAACACTTATCGGCACCGTCTCTCTGGGAGAGTGCGTAACAGTGTCATGTCATATATACTCGGCATCTAGTTAGCGGCCACTTCACTCTCCCGTCCCTCGGACGTATCGCATACATCAGAAGGAAGAGAAAGCAGCAGTGCTCACTTACTCCGAAGGTAAGCAACTTGTCCGAAGGTGGGGAGTATGAAGTGGCTACTGACTGGCCGCAGGGTGCGCTTTGAATCATACTATTGTGCACCAGCCTGGAGAGACAGTGCCAATATCTTTGGAATGGTGCCGGCATTAGAGGTGAGAATAAGTGTTATTTTAAAATTGGGAAACATATGGATTGAGAAGGGGTTGAGAAAAAAATGCAACAGATTTGGCAAAAGTTACCTTGTCTCATATAATATGGAACAAAGTAGTATAGCTTTACACTTAAGAGGTTGTCCATTACTTTTACATTGATGGTGTATCCTTGAGATAGGTAATACAGCTTGGTGGTTGGTGGCCAAATACAGCCTGGTGCACAGTGATCTAATACAGACTGGTATAGAGTACCTGTAATACGGCATGATGCACAGTGACCTAATACAGCCTGGTGCGGAATGACCTAATACAGCCTGATGCAGAGTATCTGTAATACAGCCTGTGGAACAGTACCTGTAATACAGCCTGGTTCAGAGCACCTGTAATACAGTAAGGTGCACAATGATCTAATATAGCCTGGTGCAGAGTATCTGTAATACAGCCTGGTGCACAGTGACCTAATAGACCCTGGTGCTCAATGACCTAATGCAGCCTGGTGCACAGTGGCTTAATACAACCTGGTGCAGAGTGATCTAATGCAGCCTTGTGCAGATTACCCGTAATACAGCCTGGTCCACAATGACCTAATGCAGCCTGGTGCACAGTGACTTAATACAGCCTGGTGTATAGTATCCGTAATTCCACCAGGTGCACAGTTGTGAGCGACAGCCAGGGCCGTGGCCATGGTTGAGAGTATGTGCTTTAACGCGCCTTGGTCTCCTGTCACATGAATATAATGTCCCCTCTGCAGCATACCTTCTGCATTACCTTATGCACCATCAAGGTCCCATTGGGCTGACTGAAGTTCTGCTGCTGGCGTTGATGCATATAAAAAGACAAAGTCCATTTCAAACCTATAACATAAAACTTTACTTTCCTCTTTTCACAGCACATCCTTTTCAGATACAGCATTAGCACAGAGTTCCATAAAGTGCACATTCTCTACTTCCCTGCCCTTCTTTCTACGTCCTTCAGTACGTGCCCGTGTTGTACCACCTCTTGCGGTTAATGCAGCGTCCTCCCTGTCCAGACTCACTATGCTTGGGAATTTCCTCACTCGTTTTGCGCCAGATCTGAGGGCATCAGTCCATGTGATGATCTGCCACGTGATGAGCGACCTGCATCCCCGTACTGTTTAGGACCTCTTCTCTCACTTCTGCTCCACACTGCTGTCACACAGCTGCTTCAGCTGAGCTTCTGTCCATCCGGATTCTGGATGAGTGGGTACTTTGCTTTAACGTGGCAGAGCTATCCGTCCTACAAGGGCACCCAGGCCCCTATTGCCTTACAACAGGAAGACTTCTCCTCTTAACCATAGCTAGCTCCTCCACTAGTGTGCCCCATCTAGTGTCCGATTCGGGGTAATAGGCTTACCCTATCTCTACTTACATACATAACACATAGCAGAATGACATATACAGTGGGGCAAAAAAGTATTTAGTCAGTCAGCAATAGTGCACGTTCCACCACTTAAAAAGATGAGAGGCGTCTGTAATTTACATCATAGGTAGACCTCAACTATGGGAGACAAACTGAGAAAAAAAAATCCAGAAAATCACATTGTCTGTTTTTTTAACATTTTATTTGCATATTATGGTGGAAAATAAGTATTTGGTCAGAAACAAAATTTCATCTCAATACTTTGTAATATATCCTTTGTTGGCAATGACAGAGGTCAAACGTTTTCTGTAAGTCTTCACAAGGTTGCCACACACTGTTGTTGGTATGTTGGCCCATTCCTCCATGCAGATTTCCTCTAGAGCAGTGAGGTTTTTGGCTTTTCGCTTGGCAACTCGGACTTTCAACTCCCTCCAAAGGTTTTCTATAGGGTTGAGATCTGGACACTGGCTAGGCTGTTGTGAATTCTGTGGCCAAGCTCCCTCCTGTGGTCGTGAGTGGTACTTCGGCTGGTTCTGTCTATGAGCTTCCTTTGGTGGATGAGAGTGGTACTGCGGCTTCTGAGTTTCCTTCCTCAGGTGATGAGGTTAAGTCGTTAGGTGCTGCTCTATTTAACTCCACCTAGTGCTTTGATCCTGGCCTCCAGTCAATGTTCTAGTATTGGTCTTGCTTTCTCCTGGATCGTTCCTGTGGCCTGTCTATCCTGCATAAGCTAAGTTTTGCTTGTGTTATTTTTGTTTGCTATTTTTTCTGTCCAGCTTGCTATATTGATTTTTCTTGCTTGCTGGAAGCTCTGGGACGCAGAGGGAGCACCTCCGTACCGTTAGTCGGTGCGGAGGGTCTTTTTGCCCCCTCTGCGTGGTTGTTTGTAGGGTTTTGTGTTGACCGCAAAGCAATCTTTCCTATCTTCGGTCTGTTCAGTAAGTTGGGCCTCACTTTGCTAAATCTATTTCATCTCTGCGTTTGTATTTTCATCTCAACTCACAGTCATTATATGTGGGGGGCTGCCTTTTCCTTTGGAGTATTTCTCTGAGGCAAGGTAGGCTTATTTTTCTTTCTTAGGGCTAGCTAGTTTCTCAGGCTGTGCTCGAGGCACATAGGACTGGTCAGGAGTGCTCCACGGCTACCTTTAGTGTGGTTGGATAGGATTAGGGATTGCGGTCAGCAGAGTTCCCACGTCTCAGAGCTCGTCCTATGTTTTTGGTAATTGTCAGGTCACTTTGTGTGCTCTGAACTTCAAGGTCCATTGTGGTTCTGAATCTCCTGCTCATAACACTAGGCCACTCCAGGACCTTGAAATGCTTCTTACGAAGCCACTCCTTCGTTGCCCTGGCGGTGTGCTTTGGATCATTGTCATGTTGAAAGACCCAGCCATGTTTCATCTTCAATGCCCTTGCTGATGGAAGGAGGTTTGCACTCAAAATCTCACGATACATGGCCCCATTCATTCTTTCATGTACCCGGATCAGTCGTCCTGGCCCCTTTGCAGAGAAACAGCCCCAAAGCATGATGTTTCCACCACTATGCTTTACAGTAGGTATGGTGTTTGATGGATGCAACTCAGTATTCTTTTTCCTCCAAACACGACAAGTTGTGTTTCGACCAAACAGTTCCAGCTTGGTTTCATCAGACCATAGGACATTCTCCCAAAACTCCTCTGGATCATCCAAATGCTCTCTAGCAAACTTCAGACGGGCCCGGACATGTACTTGCTTAAGCAGTGGGACATACCTGGCACTGCAGGATCTGAGTCCATGGTGGCGTAGTGTGTTACTTATGGTAGGCCTTGTTACATTGGTCCCAGCTCTCTGCAGTTCATTCACTAGGTCCCCCCGCGTGGTTCTGGGATTTTTGCTCACCGTTCTTGTGATCATTCTGACCCCACGGGGTGGGATTTTGCGTGGAGCCCCAGATCGAGGGAGATTATCAGTGGTCTTGTATGTCTTCCATTTTCTAATTATTGCTCCCACTGTTGATTTCTTCACTCCAAGCTGGTTGGCTATTGCAGATTCAGTCTTCCCAGCCTGGTGCAGGGCTACAATTTTGTTTCTGGTGTCTTTTGACAGCTCTTTGGTCTTCACCATAGTGGAGTTTGAAGTCAGACTGTTTGAGGGTGTGCACAGGTGTCTTTTTATACTGATAACAAGTTTAAACAGGTGCCATTACTACAGGTACTGAGTGGAGGAAAGAGGAGACTCTTAAAGAAGAAGTTACAGGTCTGTGAGAGCCAGAAATCTTGATTGTTTGTTTCTGACCAAATACTTATTTTCCACCATAATATGCAAATAAATTGTTAAAAAAACAGACAATGTGATTTTCTGGATTTTTTTTTCTCAGTTTGTCTCAAACAGTTGAGGTCTACCTATGATGTAAATTACAGACGCCTCTCATCTTTTTAAGTGGTGGAACGTGCACTATTGCTGACTGACTAAATACTTTTTTGCCCCACTGTATACACAGAAGTAAAACATTATACTCTACTTCAAGGGGGTACAGACGAGGAACAGTTTCTGTACCCCCTGACATAATACAAAAGAAACAAAGACAAGATAGGTACCCTTGTTTGTTTTTGTATATACAAGTGTAACAATGGTGATGTGTACATTCATAGCAAACAAATAAAGTTGCACTCTGTAGCGCTAAGCATATAAATATGAAATATATGATATCTGAATAGCATTACTGCTCTAGGTAATAAGAAAAATGGAGATACTTAGCACTAGGGTTGAGCAAAACGGATCGGACAATTTCAAAAGTCGCCGACTTTTGGCAAAGTCGGGTTTCAAGAAACCCGACCCGATCCTAGTGTGGGATCGGCCATGCGGTCGGCGATCTTCGCACCAGAGTCGGGTTTCGTATGATGCGTTCAGCGCCATTTTTATATATATATGTAATTGAGACACATATATATATATATATATATACTAGCTGAAGAGCCCGGCGTTGCCTGGGCATAGTAAATATCTGTGGTTAGTTATAGCACGTCACTTCTCTTATTTTCCCATCACGCCTCTCATTTTCCCAATCACATCTTTAATTTTCACCCTCACATCTCTCATTTTCTCCCTCACACCTCTCATTTTCTCCCTCACTCCTCTCATTCCCCCCTAACACTTGTCATTTCGACCTCACATCTGTCATTTTCTGATCACTCCACTATTTTCCCTCACTCCTTTTCATTTTCAACTCAGTATATACATGTTTGTCATCTCCCTTATATATAGTGTACACCTGTATGTCATCTCCTGTATATAGTATATACCTGTATGTCATCTCCCCTGTATATAGTATATACCTGTATGTCATCTCCTCCTATATACAGTATATACCTGTATGTCATCTCCTTCTATATATAGTATATACCTGTATGTCATCTCCTCCTGTATATAGTATATACCTGTGTGTCATCTCCTCCTGTATATAGTATATACCTGTATGTCATTTTCTATATATAGCATATACCTGTATGTCATCTCCTCCTGTGTGTTAGGAGTCGAGTTTCCTCTGCTGCACAGGGGGAATCTCGATCCGTGTCTGCTGCGGTCTCCCATTCTGCATCGGCCGCAGTAGGGTCTGCTCAGCGGAGGCGTCGCTCCCAGCGTCTTGCTGGGACTGATTCTGTGCAGAGGGTTACTGCTGCCTTTTCTGGCTCTCCTGTTGTACCCTGCACTGATCTGCGGCGAGCAGGCTTCTCTGGGACTAAGTCCTTATTTTCACACTCTGAGCATGCCCAGGGCAAGATCTCCCGTTGGAGATCGAGGGTCACATGCTCAGGTACTGCAGCACATTCCATTGGTCCTCCAGGAAGGTCCTGAAAGGGCAAAACTTCGGTAGCAGCTTCCTGTGCTGCAACTATATAAACTGCGCATGACCGCACGGCCATGCGCTAGTATTGTCTTGTATATATGTGTGTGTGTTGTGAGTAAAAGTCGCTCTTTAAATAAAACTCCCTATTGGATGACTGTTCGCGGAAGGTGTATGTTTGCTATCTAGCGCCCGACTTATCCAACAGCACGTAACACACATTACAGCTATCAGTTGCTGTGTCCGCCAGTACGGCGCCGTACGCTTGCTCTGCGCTTTCCTGACCCAAGCCTGGGTGGTTAGTGGCGTCCGTCAGTGCGGCACCGCACGCACTCTTGTGCCTTTATATTATTATTTATGTTCCTCTGACATCCCAGTTGCGGTGTCGAGCGCATGGGGTCTTCTGAACTCAAATCCTCAGTCTCGGGTTTCAGATTAGTGACTCCTTGCTTGCGCTCTATGTGCGGTACCGCGGTCCTGTGACGCAACAGGGTCGCTTCCTTCACACAGGGTGAAGCTAACCCATGTGTGTATTCTTATAGTACCGCCATATAGTCCGTCTTTACTAGCAGCAGGGTTTTTACCTGCACGGTGGACCTCGGACTGTGAACGCACCTAGTTCCATTTCATCTTGTACTTGGTGCGTTCCGCCAGTCCTTAACATAATACTAGCGCCAAGGTCTGGCTAGTAAATGGCGGACATTCAGCAATCTTTGCAGTGTATCCAGCAGCTGGAGGGTAGGTTGGCAGCTCTCGAGAGCTCAACCTCAGCTGTGGATGCTACCGCAGTTGCTGTACAGGCTGCTAGCGTGGCTGCAGCAACCTTGTCCACTGCCACCCCTGTTCCAACATTATCTCACCTCCCGTTGCCAGAAAAATTTTCTGGAGATTGCAAAACTTGTAGGGGATTCATGAGTCAGTGCTCTATCCATCTCGAGCTCCTGGCTGCACGTTTTCCTACAGAGTGGGCTAAGGTGGGATTTATTGTGTCTCTCTTGTCGGACAGGGCGTTGGAGTGGGCTACGCCGCTGTGGGAGCGAGGTGATCATGTGGTGCAGAGTGCTCCGTTGTTCCTGAGCACTCTGAAAAAGGTCTTTTTAGGACCTCAAGTCACCCATGACACAGCGCTCCAACTACTGGCATTAACTCAGGGTGAGTCCTTGGTCAGCCATTTTTCCGTCCGCTTTCGTACATTAGCTTCCGAGCTGGAGTGGTCGGATAAAGCCCTTATTCCCATATTTTGGAGGAGCCTGGCTGATCACGTTAAGGACGCTCTGGCCACTAGGGAGATTCCTGCCACACTGGAGGAATTAATAACTGTCTCTACTCGTATTGATCTCCGTTTTAACGAGCGGAGGTTAGAGCGAGCCCAGTGTAGGCAGAGGTTTCGGCTGGCTCCCACCTTCGCCAAACCTTTGGAATCTCCAGTCCAGGCATCCGAGTCACATGAGGCCTTAGAGGTGACACGAGCGGGATCCAAATCTCAGTCCGTCCGTGTACATAAGGTCCGTCATGTTTGCCAGCAGTCAGGACATCTTGCCTCCAAGGGTCCTCAGCGGTCGGGGAAACGTCAGCGTCTAGTGGCAGTTGGAGGAGGTACACTAGACACGGCGACGTTTGCCTCAAAATTGTCCTTCAAGGGGACAATTACCATCGGCCCATCCACTCTTATGGTCGAGCTATGCGTGGATTCTGGGGCAGAGGGTAACTTTATGTCTTCCGCATTTGCCCAGCGTCACGCAATACCCTTGGTGATGCTCGCCAAGCCAGTAACCGTTCGAGTGGTAAATGGGTCAACACTACCCTCACAGATTACCCACCAAACCATTCCTTTCACGCTTTCTGTGTCTCCATCACATCAGGAGATAATCTCCCTATTAGTCATTCCTGAGGGAATTGATGAGGTCCTGTTGGGGATACCATGGCTTCGCTACCATTCTCCTCATATTGAGTGGTCCTCAGGGAGAATTTTGGGATGGAGTAAATCCTGCGAGGGTAGATGTCAGAGGGAGTGCATTCAGGTTGCTACTACACAGGTACCCGCAGATCTTTCCTCTCTCCCCAAGCACTATTGGCCCTATGCTGACGTGTTCTCCAAAAGAGCTGCGGAGACCCTTCCGCCTCACCGCCCCTATGACTGTCCTATTTACCTCTTGCCTGGTGCTGAGCCTCCCCGGGGTCGAGTCTATCCGTTATCTCTCCCGGAGACGGAGGCAATGTCTCAGTACATCCAAGAAAATCTGGCAAGAGGATTCATTAGGAAGTCAGTGTCACCGGCAGGGGCTGGGTTCTTCTTCGTACAGAAGAAGACTGGAGACTTACGTCCATGCATAGACTACAGGGGTCTTAACGCCATCACCGTTAAGAACAAGTACCCTTTACCCCTGATATCTGAGCTGTTTGATAGGCTACGGGGAGCGAGGGTATTTACAAAGTTAGATCTGTGGGGTGCTTACAACCTGATTCGCATCCGTGAGGGGGATGAATGGAAGACGGCTTTTAACACCAGGGATGGGCACTATGAATATCTGGTGATGCCCTTCGGGCTCTGTAATGCCCCAGCCGTTTTCCAAGACTTTGTGAACGACATCTTCCGGGATATGCTCACCACCTCGGTCGTAGTCTATCTGGATGATATTCTCATCTTTTCTCCAGATATTGACTCCCATCGGAGAGATGTTCGCAAAGTCTTCGACCTCTTACGGGCAAACTCCCGCTACGCCAAGTTGGCGAAGTGTGTGTTTGAGCAGGAGTTCTTGCCCTTCCTTGGTTATATCATCTCTGCCCAGGGATTGGCTATGGATCCTGCCAAGCTACAGGCTGTAATGGACTGGCAGGAACCCCATTCTCTTAAAGCGGTGCAGCACTTCATGGGGTTCATTAATTACTATCGCCAGTTCATTCCTCACTTCTCAACTTTGGTAGCTCCCTTGGTTGCCCTCACCAAAAAGGGAGCAAATCCCAAGTTGTGGTCAGAGGAGGTCTCCAAAGCCTTTCTCTCAATCAAGTCTCATTTCGCTAGCGCTCCCATCCTACATCGCCCTGATGTTGATAAACCATTTATCTTGGAGGTGGATGCCTCATCTGTTGGTGCTGGAGCAGTCCTTTTCCAACAGGATGCTCAAGGTCGGAAGCATCCTTGCTTCTTCTTCTCCAAGACCTTCACACCAGCGGAGAGGAATTATTCCATCGGGGACAGGGAGTTGCTAGCCATGAAGTTGGCTTTTTCAGAGTGGAGACATCTCTTGGAGGGAGCTCGCTTTCCCTTCCAAGTCTTCACTGACCACAAGAACTTGGTATATCTACAAACGGCCCAGCAGCTGAATTCTCGCCAGGCTAGATGGTCCCTGTTCTTCTCCCGGTTCCATTTTACTCTCCATTTTCTCTCCGGGGAGAAGAACGTTCGTGCCGATGCTCTCTCCCGCTCCGTAGTGTCATCTGAGGAGGAGGAGGAGCCTCGGCTTATTGTCCCTTCTGAGAGCCTGAGAAGTGTAGCTCCGGTTTCGCTAGAGTCTGTGCCCCCGGGCAAGACTTTCGTGCCAGCTAACTTGCGACCGGAGGTTCTCTCTTGGGCTCACTCCTCTATAGTGGGTGGGCATTTTGGGACCAAGAGGACATCTGAGCTTTTGGCGAGAACATACTGGTGGCCGCATATGGCCCGAGATGTCAGGGACTATATTCAGGCGTGTGTTTCTTGCGCCCAGAATCGGTCTCCTCGGCAACGGCCTGCTGGGTTGCTTTACCCTCTACCGGTGGCAGACAGGCCCTGGGAGATGGTCGGGATGGACTTTGTGGTGGGCTTACCCAAGTCGCGTGGCTGCTCCATTATTTGGGTTGTCACCGACCATTTCTCTAAGATGGTGCATTTGGTGCCGCTTCCTCGGTTACCTTCAGCACGGGCCTTGGCGGTGTTGTTCATTAAGCACGTTTTCCGATTGCATGGTATGCCTGATAAGATTGTCAACGATCGGGGTCCCCAGTTCGCGTCTCGGTTTTGGAGAGAGCTCTGCCGTTTACTCAGCATAGAGTTAAACCTCTCCTCTGCATACCATCCCGAGACGAATGGGTTGGTGGAGAGAACCAACCAGACTCTGGTGACATATTTGCGTCATTTCGTCTCTGCTAGGCAGGACGACTGGGCATCTTTGCTACCTTGGGCGGAATTTGCCTTGAACAACGCCATAGCCGATTCCACTGGTCAGACTCCTTTTCTCCTTAATTACGGCCAGCATCCGCGTGTCCCTGTGCCCATGCCCGTGTCATCCACCGATTCTAGGGTGGCAGACTGGGCGGTGGAGGCACGTGACATCTGGGACCGCACACAGGATGCCATCCGGGCCTCCAAGGAGAGAATGAGGGTTTCGGCTGATACACACCGGTGCCCCGCTCCGGTCTTTGCTCTTGGCGACTTAGTGTGGCTCTCCGCCCGTAACATCAGGCTGCGAGTTGAGTCCACTAAGTTTGCTCCTCGCAAGTCGAGTTTCCTCTGCTGCACAGGGGGAATCTCGATCCGTGTCTGCTGCAGTCTCCCATTCTGCATCGGCCGCAGTAGGGTCTGCTCAGCGGAGGCGTTGCTCCCAGTGTCTTGCTGGGACTGATTCTGTGTGGAGGGTTACTGCTGCCATTTCTGGCTCTCCTGTTGTACCCTGCACTGATCTGCGGCGAGCAGGCTTCTCTGGGACTAAGTCCTTATTTTCACACTCTGAGCATGCCCAGGGCAAGATCTCCCGTTGGAGATCGAGGGTCACATGCTCAGGTACTGCAGCACATTCCATTGGTCCTCCAGGAAGGTCCTGAAAGGGCAAAACTTCGGTAGCAGCTTCCTGTGCTGCAACTATATAAACTGCGCATGACCGCACGGCCATGCGCTAGTATTGTCTTGTAAATATGTGTGTGTGTTGTGAGTGAAAGTCGCTCTTTAAATAACCCTCCCTATTGGATGACTGTTCGCGGAAGGTGTATGTTTGCTATCTAGCGCCCGACTTATCCAACAGCACGTAACACACATTACAGCTACCAGTTGCTCTGTCCGCCAGTACGGCGCCATGCGCTTGCTCTGCGCTTTCCTGACCCAAGCCTGGGTGGTTAGTGGCGTCCGTCAGTGCGGCACCGCACGCACTCTTGTGCCTTTATATTATTATTTATGTTCCTCTGACACCCCAGTTGCAGTGTCGAGCGCATGGGGTCTTCTGAACTCAAATGCTCAGTCTCGGGTTTGATATTAGTGACTCCTTGCTTGCGCTCTATGTGCGGTACCGCGGTCCTGTGACGCAACAGGGTCGCTTCCTTCACACAGGGTGAAGCTAACCCATGTGTGTATTCTTATAGTACCGCCATATAGTCCGTCTTTACTAGCAGCAGGGTTTTTACCTGCACGGTGGACCTCGGACTGCGAACGCACCTAGTACCATTTCATCTTGTACTTGGTGCATTCCGCCAGTCCTTAACACTGTGTATAGTATATACCTGTAGGTAATCTGCTCCTGTATATAGTATATACCTGTGTGTCATCTCCTCCTGTATATAGTATGTACCTGTATGTCATCTCCTCCTCTATATAGTATATACCTGTGTGTCATCTCTCCTGTATATAGTATATACCTGTGTGTCATCTCCCCTGTATATAGTATATACCTGTGTGTCATCTCCTCCTGTATTAGACCTCGTTCACACATTATTTGCTCAGTATTTTTACCTCAGTATTTGTAAGATAAATTTGCAGCCTGATAAATCCCCAGCCAACAGGAAGCCCTCCCCCCTGTCAGTATATATTAGCTCACACATACACATAATAGACAGGTCATGTGACTGACAGCTGCCGTATTTCCTATATGGTACATTTGTTGCTCTTGTAGTTTGTCTGCTTATTAATCAGATTTTTATTTTTGAAGGATAATACCAGACTTGTGTGTGTTTTAGGGCGAGTTTCGTTTGTCAAGTTGTGTGTTGAGTTGTGTGTGGCGACATGCATGTAGCGACTTTTGTGAGATGAGTTTTGTGTGGCAACATGCGTGTAGCAACTTTTTGTGTGTCGAGTTGTATGTGACAGGTTAGTGTAGCAAGTTGTGTGCAGCAAGTTTTGCGCATGGCGAGTTTTGCGCGTGGCGAGTTTTATGTGTGGTGCCTTTTGAGTATGTGCAAGTTTTGTGTGAGGCAACTTTTGCATGTGTTGCAAATTTTGTGCATGTGGCAATTTTTCCGCGTGTGCAAGTTTTGCGTGTGGCGAGTTTTCCATGAGGTGAGTTTTGCACTTGTGGCGAGTTTTGCGTGAGCCTAATTTTTGCATGTGGCGAGTTTTGCGCTTGGCGAGTTTTGAGCGGCCATTTTTTGTGTTTCGACTTTTATGTGGCGAGGTTGGTGTATGTGTGGTGAAATGTGTGCTGAGGGTGGTTTATGTGTTTAAGCACGTGGTAGTGTGTGGCGCATTTTGTGTGTGTGTTCATATCCCCGTGTGTGGTGAGTAGAGTTGAGCGACCTTGACCTTTTTAGAGTCGAGCCGGGTTTTGCGAAACCCGACTATGTCCAAAGTCGGGTCGAGTGAAATCGGCCGATTATGACGTAAAGTCGGGATCGACCGAAACACGAAACCCAATGCAAGTCAATGGGGCAGCATAGTCGGCAGTGAGTGGGGGCCAGGAAAACACCTAGAGTGGCCATTTTAATGTCAAAACCATCCATTCTTCTTAATGAAGCTTGTCAAGCGTAATTTACCTTATAATAATTGGAAGGCATTTGAAATTGGGGGTCATTTGGCTAAAGTTGTGGGGGGTAGGGCTGGTTCAAGTAATTAGTGGGCCCAGGAAATCTGGACCACGTCACGGCAGTGGAGCAGGGAGAGGTAAGTATTTCAACTTTGCAAGTGCTGTGAACCTGAGCAAGCAGGGGGGGCCCACTCGTTGGCATTGGCACTGGCACAGGGCCCCTCAAAGTACAGCGGTGTGTTTGCACGGCGGGGGCGCCTCCCACCGGCAGCAACACTTTTGCGTACTATGAGAGGCCCTGTGCCAGTGACGTCGCCAACTAGTATTCCTCCCCCCACCTGATGAAGGAACCTGCACTTTCATCTGCACCTTCCTCTTTGTCCCCGTGTAAGGTGGTATGGTATGCGGGAAGAGCAACCTGACTTTCAGCAGGGTCACAATGTTGTTGTGTAGCGTGCACGGGGAATGTTGCGTTATGGGTCAATGTACCAGCAGACTCATCTATCACTGGCTGGGCAATGGGCACGATGAAGTGGAAACACAGATATAGGCCCAAAGAAGAAAGTGGGCTAAATGCAGTTCAAAATTGGTAACACAGGAATAACCAGGGGGCATTGCAGTGGAGGACAACTGGAATGAGAGGCTGACACAGAGAGTAGGGCCAAATCAGTAAGTAGTCGAAATGCAGTTCAAAATTGGCAACCGTAGTAAACAGGCGGCACAGCTTTGTTCAGTGGAGGAGAACAGCAAGGAGTGGCAGACACCGATAGTAGGCCCCAAACCAACTAGTACGCCAAATGCAGTTGTTCCATTTAACCACAATTTAATGAGAGCCTGAAGATAGAAGCTCAGGAAAGGCAACCTGGGGAACACCTTGGAGTGTAACACACCATCTCTCTCCACCCCATACCCATTTTGTATGGCCTAATGCAGTGTACTTTTCTACAACTACTAAACGAGAGTCGGAAGACCGAAGCAATGGCAAGGAAACCTGGGGAACACCTTAGAGTGTAACACACCCTCTCTCTACACCCCATACCCAATTTGAAGGCCTAATGCAGTGTAGTTTCCAAGAACTACTAAACGAGAGCCGGAAGATCGAAGCTCAGGAAAGGCAACCTGGGGAACACCTTGGAGTGTAACACACCCTCTCGCTACACCCCATACCCAATTTGAAGGCCTAATGCAGCGTAGTTTCCAACAACTACTAAACGAGAGCCGGAAGATCGAAGCTCAGGAAAGGCAACCTGGGGAACACCTTGGAGTGGAACACACCATCTCTCTACACCCCATACCCAATTTGAAGGCCTAATGCAGAGTAGTTTCCAAGAACTACTAAACGAGAGCCGGAAGATCGAAGCTCAGGAAAGGCAACCTGGGGAACACCTTGGAGTGTAACACAACGTCTCTCTACACGACGGAAGGGCTGATTCTTAGGAAGGAAGGCTGTTGGAAATAAGCATTGCGCGTCCGAGGGTGATTATATTCTTATTAGGTATATACTCACCCTCGGACGCGCCCTGCTTCTTTATTTGGAATGAATGTTTATTTGCAATGTGGTGTTGACTTTCTCTATTATTTTGGTAATTAATGATTTTATTATTTTCATTATTTTGCATCTTCTCGGCAATAATATAAAGAAGACGCGACAGGACAACACTCGGTGGATGCCATATGTGTGTTTTCAATTTAAAAAAACTTTCAGTTAACTACTTGCAGGAGAAAGTAATTGTAGCTGGTGGCCATTTTTAGTACTGTACCAGATTAGAGTTGTGTGTTTGTTTTTAATGTTAAAATGTCTGCATTTGATATCTCACCAGTATTTTCTTTTTTATAAGCAAAATACTTATTTTTATATTTTCTGATGTTGGTTCCAGGGGTACACGGCCAGCAGTGCCCTGGTCAGTGTAGTAGTAGTTGAAAGAATGGACCGCAGACAGGCATCGAAGGCCTAAAATAATAACACATGGCTGTAGGCAATTTTAAATTGGTTCCAGGGGTACACGGACAGCAGTGGTGTGGTCAGTGGAGGCCTAGTGGAAGGAGTGACCGCAGACAGGCATCGAAGGCCTAACATAACAAACTTGGGCTGGCTGTAGGCACTTTTAAATTGGTTCCAGGGGTACACGGGCAGCAGTGGTCTGGTCAGTGGAAGTCTAGTGGAAGGAGTGACCGCAGACAGGCATCGAAGGCCTAAAATAATAACACATGGCTGTAGGCAATTTTAAATTGGTTCCAGGGGTACACGGACAGCAGTGGTGTGGTCAGTGGAGGCCTAGTGGAAGGAGTGACCGCAGACAGGCATCGAAGGCCTAAAATAATAACACATGGCTGTAGGCAATTTTAAATTGGTTCCAGGGGTACACGGACAGCAGTGGTGTGGTCAGTGGAGGCCTAGTGGAAGGAGTGACCGCAGACAGGCATCGAAGGCCTAAAATAATAACACATGGCTGTAGGCAATTTTAAATTGGTTCCAGGGGTACACGGGCAGCAGTGACCTGGTCAGTGTAGTAGTAGTTGAAAGAATGGACCGCAGACAGGCATCGAAGGCCTAAAATAAAAAAATTGGGCTGGCTGTAGGCAATTTTAAATTGGTTCCAGGGGTACACGGCCAGCAGTGCCCTGGTCAGTGTAGTAGTAGTTGAAAGAATGGACCGCAGACAGGCATCGAAGGCCTAAAATAATAACACATGGCTGTAGGCAATTTTAAATTGGTTCCAGGGGTACACGGACAGCAGTGGTGTGGTCAGTGGAGGCCTAGTGGAAGGAGTGACCGCAGACAGGCATCGAAGGCCTAAAATAATAACACATGGCTGTAGGCAATTTTAAATTGGTTCCAGGGGTACACGGACAGCAGTGGTGTGGTCAGTGGAGGCCTAGTGGAAGGAGTGACCGCAGACAGGCATCGAAGGCCTAAAATAATAACACATGGCTGTAGGCAATTTTAAATTGGTTCCAGGGGTACACGGGCAGCAGTGACCTGGTCAGTGTAGTAGTAGTTGAAAGAATGGACCGCAGACAGGCATCGAAGGCCTAAAATAAAAAAATTGGGCTGGCTGTAGGCAATTTTAAATTGGTTCCAGGGGTACACGGCCAGCAGTGCCCTGGTCAGTGTAGTAGTAGTTGAAAGAATGGACCGCAGACAGGCATCGAAGGCCTAAAATAATAACACATGGCTGTAGGCAATTTTAAATTGGTTCCAGGGGTACACGGACAGCAGTGGTGTGGTCAGTGGAGGCCTAGTGGAAGGAGTGACCGCAGACAGGCATCGAAGGCCTAAAATAATAACACATGGCTGTAGGCAATTTTAAATTGGTTCCAGGGGTACACGGACAGCAGTGGTGTGGTCAGTGGAGGCCTAGTGGAAGGAGTGACCGCAGACAGGCATCGAAGGCCTAACATAACAAACTTGGGCTGGCTGTAGGCACTTTTAAATTGGTTCCAGGGGTACACGGGCAGCAGTGGTCTGGTCAGTGGAAGTCTAGTGGAAGGAGTGACCGCAGACAGGCATCGAAGGCCTAAAATAATAACACATGGCTGTAGGCAATTTTAAATTGGTTCCAGGGGTACACGGACAGCAGTGGTGTGGTCAGTGGAGGCCTAGTGGAAGGAGTGACCGCAGACAGGCATCGAAGGCCTAAAATAATAACACATGGCTGTAGGCAATTTTAAATTGGTTCCAGGGGTACACGGACAGCAGTGGTGTGGTCAGTGGAGGCCTAGTGGAAGGAGTGACCGCAGACAGGCATCGAAGGCCTAAAATAATAACACATGGCTGTAGGCAATTTTAAATTGGTTCCAGGGGTACACGGGCAGCAGTGACCTGGTCAGTGTAGTAGTAGTTGAAAGAATGGACCGCAGACAGGCATCGAAGGCCTAAAATAAAAAAATTGGGCTGGCTGTAGGCAATTTTAAATTGGTTCCAGGGGTACACGGCCAGCAGTGCCCTGGTCAGTGTAGTAGTAGTTGAAAGAATGGACCGCAGACAGGCATCGAAGGCCTAAAATAATAACACATGGCTGTAGGCAATTTTAAATTGGTTCCAGGGGTACACGGACAGCAGTGGTGTGGTCAGTGGAGGCCTAGTGGAAGGAGTGACCGCAGACAGGCATCGAAGGCCTAAAATAATAACACATGGCTGTAGGCAATTTTAAATTGGTTCCAGGGGTACACGGACAGCAGTGGTGTGGTCAGTGGAGGCCTAGTGGAAGGAGTGACCGCAGACAGGCATCGAAGGCCTAAAATAATAACACATGGCTGTAGGCAATTTTAAATTGGTTCCAGGGGTACACGGGCAGCAGTGACCTGGTCAGTGTAGTAGTAGTTGAAAGAATGGACCGCAGACAGGCATCGAAGGCCTAAAATAAAAAAATTGGGCTGGCTGTAGGCAATTTTAAATTGGTTCCAGGGGTACACGGCCAGCAGTGCCCTGGTCAGTGTAGTAGTAGTTGAAAGAATGGACCGCAGACAGGCATCGAAGGCCTAAAATAATAACACATGGCTGTAGGCAATTTTAAATTGGTTCCAGGGGTACACGGACAGCAGTGGTGTGGTCAGTGGAGGCCTAGTGGAAGGAGTGACCGCAGACAGGCATCGAAGGCCTAAAATAATAACACATGGCTGTAGGCAATTTTAAATTGGTTCCAGGGGTACACGGACAGCAGTGGTGTGGTCAGTGGAGGCCTAGTGGAAGGAGTGACCGCAGACAGGCATCGAAGGCCTAAAATAATAACACATGGCTGTAGGCAATTTTAAATTGGTTCCAGGGGTACACGGGCAGCAGTGACCTGGTCAGTGTAGTAGTAGTTGAAAGAATGGACCGCAGACAGGCATCGAAGGCCTAAAATAAAAAAATTGGGCTGGCTGTAGGCAATTTTAAATTGGTTCCAGGGGTACACGGGCAGCAGTGACCTGGTCAGTGTAGTAGTAGTTGAAAGAATGGACCGCAGACAGGCATCGAAGGCCTAACATAACAAACTTGGGCTGGCTGTAGGCACTTTTAAATTGGTTCCAGGGGTACACGGGCAGCAGTGACCTGGTCAGTGTAGTAGTAGTTGAAAGAATGGACCGCAGACAGGCATCGAAGGCCTAAAATAAAAAAATTGGGCTGGCTGTAGGCAATTTTAAATTGGTTCCAGGGGTACACGGGCAGCAGTGACCTGGTCAGTGTAGTAGTAGTTGAAAGAATGGACCGCAGACAGGCATCGAAGGCCTAAAATAAAAAAATTGGGCTGGCTGTAGGCAATTTTAAATTGGTTCCAGGGGTACACGGGCAGCAGTGACCTGGTCAGTGTAGTAGTAGTTGAAAGAATGGACCGCAGACAGGCATCGAAGGCCTAAAATAAAAAAATTGGGCTGGCTGTAGGCAATTTTAAATTGGTTCCAGGGGTACACGGGCAGCAGTGGTGTGGTCAGTGGAGGCCTAGTGGAAGGAGTGACCGCAGACAGGCATCGAAGGCCTAAAATAATAACACATGGCTGTAGGCAATTTTAAATTGGTTCCAGGGGTACACGGGCAGCAGTGACCTGGTCAGTGTAGTAGTAGTTGAAAGAATGGACCGCAGACAGGCATCGAAGGCCTAAAATAAAAAAATTGGGCTGGCTGTAGGCAATTTTAAATTGGTTCCAGGGGTACACGGGCAGCAGTGACCTGGTCAGTGTAGTAGTAGTTGAAAGAATGGACCGCAGACAGGCATCGAAGGCCTAACATAACAAACTTGGGCTGGCTGTAGGCACTTTTAAATTGGTTCCAGGGGTACACGGGCAGCAGTGACCTGGTCAGTGTAGTAGTAGTTGAAAGAATGGACCGCAGACAGGCATCGAAGGCCTAAAATAAAAAAATTGGGCTGGCTGTAGGCAATTTTAAATTGGTTCCAGGGGTACACGGGCAGCAGTGACCTGGTCAGTGTAGTAGTAGTTGAAAGAATGGACCGCAGACAGGCATCGAAGGCCTAAAATAAAAAAATTGGGCTGGCTGTAGGCAATTTTAAATTGGTTCCAGGGGTACACGGGCAGCAGTGGTGTGGTCAGTGGAGGCCTAGTGGAAGGAGTGACCGCAGACAGGCATCGAAGGCCTAAAATAATAACACATGGCTGTAGGCAATTTTAAATTGGTTCCAGGGGTACACGGGCAGCAGTGACCTGGTCAGTGTAGTAGTAGTTGAAAGAATGGACCGCAGACAGGCATCGAAGGCCTAAAATAAAAAAATTGGGCTGGCTGTAGGCAATTTTAAATTGGTTCCAGGGGTACACGGGCAGCAGTGACCTGGTCAGTGTAGTAGTAGTTGAAAGAATGGACCGCAGACAGGCATCGAAGGCCTAAAATAAAAAAATTGGGCTGGCTGTAGGCAATTTTAAATTGGTTCCAGGGGTACACGGGCAGCAGTGACCTGGTCAGTGTAGTAGTAGTTGAAAGAATGGACCGCAGACAGGCATCGAAGGCCTAAAATAAAAAAATTGGGCTGGCTGTAGGCAATTTTAAATTGGTTCCAGGGGTACACGGGCAGCAGTGGTGTGGTCAGTGGAGGCCTAGTGGAAGGAGTGACCGCAGACAGGCATCGAAGGCCTAAAATAATAACACATGGCTGTAGGCACTTTTAAATTGGTTCCAGGGGTACACGGGCAGCAGTGGTCTGGTCAGTGGAAGTCTAGTGGAAGGAGTGACCGCAGACAGGCTTCGAAGGCCTAACATAACAAAATTGGGCTGGCTGTAGGCACTTTAAATTGGTTCCAGGGGTACATGGGCAGCAGTGTATGGTCAGTGGAAGTCTAGTGGAAGGAGTGACGGCAGACAGTCTTCGAAGGCCTAACATAACAAAATTGGGCTGACTGTAGGCACTTTTAAATTGGTTCCAGGGTAACACGGCCAGCAGTGGCCTGGTCAGTGTAGTAGTTGTAGAAAGAAGGGACCGCAGACAGGCTTCGAAGGCCTAACATAACAAAAATGTCAAAACAATGGTATTGTCAGTGCCAGGCATTGAAGGATGTCAGCGGCTAGACTACACATTGGTGAAGCTGTGAGAGATAATTTTGCTAGTGGTAGAGCACTGTTTGAGCTGGGGGGGGGAACTGTCTTGTGGCCGGCGGTACAGGCACAGGGCCCCTCATATTACAACGGTGTGTCTGACGTTGGGTGCGCACCACCACCGCCAGAGACACTTTATTGTACTATGAGGGACCCAGTGGCAGTGCCGTCGACCAAAAGCGGCCACACCCACCTCTTCAGACAAACAGCACTC
The DNA here is from genome assembly GCF_032444005.1 of Ranitomeya imitator. Lineage (NCBI taxonomy): Eukaryota > Metazoa > Chordata > Amphibia > Anura > Dendrobatidae > Ranitomeya > Ranitomeya imitator. Next base: position 735,415,371 of record NC_091283.1, read on the forward strand.
TCAAGGGTCCAAGCGCAAAGTGGCGATAGCACGGCCCCGTGTGGGGAGTTTGGCCATTTCGTGAGGTGGAAACATGTCGTATGCTGGACAATCAGGTGAAGAAAATTACGAGATTGGAAAAGTCATTCAGAATAGTCCACAGGCAAGACCTTTTCATAGGAAAGCTAGGTGTCAGCCGGGCAGGGTGGGGCAAAAGATTTTGAAATCCAGTTGTGGTTCATTTTAATGAAGGTTAGATCATCTACATTTTGGGTAGCCAGACGAGTCCTTTTTTCTGTTAGTATTGAACCTGCAGCACTGAATACTCTTTCTGATAGGACACTAGCTGCCGGGCAAGCAAGCTCCTGCAATGCATATTCTGCCAATTCTGGCCAGGTGTCTAATTTGGATGCCCAGTAATCAAATGGGAATGACGGTTGAGGGAGAACGTCGATAAGGGATGAAAAATAGTTTGTAACCATACTGGACAAATGTTGTCTCCTGTCACTTTGAATTGATGCTGCAGTACCTGTCCTGTCTGCGGTCATAGAAAAATCACTCCACAACCTGGTCAGAAAACCCCTCTGTCCAACGCCACTTCTGATTTCTGCCCCTCTAACACCTCTGGTCTGCTGGCCCCTGGAGCTCGTGTGAGAACGATCACGGGCGCTGTGTGCAGGGAATGCCAGAAGCAAACGGTCAACAAGAGTTGATTGTTTTGTTGCTAATATTAGTTCCAAGTTCTCATGTGGCATAATATTTTGCAATTTGCCTTTATAGCGAGGATCAAGGAGGCAGGCCAACCAGTAATCGTCATCGTTCATCATTTTTGTAATGCGTGTGTCCCTTTTGAGGATACGCAAGGCATAATCCGCCATGTGGGCCAAAGTTCCCGTTGTCAAATCTGCGGTTGTGCTTGGTTGAGGGGCAGTTGCAGGCAAATCTACGTCACTTGTGTCCCTCAAAAAACCAGAACCCGGCCTTGCCACGCCACCAATTTCCCGTGCCCCCGGGAAAGCTTCCTCATTAAAAATATACTCATCCCCATCATCCTCCTCATCCTCCACCTCCTCTTCGCCCGGTACCTCGTCATGTACACTGCCCTGACCAGACAATCGCTGACTGTCATCAAGGCTTTCCTCTTCCTCTGGTGCAGACGCCTGATCCTTTATGTGCGTCAAACTTTGCATCAGCAGACGCATTAGGGGGATGCTCATGCTTATTATGGCGTTGTCTGCACTAACCAGCCGTGTGCATTCCTCAAAACACTGAAGGACTTGACACATGTCTTGAATCTTCGACCACTGCACACCTGACAACTCCATGTCTGCCATCCTACTGCCTGCCCGTGTATGTGTATCCTCCCACAAAAACATAACAGCCCGCCTCTGTTCGCACAGTCTCTGAAGCATGTGCAGTGTTGAGTTCCACCTTGTTGCAACGTCTATGATTAGGCGATGCTGGGGAAGGTTCAAAGAACGCTGATAGGTCTGCATACGGCTGGAGTGTACAGGCGAACGGCGGATATGTGCGCAAAGTCCACGCACTTTGAGGAGCAGGTCGGATAACCCCGGATAACTTTTCAGGAAGCACTGCACCACCAGGTTTAAGGTGTGAGCCAGGCAAGGAATGTGTTTCAGTTGGGAAAGGGAGATGGCAGCCATGAAATTCCTTCCGTTATCACTCACTACCTTGCCTGCCTCAAGATCTACAGTGCCCAGCCACGACTGCGTTTCTTGCTGCAAGAACTCGGACAGAACTTCCGCGGTGTGTCTATTGTCGCCCAAACACTTCATAGCCAATACAGCCTGCTGACGTATGCCAGTAGCTGCCCCATAATGGGAGACCTGGTGTGCAACAGTGGCAGGTGCGGATGGAGTGTTTGTGCGACTGCGGTCTGTGGACGAGCTCTTGCTTCTGCAGGAGGACGAGGAGGAGGAGGAGGAGGGGGTGCGAACGGCTACAGACAACTGTTTACTAGACCGTGGGCTAGGCAGAACTGTCCCAAACTTGCTGTCCCCTGTGGACCCTGAATCCACCACATTTACCCAGTGTGCCGTGATGGACACGTAACGTCCCTGGCCATGCCTACTGGTCCATGCATCTGTTGTCAGGTGCACCTTTGTGCTCACAGATTGCCTGAGTGCATGGACGATGCGCTCTTTAACATGCTGGTGGAGGGCTGGGATGGCTTTTCTGGAAAAAAAGTGTCGACTGGGTAGCTCGTAGCGTGGTACAGCGTAGTCCATCAGGTCTTTGAAAGCTTCGCTTTCAACTAACCGGTAGGGCATCATCTCTAACGAGATTAGTCTAGCTATGTGGGCGTTCAAACCCTGTGTACGCGGATGCGAGGCTAAGTATTTCCTTTTTCTAACCATAGTCTCATGTAGGGTGAGCTGGACTGGAGAGCTGGAGATCGTGGAACTAGCGGGGGTGCCGGTGGACATGGCAGACTGAGAGACGGTGGGAGATGGTATTGTTGCCGCCGGTGCCCTAGATGCAGTGTTTCCTACTACGAAACTGGTGATTCCCTGACCCTGACTGCTTTGGCCTGGCAAAGATACCTGCACAGATACAGCAGGTGGTGCGCTAAATGGTGGTCCTACACTGCCGGAAGGGATGTTGCGTTGATGACTAGCTTCATTGGCCGAGGGTGCAACAACCTTAAGGGACGTTTGGTAGTTAGTCCAAGCTTTCAAATGCATGGTGGTTAAATGTCTATGCATGCAACTAGTATTGAGACTTTTCAGATTCTGACCTCTGCTTAAGGAAGTAGAACATTTTTGACAGATGACTTTGCGCTGATCAATTGGATGTTGTTTAAAAAAATGCCAGACTGCACTCTTTCTAGCATCGGATACCTTTTCAGGCATTGCAGACTGAGCTTTAACCGGATGGCCACGCTGTCCTCCACCAGGTTTTGGCTTTGCCACGCGTTTTGGGCAAGATACGGGCCCGGCAGATGGAACCTGTGGCGATGTTGATGCCTGCTGCGGCCCCTCCTCCTCCTCTGCTTCAGAACTGCTGCCGCCTGCACCCTGTTCCCCCAATGGCTGCCAATCGGGGTCAAGAACTGGGTCATCTAATAACTCTTCTTGTACCTCCTGCGCAACTTCGTCTGTGTCACCGTGTCGTTCGGTGGTATAGCGTTCGTGATGGGGCAACATAGTCTCATCAGGGTCTGATTCTTGATCAGCACCCTGCGAGGGCAATGTTGTGGTCTGAGTCAAAGGACCAGCATAGTAGTCTGGCTGTGGCTGTGCGTCAGTGCACTCCATGTCAGATTCAATTTGTAATGGGCATGGACTGTTAACTGCTTCACTTTCTAAGCCAGGGACGGTATGTGTAAAGAGCTCCATGGAGTAACCCGTTGTGTCGCCTGCTGCATTCTTCTCTGTTGTTGTTTTTGCTGAAGAGGACAAGGAAGTGACTTGTCCCTGACCGTGAACATCCACTAACGACGCGCTGCTTTTACTTTTACCAGTTTCACGAGATGAGGCAAAAGAGCTAGAGGCTGAGTCAGCAAGATAAGCCAAAACTTGCTCTTGCTGCTCCGGCTTTAAAAGCGGTTTTCCTAATCCCAGAAAAGGGAGCGTTCGAGGCCTTGTGTAGCCGGACGACGAACCTGGCTCCACAGCTCCAGACTTAGGTGCAATATTTTTTCCCCCACGACCACCTGATGCTCCACCACTACCACTACCCTCATTACCAGCTGACAATGAACGCCCCCGGCCACGACCTCTTCCACTAGACTTCCTCATTGTTTTAAAAACGTAACCAAACTAACGTTATTTGTTGCAGTCACACAACTTACACGGTGAGCTATAACTTCAGTATGATTTAGCTACCCCTTTACAGGTTGGTGAGACCACAGCGAAAATCAGGCCCAATGTTACACACTCTTTTTTTGGTGGCTGCAAATTAGAGAGATGCCCCACACGCAGGACTGTCACTGAAGCACAAATGTTAATATTAATGTCACACTATTATTTTTTTTTTATTTTTATTTTTTTCAGGAACACTTTAGAAACCCCCCAAAAAAAAAAAAATAGATTTTTGCAGGGAGAATTTAGAAAACAAATGTAACAAACTATATGCTTTCTATGGGCCACTGAGTGAGAGATGACGCACACAGGAATCAGGAGTGGCACACAAGCCCAGAGGCCAATATTTTTCTACCAATGATTGATGGAGTTATTTTCTCTGGTAGATTTTGGAACCCAAATCAAGGAAAAAAAATGTAGGCTTTCTATGGACCACAATTGGAGAGAGAGAGAGAGAGAGATGGCACACCCAGGAGTCAAGACTGGCACACAAGCAGAAAGGCCAATATTAATCTCCCACTGTTTTTTTTGGTTGTTTTTTTTTTTTTTTTTTTCAGGGAGACTTTAGAAAAAAAAATAATAAAAAAAATATGATTTTATCAGGAAGAATTTAGAAACCAAATAAAATAAAATGATTTTTTCAGGGAGAATTTAGAAAACAAATAAAACCAAAAATAGGCGTTCTATGGCCCACTGACTGAGAGATGACGCACCCAGGAGTCAAGACTGGCACACAAGCAGAAAGGCCAATATTAATCTCCCACTGTTTTTTTTGGTTGTTTTTTTTTTTTTTTTTTTCAGGGAGACTTTAGAAAAAAAAATAATAAAAAAAATATGATTTTATCAGGAAGAATTTAGAAACCAAATAAAATAAAATGATTTTTTCAGGGAGAATTTAGAAAACAAATAAAACCAAAAATAGGCGTTCTATGGCCCACTGACTGAGAGATGACGCACCCAGGAGTCAAGACTGGCACACAAGCAGAAAGGCCAATATTAATCTCCCACTGTTTTTTTTGGTTGTTTTTTTTTTTTTTTTTTTCAGGGAGACTTTAGAAAAAAAAATAATAAAAAAAATATGATTTTATCAGGAAGAATTTAGAAACCAAATAAAATAAAATGATTTTTTCAGGGAGAATTTAGAAAACAAATAAAACCAAAAATAGGCGTTCTATGGCCCACTGACTGAGAGAGAGAGAGAGATGGAACGCTTAGTACTGGCACACAAGCCCAAAGGGCAATATTAATCTCCCTTTTTTTTTCCAGGGAGAATTTCTGAAACCCAAAAAAAAAATAAAATAGGCTTTCTATGGCCCACTATTTGTGAGAGAGATGGGACGCTCAGGACTGGCACAGATGGCACGCTCAGGACTGGCACAGAAGCCCAGAGGCCAATATTAATCTCCCTTTTTTTCTGGGAGAATTTATAAAACCAAAAAAATATTTAAATAGGCTTTCTATGGCCCACTATTTGTGAGAGAGATGGCACGCTCAGGACTGGCACAGATGGCACGCTCACAACTGGCACAGAAGCCCAGAGGCCAATATTAATCTCCCTTTTTTTCTGGGAGAATTTATAAAACCAAAAAAATATTTAAATAGGCTTTCTATGGCCCACTATTTGTGAGAGAGATGGCACGCTCAGGACTGGCACAGATGGCACGCTCACAACTGGCACACAAGCCCAGAGGCCAATATTAATCTCCCTTTTTTCAGGGAAAATTTATAAAACCAAAAAAAAAATTAAATAGGCTTTCTATGGCCCACTATTTGTGAGAGAGATGGCACGCTCAGGACTGGCACAGATGGCACGCTCACAACTGGCACACAAGCCCAGAGGCCAATATTAATCTCCCTTTTTTCAGGGAAAATTTATAAAACCAAAAAAAAAATTAAATAGGCTTTCTATGGCCCACTATTTGTGAGAGAGATGGGACGCTCAGGACTGGCACAGATGGCACGCTCAGGACTGGCACAGAAGCCCAGAGGCCAATATTAATCTCCCTTTTTTTCAGGGAGAATTTATAAAACCCAAAAAAAAATAAAATAGGCTTTCTATGGCCCACTATTTGTGAGAGAGATGGCACACTCAGGACTGGCACACAAGCCCAAAGGCCAATATTAATCTCCCACTGTATTTTTATCAGGGAGAATTTATACACCCCACAAAAAAAAATACAGAAAAATGAAAAGGCTTTCTATGGCCCACTATGTGAGAGAGATGGCACACACAGGGATGGCACTCTAGCAGAAATGCCAAATTGCCAATCTTAATCTCCCACCAAAAAAAAAAAAAAAAAAAAAACAGGGAATGTCCTACAATTACTATCTCCCTGCCTGCAGTAATCTCAGCCAGGTATGGCAGGCAGCTACTATCTCCCTGCCTGCAGTAATCTCAGCCAGGTATGGCAGGCAGCAATAAGGAGTGGACTGATGCACAAATGAAATAAAAAGTGTGGACAAACAAAAAAGATAGCTGTGCAGAAAGGAAGGAACAAGAGGATTTGTGCTTTGAAAAAAGCAGTTGGTTTGCACAGCGGCGTACACACAGCAATGCAGCTATCAGGGAGCCTTCTAGGGCAGCCCAATGAGCTACAGCGCTGAGGGGAAAAAAAAAAAAAAAAAAAATTCCACTGTCCCTGCACACCGAGGGTGGTGTTGGACAGTGCAAATCGCTGCAGCACAAGCGGTTTTGTGGTTAATGGACCCTGCCTAACGCTATCCCTGCTTCTGACAAAGCGGCAGCAACCTCTCCCTAAGCTCAGATCAGCAGCAGTAAGATGGCGGTCGGCGGGAACGCCTCTTTATAGCCCCTGTGACGTCGCAGACAGCAAGCCAATCACTGCAATGCCCTTCTCTAAGATGGTGGGGACCAGGACCTATGTCATCACGCTGCCCACACTCTGCGTTTACCTTCATTGGCTGAGAAATGGCGCTTTTCGCGTCATTGAAACGCGACTTTGGCGCGAAAGTCGCGTACCGCATGGCCGACCCCGCACAGGGGTCGGATCGGGTTTCATGAAACCCCGACTTAGCCAAAAGTCGGCGACTTTTGAAAATGTTCGACCCGTTTCGCTCAACCCTAGTGGTGAGTATCTCATGTCGGGGCCCCAACTTAGCAACTGTACGGTATATACTCTTTGGCGCCATCGCTCTCATTCTTTAAGTCCCCCTTGTTCACATCTGGCAGCTGTCAATTTGCCTCCAACACTTTTCCTTTCACTTTTCCCCATTATGTAGCTAGGGGAAAAATAGTTTAGTGAATTGGAAAGCGCGGAGTTAAAATTTCACCTCACAATATAGCCTATGACGCTCTCAGGGTCCAGACGTGTGACTGTGCAAAATTTTGTTTCTGTAGCTGCGAGACCTCCAACACTTTTCCTTTCACTTTTTTCCCCTTTATGTAGATAGGGGCAAAATTGTTTGGTGAATTGGAAAGCGCGGGGTTAAAATTTCACCTCACAATATAGCCTATGACGCTCTCAGGGTCCAGACGTGTGACTGTGCAAACTATTGTTGCTGTAGCTGCGACACTTCCAACACTTTTCTTTTCACTTTTTTCCCCATTATGTAGATAGGGGCAAAATTGTTTGGTGAATTGGAACGCGCGGGGTTAAAATTTCGCCTCACAACATAGCCTATGACGCTCTTGGGGTCCAGACGTGTGACTGTGCAAAATTTTGTGGCTGTAGCTGCGACGGTGCAGATGCCAATCCCGGACATACACACATACACACACACACACATACACACATTCAGCTTTATATAGTAGATATATATATATATATATATATATTTATATTTACTTCAGCGCGATATAGCAGAAAAGCCGGTAATTCAATTGCCGGCTTTTCATTTCTCCTTCCTAAACCCGACATGATATGAGACATGGTTTACATACAGTAAACCATGTCATATTCCCATTATTTTTGCATATTACACACTACTAATGTTAGTAGTGTGTATGTGCAAAATTTGGGCGCTGTAGCTATTAAATTTAAGCGTTAAATCGTGGAAAAAATTGGCGTGGGCTCCCGCACAATTTTCTCCGCCAGAGTGGTAAAGCCAGTGACTGAGGGTACATATTAATAGCCTAGAGAGGGTCCACAGTTATTGGCCCCCCTGGCTAAAAACATCTGCCCCCAGCCACCCCAGAAAAAGCACATCTGGAAGATGCGCCTATTCTGGCACTTGGCCACTCTCTTCCCACTCCTGTGTAGCGGTGGGATATGGGGTAATGAAGGGTTAATGTCACCTTGCTATTGCAAGGTGACATTTAGCCAGATTAATAATGGAGAGGAGTCAATTATGACACCTATCTATTATTAATCCAATAGTATGAAATGGTTAAAAAAACACACACACAATATTGCAAAGTATTTTAATGAAATAAACACACAGGTTGTTGTAATATTTTATTCCACTCTCAATCCACCTGAAGACCCTCGACACTGCCTCATACAGCTGTATCCATTGTTCTAAATTGCGGTGGAGTTACAAAAACACACTGAAGACTTAGGCCAACCTACAGCAGCACATACCACCTCTTCAGCTCGTGTTGTTGCCTCTTCCTCCAGCTCACATACTGCTGGTTCGGCTTCCTCCCAGGATCGCCATGGAAGAACCTCTGGCACTGTTGTCCAGAGACCCAGTGTAATTCCACCCACAGCACCACGTTCCCAGTCATCCTCACACTCCCTGCCCAGTCTACAGCCATCAGTAGCACAGGTAGGGGAGAAAAGGTGGCCATTCTCGGCAAACCACCCACGAGCACAGGCTCTGAATGCAGGCATTGCAAAACTTCTGTCACTTGAAATGCTCTCATTCAGGCTGGTGGAGACTGACAGCTTCCGTAACCTGATGGCATTGGCAGTCCCACAATACAATGTGCCCAGCCGCTTTTAATTCAGCAGGCAAGCCATCCCTGCCCTGCAAAAGCATGTGGAGAGAAACATCAAACATGCGCTACTAAACGCCGTTAGTAGCAAGGTCCACCTCACCACCGATGCGTGGACCAGTCACCATGGACAGGGACGATACCTTTCCCTCACTGCCCATTGGGTCAATGTTGTGGAGCCAGGTACAGACATGGCGAGTGGCGCTGTACGTCTACTGCCAACGCCAAGGATTGCAGGAATCCAGTCTGTGCACATTGACTCCTCCTCATACTCCAGTTTCTCAGAATCATCGCTGCAGGAGCAGTCACGGTCTACCTCCACCTTGACCCGTGAACGCTTACCTGTTACAACCGATATGAGCACAGCTGTGGCCAAACGTCAACAGGCCGTACTTAAATTAATTTCCTTGGGGAATCGAAGCCACACAGCGCAGGAGCTCTGGAATGCCATCAATCAGGAGAGCGACGTGTGGTTTGTGCCAGTGAATCTCCAGCCAGGCATGGTAGTGTGTGACAATGGCCGAAATCTGGTGGCAGCTCTGGGCCTTGGCAACCTCACTCACATCCCATGTCTGGCACATGTGCTCAACTTGGTTGTGCAGAGTTTTCTGAGGGACTATCCGGATCTTGATGCACTGCTGCACAAGGTCCGCCTTGAATGTGCTCACTTGCGGTGTTCCAGCATGGCCAGATCGCGCATTGCAACTCTGCAGTGCCGATTCCGTCTTCCAGGACATCGCATCATATGTGACCTCCCCACCAGGTGGAATTCCACGTTACTTATGTTGGAGCGGTTGTGTGAGCAGCAGCCAGCAGTAATGGAGTACCAGCTGCATCAGGTGCAAAAAAAGTCACAGTGCGTGCCGTTCAGACTTCACAACCACTGAGTGGGCCACTATGAAGGACATCTGCCAGGTTTTGTGGGCCTTCGATGAATCCACGCGGATGGCGAGTGCAGAGGATGCACTAGTCAGCATGACTCTCCCCCTTATCTGCCTGCTTGAAAGAACCCTGCAAGCGCTAAGGGATGAGGTGGTGGAAGAGGTTGAGGATGAGGAGTCAGAAATGCCATCGGTTTCTGGACAGTCTGCGCGACGTGGTTCCTCACAAAGGACTAGGCAGGGGACCTTTTGTGAGAAGGATGAGGAGGAGTCAATGGAGGAGGAAGACATCTTTCCAGAGGAGGGAGTTACACAAATCTCCAGTAGTCAGTATGTAGAGCGAGGGTGGGGTGATGCAGAGCAGGCAGACATTACGCCTCAAGCAGGGGGCAGCATTTCTTGGCCAGTTGCCAGTCTGCAGCACATGGTTGATTTCATGCTGCAGTGCCTGATAAACGACCGACGCATCGCCCACATTCTTACCATGGCTGATTATTGGGTGTACACCCTCCTCGATCCGCGCTACAGGGACAATTTGCAAACCCTTATACCACCATTGCAGTGGGAGCGTAAAATGCGGCTGTACCAAGACACACTGGTGCAGTCCATCATCTTGTCCAGTCCAATCGAGAGAAGTGCTGCATCTGCTACTGCTAGTGCTTTACAAAGCAGCTCTGTGCATAGAGGCAGTGGAGGAATCTCTGAACAAAGAGGGAGCAGAAGCAGTGGCTCAGCACAAGTCAAGACCAGTCTGTTCCAACAGTGGCAAAGTTTTGTGTGCCCGCCACAAATGTCTACACCATCACTAACGGATCCAGTCAGCAGGAGGCCACGTTTCCGTCAGATGGTGACAGACTACATGTCTTGCACTCTCAGCGTACTCCCAGATGGCTCTTCCCTCTTCAAAGTTTGGGTCTCTAAGCTGGATACATGGCCAGAGCTTAGCCAGAGCTTAGCCAGTATGCATTGGAGGTGCTGGCTTCCCCTGCTGCCAGTGTATTATCGGACCGTATCTTTAGTGCTGCAGGTGGTGTACTAACAGACCGTCACATGCGACTATCCTCCGATAACGTTGACTGGCTTACTTTCTTGAAAATGAACAAGGCCTGGATCTGACAGTAATTTGCCACTCCTCTTACCGATTAAATAATTGGTTGCCAACAGTATCCAGGTCTCCTGCTGTGTTCATGTTTCAACCACCTGAACGTTAATCCCTGGGCTCCAACACCGCCAGTTGCTGCCCAGAAGTGCCGGCTGCACAGACAACACATGACCCAGTGTTATTGGGTTTCAGTAACATCCGCTGATTCCCTGCTGTGTATCCGGCAACGTGTCCAGCGTCCGCCATGCTGGCACTACAACAGCAATTAAAGGGAACCTGTCCCCCCCAGGCGTTTGTAACTGAAAGAGCCACCTTGTGTAGCACTAATGCTGCACAAGGAACAGGTGGCTCTTTTAGTTATGCTTCTTGCACATGCTGCACTTAACACTTATAAAATATGTGTCCCCTCATACCGTGAAACCGTCCCGCAGGTGGGACTTTCCTTTGCAATGAGACGCAGCACAGCTGGCATTCTTACCGCCATGGTGCCGAGTGCCACCTCCTCAGCGTTGTTTGCATCTGTCCCGGAATCTGCACTGTTATGTTTAACCTTGGGCATGCACAGTTAGCGCTGCCCATCTTCTGACATCATTTGATGTCATGCTGGTTGTGCCTGTTCGGCTGCGCTGCCGGAGATCACGCCACGCAGTGTCTTCTGATTTAGTCACACTGTGGGGCTGGGATTCCTGGGCATGCACAGTGCATACCTTCGCCTCTCACTCTTCTCCCTCCGCCTTCTACAGACAGTGTGGCGTCAGCTGATCCCAATTCACATGCCACGGCCATAACGCCGCACTGCACTGCGCATGCCCAGGAATCCCAGCCCTGCAGTGGGACTAAATCTGAAGACACTGCGAGGCGGTTAATCGGGTGGCGCGGCCACACAGGCACAGTTAGCATGACACCGAATGATGTTAGAAGACGGGCAGCGCTAACTGCGCATGGCCAAGGTTTAACATAACAGCGCGGGCTCCATGACAGATTCAAGCAACGCTGATGAGGTGGTGCCCTGCGGCATGGGGGTATGAATGCCGGCTGTGCTTGGTCTCATCAAGATGGAAAGTAACACCTCTGGTTCACTTTCAACTTGATCCAATTAGGCCTCCGCCTACACTCTGCTCCTCCTGCTGTCCCTGGGCGCTAACACCGCCAGTTGGTGCCTGGAAGTGCTGGCTGCACAGTTAAAACTTGCTGCCGTGTTATTAGGTTTCAGTAATGTCAGCTGATTCCCAGCTGTGTATCTGGCAAAACCTCATATCTGCTCCTCCTGCTGTCCCTGGGCTCTAACACTGCCAGTTGGTGCCTGGAAGTGCTGTCCGCACAGTCCACAGTCGCTCCTCTGTTATTGGGGTTCAGTAACGTCAGCTGTTCCCCAGCTGTGTGTGTGGCAATGCTTCATATCTGCTCCTCCTGCTGTCCCTGGGCTCTAACACCAACAGTTGGTGCCTGGAAGTGCTGGCTGCACAGTCAACACTTGCTGCCATGTTATTGGGTTTCAGTAACGTCAGCTAATTCCCAGCTGTGTATCTGGCAAAACATCACATCAGCTCCTCCTGCTGTCCCTTGGCTCTAACACTGCCAGTTGGTGCCTGGAAGTGCTGTCCGCACAGTCAACAGTCGCTCCTCTGTTATTGGGGTTCAGTAACGTCAGCTGATCCCCAGCTGTGTGTGTGGCAATACCTCATATCTGCTCCTCCTGCTGTCCTTGGGCTCTAACACCGCCAGTTGGTGTCTGGAAGTGCTGGCTGCACAGTTAACACTTGCTGCCGTGTTATTGGGTTTCAGTAACATCAGCTGATTTCCAGCTGTGTATCTGGCAAAACCTCCTATCTGCTCCTCCTGCTGTCCCTGGGCTTCAACACTGTAAGTTGTTGCCCGGAAGTGCTGGGTGCACAGAAAAAAACAGTAGCTCATGTGTCAGTGGGGTTCAGTAACGCCAGCTGTTCCCCTGCTGTGTAGCCGGCAACGTGTCCAGCAAAAGCCACGCTGGCACAATAACAGACATTTACCTTCCTCCAGTGCAGGCTTCGGCCTACACTCTGCTCCCCCTGGATTCCCTGGGCTTCAACACTGTTAGTTGTTGCCCGGAAGTGCTGGCTGCACAGAAAAAAACACTCGCTCATGTGTCAGTGGGGTGTAGCAACGCCAGCTGTTCCCCTGCTGTGTAGCCGGCAACGTGTCCAGCAAAAGCCACCCTGGCACAATAACAGACATTTATTTACCTCCAGTGCAGGCTTCGGCCTACACTCTGCTCCTCCTGGATTCCCTGGGCTTCAACACTGTTAGTTGTTGTCCGGAAGTGCTGGCTGCACAGAAAAAAACACTCGCTCATGTGTCAGTGGGGTGCAGCAACGCCAGCTGTTCCCCTGCTGTGTAGCTGGCAACTTGTCCAGCAAAAGCCACGCTGGCACAATAACAGACATTTATATGCCTCCAGTGCAGGCTTCAGCCTACACTCTGCTCCTCCTGGATTCCCTGGGCTTCAACACTGTCAGTTGTTGCCCGGAAGTGCTGGCTGCACAGAAAAAAACACTCACTCATGTGTCATTCGGGTTCAGCAATGCCAGCTGTTCCCCTGCTGTGTAGCCGGCAACGTGTCCAGCAAAAGCCACGCTGGCACAATAACAGACATTTACTTACCTCCAGTGCAGGCTTCGGCCTACACTCTGCTCCTCCTGGATTCCCTGGGCTTCAACACTGTTAGTTGTTGCCCGGAAGTGCTGGCTGCACAGAGAAAAACACTCGCTCATGTGTCAGTGGGGTTCAGTAACGCCAGCTGTTCCCCTGCTGTGTAGCCGGCAATGTGTCCAGCAAAAGCCAAGCTGGCACTACAACAACAATTAAAGGGACCCGGCCCCCCCATCTTGTGCACTAATGCTGCACAAGGAACAGGTGGCTCTTTTAGTTATGCTCCTTGCAGACGCTGCACTTAACACTTATAAAATATGTGTCCCCTCATACCTTGAAACCGTCCCGGAGGTGGGATTTTCCTTCGCAATGAGACGCAGCACGGCCAGCATTCATGCCCCCATGGCGCCAAGCGCAGCCACCTCAGCGTTGTTTGAATCTGTCCCGGAGCCTGCGCTGTTATATTTAACCTTGGCCATGCGCTGTTAGCACTGCCCTTCTTCTGATATCATTTGATGTCAGGCTGACTGCACCTGTGCGCACGCGCTGCACGAGATCCCGCCCCGCAGTGTCTTCTGATTTTGTCACACTGCAGGCCTGGGATTCATGGGCATGCTCAGTGCATATTTTCAACTCCTACTCATCTGCTTCCGCCTTCTTCAGACTGTGCGGCGTCACGGCCGTGGCATGTGATTATGGATCAGCTGATGCCGCACACTCATAAGAGGGCAGATGGAGAGGAGTGAGAGGCGAAGATATGCACTGCGCATGGCCATGAATCTCAGGCCCACAGTGTGACTAAATCAGAAGACACTACGGGCAGTGATCTCTGGCAGCGCGCCCGGACAGGCGCAGTCAGCCTGACACCAAATGATGTCAGAAGATGGGCAGCGCTAACAGCGCATGGCCAAGGTTTAACATAACAGCGCAGGCTCCGTGACAGATTCAAACAACGCTGAGGAGGCGGTGCCCGGCGCCAAGGGGGCCTGAATGCCGGCTGTGCTGCGTCTCATTACGAAGGAAAGTCCCACCTCCGGGATGGTTTCTTGGTATCAGGGGACACATTTTATAAGTGTTTAGTTCTGCATGTGCAAGGAGCATAACTAAAAGAGCCACCTTTTCCTTGTGCAGTGTTAGTGCTGTACAAGGTGGCTTTTTAAGTTGCTAACGTTTGGGGGGGTTAAAGGTTCCCTTTCAACTTGCTCCAATTAGGCCTCAGCCTACACTCTGTCATGTAATCCCTGGGCTCCAACACTCCCAGTTGCTGCTCAGAAGTGTCTTTAGCACGGGTACTCCCACCTGCCCAGCCTGGATCCAGCACGCCAGCTGTTTCTGGGTAGTGTCAAGGTCACTTATCCTAGAAAACGTTGTCCTGTCGCGTTGTGGTCGGGTTAGCCGACTCCATGGTGCCTGCAGTATAGGTGCTTTCTATGTGGGCTGTGGGAAGTGGCAATCAAGGCTGGTTCTGTAGTGCCAATAGGACAAACTCCCCCTGTGGGACTGTTGGTTATCGGTAACTGCGGCTGGATTGCGGCCTACCTATTTTTTCTCTTACTGTGGACCTTCTGCCGCCTGAGTTCCAGCACCGTTAGCTGGTTCTTGGCAACACAATCTTATCTAGGTCCCCCTGTTTTTAGCACCGTCAGCTGGTTCCTGGCAGAGCCTTTGGCTTAGGTGCCTCCTTCTGGGTATCCGAGTTCCACCAACGTCAGGTGGTCCTTGGTAGTGCTTGGTGGCACGGGTACCTCCTGCTTAGTAACCGGGTTCCAGTACCGTCAGCTGGTCCTCGGTCGTGCCATTGGCTCATCTACCTTCGGGTAGCCATCCGGCTTCCAGTACCGTCAGCTGGTTCTCGGCAAGGTCTTTTGCTCTTTTACCTTCTGCTCCCCATCCTGGTTCCAGCACCATCAGCTGGTTCCAGGCAGAGCCTTTGGCTTAGGTGCCTCCTTCTGGGTATCCGAGTTTTACCAACGTCATGCGGTCCTTGGTAGTGCTTTGTGGCACGGGTACCTCATGCTTAGTAACCAGGTTCCAGTACCATCAGCTGGTCCTCGGTTGTGCCATTGGCTCTTGCTCCTTGGGCAACGCATCTGGGTTATAGTACCGTCAGCTGGTTCTCGGCAGTGTCTTTGGCACGGGTACTCCCTCCTGCCCAGCCTGGTTCCAGCACCATCAGCTGTTTCCGGGTAGTGTCAAGGTCACTTAGACTCCGAAACGTTGTCCTGTCTTGTTGCGGTCAGGTTAGCCGACTCCATGGTGCCTGCAGTTTAGGTGCTGCCTATGTGGGCTGTGGGAAGTGGCAATCAAGGCTGGTTCTGTAGTGCCAATAGGACAAGCTCCTCCTGTAGGACTGTTGGTTTTCGGTAACTGCGGCTGGATCGCAACCTACCTATTTTTTCTTTTACTGTGGACCTTCTGCCGCCTGATTTCCAGCACCGTTAGCTGGTTCTTGGCAACACAATCTTATCTAGGTCCCCCTGGTTCCAGCACCGTCAGCTGGTTCCAGGCCATGCCTTTGGCTTAGGGTCCTCCTTCTGGGTATCCGAGTTCTACGAACGTCAGGTGGTCCTTGGTAGTGCTTGGTGGCACGGGTACCTCCTGCTTAGTAACCGGGTTCCAGCACTGTCAGCTTGTCCTCGGTCGTGCCATTGGCTCTTGTACCTTCGGGTAGCCATCCGGGTTCCAGTACATCAGCTGGTTCTTGGCAAGGTCTTTTGCTCTTTTACCTTCTGCTCCCCATCCTGGTTCCAGCACCGTCAGCTGGTTCCAGGCAGAGCCTTTGGCTTAGGTGCCTCCTTCTGGGTATCCAAGTTCCACCAACGTCAAGCGGTCCTTGGTAGTGCTTTGTGGCATGGGTACCTCCTGCTTAATAACCGGGTTCCAGTACCGTCAGCTGGTCCTCGGTTATGCCATTGGCTCTTGCACCTTCGGCTAGCCATCCGGGTTCCAGTACCGTCAGCAAGTTCTCGGCAGTTCCTCGGCCTTTTTGTACCTCCTGCTACAGTTCAAAGTTCAAGACCCTAAGCATGACGACCCTGAAGACCGAGAAGCAAAAGAACAAGAAGCTGCAGAACAAAAAGCAGAAGAACATTAAGCATAAGACTAAAAATCAGAGCAAAAGATATTATATAAATTATAAGCAGAAGAAGACTAAGCAGTGTATGGGGGTCAGTCCGTTCCTCCTCGTGGTGCCCCTGGAAAAAACCTGCTGCTGCAGGCCAAACTGAACGCGGACAAATCCTGTTTTATATCTTTTGTGACAGGCAGAACGGAAGGTGAAATCTTCAAACTTTGGCAGATAACAACTACAGGAATGCCTGTTTGTCACACATATGATTTTGATGAAGAAGAGGAATATGAAGGAGATGATGAAGTTAAATATGAAGAAGAAGAAGAGTTGAATGAGAAGAATATGAGGAATTTTAAAGAAAAGAATAACAGGTAGAAGGTGAAGAAGAAGATGAATAAGGTGAAGAAGAAGCTAATGAAAAAGATGCTGCTGCTGAGGATGATGAAGAAGAAAGTGTGGTAGAAGTTAAAAAAAGGTGCAGAGCATGGAAGTAGAGAAACATAAATATATGACAAAATCTTAAAAAAATAAACATAGTCAAGATCTTTGTAACTCCGATCGTCTTAAATAATTTATAATTCCTGCTATTCCATTTGAATGGACTAAACCTCTATGCCTTTAAAGTCTCCTCCACCCCCTCCGATACATTCTTCGTTATTCTTAGTTGTTTTCCTTTATGTGGAATTACCTACAAGAAAAGGGTTTATTTTAATTTTGGTCCCATTGACTTGCATTGGTATCGGGTATCGGTATCGGCGAGATCCGATATTTTTACGATATCGGCCGATCCAATCTGATACCGATACTTTCAAATATCGGAAGGTATCGCTCAGCACAAGTAACCAACCAATCTGAGACAGCAAGGAGGTTAGTAACCTTTTCAACAAGCCGTACATTGTAGAATTAAAAATCCCTCTTGAGAATGGAGAGGATTTTTTATAAGAGGTAAATTACAAAGTTTCTTCTTTTTACAAATACTTTGCAATTTTAGCCACATAAGAGCTTGAGACAATTTATTTAACCCCTTCCCGACCCATGACGCCACGTAGGCGTCATGAAAGTCGGTGCCAATCCGACCCATGACGCCTATGTGGCGTCATGGAAAGATCGCGTCCCTGCAGATCGGGTGAAAGGGTTAACTCCAATTTCACCCGATCTGCAGGGACAGGGGGAGTGGTAGTTTAGCCCAGCGCTCTGATTGGCTGTTGAAAGTGAAACTGCCAATCAGAGCGATTTGTAATATTTCAACTAAAAAACTGGTGAAATATTACAATCCAGCCATGGCCGATGCTGCAATATCATCGGCCATGGCTGGAAACACTGATGTGCCCCCACCCCACCCCACCGATCGCCCCCCCAGCGTTCCGATCTGTCCGGTACACTGCTCCGGCTCCCCTCCGTCCTGTGCTCCGCTCCCCCCCGTGCTCTTGTCCGCTCCCCCCATGCTCCAATCACCCCCCGTGCTCCAATCACCCCCCCCTGCACTCCGATCCACCCCCGTGCTCTGTTCCACCCCCCTATGCTCCGTTCCACCACCCCCGTGCTCCGTTCCACCCCCCCGTGCTCCGTTCCACCCCTCCCGCGCTCCGATCCACCCCCCCATGCTCCAATCCCCCCCCCCGTGCTCCCCCTCACCCCATCATACTTACCGATCCTGCCGGGGTCCGTCCTTCTTCTCCCTGGGTGCCGCCATCTTCCAAAATGGCGGGCGCATACGCAGTGCGCCCGCCGAATCTGCCGGCCGGCAGATTCGTTCCAAAGTGCATTTTGATCACTGAGATATAATCTATCACAGTGATCAAAATAAAAATAATAATAAATGACCCCCCCCTTTGTCACCCCCATAGGTAGGGACAATAAGAAAATAATTTTTTTCCACTAATGTTAGAATAGGGTTAGGGTTAGGGGTAGGGTTAGAGGTAGGATTAGGGGTAGGGTTAGGGCTAGGGTTAGGGCTAGGGTTAGGGGTAGGGTTAGGGGTAGGGCTAGGGTTAGGGGTAAAGTTAGGGGTAGGGTTAGGGCTAGGGTTAGGGCTAGGGTTACGGGTAGGGTTAGGGCTAGGGTTAGGGTTAGTGCTAGGGTTAGGGCTAGGGTTAGGGTTTCGGTATGTGCACACGTATTCTGGTCCCCTGCGGATTTTTCCGCAGCGAATTTGATAAATCCTCAGTGCTAAACCGCTGCAGATTTATGGCGGATTTACCGCGGTTTTTCTGCGCATTTCACTGCGGTTTTACAACTGCGATTTTCTATTTGAGCAGTTGTAAAACCGCTGCGGAATCCGCACAAAGAAGTGACATGCTGCGGAATGTAAACCGCTGCGTTTCCGTGCAGTTTTTCCGCAGCATGTGTACAGCGGTTTTTGTTTCCCATAGGTTTACATTGAAATGTAAACTCATGTGAAACTGCTGCGGATCCGCAGCGTTTTCCGCAGCGTGTGCACATACCTTTAGAATTAGGCTATGTGCACACGGTGCGGATTTGGCTGCGGATCCGCAGCGGATTGGCCGCTGTGGATTCGCAGCAGTGTTCCATCAGGTTTACAACCTATGGAAAACCAAATCTGCTGTGCCCATGGTGCGGAAAATACCGCGCGGAAACGCTGCGTTGTATTTTCCGCAGCATGTCAATTCTTTGTGCGGATTCCGCAACGTTTTACACCTGTTCCTCAATAGGAATCCGCAGGTGAAATCCGCACAAAAAACACTGGAAATCCGCGGAAAATCCGCAGGTAAAACGCAGTGCCTTTTACCCGCGGATTTTTCAAAAATGATGCTGAAAAATCTCACACAAATCCGCAACGTGGGCACATAGCCTTAGGGTTAGGGTTGGAATTAGGGTTGTGGTTAGGGTTGTGATTAGGGTTATGGCTACAGTTGGGATTAGAGTTAGGGGTGTATTGGGGTTAGTGTTGGAGGTAGAATTGAGGGGTTACCACTGTTTGGGCACATCAGGGGTCTCCAAATGCAACATGGCGCCACCATTGATTCCAGCCAATCTCGTATTCAAAAAGTCAAATGGTGCTCCCTCAATTCCGAGCCCCGACGTGTGCCCAAACAGTGGTTTACCCCCACATATGGGGTACCAGCATACTCAGGATAAACTGCGCAACCATAACTGGGGTCCAATTTCTCCTGTTACCCTTGTGAAAATAAAAAAATGCTTGCTAAAACATCATTTTTGAGGAAAGAAAAATGATTTTTTATTTTTACGGCTCTGCGTTGTAAACGTCTGTGAAGCACTTGGGGGTTCAAAGTGCTCACCACATATCTAGATAAGTTCCTTGGGGGGTTTAGTTTCTAAAATGGGGTCACTTGTGGGGGGTTTCTACTGTTTAGGCACACCAGGGGCTCTGCAAATGCAACGTGACGCCCGCAGACCATTCCATCAAAGTCTGCATTTCAAAAGTCACTACTTCCCTTCTGAGCCCCGACGTGTGCCCAAACAGTGGTTTACCTCCACACATGGGGTATCAGCGTACTCAGGAGAAACTGGACAACAACTTTTGCGGTCCAATTTCTCCTGTAACCCTTGGGAAAATAAAAATTCTGGGCTAAATAATTATTTTTGAGGAAAGAAAACGTATTTATTATTTTCACGGCTCTGCATTATAAACTTCTATGAAGCACTTGGGGGTGCAAAGTGCTCACCACATATCTAGATAAGTTCCTTTCAGGGTCTAGTTTCCAAAATGGGGTCACTTGTGCGGGGTTTCTACTGTTTAGCCACATCAGGGGCTCTGCAAACGCAACGTGACGCCCGCAGAGCATTCCATCAAAGTCTGCATTTCAAAACGTCACTACTTCAATTCCGAGCCCCGGCATGTGCCCAAACAGTAGTTTACCCCCACATATGGGGTATCAGCGTACTCAGGAGAAACTGGACAACAACTTTTGGGGTCAAATTTCTCCTGTTACCCTTGGTAAAATAAAAAATTGCAGGCTAAATTATCATTTTTGAGAAAATATATATTTTTTTTATTTTCATGGCTCTGCGTTATAAACTTCTGTGAAGCATTTGGGGGTTCAAAGTCCTCACCACACATCTAGATTAGTTCCTTTGGGGGTCTAGTTTCCAAAATGGGGTCATTTCTGGGGGATCTCCAATGTTTAGGCACACAGGGGCTCTCCAAACGTGACATGGTGTCCGCTAATCATTGGAGCTAATTTTCCATTTAAAAAGACAAATGGCGTGCTTTCCCTTCCGAGCCCTGCCGTGCGCACAAACAGTGGTTTACCCCCACATATGGGGTATCAGCGTACTCAGGACAAACTGGACAACAACATTTGGGTCCAATTTCTCCTATTACCCTTGGCAAAATAGGAAATTCCAGGCTAAAAAATCATTTTTGAGGAAAGAAAAATTATTTTTTATTTTCATGGCTCTGCGTTATAAACTTCTGTGAAGCACCTGGGGGTTTAAAGTGCTCAATATGCATCTAGATAAGTTCCTTGGGGGGTCTAGTTTCCAAAATGGGGACACTTGTGGGGGAGCTCCAATGTTTAGGCACACAGGGGCTCTCCAAACGCGACATGGTGTCCGCTAACAATTGGAGCTAATTTTCCATTCAAAAAGTCAAATGGCGCGCCTTCCCTTCTGAGCCCTGCCGTGTGCCCAAACAGTAGTTTACCCCCACATATGAGGTATCGGCGTACTCGGGAGAAATTGCCCAACAAATTTTATGATCCATTTTATCCTATTGCCCATGTAAAAATGAAAAAATTGAGGTGAAAATAATCTTTTTGTGAAAAAAAAATACTTTTTAATTTTCACAGATCAATTTGTGAAGCACCTGAGGGTTTAAAGTGCTCACTAGGCATCTAGATAAGTTCCTTGAAGGGTCTAGTTTCCAAAATGGGGTCACTTGTGGGGGAGCGCCAATGTTTAGGCACACAGGGGCTCTCCAAATGCGACATGGTGTCCGCTAACGATGGAGATAATTTTTCATTCAAAAAGTCAAATGGCGCTCCTTCCATTCCGAGCCTTACCATGTGCCCAAACAGTGGTTTACCCCCACATGTGAGGTATTGGTGTACTCAGGAGAAATTGCCCAACAAATTTTAGGATCCATTTTATCCTGTTGCCCATGTGAAAATGAAAAAATTGAGGCTAAAATAATTTTTTTGTGAAAAAAAAGTACTTTTTCATTTTTACGGATCAATTTGTGAAGCACCTGGGGGTTTAAAGTGCTCACTATGCATCTAGATAAGTTCCTTGGGGCGTCTAGTTTCCAAAATGGGGTAACTTGTGGGGGAGCTCCAATTTTTAGGCACACGGGGGCTCTCCAAATGTGACATGGTGTCCGCTAAAGAGTGCAGCCAATTTTTCATTCAAAAAGTCAAATGGCACTCCTTCCCTTCCAAGCCCTGCCGTGCGCCCAAACAGTGGTTTACCCCCACATATGAGGTATCAGCGTACTCAGGACAAATTGGACAACAACTTTCGTGGTTCAGTTTCTCCTTTTACCATTGGAAAAATAAAAAAATTGTTGCTAAAAGATAATTTTTGTGACTAAAAAGTTAAATGTTCATTTTTTCCTTCCATGTTGCTTCTGCTGCTGTGAAGCACCTGAAGGGTTAATAAACTTCTTGAATGTGGGGTGCAGTTTTTAGAATGGTGTCACTTTTGGGTATTTTCAGCCATATAGACCCCTCAAACTGACTTCAAATGTGAGGTGGTCCCTAAAAAAATGGTTTTGTAAATTTCGTTGTAAAAATGAGAAATCGCTGGTCAAATTTTAACCCTTATAACTTCCTAGCAAAAAAAAATTTTGTTTCCGAAATTGTGCTGATGTAAAGTAGACATGTGGGAAATGTTATTTATTAACTATTTTGTGTCACATAACTCTCTGGTTTAACAGAATAAAAATTCATAATGTGAAAATTGCGAAATTTTCAAAATTTTTGCCAAATTTCCGTTTTTATCACAAATAAACGCAGAATTTATTGACCTAAATTTACCACTAACATGAAGCCCAATATGTCACGAAAAAAACCGTCTCAGAACCGCTAGGATCCGTTGAAGCGTTCCTGAGTTATTACCTCATAAAGGGACACTGGTCAGAATTGCAAAAAACGGCAAGGTCTTTAAGGTCAAAATAGGCTGGGTCATGAAGGGGTTAACAACATAATTGCCCGACAATAATTTCACCAGTTTGGAAAAAGTGTAAATGAACATTTATCGGTGGAAATTTCCAGCACTTTTCATGAAAAAAACAAAACATTAACCTGTTATGTAACGGCAGCAAAGATGGCAGTTTGACAATATTCCTTGGCACCTCGAGCTTCAGGAAGTCTTAAAAAGAAATAATGAAAGTTTTATAACAAGTCAAGAAAGTTCTAAAAAATCCAAAAGTAGACTTAAAAAGAATTGAAAAATTATGATAGAAGCAGCCTATACAAAGTGAAAGGCTCCTAGCAGGGATAAGATAAGGAACCTAAGAAGAACTGCTATGCAGTGTTATTTTAAGCACTCAGACACAGAGTGATTTAAAGGTTACATTCCAATTGAGAGGAAAAGAACAAGAGGTGAGAGCGAAATAGATGGTAAAGCAATGCCTGAGCACAATGATGTGGACAGACCTACTCCTAATGGATTTTTAGATTGCATTCTTTTGTGTTCGATGTTAATATATTGTTCCTAATGTTTATTTCTAAATAATGTACATTTTTATGTAAGAGGGCATTTATAGTTGCTATGACAACTACATTTCAAGAAAAAAGTACTCTTCAAAAGTATAGTTTACACAGTAGAAATCAAGGTCCCTGTGGTAGCACCATGCTGGCTGATTTTGGCCATTCAAGTACAGAAATGACTATATAAGAAAGGTAGTTATACAGGCTTCCGAGAAACTGAACTGAGTTGACTTGAAAGGTTTTTTTCCTCCCTTTTTTATATTGCGTAAAGTCAGGAAAACTTCAGAGCGAAATACACAAGACACACATCGATGAATCACGTAGAACTTAAGCGTAATCTTCTCTTCTCAAACCCCTCCCTGTGTTTTTATAAGACAGATTAAACTGCCAAGCATTAAGTGCGGAGATGAAGAGGCTATTGAAAACAGTCATATTTATCCGTCTGCTTTAATTACTAGCCGAGAGACACAAAAATGAAAACCCCTTTATAGTTTGTGCAGTGCCAATCTTACTAAATAACTCTCTTTACACACTCAATGAAATCGCCCATAAAACAACAAAGAAAGTTCTGTTAATGTTCATCCCATTAAAGAAAGTAGTTATAATCATCCCTACTTTGTAATATTGATTGAAAAGGAAGGGTTTGCTAAACTTACAAGTTCCAATTATTTCCAATTATAGTTGTTGCTATTCCGCCAAAATACTAGCTGTTTGTGACTTTTTAGCCAGCTAGAGCACTCTATCTAAAGACTTTTCTACCGTTTAGATTTAGAATTATGCCTTATAAAAAGAGTCGCGTAACTCTATAAATACATTGATTTTTCTTGGATTGAGCCAAAAGGGAAGAATATGTTATAATCCAGAGCTGCATTCACTGTCTGGCTGCCTACAGGGCTGAAATCATCCAGCATTTCTCGCTATATCAGGGTTTGTACAGAAAGAAAACCTATATAAAGCTAGTTTTTTCAATGACAGATTTAGTTACAAATGTCTCCAATCTATTTAATACTCTGTGAACTAAACAGCCTGTATTTATAATTGACTAGCTGAAGAGCCCGGCGTTGCCTGGGCATAGTAACTAACTGTGGTTAGTTATAGCACCGCACTTCTCTCATTTTCCCATCTCACCTAACAATTCCCCCTCACATCTCTCATTTCCTCCCCACTCCTGTCATTTCCCCTCACACCTCTCATTTTCCCCTCACTCCTCTCATTTTCCCCTCACAACTCTCATTTTCCCCCTCACTCCTTTCATTTTCTCCCCTAACACCTGTCATTATCTGATCACTCCACTATTTTCCCTTCACTCCTCTCATTTTGCACTCACACCTCTTCAATTTCACATCACACCTTTTATTTTCCCCTCAGTATATTTAGGAAGGAGGATCCAGGGAGGTAGCCATGGCTGACAGCAATCCCTGTTATCACTCCCTGGACCCCTTCCCACATAGGATCACATCTCTCTGTTGCAGTACCTTGTAGCTGGCTCTCTGCACCATCTTGCCTGATACGTATGTATTCTTCACAAACGGTTCCGCAATAAAGGAGGCACACTCCGGCTTAACTTCAATGTTAACTCTTTTATTCACTTCAAGTTTCACAGTTGATTTCTTCTTTCTGTCCCTTCTCTGTCCTTTCCTTCTCTATGCTCAGCCCCGGGTTGTACCGAATCTTCCGGTCTCGCAGAATCGGCTCCATCTGGAATTCTTACCTCACAAGGGGAAGTCCTACAACGCTTTGCCCGGTTCTAAGATCAGGCGCCCAGGCAAAGACCTGCCACTTCTTGCTTGTACTACTCGTGCTGACCAGACTTCTCTCTTTATAGGGACAGATTTCTATCAGCAGCATCCGCGGCACTTCTGTGCTTCTTCCTCCTAGAGAAACCTTTACTGTAGCTTTTCTATGCTGGGCCCCTTTCTTCAATGTTGTGGGGCACAGCGACTTCTGGCCCGGCAGCCCTGTGAGCTGCACGGACGCCCAGGCCCTAACTGACTTAACCAGGAAGCTATAACTATACTTATTCCCACCATGCCCCTCCTATTCTAACTATATGCTATAATGCCCGCCTCTAGTGACCAACTATGGACACTATGCCCCTAACACTAAACTTGGAACAGGGACAAACTTTCCCTACAAACTATATGTGTGCAAATTATACAGAGCAATATACAGGAGATACAGCAATGCTCTTGTACACGGTGGTAATACACTGTATGTGTAGCAGTACCACCATGTACGAACACATTAATAACATTCATTATCTGCATTCTTGAAAGGATTGGGGAGCGAAGGGAACAACAATACTTTCACATCCCCTACATTTCCCCCTTCTTCAACATGGTTGTCCCCAACCATTGCAAAACTTTAATATAAATGTAAAACATTATAAAACAATAGAGAGGACTCAACATGAGTCATGTCCATAATATCTTCGAGGGGGAGACAACCCCCTTCTTTTAAACATGGTACTCCTGTACCAGAAACATAATTCTCGGGAGAGTCCTGCTTCTCCAGCAGAAAAGGCAGTACAGGTGCAACCAAAAAGAAAAAGAGTTCATAGGCTCTAAATGTAGTACCCAGATCTCAGTCCTCTGGGTCAGGCAGATGAACAACAGAACAAGCACAGGTCCTTATGACCTCTTCCAGACATCAAACTTTCTTCCCACTGGGGAAAAACAACAGGGTATCTCCATTGCCCCGCATGGACGTGGAACAATCCTTTTTAATATACGGTGCAATGGCACCACAAATGTAACAGTTCAGTCTCTTCAATGCCACGCGCCTCGTGCTGCTCCAATAACATCAGGTTCCCTTTCCTGGTCCCAAATCAGGGGTGACTCTGTGCCCACAGCAGTCACAGGTTGCTTCAGTAGAGGCAGAGGTGGCAGAGGTGGCAAGAACATCATGGGCACTTGACCATGCCAAATTTGAGTTCACATGTCGCGCTATCTCCTCCGGGGTGCATAGGGCCACCGCCACCGCAAAATAGTCCCATTGGCAACACTCTTTGAAAAAGGAGATCTGGTCCCCTTCTTCCAGTAGCCTTCCAAATTTAACTGAGACCGCATTTGCCTAGACCTTGTGATAGGTCTTGATCTCGCGTAAGTGTAATACTATTGTAGGAACTTGAGGATTCTGGTAGCGTGGGGCAATGAACAGACAGAGACGGGTTTCTTTAGTGCAAATAGTGTACTTGTACAACAACAATAACACCCAAAACAATATACTGATAACCCGCAATGACCTGCAATGAAACAAGTCCTTGAAACATATACAGCAAATCTCCAGGGCATCTGCTCCTCCTGAAGTTGTGGCGCTAGTCACATCAATCGCAGTTCTTTCTTTCTTCGCTGCGCCGGCTTCACCGCCATATGGGGCAGTGAGATCCTGCCGACTATGCCAAGTGCAGGATGCTAGCAGGTGCGTAGAATGCAGTGACACACAGGAGGCAGAGAAAAGGTTAACAGGTTCTTTATGTATAGGAACAGTAATGGTACAAGCAGGGGGGTAAATGATGTGATTGGAGGATGGGGAAAAGTCAAAAGCACAAGAATATAACAGGATAACTTATCAGTCTCTGTGCACTGGAGGAAGGTGCCTGGAAGATCCCTCAGCAGCGGCGCAGACGGCACAAGATGTCTCCGATCAGGTCCCGCATATGAGCGATTCACTATCTCCTTGCGATGACGAATCCTTCACGTTCTTCGGCACGAGATCTCCTGATCCGTGCGCAAGGTCAAGTAGAGGTGATAGTCAGTAGCACAGAAGAAGAAGCAGAAAGTTCAGTAGGCAAGGCCGCAGTACAGCGCACAGTTCAGCGGACACAGCCACAGACACAGGCCAGTCCTTAGCAGGCACCGCAAGGATGCAACTAAGCGGTGTTTCCATGGTGGTGAGCGGAGCCAAGGTACGTACTCTATCCTGTCACTACCCAGTGAGGAAGTCTCTCTGGGCTGAGGGTAGGATGTGTCAGCAGTCTGGCTAGCTTGGGGTATAGGCACAGCTAGCGGATGTGGGTCCGTGAAGAGGGAGTTAACCATCTCACTACTCACAAGCTCGGTCCCTGCCAAGTGTCCCGTCTTCCCGCTTAAACTGCTATTTATGTCGGACCTGCCCTCATCAGTCAGGTCCCTGAACTGCTCTGGTCAGCAATTTCTTTCCCCTGCAACACTGGTGACAGCCCCGACGGTTCTGGGCCAGACATGCAGGAGAGACCATTAGCCTGGCTCTCCTCCCTACATATATACCTGTATGTCATCTGACCTGTATATAATATATACCTGTATGTCATCTCCTTATGTAAATAGCTGTATGTCATCTCCTCCCATATATCATTTATACCTGTATGTCATCTCCCCTGTATATAGTATATAACTGTATGTCATCTCCCTGTATATAGTATATACCTGTATCTCATCTCCCCTGTATATAGAATATACCTGTATGTCATTTCCTGCATATAGTACAGTTAGGTCCATATATATTTGGACAGAGACAACATTTTTCTAATTTTTGTTATAGATATTACCACAATGAATTTTAAACAAACAATTCAGATGCAGTTGAAGTTCAGACTTTCATCTTTCATTTGAGGGTATCCACATAAAAATTGGATGAAGGGTTTAGGAGTTTCAGCTCAATAACATGTGCCACCCTGTTTTTAAAGGGACCAAAAGTAATTGGACAATTGACTCCAAGGCTATTTCATGGACAGATGTGGGCAATCCCTTCGTTATGTCATTCTCAATTAAGCAGATAAAAGGCCTGGAGTTGATCTGAGGTGTGGTGCTTGCATTTGGAAGGTTTTGCTGTGAAGTAAACATGCAGTCA
Source organism: Ranitomeya imitator (assembly GCF_032444005.1). Classification (NCBI taxonomy): domain Eukaryota; kingdom Metazoa; phylum Chordata; class Amphibia; order Anura; family Dendrobatidae; genus Ranitomeya; species Ranitomeya imitator. The sequence continues at coordinate 735,443,214 of NC_091283.1, forward strand.
TAGGAGCTCTCCATGCAGGTGAAACAAGCCATCCTTAAGCTGCAAAAACAGAAAAAACCCATCCGAGAAATTGCTACAATATTAGGAGTGGCAAAATCTACAGTTTGGCACATTCTGAGAAAGAAAGAAAGCACTGGTGAACTCATCAATGCAAAAAGACCTGGGCACCCACAGAAGACAACAGTGGTAGATGATCGCAGAATAATCCCCATGGTGAAGAGAAACCCCTTCACAACAGCCAACCAAGTGAACAACACTCTCCAGGAGGTCGGCGTATCAATATCCAAATCTACCATAAAGAGAAGACTGCATGAAAGTAAATACAAAGGGTTCACTGCATGGTGCAAGCCACTCATAAGCATCAATAATAAAAAGGCTAGACTGGACTTTCCTAAAAATATCTAAAAAAGCCAGCACAGTTCTGGAAGAACATTCTTTGGACAGAAGAAACCAAGATCAACCTCTACCAGAATGATGGAAAGAGAAAAGTATGGCGAAGGCATGGTACAGCTCATGATCCAAAGCATACCACCATCTGTAAAACACAGCGGAGGCAGTGTGATAGCTTGGGCATGCATGGCTGCCAGTGGCACTGGGTCACTAGTGTTTATTGATGATGTGACTCAGGACAGAAGCAGCCGAATTAATTCTGAGGTATTCAGAGACATACTGTGTGCTCAGATCCAGCCAAATGCAGCCAAGCGGATTGGTCGTCGTTTCATACTACAGATGGACAATGACCCAAAACATAAAGCCAATGCAACCCAGGAGTTTATTAAAGCAAAAAAGTGGAATATTCTTGAATGGCCAAGTCAGTCACCTGATCTCAACCCAATTGAGTATCCATTTCTCTTGATAAATACTAAACTTCAGACAGAAAAGCCCACAAACAAACAGCAACTGAAAACCACCACAGTGAAGGCCTGGCAGAGCATCAAAAAGGAGGAAACACAGCGTCTGGTTATGTCCATGAGTTCAAGACTTCAGGAAGTCATTGCCAACAAAGAGTTTTCAACCAAGTACTAAAAATGAACATTTTATTTAAAATTATTGAATCTGTCCAATTACTTTTGGTCCCTTTAAAAACAGGGTGGCACGTGTTAAGGAGCTGAAATTCCTAAACCCTTCATCCAATTTTTATGTGGATACCCTCAAATGAAAGCTGAAAGTCTGAACTTTAACTGCATCTGAATTGTTTTGTTTAAAATTCATTGTGGTAATGTCTATAACCAAAATTAGAAAAATGTTGTCCCTGTCCAAATATATATGGACCTACCTGTATATACCAGTATGACATCTCCCCTGTATATAGTATATACCTGTATGTCATCTTCCTGTATATAGTATATATCTGTATGTCATCTCTCTGTATATAATATATACCTGTATGCCATCTACCCTGTATATAGAATATACCTGTATGTCATTTCCTGTATATAGTATATACCTGTATGTCATCTCCCTGTATATAGTATATTCCTGTATGTCATCTCCTCCTGTATATAGTATATACCAGTGTGTCATATCCTTCTGTATATAGTATATACCTGTATGTCATCCATTGTGTATAATATATACCTGTATAGCTACGCTTGCGCATCATGGTACAAAAGGAAAAAGGATGAAGATCTTATATCAACAGGATTTTCCCTGCAAATGTAATTTTTATATATAGTATGCATACTGAAAAAAGGGGGGGCATAGAAAAATAATAGTTAATTGAACAAGAAAAATTGAAAAGAATAATGATGCATAGGGTTGAGCGAAACAGATCGGCACTTTTCAAAAGTCGCCGACTTCTAGCAAAGTCGGGTTTCGTGAAACCCGACCCGATCCCACTCAGGGATCGGGTCAGCGGTCGGCGATCTGTACTCCAAAGTCAGGTTTCCTTTTTATATATATATATATATATCATAGAGACACATATATATATATTTATAATTACTTCAGCGCGATAATGTTGAAAAGCCGGCAATTCAATTGCCGGCTTTTCATTTCTCCTGCCTAAACCCGACATGATATGAGACATGGTTTGCATGCAGTGAACCATGTCATATCCCCCTTTTTTTTGCATATTACACACTACTAATGTTAGTAGTGTGTATGTGCAAAATTTTGGCGCTGTAGCTATTAAATTTAAGAGTTAAATCACGGAAAAAAATGGCGTGGGCTCCCACGCAATTTTCTCTGCCAAAAAAAAAAAATCAACCACAACTAGAACATGAACGGCAGAGAAAGTGTACCCACGCAGAAAATATTACTCAAATATACTTTATTTACGGTGATAAGTGGTACAATAAATAATCAAAACAGTACGCGAATTAGGACAGGATAATAAAAAAATTTAATTTTTATATATAAAAACCAATAGGGTAGTAGATAGGTGACCACACAAGGAAATCTCATATATATTTAGCCAAATTCATGGTCGATATAAATAATAAAAAATTAATAAAATATAAAAACAGCCAAAAAGTAAAAAGTGTAATATCACAGTGCACAAGCCAACAAAATCATGTAGATAAAAATATATAAATAATTAATAATGTTGAACCAAGTGCAAAAGAAGAATCAAATATGTGTGTACCAACACAGGGCAGTAAAACACAAAGGGGGGCTAGTAATGTTCACAAATTATAATAATGTTCACAAATAAAGTGCAATAAATGAAAAGAACTATATAAAAAACGCCCATAGGGCACACTGCATGTCACAGACAGGTCAGTGAGCAACCACCCAGAAAGTGCAATGTGCAGTGATTACGACCAAAAAATGAGGCAATGTTGTCCAGAGAAGATATACTACCTTAGGAAGGGGTCACCTAGTCCCACGATCGCGCACCCCGACGCGCGTTTCGGAATCTCTTCCTTCGTCAGGGGGTGCCGATAGTATGTAAATGGGGCTTATTATATAGTAGCGCCACCGCATCCATTACAGTGACCCCAGCGTGTATGGCGCATGCGCCGCCGGAAAAACCCGGAAGTCCAAGCGCCGTTGTCACGTGACTGCACGCACAGGGACGGAGTACCTGGCGTTGCCAAGCCAACGTGACGCGGACGCCGGGGCTCCAGGCACCAGGCCGCGCAGGCGCACAGCAAGGGGCATCGCAAGGGAGCGGGGAAAAAAATCAAGGGAACATATTAAAGACATGGAGAATCAATATATTATGGATACAGAGTGTATATGGATGATAAATAAACTTAACAGCAACAATTAATAAAAAGGAAATGCAGAAAAAATATGGATATCATATGTAATTAATCAATGGATATCATATGTAATTAATCAATTATCACTGTTTAACTCCATATCAGCATGGGTTTATGAGAAATCGCTCCTGTCAAACCAATCTAATCAGTTTTTATGAAGAGGTAAGCTATAGGCTGGACCACGGTGAGTCATTGGACGTGGTATATCTCGATTTTTCCAAAGCGTTTGATACCGTGCCGCACAAGAGGTTGGTACACAAAATGAGAATGCTTGGTCTGGGGGAAAATGTGTGTAAATGGGTTAGTAACTGGCTTAGTGATAGAAAGCAGAGGGTGGTTATAAATGGTATAGTCTCTAACTGGGTCGCTGTGACCAGTGGGGTACCGCAGGGGTCGGTATTGGGACCTGTTCTCTTCAACATATTCATTAATGATCTGGTAGAAGGTTTACACAGTAAAATATCGATATTTGCAGATGATACAAAACTATGTAAAGCAGTTAATACAAGAGAAGATAGTATTCTGCTACAGATGGATCTGGATAAGTTGGAAACTTGGGCTGAAAGGTGGCAGATGAGGTTTAACAATGATAAATGTAAGGTTATACACATGGGAAGAGGGAATCAATATCACCATTACACACTGAACGGGAAACCACTGGGTAAATCTGACAGGGAGAAGGACTTGGGGATCCTAGTTAATGATAAACTTACCTGGAGCAGCCAGTGCCAGGCAGCAGCTGCCAAGGCAAACAGGATCATGGGGTGCATTAAAAGAGGTCTGGATACACATGATGAGAGCATTATACTGCCTCTGTACAAATCCCTAGTTAGACCGCACATGGAGTACTGTGTCCAGTTTTGGGCACCGGTGCTCAGGAAGGATATAATGGAACTAGAGAGAGTACAAAGGAGGGCAACAAAATTAATAAAGGGGATGGGAGAACTACAATACCCAGATAGATTAGCGAAATTAGGATTATTTAGTCTAGAAAAAAGACGACTGAGGGGCGATCTAATAACCATGTATAAGTATATAAGGGGACAATACAAATATCTCGCTGAGGATCTGTTTATACCAAGGAAGGTGACTGGCACAAGGGGGCATTCTTTGCGTCTGGAGGAGAGAAGGTTTTTCCACCAACATAGAAGAGGATTCTTTACTGTTAGGGCAGTGAGAATCTGGAATTGCTTGCCTGAGGAGGTGGTGATGGCGAACTCAGTCGAGGGGTTCAAGAGAGGCCTGGATGTCTTCCTGGAGCAGAACAATATTGTATCATACAATTATTAGGTTCTGTAGAAGGACGTAGATCTGGGTATTTATTATGATGGAATATAGGCTGAACTGGATGGACAAATGTCTTTTTTCGGCCTTACTAACTATGTTACTATGTTACTATGTTACTAATTATAACTTATTCATATACATAAAAAATGCCATAATAATATATAATTGATATTACATAAAATACATAGAGATGCTTATACATATCACCCCATATAATGAAATCAAAAGAAAAAAAAATTTTATATACAAAGATATGTAAATATAAATAAAAAATAAAAAATAATAAAAAAATAGAAAAATCAAAAATCAAAAAATAAATAGTAATAACTAATGACTCCCAAAAAAAAAAAAAAAAATAAAATATGAAAAAATAAAAAAAATTAAAATAAAATAGAAAATAAAATATAATAAATAATAAATATAAATAAATACTAATTAATCAAAAAATAATGAAATAATGATAAAATAAGAAAAAAGAAAAAAAGGGGGGAAGAAAAAAAGAAACACATATAGGGTCAGTCATTCTCCGTCCATACCGGAACATAAAGCAGTCCATCCTATATGGCCGATGGAATGAAGAACGCTTCCACATAGTCCGGACTCAAAAACAAGGTAAGTATAATACGCTAAAAAATACATAAAAATAGTACATTAATAAAAGCCACATATATCATACAAAAGCAGAAGATAAAAAAGATAAAATAATGCTAAAAGAAGGTGGTGTTTATAAAAAAGGGGCAAAACTCAAATTTTCATTTAATCCATCAGGTGATACAGTATTTAGCATCCAGATCCATTTTGTCTCCTTTTGTGCCAGTATAGTACTTATTTTACCTCCTCTCTCATTGGGCCTGATCCTATCTATGCCTCTTACTCTCAACTGTGCAGAAAGGAGCAACAGTTTTTAAAAAAGCAGTTGGTTTGCACAGCGGCGTGCAAACAGCAATGCAGCTATCAGGGAGCCTTATAAGGCAGCCTAATAAGCTACAGAGCTGATGCATAAAAATGTAGCCTCCACTGTCCCTGCAAACAAATGGTGGTGTTGGACAGTAGAAATCGCTACAGCACAAGCAGTTTCGGGGCTTAATCTTCCCTCCCTAACTATATCCCTTCTTCTGATGAAGCTGCGGCAACCTCTCCCTGTGCTACGATTGGCAGAAGTAAGATGGCGGTCGGCGTGCATGCCCCTTTATAGCCCCTGTGACACCGCAGAAAGCAAGCCAATCACTGTTATGCCCGTCTCTAAGATGGTGGGGACCGAGACCTATGTCATCACGCTGCCCACACTCTGCGTCCTCCTTCATTGGCTGAAAAATGGCGCTGAAAGCGTCATACGAAATGCGACTTTGGCATGAAGATCACTGACCGTATGGCCGATCCCACACTAGGATCTGGTCCTTTGCCGAAAGTCGTCGATTTTTTAATTTGTCCGATCCATTTTGCTCAACCCTAGTATATACCTTTATGTAATCTCCTCCTGGATATGGTATATAACTGTATGTCATCTCCTCCTGTATATAATATATACCTGTATGCCATCTCCCCTTGTACATAGTAAATCCTGCTCTGTGGTTTGTGTTGCATCTCGCAAGTTTACCGGCACCATTTTGTTGAAGCAAAAGGGTTTTTGTTAACACAATATTAACTCCTTAACAACTGTCAATACGACTATTAACGGCTGCAGATAATGGGCGTTATTCCTCCTGCACCTCATGCTCCTTCTTTTTACACAGCCTGCTCCTGTACCTCACGCTCCTCCTTTATAGACAGCATTTTTCTGCAGCACAGCTTTTCTCCTTTATAGTCATCTCCTCTGGCAGCAACTCACACGCCTCTTCCACATACAGTTGGAAACACTTCATCCCAAGAGAAATTGCACTAATTGCAATAAAACGTATTGTAATATCGTATACACAGCCTACTTTTTCTGAAGCACCACCATTTTCTCCTTTAGACCTTGTTCACACGTTATTTGGTCAGTTTTTTTTTACCTCAGTATTTGTAAGCTAAAACTTGGAGAAAAACAATCAGAGGAAAAGTATATTAGAAACATGTCACCACTTCTGTATTTTTCTCCCACTCATGGTTTTGGCTTATAAATACTGAGGTAAAATACTGACCAAATACTGAACGTGTGAATGTGGCCTTCTGCACAGCCTCCACCTGCAGCACCTCAATCTTCTCTATAAACAGCCTCATACTGCAGCAGCACTTCACTTCTCTCATTTTCCCCTGACATCTCTCATTTTCCCCCTCACATCTCTATCCATGAGGCTCCTCCCTTTCCCTTGACGTCATGTCTCACAGGAGCAACTCCATTCTAAGCACTACAGATGTGGCCTGTGCCTGCTATGTGGAGTGCGTGTGCCTTGATACATACACACACACACATATACACTCAACTTTATATATATATATATAGATTGATCTTTTCTTCATTATTATAGCAAGTTATATGACCAGGAGAGATATTAAAGGGATTGTCTGGCCTTAGTTTGCAGTCACTCAATGTGCTTATGTTGTGAGGATTCTCTGCTGCAGGTGCCAAGAGTGGGCAGTCATGTGACCACAAGTGTGAGATTTGCATACCTTGAGCCACATTCCAACTAGACGTGTCCAGCTTCACTCAATGTACTTGCATTGAGCAAGGCTGTGCACATTTAGTCAGTGCGTGACCTCATGCTTCCAGTGCTGGCACCACAGAAGCCTCACAGCATGCATACTGTGTTCACTGTAAAGTTTCACAAGTCTGCAGTCACATAGAGTGACTTCAGGTTTGTAGTCTAAGGCCAGACAATCCCTTTAAAGGAGATGTCAGGAACATTAATATTGATCCTTAGGATAGGCCATGAATGTCCAATCAGTGGACGTGAATCATGCGGCACCCACAGTAATCAGCTATTTTCGGTGTAGACGTTGGCTGAAACTGCTCAGTTGCTGACCTGCACAGCTCCATCAATGGAATACTGCCAGCAGCCGGGTACTGCACATGCGCCCCCTACTGGATTGAATAGGAGGTGGATGTGCAATACCCAACCACAGCCACTTTACAGGTGATAGAGCTGTGCTGTATATAACAGGGGTGTCAAACTGCATTCCTCGAGGGCCTCAGACCATGCGTGTTTTCAAGATTTCCTTTGCATTACACAAGATGCTGGAATCATTCTGTGCAGGTGATTAAATTATCACCTGTGCAATACAAGGAAATCCTGAAAACATGACCTGTTTGCAGCCCTCGAGGAATGCAGTTTGACACCCCTGGTATATAAGGATAGGCCATCAATGTTAAAGTCCCCTGAAACTTTTTTAAGGGGGAATTCATTCATGACAGAGTTCTTGCAAAAACTAATATGACTAAAATTCTTTCCACTCATCTAAATGTTGTCATTTCTGTAGCATGTGCTGTAGGGGATTGTCTAGGTTAGAGAATTAGCTCACAGTAGATCGCCAAATGTTTACCGTAATTCTACCTTATGTATATCTTTATGGAAAATGGGATTCACAGCTGCGATGAAAACTAAATTTTTAAGAAAAAATCCCCTTGTCAATAATAATGTAGATCGCACAAAAGAAACCAACTGCGTCAAAATATCAGCTGTGAGAAGTTTTAGGATTTTGGTGCACACCACGAGAATAATTTCATCTTATTTATGAGAGAGAAACAGAAATCTCAAAAATAGTAAGCAATTGGAACAAAATAATAGAAAAGTTCATAAATTTGTATTATGCAATGTTTAAGCTTTATTTACATGAAACAGAAAATCCTTTAAAGTAAAACTTTGTCTAAATTTTAAATCAAGTAGATCTTACCTAAATCTTTCTTAAAGCTGAAAGATTGCTATATTTCACTTAACGAAGTAAGGCAGTGATAAATTTTATTTCATGTCAACAGAACTTTGCTTTTTTTGATAGACTCTATAAAATGCACCTCCTATCTATCTATAAATGTATCTATCTATATAGCTATCTGTTTTATTTCCAGATCAATTTTAGTAATGTCAGTGGAATTTTGAGCATGTCGGTAACTTCTTTATCAGATATTCGGTGGTGCAGCTGTGGGATAATTGCAGAATCCAACAGTTATAAACTACATTTTATGCACAAAGTAAGAACACAGATGTGGCTGAATTGTATAATGAAAGTGTGGACAAATGGCTAAATGGTCTGCTTTGGTCATATTCCAAATTCCTTATTACCATAGCCTAAATTTCACGCATTCATGCCACAATATTGCAATTTTCAAGCACTGAGGGGGCCGCCATTATAAAAAAAAAGTTTCTTCTAGCACTACCCAGACTTGTAGGATAAAATGTTTCATAAGATGCAATCATTGTTCTATGCTCAGTAACATTAACATATACAAAACAGATTTTTTTTGGTAAAAATTACAAAATAATTGTATTGGAGTTTTTCGTCAATAGCCCTGAATGGCAAATAGTGATTTCAAATTCTACTCAATTGACCCCCTTTATAAAGATGCTAAACATACACAATAAAAATAGCCTACTTGGTGATTAGGTTCAATTTATACTGATCAAAAGCACAGAATAGTCACAATGGAGCCCCAAAACATTGTCCCTACATTTTTTCTTAAATTGTCACTGTTCTTTCAAGAGATTTTGCATACATTAAAAGAGCAATCAAATTTGAGAAACTCTATATCCTACCTAATCAGAAAAATATACTTTTCTATCCACTTCTTTCCCACCCCCTACCTTTTGAACTCAAATTCCTGCTGAAATACAATTCAAATCCGACAATCAGCTCACTGAGGTATCAGAACACATCTACAATTAAAGTCTATGGAGAAAGAGGAGGGTTGTAGAATTGAAAGGAATATAAAGTCACAGGCAGAGAAATACACTGACTAATGTTTTAGCTTTTCACAGTAGTGGATTCGCAGCTATACTAATTAAATACTGCTGCATAATGTCCTACATGTTGCTGCAGCTTATGTTGTGGTACCTAAGATGAGAAAGAATTCCTTTGTGTATGCTGCTGATAGGAAACATCATTTCAGTTGATATCCACCCACTTTCAGAGACCATTGAAAATTAGACAAAGGCCAAGACCTTGCTGTGACTACACAGGGGGCTGTGTTGGTGGATCCCACCCGGTGTGCCCTGCCTCGGTGCCTTGTTTTGGTAAGTGTTGCTATGTTAGACTCTTAATACTTTTTACGCCACTGGGCATTACTTATATACTGGTGCAGTCATTCATGTGCACCTGAACTAGCACACTCAAATTTTATGCTTGCACATTGGCCCTATTGGCGGTGCACACCCGGGGATGTCCACTCAGGTTCTGTTTTAACCATCCTTGAGCACTATATACATATATTTGTGTACTATTGTATGATTACTATGTGCATGTTGCATTTTTACATGTAATTTAATAAAGTATTATTACCTTTTCTGACTACCTTTATGCTCCTTATGTACTCTTTGTTCACATCACACCATCCTGGTGGGGGGTTGGATAATTATTCTTAACTAGATCGTGGCCCGATTCTAACACATCGGGTATTCTAGAATATGCATGTCCCCGTAGTATATGGACAATGATGATTCCAGAATTCGCGGCACACTGTGCCCGTCGCTGATTGGTCGAGGCAACCTTTATGACATAATCGTTGCCATGGCAACCATTATGACATCTACGTCGATACTGTGCCCGTCGCTGAATCAGAAACGTGAGATGTCTACGTCCTTTATGACATCATCGTCGCTGTGCCCGTTGCTGATTGGTCGAGGCCTGGCGGCCTCGACCAATCAGAGACGTGGGATTTCCAAGACAGACAGACAGAAAGACGGGCAACCTGCCCGTTGCTGATTGGTCGAGGCAACCTTTATGACATCATCGTCGCCATGGCAACCATTATGACATCATCGTCGCTGTGCCCGTTGCTGATTGGTCGAGGCCTGGCAGCCTCGACCAATCAGAGACGCAGGATGTCTACGTCCTTTATCACATCATCGTCGCTGTGCCCGTTGCTGATTGGTCGAGGCCTGGCGGCCTCGACCAATCAGAGACGCAGGATTTCTACGTCGATGCTGTGCCGGTCTCTGATTGGTCGAGGCCTTGCGGCCTCGACCAATCAGAGAGCCGGGATTTCCAGGACAGACAGACAGACAGACAGACAGACAGACAGACAGACGGAAAAACCCTTAGGCAATTATATATATAGATTATGCTAGACGTATTGTTCCTTTATTCAATAGGTCATTGGAAATAAGCAATTGTTTCATATGAGCCTGTACGTTGACTCTTGTATGTTAATTTGTGCAAATGCCTACTGATTACCTATTGCATCAGCCCCTGTGGTGTTCTAGTCTAGACAACTTAGGACATATAAGCAGGTTAATTGAACAATTGAGCAATTCTGTGGGAGAATGTCACAAATGGCAACTCTTGGTATTAAGGGTTCTGTCTCCATTGCCCATCACTGAACCTACATGTGATGCGGCTGCAGTGCAATTTAGTGCAACCTTCACCAGGGGCTGCTGGTGAGGGAAGAGAGGTTGCACATTAACAGCGTAGCAACACTGAGCAGTCACAGAGGTGTCACAGGTAACGAAAGAGTGGTCAGACGAACAGAGTCAGAAACTGTCAGGAGCGGAGGTACCAGAGGTCAAAGCATGCACGATGTCAGAGACAAGCCAGAAGTCAGAGCCAAACGGGAGCACGGTATCCAAAACATGAGATGTGAGACGAAGTCAGGGTACAAGCTAGAAGTCAAAGCCAGTCGGGGAATGAGGTATCAGAGATGGAAAGCAAGAGGCGGGGTTCAGAGATCAGGCCGAGTCATAAACTGTAAGGAAAACCACCAGACGAACACTACGTCAGGGATAGGGATCGGGCTCACACAAATACGGGAAGTCAAAGGCAGAAGGATCACCAGGGTTTACGGGTCAGCTGCTTTAGCCTGGAAGCATGAACTATCACTGCTGCTGGCAGCAGACGGCAAAGGACTGAAAAAGCCCAGCTAGCTCCAAAACGAGGAAAAGGGTGTTAACCCCCCATGACCAGTCCAGAGAGGGAATAACAGAAAACAAACTCTGGACTGGATCATGACAGTACCCCCCTCTCAATGGGGGGCAATAGGACCCCCAGGCTTCCCTGGACAACGAGCGTGAAATGTCCAGATCAACCGATCGGCATGGACCGAACACGCCGGCACCAACGACCGGTCATCAGGACCGTAACCTTTCCAATGGACCAAGTACTGAAGTGAATGGCGGAGCATAGGAGAATCAACCACCCGTTTCACCTCATACCTCCTGAGCAAAACCGGACATTTTCTGCAAGAAATCTGCATGCGTTTTTTTCGTGTTTTTGACGTGTTTTTTTCATGTTTCTGACGTGTTTTTGTGCATTTTTGACGTGTTTTTTTTCCGCAGCTTCCCAATGCATTAAATAGTGGGAAAAACGCGAAAAATCTGCAAAATTAATGAACATGCTGCGTTTTTTATCCCAATGCGTTTTTTTCACGGAAATAAATGCATCATGTGCACAAAAATTGCAGAATGCCTTCTAAATGATGAGATGTATAATGTATGCATATTTTATGTGTTTTTACAGCGCAAAAAAGTGAAAAATCCGCAACGTGTGCACACAGCCTAAGACTATCATTTGCACCATCTTGTGTATTGCTGGGACTATAATATTTGTTTTTGCTAGCTGGAGCTGGATGTACGTGCTATCGTCATGGTATCCCTTGTCTGGAGAAGCATAGACTATAATTACAGAATACCGGTGGGAGATTCAAAGCAGTGGGCCAACCAAAAGTTAGGAGACAGTGGATGTCTCCTGGTATGGGGGCAGTGGAATTACTGTCCCCGGATTGGGATCTTTTGGACTGGGACTTTGCATTGTGCCATCTACCTAGAGTTGCTGTAAGACCAAGGACAGAAGGAATGAAATATATTTGCATAATTTCCCTGCCTAGGTGATTATTATTACCCACAACCTCAGATGCTCACACCTGCAAAAGGGGAAACTGTAAACAATGTTGGAAGTATTAGTCCCCAGAACTGTCTGTATTGACTGACATCACACTGTTCAACTAGTTGCTCTTTTGACCAGGACCAGGGGGAACTAATTACAGGTGGAATAAAGGTGATTCCAGCAGATAAATAGAAAAAAGTTATTTTCAGTTAGAGCAGTCAGAGTGTGAAATGCCCGACCACAAGAGGTTGTAATGGCAGACACTATGACAGCTTTTATAAAAAGGCTGGAAGCTTTTCTCACAACAAGTGGAGGTTTGAGTTATACATAGTCTAGAGATAAAGAATGTATAACTGGTGGGGAAAGGTTGAACTTGATAGACCTGTGTCTTTTTTCAAGCTATGTAACTATGAATGTGGTTAGTTTGCATCAGCGCCATCAGTGAGGCGCCTCAACAAGGATCACACACGTCAAGTTTTGCATAAAGCAACCAAATATACAAAATCTACTATTATTGGCACATTGTGAACATGGTCATTTGGACTTTAGATTGTCGGTATTAACAGATTTTACCCACATACTGTAGGTAGGAACCCACTATTTTACTGCATTGAGTTCAGCTCTGTCTGAAGATTTTGCATAGTTTTATGTCTTTCTCTGTTAGGTTCACTAACACACAGTAGTGCAGTTTGCATTTTCTAGTTGTTATATGGTCTATATTTATGAGCATGTTAGGCGGGTAGCGTGCCGCTTACTGCAGATGTTTGTGTATTAAGGTGAAAGTGGCGGAACTTTTCATGAATAAGATGAATGTAGCCACTCCTCATTTCACCCATGGCCAACACATTTGGGTAAAGCTTGGCGCAACCGGCTAAAAGTTGCAACATTTTTGCACAACCTACAAAATGTAGGAACTTTTTTAGATGTTATATGCCAAAATTCTGGCTTAAACGCATTCATGAATCAGGCCCAATATTTATTAGTAATATAATTTATAGCCTTCAGAAAGATAAGACATTCTGAACTTTTGCAATTCCTCATCACTGCATATAATAATTATTGCTTTGTGATTCACATTCAGAGAGAATCAATTCCAATGGGAATTTTAATCAGCAAATAACTTATCACAAGGGACTGTACAGGCAAAAATATATCCTCTTCTACACCTGTAAAAACTTGTAGTGATTGAAATGTTCATTAGTTATGATTCAGACGTGGTTTTCACACTAATCAATCTATAAAGTTGTATTTCTTGCTTTAGCTGCCAAGTCATTTGGGTATTTAAGGGTTAAATGGCTTTAAGAACAAAGGGTTTCCTTTTACTTTGAAGAATGTAACAATCATGATGTCATAATCAGTGACAGTCAAAATTACTAGCTGTCATCTTAAAATGCAACTTTCTTTAAAAGAGGTCAGTACTTTCATGTTGCAGGAAGGTTGTCTTGTTTTAAAAATCAGTGGATGAAAAACTGTAGCGTTCTTCAAGCTTTAACGGCTTAAAATCAATATTAAGTGAATGTGGTGGAATGATAAAGTCATTGTGTGTCTGTTGTGTTTAAGGTGCAGTGTGTCTTTGTAGATACTTCATATTTGCCAAGTGTTATCTGTGAAGATAGCACATGGAAATCAAAATAATTATATGCAGTGAACCATCCCGCAGTGCATTTTTTCCTCTATGTTAATATCAGTGTCTATAGCATAGACTAAGAAAATAGCTGGAAACTAATGGGAAAATGAATTCCTTTCCACACACTATGCATATTTTAGATGTTTTTCAAATGGATCTGTCAGTATGTCAAGTAAAAGTTGGTCCTCTTACATCTTGGGCCTCTGTGTGGCTGCACAGGCTGTAACTATGATATGTCCACCCCTGATCCTCTTGCAGGTAATGTTGGAAAGAAAGAAATGGGCAGCTCAGTGGATAGCACTAAAGTCTTGGAGTGGTGGGGTCCTCGGTTCAAGTCTCACCAAGGGCAACATCTGCAAGGAGTTTGTATATTCTCCCTATGGGTTTCCTCCGGGTACTCTGGTTTCCTCCCACACCCCAAAGAAATACTGATAGGGAATTTAGATTGTGAGCCCCATTGCGGACAGCGATGGTAAGAGCCATGGAATATTACGGCGTTATATAAGTAAAGCATAATGCATAATAAAAAAGAAAGATCAGGCATGATACATAAGACCGTGCCAGCACTGTCTGCAATAGATTACAACGATCTCCCAGCTTAAAATATATACACAATCAGCCATATTATGTAATTCTCTTATACTGGTGTCACAGATCAGAGGCTCTCACAAGAACTGAAGAAAACAAAGGTTTCATCCAGCACCAGACTAGACTTCATATATTTATACTTGTTGTAAGTAACATAGTAACATAGTAACATAGTTAGTAAGGCCGAAAAAAGACATTTGTCCATCCAGTTCAGCCTATATTCCATCATAATAAATACCCAGATCTACGTCCTTCTACAGAACCTAATAATTGTATGATACAATATTGTTCTGCTCCAGGAAGACATCCAGGCCTCTCTTGAACCCCTCGACTGAGTTTGCCATCACCACCTCCTCAGGCAAGCAATTCCAGATTCTCACTGCCCTAACAGTAAAGAATCCTCTTCTATGTTGGTGGAAAAACCTTCTCTCCTCCAGACGCAAAGAATGCCCCCTTGTGCCCGTCACCTTCCTTGGTATAAACAGATCCTCAGCGAGATATTTGTATTGTCCCCTTATATACTTATACATGGTTATTAGATCGCCCCTCAGTCGTCTTTTTTCTAGACTAAATAATCCTAATTTCGCTAATCTATCTGGGTATTGTAGTTCTCCCATCCCCTTTATTAATTTTGTTGCCCTCCTTTGTACTCTCTCTAGTTCCATTATATCCTTCCTGAGCACCGGTGCCCAAAACTGGACACAGTACTCCATGTGCGGTCTAACTAGGGATTTGTACAGAGGCAGTATAATGCTCTCATCATGTGTATCCAGACCTCTTTTAATGCACCCCATGATCCTGTTTGCCTTGGCAGCTGCTGCCTGGCACTGGCTGCTCCAGGTAAGTTTATCATTAACTAGGATCCCCAAGTCCTTCTCCCTGTCAGATTTACCCAGTGGTTTCCCGTTCAGTGTGTAATGGTGATATTGATTCCCTCTTCCCATGTGTATAACCTTACATTTATCATTGTTAAACCTCATCTGCCACCTTTCAGCCCAAGTTTCCAACTTATCCAGATCCATCTGTAGCAGAATACTATCTTCTCTTGTATTAACTGCTTTACATAGTTTTGTATCATCTGCAAATATCAATATTTTACTGTGTAAACCTTCTACCAGATCATTAATGAATATGTTGAAGAGAACAGGTCCCAATACTGACCCCTGCGGTACCCCACTGGTCACAGCGACCCAGTTAGAGACTATACCATTTATAACCACCCTCTGCTTTCTATCACTAAGCCAGTTACTAACCCATTTACACACATTTTCCCCCAGACCAAGCATTCTCATTTTGTGTACCAACCTCTTGTGCGGCACGGTATCAAACGCTTTGGAAAAATCGAGATATACCACGTCCAATGACTCACCGTGGTCTAGCCTATAGCTTACCTCTTCATAAAAACTGATTAGATTGGTTTGACAGGAGCGATTTCTCATAAACCCATGCTGATATGGAGTTAAACAGTTATTCTCATTGAGATAATCCAGAATAACATCCCTCAGAAACCCTTCAAATATTTTACCAACAATAGAGGTTAGACTTACTGGCCTATAATTTCCAGGTTCATTTTTAGAGCCCTTTTTGAATATTGGCACCACATTTGCTATGCGCCAGTCCTGCGGAACAGACCCTGTCGCTATAGAGTCACTAAAAATAAGAAATAATGGTTTATCTATTACATTACTTAGTTCTCTTAGTACTCGTGGGTGTATGCCATCCGGACCCGGAGATTTATCTATTTTAATCTTATTTAGCCGGTTTCGCACCTCTTCTTGGGTTAGATTGGTGACCCTTAATATAGGGTTTTCATTGTTTCTTGGGATTTCACCTAGCATTTCATTTTCCACCGTGAATACCGTGGAGAAGAAGGTGTTTAATATGTTAGCTTTTTCCTCGTCATCTACAACCATTCTTTCCTCACTATTTTTTAAGGGGCCTACATTTTCAGTTTTTATTCTTTTACTATTGATATAGTTGAAGAACAGTTTGGGATTAGTTTTACTCTCCTTAGCAATGTGCTTCTCTGTTTCCTTTTTGGCAGCTTTAATTAGTTTTTTAGATAAAGTATTTTTCTCCCTATAGTTTTTTAGAGCTTCAATGGTGCCATCCTGCTTTAGTAGTGCAAATGCTTTCTTTTTACTGTTAATTGCCTGTCTTACTTCTTTGTTTAGCCACATTGGGTTTTTCCTATTTCTAGTCCTTTTATTCCCACAAGGTATAAACCGCTTACACTGCCTATTTAGGATGTTCTTAAACATTTCCCATTTATTATCTGTATTCTCATTTCTGAGGATATTGTCCCAGTCTACCAGATTAAGGGCATCTCTAAGCTGTTCAAACTTTGCCGTCCTAAAGTTCAATGTTTTTGTGACTCCCTGACAAGTCCCCCTAGTGAAAGACAGGTGAAACTGCACAATATTGTGGTCGCTATTTCCTAAATGCCCAACCACCTGCAGATTTGTTATTCTGTCAGGTCTATTAGATAGTATTAGGTCTAAAAGTGCTGCTCCTCTGGTTGGATTCTGCACCAATTGTGAAAGATAATTTTTCTTGGTTATTAGCAGAAACCTGTTGCCTTTATGGGTTTCACAGGTTTCTGTTTCCCAGTTAATATCCGGGTAGTTAAAGTCCCCCATAACCAGGACCTCATTATGGGTAAGCAGCTGGACAGTTTCTGGATTGAGTATATGTGTCACCGAGGTGCCTAGCCTCAGTGATGTGAAACCCAGAGAAGCAGTCACCAGTACGTATAGTGCTGAAACGTGTTTTAATGGGCCAGGATTTTGGGTCCAGGTTTTAGGAACCGCTGGAAGAGCTGGACAGGATGGGTTGCTCCCATCCTCCAATCCAGGTGGTGTAGCTGGTGTAAAAGGGCAACTAAATTGCCTAATAGGGGTCTGTGAGTGGCGGTAGAAAGACCTCTTGTTTGTTTGTCTCTACCAAAGGCTAAGAGTGTGGACCTTAAGCTAAGCAGGTGAGCCTGAGCAGAATGAAATGGATGCAATTTCCAGTCTTCAGATTTTTATAAGACATGAACTTTAAATTCCATTTATTAATGCTATGTAAATCATGCAATAGTTTTGTAAAAGTAAACTGTTATTCCTCCAAATATACTATCCCAAGAAACACTTAACCCCCACTATACAAGTCAGGGCTACTCACAAAGAGTAACTTCCACTCTGATGCAGCACTCCATTTATCCTTCATAGAATACTTGTGCAGGCATTTATTCTAATGGTTGACTTGACACTTGTGATTGCTAGAGTGATCTGGATGGAAGCTGTGCACTAATGTTTTTGACATGTCATAAAGTTTCTCCATGTTCAGACTAATGAGAAAAACTGGAGATTCGTGGTTAACACAGTGTTGTTCTAGGCATCATATGATGGGTGCAAAAGGATCTTAAAAACAGAAGTTAAGGGGCATTTACACTGCAAGGTAATCGTCAAAAAAAGTTTGATATTCTTGCTCTTCAAACAGACTGCCAGTTAAACGATGAATAAGCTCATTCATCAAGTGAAATGATCTTTTATTTATGCAGCATTAAACTCATGCTGCCAAGTGCTCAATGTGCATCATTTACTTTGGTCTACCTTTTTAAACAGGCATTCAAGTGACCGTAAAAGTTTATCGATCGGCAATCGTATTGTGCCACCAGTTGGTCTGTGTAAACAGACCCTGAATTGTTCATCAACTTATGAAAACACCATACTTTTATTTGATTGAAAAGTCTTAAAATACTATATGTTCCAGGGCATTGTGGCCTATTTATGAAGCATAAAGAAAAATTAGTTGAGCTGCTGTGTTTTCACGTTAGTATTCTCCTAGGCTGAGTCCAGCAACGTTACAAAGATCAGTACATCGGTTGCATTTTTCTGTATATGTGCACAGTAATATTTTTCGCATAATTAGGACAACACAAATAGTTGAAACCTCCATAAATCACCTGTTGCTTTACTAACTTTTCCTTGATAAACTAACACTATGAGTGCTTTGCGTTTGGTTTTCTCAATGTCATCAATGGTGTTGATCTCTACCGTATGATTAGACTGGATATCCAAATTTGTTCAGGCAACAATGAATCGGTGAACAAAGGATAAAGCACTTATTAGCATAACTATTAAAATTTTGGAGCCAATGACTGAAGGAACAATATGTTACTTTTTATTATAAAATGCGACCTGTAATTTCCTTCCTGTATCAATCTGAAATAGCATTTACCATTGTTGACCTAGGGTCAGAGGTCACTAATCAGAACAAAGCTTTCATAAATGTTCAATAGTGGCTACAATTAACACATCAGTATGTCACAGCTTACTGTACCCATTTAGAGCTCTAAAATTCCCTTCAGCAGGATAAAATTGATTTTTTTTTCTCATTAAAATGTTTAGCCAATAGCAGTTATTTCTCTGAAACTTGCAGCTTGAGAGTCAAGAGCCATATGCAATATATAAAAGTTAGCTACCAATCAATTTCAAATCAATTTAAAAATGATAACTCAAAATAGGAAAAAAATTGTACTATCTGAAGGGTTCGTTGGGCGAGACCACAGGGAACTAATGGACTACATGATAAAATATATGAGATATAAAAATTAAATTTGTTTGGCACTAAGCTATTAATTGTTTGCCTGTTGGACTGCAGATTTGCTATGTGCATGAACCATTAATGGGTAACACCATTGGCATAACATGAAGTTCATGGGTCACAATGAAAAATCTACAAAATGGCCCCCAACAATCACTAGTCCTTAAGAAGAATTGGTCAATGGGACAAAAGGAAACTTTTGGGTGCAGCTGGGCTCCAGGGTCAAGGTACATTAGTGACTACTCTTAAATACTACATATGATGAATTTTCTGCTTAGTTGAAAATAATCATAATATAAAAGAAATCAAAAAAAGATCCATAAGCTTTTTTGTTACTCACAGCATGAATATACAAAACAATGCTGAGAAGTAACTCTACACATTGTATCCAGTACATTATTTCCTTCTAAAGAGTTGGGCAACAGTTCCTGCTTTAACTTGTGTATTTCCTCTTGATAGTTTATTGTGTTTAGACATTAAGAAATATGCTTCATTTTGTGTCTTTTTATAACATACATATTTAAAATCAGGATTTGCATATAGATGAAATATGAGTGTCTAGGAAATAAATTCAAACTTTTTTTTAACACAAAGAATTATTGGAATAGTAAACGTAAAATATTACCATCTTCACACTTCATTGGAAATACGAGTGTTTGTATGGAAACATTTAAAGCACATTTCTGGCCAAATACAAGTATTAAAACGTAGATGCTTATGACTAGTCTGCATAATATTTCAACAAGAAAAAGTGCAACTGCAACTAGAAATATGAATTTCAACAAATGGTGATTCTAAGGGAGACTATGGTGAGGCATTTAAGCTATATAGGAGCATACAGAATAGGTCTCAATAAGGGACTCCATGTGCTACCATACAGACTATTTGCACAAAGCTTTGCCATATGCATTACGCCTTATGCTGGGGTTATATATTAGTGGACACACATCACGTGGAAGTTATTAAATCTCCTTTTCCAGGATAAAAATGTGGCAAATGAGCAGCAAAAGTTAACTTTTGAAATGTTCAGTAGTTTTAATCAATGTGAATCTGGGTCTCTAGACCTCCACGATTACTCAAGAGAAAGGAACTGTCATGATCCACTTTTGGATTTGTGGCAGCTCTGGTTGAACTCGGTTTAATATTTTTTTCTCTTGGACCATCAGGGGTTAATGTCAGTTTCTTCCCCCCGCTGGCAATCTGATGTTACTGCAGTGCTGCTGGGTCAGCTGATGCAGGTGGTGACCACTCCCACCATCCTTTAAAAGGTCACCTGATGCATCAGCTGACTGTTGGTGATACAGTTCCTTTTTGGAGACCAGCCTAGCAGGAGCAGCATTCTGGTGTCAGCCATGTCTGGTGTTTGGAGTCCAGTTGCTGTTGTTTTTTGCAGTGTGGAGCTTACCAGTGGTGTACATAAGCTAAGTGTGGTGTTTTTGTTACCTTGTCCCTTTGGTGTCTGTCACTTCCCCCTGTGTGTTTTATCTGCAGAGGTGAGGCTAGTGCTCCTTGCTGGCCAGTGCATTAGCCAGGGCAGTAATAGGTGAATACTAGGGATGAGGAATCCTGATGGCGGTGGGGGGAAGGACCTGCATAGGGCATTAGGGGAGTGTAGGGTCAGATTCAGGTTTGAGCTCAGGTGGTGTCCATTCCCCTTTCCCTATAAGTAGGGCCTTCCTCTCACCTATACCATTCCCGTTTTATGTGTATTGTTCCATTAGCTGACCGACCATCCGTTGGGTCGAGTTATACCGTGACATTATCACCAACCATCACATTTTTTCCGGTGAGCCATGGCTCAAATGCAGGCCTTTGCCGAACTGATCCAGACCCTCACTGATGAGATTAAGAAGCTGCAGGGTCAAGTGATGCAGCAGCTTCAGCGGTTGACAAGGATCTAGGCCTCGGCTCAGTTACAGGCTCAACTGGAACGCAAGTTATCTCTCCCTGACCGTTTCTCTGGAGGGAGAGATAAGTTTATAGTATTTCAGGAGGCCTGAAAATTATATTTCAGGCTACACTCTCATTCATTAGGGAGTGAGGAAGAGCGTGTGGGGATTATAATCTCTTTTCTCAAGGGTGTATCCCCAATACTGGGCCTTCTCCTTGCCGACCGGTTCACCATCTTTACGGTCAGTGGATGAGTATTTTCCGGCATTGGCGCTGGTGTATGGGGATCATAATGGTGTCTTCCTGGCTGAGTCTCTTCTCTGCAAAATCAAGCAGGTGGGCTGGCTGGCTTAGGAGTACTGCTCAGAGTTTAGGAGGTGGGCCACTCATACGCAGTGGAATGACCCTGCCCTTAGGAGCCATTTTTGTCAGGGTCTGTCACCTAGGCTGCAGGATACTCTAGTACAGTATACTGCTCCCAGGTCATTGAAAGCCACCGTGTCCCATGCTATCTGGGTGGATAGATGCTTCAGGGAGAGGCATACACCAAATCTGCCCCCTGTAGTCCTAGATAGGGAGAAGGACACACCAGTGCAGTCGGATGAACTTATGCAAGTGAGAGGAGTTTAGTCTCAAACAAGATTGCCTGCAGTTTGCCATGGTGTGAGGGAATGTTTCTATGGTGGGCAGACTGGGCATTTCATCTGTGTCTGCCCAGCTCGCACCAAAGTATCATCACCATCACATAAGCCGCATCCCCCTGGGCGTGTGGAGGGAGCTGATCAGGGTGTGTATATTTCCTTCATTTTCTCTTCTCAGTGTACCTTACCTGCTGAGGAGGTTGTTGGCGGGGTAGCTGAGACTTACCGATGCTGGTGGACAGTGGAGCGGGAGTCAATTTGGTGGATGCTTGCCTTGTTCAAACCTATAGCCTGGTGGGTAGGATGCTAGCAAGACCTCTAAGCATACAGGCCATTGACTCTGTCCCACTAAGCCAGGGTGACCCAAGTCATAGGTGATATATACCTGCGTATAGGGACTCGTCATGAAGAGTCCCTGTGATGCTACCTCTTGGAGGGTATGCAAACTCCTATCATTTTAGGCCTCCCTTGGTTGAAGAGACACGACCCGGTCATAGATTGGCGGTCCAGGGAAGTAGTCAGCTGGGACCAGTCAGGTAAGGACTGTTGCCTGGGAGCTACGATCTCTGCCGTCTTTCTGCAACCAACCCCTTCTTCTCCAGTGGGGGCAGAAAAGGTGATGCCAAGGAGTAGGGGCAAGACTCAACCCTCACTACAAGTAAATCCTGTGTGTTGGAGTCCTCTTACGAAGAGGGGTCAGGGGAGGGTGGTGGTTCCCTCCGTGCGTAGTGGGGGTATGAGTGTGGTAACACAGGAGGATGCTTCTGTTGTCAGTTCCTCAAAGAGTTCACCATCTTGTGGCAAATGTATGCGTGAAAATAAACATTCAGGTCCAGACCTGTGTGTGAACGAGTACATGTGGGAGTCCACCAAAACATCAGGTGGAAGTGTGCTACTGGGACCTGGAGTTCTAGGGTAATTGGGCCATATCGGGTGTCGGCCATTCTCAGACCAGTGACTTTTGAGCTGGAGTTACCTCCTGTAAAGCACATACACAACTCATTCCACAGGTTGGTGCTCTGATGATTTGTAGCACCTCCGGAGCCTGCGTTATTGTCACCTCCATTGGGCTGCGTTCGCCGTAAACCTGAGGGTCAGGTGAATGCAGAGATGAACTCTGGTGGAAGGAGGCATCCTCAATATGTGTCATTTTCTGGTAAGGTCCAGTGTTGAGGGTCCCATTGACAGGGGGGCACTATTACGATCCATTTTTGGATTTGAGGTAGCTCCGGTGCCACTCAATATAAAAGTTTTTTCCTTTTGGACAATCGGGGGTTAATGTCAGTTTCTTTCCCCCGCTGGCAATCTGATATTACTGCAGTGCTGCTGGGTCAGCTGATGCCGGAGGTGACCACTCCCACCATCCTTTAAAAGGTCACCTGATGCATCAGCTGACTGTTGGTGATACAGTTCCTTTTTGGAGACCAGCCTAGCAGGAGCAGCGTTCTGGTGTCAGCCACGTCTGGTGTTTGGAGTCCAGTTGCTGTTGTTTTCTGCAGTGTGGAGCTTAGCAGTGGTGTACATAAGCTAAGTGTGGTGTTTTTGCTACCTTGTCCCTTTGGTGTTTGTCACTTCCCCCTGTGTGTATTATCTGCAGAGGTGAGGCTAGTGCTCCTTGCCGGCCAGTGCACTAGCCAGGGCAGTAATAGGTGACTACTAGGGACGAGGTATCCTGATGGCTGCGGGGGGAAGGACCCACATATGACATTAAGGGAGTGCAGGGACAGGCTTAGGTTTGAGCTCAGGAGATGACCCTTCCCATTCCCTACAGGTAGGGCATTCTTTCACCTATACCATCCCCGTTGTATGTGTATTGTGCCGTTAGCTGACTGACCACCAATTGGGTCGATTTACACTGTGACATTATCACCAACCATCACATTTTTTCCGGTGAGCTATGGCTCAAATGCAGGCCTTTGCCGAACTGCTCCAGATGCTCACTGATGAGATTAAGGAGCTGCAGATCACACCATGACAAGAAGAAGTGCTCAATTGATCCACAACACAGCAGTGTATGGTTCCAAAAACTTTCTATTGAGCCATCTACTCCTATACTAGTCAAGGAAAAGATCCTTTCTTTGAGTTATTTCTGATGGTCTCATGACCCAGATCTCTACGATTAAAACAATTAAATAATTGTTCTAAAATATCAAATGATTATTAAAAAATGTTAGCTACTCTTTGACCTCTTAAGGATCAAGAGCCAAGCCCTATTTTTCAATTCTGACATCTGTCACTTTATTTGGTAATACAGTTGTGGCCAAAAGTATTAACACCCGTGCAATTCTGTCAGATAATACTCAGTTTCTTCCTGAAAATGATTGCAAACAGAAATTCTTTAGTATTATTATCTTCATTTAATTTGTCTTAAATGAAAAAACACAAAAGAGAATGAAGCAAAAAGCCAAACATTTCACACAAAACTCCAAAAATGGGCCAGACCAAATTATATTGGCATCCACAGACTAATACTTGGTTGCACAACCTTTAGCCAAAATAACTGTGACCAACCGCTTCCGGTAAACATCGATGAGTTTCTTACAATGCTCTGCTGGAATTTTAGACCATTCTTCTTTGGCAAATTGCTCCAGGTCCCTGATATTTGAAGGGTGTCTTCTCCAAACTGCCATTTTTAGATCTCTCCACAGGTGTTCTATGGAATTCAGGTCTGGACTCATTGCTGGCCACCTTAGAAGTCTCCAGTGCTTTCTCTCAAACCGTTTTCTAGTGCTTTTTGAAGTGTGTTTTGGGTCATTGTCCTGCTGGAAGACCCATGACCTCTGAGGGAGACCCAGCTTTCTCACACTGGGCCCTACATTATGCTGCAAAATTTGTTGGTAGCCTTCACACTTCATAATGCAATGCACACGGCCAAGCTGTCCAGTGCCAGAGGCAGCAAAGCAACCCCAAAACATCAGGGAACCTCCGCCATGTTTGACTGTAGGGACCGTGTTCTTTTCTTTGAATGCCTCTTTTTTTCTCCTGTAAATTCTATGTTGATGCCTTTGCCCAAAAAGCTCTACTTTTGTCTCATCTGACCAGAGAACATTCTTCCAAATGTTTTAGGCTTTTTCAGGTAAGTTTCGGCAAACTCCAGCCTGGTTTTTTTATGTCTCGGGGTAAGAAGGGGGGTCTTCCTGGGTCTCCTACCATACAGTCCCTTTTCAATCTGGCGCCGACGGATAGTACGGGTTGACACTGTTGTACCCTCGGACTGCAGGGCAGCTTGAACTTGTTGGGATGTTAGTCAAGGTTCTTTATCCAACATCCAAACAATCTTGCGTTGAAATCTCTTGTCAATTTTTCTTTTCCGTCCACATCTAGGGAGGTTAGCCACAGTGCCATGGGCTTTAAACTTCTTGATGACACTGCGCACGGTAGACACAGGAACATTCAGGCCTTTGGAGATGGACTTGTAGCCTTGAGATTGCTCATGCTTCCTCACAATTTGGTTTCTCAAGTCCTCAGACAGTTCTTTGGTCTTCTTTCTTTTCTCCATGCTCAATGTGGTACACACAAGGACACAGGACAGAGGTTGAGTCAACTTTAATCAATGTCAACTGGCTGCAAGTGTGATTTAGTTATTGCCAACACCTGTTAGGTGCCACACGTAAGTTACAGGTGCTGTTAATTACACAAATTAGAGAAGCATCACATGATGTTTTGAACAGTGCCAATACTTTTGTCCGCCCTCTTTTTTTATGTTTGGTGTGGAATTTTATCCAATTTGGCTTTAGGACAATTCTTTTTGTGTTTTTTCATTTAAGAAAAATTAAATGAAGATAATAATACCAAAGAATTTGTGTTTGCAATCATTTTCAGGAAGAAACTGAGTATTATCTGACAGAATTGCAGGGGTGTCAATACTTTTGGCCACAACTGTAAGGCTGTCGTCTCACTAGCAGTATTTGGTCAGTATTTTACATCAGTATTTTTAAGCCAAAACCAGGAGTGGAACAATTAGAGGAAAAGTATAATAGAAACATATGCACAACCTCTGTATTTATTACCCACTCTTGGTATTGGCTACAAATACTGATGTAAAATACTGACCAAATACTGCTAGTGTGACGGCAGCCTAACTCTTTAAAATAATTTCTTTATTTAACGCTTTAATTTTTTTTTTACATATTCTAGTGATTCTGAGAATGTTTTTTTCATAGCCCATTATACTCTATGTTAGTGGTAAATTTAGGCAAGCACAATTTTCATACATTTATGAATTATTGGAAATTTGGTGAAAATGTTTAAAAATGTGCTACTTTCAAACTTTGATTTTGTAAACCTTATAGCAGATAATCATACCAAACAAACGTTTAGCTGCAAATTTACATTTTTTTTCTCAACAAAACTTACAAATCCACTTTCTCTAAGTGACTTTCAAGGGCCTGTTTATTAGAAACTCCGCAAAAATATCCACATTTTAAAAATTGCACAGCTCTATGTATTCAATGCGGGCTTTTTCTTTTGCTGGACAAGATGATGGCTTTATTTATACTATTTTTTATACATACAATTTCACTATACATTTTAATTCCATTTTGCTTGTGAGTATAAAGAAAAAACTATTTTTTTAATAACGTTGTTTGCAATAGGGGGTTAAATGATGTGGCAGTTTTAGTTTGGGTCGCTCTGGATGCTCTGATACTAATTATGTTGACTTTTTTTTTTTTTACATAATACTTGAGCTTTCAAAGATGAAACAGTTTTATGTGATTTTTCTGTATTTTTTCTTAGAGTTTTACAAGATTTATTATATTTTTTTTTAACGTTTTTACTACAACAGAACTTGAATATTTTTTAGTTTGTTTGTTGGTGTGCAGTGTGTGAGACCTGTCAGTTTCACACTTGCAATTTGACTCTAGAACCTCCTTATGCTAGGGCCTAACAAGCGCCTGTAGCTGACTGCATGGTAACCATGAGAACCCCATGATTGCAGGGTATCAGGATTAATCATCTAGACGCTGTGGTTGCTATTGACAGTGGCACCTGGGAGTTTAAGTGGCCACAATTGCTGATAACACCAAATGTGACCTATGCAGGAGGGTGTACAATACCCTGCTACACTACCTGACAGCCGACTCTGATGTCCTCTTTGACATTACTGAGAAGTTGGGTCCGTCTGTCAGCAGGGCCGAGGGATTGGTTACAAACGCTGCTCTATATTCTCAGTACTGTGACTGAACCAGCGCCAGCACCAACCCCATGACTGGAATCAGAACCCTGCTGGGGAGAATAAAGTTCATTTGCACCAATCGGGTAAGTGCTGGCACCAGACAGGTTAATTACCGTACACTATTAACCTGCAGATTAATAATCCCATATCTGCAGGTTATTAGTGTTTTTTCTGGTGACAAGTTCCCTTTAAATCAGGTACATGCTAAAGGCACCTCATCCAGTTACATAAAACTGCCTGATTTTGTGTTAAGGGGTTAAATAAATTAATATATTAATATTATTTCCAGCAAGCATAATTATATATATTCTGAATGGAGTCAGGCGTCATTTTTATTTTGTCTGAGCGCTGTAGAGTAGTTAAAGAATGTAATTTAATCCAACTCAACTAATAACCGCATCAAGGATTTTGTAATGTACCTTCAATAAAATAAGGAAATCACGTCGGCTGCAAGTCATTATGCACTGAGCAGATAGCATACACAGTCATAAACACTCTATATAACTTCTTTGTTTTGTTGCATGGCCAAGGACAGTTTCAATTAATATCTGGTAATATGCACACTTCTTAAATGTTATTAGGACATTCCTAATGTTAAATATTAATGACACATTTGTTCTGTGTAAGGTTTCCTGTACAAAAATATATAATGTGGCGCTGGGAAACACAATATGACATAATGCCATTTTTCACTTGACCTTATGGCAACTACACAGAGGGATTGCATGTCTTTTATTGTTGGAAATGAAACATTATGGTTTATAACTTCATTATTTGCGCTTAAGGGCTACAGAGACGTTTTTGTCTTCTTTATGAAATTAATGCTAACAACAAACAAATTATGTAAAGGTAAGAAATAGGAAGAGTCTGGAAGAAAAAATGGCATATAGCATTCAAAGGGTTTGCCTGCAAAATAAAAATAGTTTGGATGTTTTTACAAACTGAAATTAATTGAACTTACTAATATACCATATTTTCCGGCGTATAAGACGACTGGGTGTATAAGATGACCCCCTAACTTTTCCAGTTAAAATATAAAATCTTCTTCTCAGGAAGAGATCTGAATCTGAGCATGCGCCGCCCCCAGCGGCCATTTTCCGGGAGGCCACCGCATCGCAGCAATGGAGCTGCTGGGGCCTCCGGGCTTTGAGGAAATGTCGGAGGAGCCCCGACTGACTCTGCACTAAGATACGCAGCCGCCGCCCCACAGCACAGAGCCCCGATGCTGCACGAAGAGAAGCCGCCACCCCACAGCACAGCACCCACGCGGCACAAAGAGGAGCAGCCGCCTCCGCTCCCAGGACAGAGACCCCAAGCTGCAGCTACAATGAGGTAATGGGGGATACTCCACTCACACTTTCCTGTGAGATGCCCCCTCTTTGTCATCGGGACCACTCCCCCCCACCCACCATATACACATTGGTGTATGCACCCGGCATACAAGATGACACCCGGTGTATAAGATGACCCCCGACTTTTAAGAAGATTTTCAGGGGTTAAAAACTCATCTTATACGCCAGAAAATACGGTATATTATTTATGAAACAGCAAATATTACATTTTATGTTGTTGTAGGCACACTTCAAGGGAATCTGTTAGTAGGATCAACCCTCCTAATCGGTTTACAGGGGCATGTAGGTCATAGGAAGCTGAATAAAATAATACCTTGAATCACAAATGACTACTGGTTAGAAGAGAGGATACAGCTGCATGGCACCATTAGCACAAGTTTTTTCTCAAATAAAAAATTGGACACTGTTAATTAGCATGATAGAGTTTTCTTTCCCTCAACATCATCTCTCTCTCAAGTGGTGAGAATCTCCCATACACAGCAGAAGGTCCACTGACCCAACTGAATAAACATTAATCTAATCTGTATGTGAAGCTTTGAGGTGGAGGTCCCTAAGCAATTGGTCTTTTTGCAGAGCCCATGCCAGTAATTGGGTGCGCTAGTTACATGCATATCCCTGCAAGAAACTCGAAGACCAGCCAATGACCAGAGCAAAGTTAGTAGAGGAGTTGAGGGGAATTTTTAAGTGTCAATGAGCTTACATTCCTTTTAATTTTTAGACCACGTTGGGAATTCTTTTGACAAAAAAAAGTGATGGCTAGTCGATACAATAAGATTAAATTGATTTAAACATTTTCAGAGTGCTGCAATATTCTTGAAGCTTGTAAACTACAGATTCTAAAAATCGAATAGACAGAACCAAACCTACTAAATAACTAGATTTTAGACAAACAGATTAAGTATACATTAGGAGATAGTGACTGCTTCCTAAATTGGCTGAGGACTTTTGCCGTCAGTCTAATGTTATTTTTAATTAGCTTGAAATTTTTCTTGCCCTTTAAATTTGTAGATTTTTGTCCTGGAAGAGGCAATTCTAACAGAATTGGTTAGGATCCAATCTCAAATGTGGTTCATCATTGATGATAAAAACACACTGGTTTGGGGAATCGATCCAATGACCTGTTGCTTTGTGGTCAGTTCCTCTGCATGCTGAGCTATTGCCCTTTCTTCCCTGTCCACATGCTGATGGTTTTTATTGCCTTTCCTTTTCTTTCTTGGTTTGTTACTCTCCAGGTTTTTATTTGATTTTAATAGGTACTCCTTTCACTGCACTTCCTTGCTGGATGTTCCTCTTGGTGAATGTGTCTTGCGGAGTTCCAGCTCTTCAGCTAAGTGGTTTACCTTGCTTGCTAAACTCCAATTTTACTCTTGTAGTAAGTCTGTTTGCTTTCCCTCCCAGCACCTTTCCCTTTTAGCACTGCGTCTTTCCCTTGTGTGAGTATGTACATATTCATAACACTATAGCCAGCTCATTAGTGCATTCTGAGGTATCAGCATGGATCCATTAAATGCCTTGGCCACACAACTACAGTCTTTATCCTTAGAGGTTGTTGATATCAAGTGCAAACAACAGCTGAAATGTGCTGCTGCCCCAAAGCAGTCGGGCTTACAGAGCATTATGGTTGAGCCCCAGGTGAAGTTGCCCGATTGCATAGACGGGGACAGAAGTATGTTCTGTGTTTTTTTTCTGCCTCATCTAAATTATACTTTTGCTGCATCCTGTATCTGCAGATTCCGAGAGTCAAAAAGTGGGCATTAATTTGTCTTTTCTCTGTGGAGAGCCACAGGCTTAGGTATTTTCTTTGCATAAGGATTCTCTGTTGTTTTCCACTATTGATGCACTTTCCTCAGTTCTTTTGACCCTAAGAAAGTCACTGTGGTTGGATCCAAGATTCGTAAGTTGTTTAGCAGAGGTTGTAAAGCTGAGGACTACTACTCAGAGTTTAGACCCCGAGCAATTGAGACCTCCTGGAATGACATCACTCTTCAGAGTCAGTTCAGCCAGGAACTTTGGGATCAGATTTATGAGATGCTGATCTACAGTTCCTGGCCGCAGTCCCTGGAGGAGGCTATGACAGTTGCTCTTCATTTAGATAGTGATAGACAAACATTTAAAGGCTGTTCAATGGCATCTATCAGTTGAGACTTGTGAACCTAGGCAAATTGGTGCACGCAGAGATCCCTTTTTTTGTTCAGATCACGTCGCAGTTCAATGTTTCAAATATAATAATTAACTTCTAAAAATAAAAAGGAGGAGACTTTAACAGGTAAAAATGCAGGTTTCAAGAGTGTGAGATGATCTCTAATTCAAGCATTCATTTTTTTCTTACACGTGTCTCTAGAGACTTAATTTTATTACACCTACATTTGTGGATTCAGGTTCAGCTTTGAATCTAATTGATCATGATTTTGTTATAATGTAAACTGTGGTTATGATTTCTTTCCCTCGGCCTTCCCCATTCATGTTTCAGCAAATGATAACTCTCCTCTTTCAAAAAAAATGTTAATATGAATGTCAAAGATGTATGTATGTATGGAATTAATCTCATTCATGATTTCTCCTTCTCTGCCAAATTAATGCTAGGCCTGCCATGGCTAATAAAGTAAAGTCCTGTAACTAATTGCTTGAATTTTCGATAAATTAAAAACAATCACAATTCTTAATCTTTGCCCCTTATCCTTTTGCCTGTAAGACAATACGAGGACTCATTGTTGAAGAGGACAGACCTCCATTTCAGCCTCCGGAGACCACATGGGCATTTCTGTGAAGAGGTCCTTATGAGGGAACAATACACCAAATCTATGCCAGGCCACATGTTACTCATGCCACTGTGAGCAACCTACATGGCCTAAACCTGCTACCATGTTTACCGTGTCTCAGAACTTGTTACCCATTGAGCACATCTTGGACGACATTGGACAGCATTTGCAATGGAAGCTTCCAGCAGCGAATCTTGATGATTTGTGTGCCAAAGACATTCAGCATGGCATGATAATATTTAAACATCCATTAATAACTTCCTTGTTAGCAGCAATTATGTGTATTTATGTGCATTGTGCTCATATTGTATAATGAATAAACTGAAATGTCTTGTTTCCATTTTTTCATTATTTGTAGTTCATTAAAGGAGTTGTCCACTACTAGGACAACCCCTTCTTAAACTAAATGTTATGCCTCGATTAAATGATAAAGTCTATACTCACCTCCGGTGTTCTGTCTCCGCCATCTAATATTGTTACCCTGATTATCTCTTTGCATAATTGCAGGTTTCTCAGTATGGATATTCATACCTTTATTTGTTTGTGATGCTTTGGCTCCCTCTAGCGGTCAGAGTTATGTTGGCAGTTCAATCTTGTTTTTGTATTATCCATGTCTGATTCTCCTCCTCCTTTGCAATGCATTATGGTAGCTCAGCCTCCATTTCCCTCCATTTTTCCTTTCACTTTCTTCAGTTTGCCTTCAAGGAAAGACGCTTCACTTCATCCCCCTTGCGATTGCATTGCCGGTATGTCTTTATGCTTTCCGTAGATATTTCTGCTCCATATTAGCCTAGCCTAGCCAGTTGTACTCCCAGTTTAGTCACTAGCTTTCTAAATGTTATGCATAATGTGTATCATGTGTATTATGTATCTGTTCTATACCATGCACTGATTCTATGTATATCATTGTTCACAGTTTCACCGCATCAATATACCACTACGTTTAATAAAGCACAGACTCAACCACAGTCTCCTTGTTGGACCCCGGTATAGCGGTTTAGCTGACTGTATAGCTACGTATGAGCCTGCCTCAGCTAGTGAGGACAGAACAGTGAAACGGCAGCCATCCAACTAGTGGGATTCAAGTCACTGGCTACTCAGAGACTAAATACAGCTACAGCAATCTCTGCACAGCCAAGAACTTTCCCAAGACACCATGTCTCACAAATCGCATAGGACAAGATCTGTTACTTCCGTCTCCTCAAAGACAACATCCATCAGCAGCGCGGTCGCCATTGCCCGCGCAAATGCTGAAGCCGCCAAAATATGAGCGAGCTTTGCTGACCAAGAGATGCAACTTAAATTAGAAAAAGCACGCCTAGATGACGAAGAGAGGAGGTCGCGCTTAGAGAAGGCACGTGTGGATGCCGCCTTAGAAAGCCTAGCAGCAAAAAGGGAAGCTGCCGCAGCCCTCGCCGAAGCAGAATCGCTAGAAGCCATGCAAAACCTCAAGCTGCATAGCCAAAGCAGTACGTCGAGTCTGGAGTTTCCACTGCAAGACTCACCACAACGCACATCTCAGTATGTTAATGAACTTCCTGATCCAAACTATAACCCTGAACCAGTACCAAAACCAGAATATTACACCTCCAGCGAAGTGAGCGAGAGTCGTCACGAGGCTCAGCTCCAGGACAGAAACAAACTCGAAAACGTGAGGCAAAACAACTCTGCTAATGACTACCTTGCCCCTCATCAGGTAACCAACGTGGATCACCCTGCTGACACACCGTACATCAGGCCGAAGCAATACGACACCGGCTGGCGCCACCATGAGGACACTAACAGGTACGAACGCACCTCACATCACTATCAGGGCGACCCATCACCACTATACTCTGCTGACAACCGGTTCACGACAGAATTTGCCAAGTTCTTCACACGACGTGAACTGGTTGCCAAGGGACTCATGAAATTCACTGACCGAGCTGAAGGTCACAGAGCTTGGAAAGCTTCCTTCCAAAATGTCATTAGAGACTTGGGGCTACAACACAGGGAAGAGATAGACCTGTTAGTCAAATACCTGGGAGAAGAGTCAGTCAAACACGCAGTAAGGATCAGAGACATTAATATAAACTGCCCTGAGATGGGCCTCAAAGAGATCTGGAAAAGGCTGGATGAGTGTTACGGCTCAGCAGAAGTAATAGAAAGAGCCTTGTTCAAAAGAATTGATGACTTTCCTAAAATATCTAACAAAGGTGTCCAGAAACTTAGAGAGCTAAGCGACCTGCTAAAGGAAGTCCAAGTTGCCAAATACGAGGACGACCTACAGGGACTTGCATTTCTCGACACAGCCAGAGGTGTTAACCCTATAGTCCAGAAGTTGCCCTACAATCTACAGGAGAGGTGGCTCACACATGGTTCCAAGTACAAATACAAACACAGCGTTCCATTCCCTCCCTTCTCCGTTTTTGTAGACTTCATACACCAACAAGCGAGAATTAGAAACGATCCCAGCTTTGACTTTGCAATACCATATGCCACACCATCACCACCTGCAAATCCACGCAGAACATCTGTGGCAGTACACAAGACTTATGTTTCTTCTTCAGATTCTAATTACAGGTCTGCTGGCTGCTCCCAATCAGACACAAAGGTGCAGGACCCTGACAAGCAGTGCCCACTTCATCAG
Organism: Ranitomeya imitator; assembly: GCF_032444005.1. Taxonomy (NCBI): domain Eukaryota; kingdom Metazoa; phylum Chordata; class Amphibia; order Anura; family Dendrobatidae; genus Ranitomeya; species Ranitomeya imitator. Next base: position 735,476,909 of record NC_091283.1, read on the forward strand.
AAGCCTCATCCTCTCCTGAAATGCAGAGCCTTCAGAGGAAAATTTATGCCAGATCGCAGAAGCTTCCTGAAAGAAAATGGTATCTGCTACAAGTGCTGCTCGTCCACAACTCATCTCACCAAGGATTGCAAGGTCAGTGTAAAATGCACAGAATGTGGCACCACAGATCATAACACCACTCTACACCCTGACCCAGCTCCATGGAGTACACAAAACACGCCAGCTGACAGTGAGCATGGCGAGGAGGAAAGGAACACTGATACAGCTACGCCAGAGATCACTTCACAATGTACCGAGGTCTGCAAAGGGACAATAGACAGTAGGTCCTGTTCAAAAATATGCCTCGTCAAAGTACACCCGAAGGGCCATAGAGACCAAGCTGTAAGACTGTATGCTATCTTGGATGATCAAAGTAATCGATCCTTGGCTAGATCAACGTTCTTTGACCTATTCAACATCAAAGGGCCAAGCACTCCCTACTCCTTAAAGACGTGTGCAGGTACTGTGACAACAGCAGGCAGGAAAGCTACTGACTACTAGATCGAGTCTTTAGACGGACAATTCTGCCTACCGCTACCTACGATCATCTAATGTAACCAGATCCCAGACAACAGATCTGAAATCCCTACACCAGATGTAGCAATCCATCACGCTCACTTAAAACGAATAGCACACCTTATACCGGAACTCGACCATCAGGTAATTCTGCTGTTGGGGAGAGATATCCTGCAGGTTCATAAAGTGAGATGTCATATCAATGGACTCCACAATGCTCCCTATGCCCAAAGGCTAGACCTAGGATGGGTCATAATTGGCAACGTATGCTTGGGACGCATGCACGCCCCATCTTCTGTGACAAGCATGCTGACAAATACATTGGAGAAAGGACATCCATCTCTGTTTCAACCTTGTAACAATGAGTTCCATGTCAGGGAACTGCCACACAGCATCCAACTGCCCAACCATCTAATAGACTTTACTCACGACAGTAATATAGTGTCGGGAAGCTATGAGGATCAGTTAGGGTGCACAGTCTTCCAGAGAACTAAACAGGACAACCAAGTGGCAATGTCGGTAGAGGACACGTTGTTCTTAGAGCTAATGGACAAGGGACTCCTTAAAGATGAGACCAACAGCTGGGTCGCACCTCTTCCCTTCAAAACCCACAGACCACGTCTACCGAACAACAGAAATCAGGCATTACAACGTTTCTCCTCTCTCATTCGTAATCTGCAAAAGAAACCAGAGATGAAAGATCACTTTTTCTCCTTCATGTCAAAGATTTTTGAAAACCGTCACTGTTATGGCTGGCAATCAGGCAACACAGCGTGCAGTAATCAGCGCACATACAGAGATCTGGCAATAACCAAAAACAATAGGACGAGCTCTGAGACGTGGAATCTCTGTAGACTGCAGTACCTGATCTATCCTCACACAACTATAAGCAGCAGTGGATTGCGCCTATCACTACCTATGCAACTCGGCACTGCCTGAGGAGCTGACTAGCCTGAAGATAGAAATACAAGCCTGACTTACCTCAGAGAAATACCCCAAAGGAATAGGCAGCCCCCCACATATAATGACTGTTAGCAAGATGAAAAGACAAACGTAGGAATGAAATAGATTCAGCAAAGTGAGGCCCGATATTCTAGACAGAGCGAGGATAGCAAAGAGAACTATGCAGTCTACAAAAAACCCTAAAACGAAAACCACGCAAAGGGGCAAAAAGACCCACCGTGCCGAACTAACAGCACGGCGGTGCACCCCTTTGCTTCTCAGAGCTTCCAGCAAAAGTTAATAGCAAGCTGGACAGAAAAAACAGAAAACAAACTAGAAGCACTTATCTAGCAGAGCAGCAGGCCCAAGGAAAGATGCAGAAGCTCAGATCCAACACTGGAACATTGACAAGGAGCAAGGAAGACAGACTCAGGTGGAGCTAAATAGCAAGGCAGCCAACGAGCTCACCAAAACACCTGAGGGAGAAGGCCCGGAGACTGCAATACCACTTGTGACCACAGAAGTGAACTCAGCCACAGAATTCACAACAGTACCCCCCCCTTGAGGAGGGGTCACCGAACCCTCACCAGAACCCCCAGGCCGACCAGGATGAGCCACATGAAAGGCACGAACAAGATCTGGGGCATGGACATCAGAGGCAAAAACCCAGGAATTATCTTCCTGAGCATAACCCTTCCATTTGACCAGATACTGGAGTTTCCGTCTAGAGACACGAGAATCCAAAATCTTCTCCACGATATACTCCAATTCCCCCTCCACCAAAACAGGGGCAGGAGGCTCCACAGATGGAACCATAGGTGCCACGTATCTCCTCAACAACGACCTATGGAATACATTATGTATGGAAAAGGAGTCTGGGAGGGTCAGACGAAAAGACACCGGATTGAGAATCTCAGAAATCCTATACGGACCAATAAAACGAGGTTTAAATTTAGGAGAGGAAACCTTCATAGGAATATGACGAGAAGATAACCAAACCAGATCCCCAACACGAAGTCGGGGTCCCACACGGCGTCTACGATTAGCGAAAAGCTGAGCCTTCTCCTGGGACAAGGTCAAATTGTCCACTACCTGAGTCCAGATCTGCTGCAACCTGTCCACCACAGAATCCACACCAGGACAGTCCGAAGACTCAACCTGTCCTGAAGAGAAACGAGGATGGAACCCAGAATTGCAGAAAAATGGAGAGACCAAGGTAGCCGAGCTGGCCCGATTATTAAGAGCGAACTCAGCCAACGGCAAAAATGACACCCAATCATCCTGGTCAGCGGAAACAAAACATCTCAGATATGTTTCCAAGGTCTGATTGGTTCGTTCGGTCTGGCCATTAGTCTGAGGATGGAAGGCCGAGGAGAAAGATAGGTCAATGCCCATCCTACCACAAAAGGCTCGCCAGAACCTCGAGACAAACTGGGAACCTCTGTCAGAAACAATATTCTCAGGAATGCCATGTAAACGAACCACATGCTGGAAGAACAAAGGCACCAAATCAGAGGAGGAAGGCAATTTAACCAAGGGCACCAGATGGACCATTTTAGAAAAGCGATCACAGACCACCCAAATGACCGACATTTTTTGAGAAACGGGAAGGTCAGAAATGAAATCCATCGAAATATGTGTCCAAGGCCTCTTCGGGACCGGCAAGGGCAAAAGCAACCCACTGGCACGTGAACAGCAGGGCTTAGCCCTAGCACAAATTCCACAGGACTGCACAAAAGCACGCACATCCCGTGACAGAGATGGCCACCAGAAGGATCTAGCAACCAACTCCCTGGTACCAAAGATTCCTGGATGACCGGCCAGCACCGAACAATGAAGTTCAGAGATAACTTTACTAGTCCACCTATCAGGGACGAACAGTTTCTCGGCCGGACAACGATCAGGTTTATTAGCCTGAAATTTCTGCAACACTCTCCGCAAATCAGGGGAGATGGCAGACACAATGACTCCTTCCTTGAGGATACTCGCCGGCTCAGACAACCCCGGAGAGTCGGGCACAAAACTCCTAGACAGAGCATCCGCCTTCACATTTTTAGAGCCCGGAAAGTATGAAATCACAAAATCAAAACGAGCAAAAAATAACGACCAACGGGCCTGTCTAGGATTCAAGCGCTTGGCAGACTCAAGATAAGTAAGGTTCTTATGATCAGTCAAAACCACCACGCGATGCTTAGCACCCTCAAGCCAATGACGCCACTCCTCGAATGCCCACTTCATGGCCAGCAACTCTCGGTTGCCCACATCATAATTACGCTCAGCAGCAGAAAGTTTCCTGGAAAAGAAAGCACATGGTTTGAACACTGAGCAACCAGAACCTCTCTGTGACAAAACCGCCCCTGCACCAATCTCAGAAGCATCAACCTCGACCTGGAACGGAAGAGAAACATCAGGTTGACACAACACAGGGGCACAGCAAAAACGACGCTTCAACTCCTGAAAAGCTTCCACGGCAGCAGAAGACCAATTAACCAAATCAGCACCCTTCTTGGTCAAATCGGTCAATGGTCTGGCAATGCTAGAAAAATTACAGATGAAGCGACGATAAAAATTAGCAAAGCCCAGGAATTTCTGCAGACTTTTTAGAGATGTCGGCTGAGTCCAATCCTGGATGGCCTGAACCTTAACCGGATCCATCTCGATAGTAGAAGGGGAAAAGATGAACCCCAAAAATGAAACTTTCTGCACACCGAAGAGACACTTTGATCCCCTCACGAACAAGGAATTAGCACGCAGTACCTGGAAAACCATTCTGACTTGCTTCACATGAGACTCCCAATCATCTGAGAAGATCAAAATGTCATCCAAGTAAACAATCAAGAATTTATCCAGATACTCACGGAAAATGTCATGCATAAAAGACTGAAAAACAGATGGAGCATTGGCAAGTCCGAACGGCATCACCAGATACTCAAAAAGACCCTCGGGCGTATTAAATGCCGTTTTCCATTCATCTCCCTGCCTGATTCTCACCAGATTATACGCACCACGAAGATCAATCTTAGTAAACCAACTAGCCCCCTTAATCCGAGCAAACAAGTCAGAAATCAATGGCAAGGGATACTGAAACTTAACAGTGATCTTATTAAGAAGGCGGTAATCAATACACGGTCTTAGCGAACCATCCTTCTTGGCTACAAAAAAGAACCCTGCTCCCAATGGTGACGACGATGGGCGAATATGTCCCTTCTCCAGGGACTCCTTCACATAACTGCGCATAGCGGTGTGTTCAGGTACGGACAAATTAAATAAACGACCCTTAGGGAATTTACTACCAGGAATCAAATCGATAGCACAATCACAATTCCTATGCGGAGGTAGGGCATCAGACTTGGACTCTTCAAATACATCCTGAAAGTCCGACAAGAACTCTGGGATGTCAGAAGGAATGGATGACGAAATAGACAAAAATGGAACATCACCATGTACTCCCTGACAACCCCAGCTGGTTACCGACATAGAGTTCCAATCCAATACTGGATTATGGGTTTGTAGCCATGGCAACCCCAACACGACCACATCATGCAAATTATGCAGTACCAGAAAGCGAATAACTTCCTGATGTGCAGGAGCCATGCACATGGTCAGCTGGGCCCAGTACTGAGGCTTATTCTTGGCCAAAGGTGTAGCATCAATTCCTCTCAACGGAATAGGACACCGCAAAGGCTCCAAGAAAAATCCACAACGTTTAGCATAATCCAAATCCATCAGATTCAGGGCAGCGCCTGAATCCACAAACGCCATGACAGAATACGATGACAAAGAGCATATCAGGGTAATGGACAGAAGGAATTTGGACTGTACAGTACCAATAACGGCAGAGCTATCGAACCGCCTAGTGCGTTTAGGACAATTAGAAATAGCATGAGTAGAATCACCACAATAGAAACACAGTCTGTTCCGACGTCTGTGTTCTTGCCGTTCTACTTTAGTCATAGTCCTGTCGCACTGCATAGGCTCAGGTTTACTCTCAGACAATACCGCCAGATGGTGCACAGATTTACGCTCGCGCAAGCGACGACCGATCTGAATGGCCAAGGACATAGACTCATTCAAACCAGCAGGCATAGGAAATCCCACCATTACATCCTTAAGAGCTTCAGAGAGACCCTTTCTGAACAAAGCCGCTAGTGCAGATTCATTCCACAGAGTGAGTACTGACCACTTCCTAAATTTCTGACAATATACTTCTACATCATCCTGACCCTGGCATAAAGCCAGCAGATTTTTCTCAGCCTGATCCACTGAATTAGGCTCATCGTAAAGCAATCCCAGCGCCTGGAAAAATGCATCAACATTACTCAATGCAGAATCTCCTGGTGCAAGAGAAAACGCCCAGTCCTGTGGGTCGCCGCGCAAAAAAGAAATAATAATCAAAACCTGTTGAATAGGATTACCAGAAGAATGAGGTTTCAAGGCCAAAAATAGCTTACAATTATTTCTGAAGCTCAGGAACTTAGTTCTGTCACCAAAAAACAAATCAGGAATCGGAATTCTTGGTTCTAGCATCGATTTCTGATCAATAGTATCTTGAATCTTTTGTACATTTACAACGAGATTATCCATTGAGGAGCACAGAGCCTGAATATCCATGTCCACAGCTGTGTCCTGAAGCACTCTAATGTCTAGGGGGAAAAAAAGACTGAAGACAGAGCTAAGAAAAAAAAATGATGTCAGGATTTCTTTTTTCCCTCTATTGGGAATCATTGGTGTGGCTCCTTGTACTGTTATGGCTGGCAATCAGGCAACACAGCGTGCAGTAATCAGCGCACATACAGAGATCTGGCAATAACCAAAAACAATAGGACGAGCTCTGAGACGTGGAATCTCTGTAGACTGCAGTACCTGATCTATCCTCACACAACTATAAGCAGCAGTGGATTGCGCCTATCACTACCTATGCAACTCGGCACTGCCTGAGGAGCTGACTAGCCTGAAGATAGAAATACAAGCCTGACTTACCTCAGAGAAATACCCCAAAGGAATAGGCAGCCCCCCACATATAATGACTGTTAGCAAGATGAAAAGACAAACGTAGGAATGAAATAGATTCAGCAAAGTGAGGCCCGATATTCTAGACAGAGCGAGGATAGCAAAGAGAACTATGCAGTCTACAAAAAACCCTAAAACGAAAACCACGCAAAGGGGCAAAAAGACCCACCGTGCCGAACTAACAGCACGGCGGTGCACCCCTTTGCTTCTCAGAGCTTCCAGCAAAAGTTAATAGCAAGCTGGACAGAAAAAACAGAAAACAAACTAGAAGCACTTATCTAGCAGAGCAGCAGGCCCAAGGAAAGATGCAGAAGCTCAGATCCAACACTGGAACATTGACAAGGAGCAAGGAAGACAGACTCAGGTGGAGCTAAATAGCAAGGCAGCCAACGAGCTCACCAAAACACCTGAGGGAGAAGGCCCGGAGACTGCAATACCACTTGTGACCACAGAAGTGAACTCAGCCACAGAATTCACAACACGTCACACAGAACTAGCTCCCACTCTCAAAGACTCTGAAGAATGCTGGTTCCTACCCATGTTCGGAGTATACCACCCTAAAAAACCAGGCCAGATCAGAGCCGTGTTTGATTCCAGTGCTAAATTTAATGATGTCTCCCTGAATGACGTTCTACTGACAGGACCAGACCTCAATAACAAACTACTGGGTGTACTTATGCGCTCCCGTAAGGATTCCATTGCCTTCATTGCTGACATCCAGCAAATGTTCCATTGTTTCCTTGTGAGAGAGAGAGACAGGAACTTCCTAAGATTCTTCTGGTACAGAGACAATAATCCTACTAATGAAGTCACAGAGTATCGCATGAGAGTGCACACCTTTGGCAACAGTCCTTCACCTGCAGTCGCCATTTACGGACTCAAAAGGTCGGCTCAGGAAGGAGAAGCAGAATACGGAGCAGATGTCAGACAATTCATAGAAAAGGACTTTTATGTCGACGACTGTCTAAAAGCCATGCCTTCAAATGAGACTGCCATCAGTCTTCTCAGGAGAGCTCAGGACATGCTTGCCTGCTCGAACCTTAGGCTTCATAAAATAGCCTCAAACAGCCAAGAACTCATGGAAGCGTTCCCTTCTCAGGACCTATGTAATGGTCTCAGAGACCTGGACCTGGGGTCAGACCCCGCACCAATGCAACGCAGCCTCGGGCTTCTCTGGAATCTACAGTCAGACACTTTCACCTTTCAGGTCAACCAGGAAGAAAGGCCTTTCACACGTAGAGGCATCCTGTCTACCATCAACAGTCTGTACGATCCCTTGGGTTTTGCAGCTCCTGTTACTATACAAGGCAAGGCCCTACTAAGAGACTTAACTAGGAAAACATCTGACTGGGATGCATGTTGTGAATTCTGTGGCAGAGCTCCCTCCTGTGGTCACAAGTGGTACTTCGGCTGATTCTCTCTGTGAGCTTCCGTTGGTGGAGGAAAGTGGTACTGCGGCTTCTGAGTTTCCTTCCTCAGGTGATGTGGTGAAGTCGTTAGGTGCTGCTCTATTTAACTCCACCTAGTGCTTTGATCCTGGCCTCCAGTCAATGTTCTAATATTGGACCTGTTTCCTCCTGGATCATTCCTGTGGCCTGCTGCTCTGCATAGCTAAGTTCTGCTTTGCTATTTTGTTTGCTGTTATTTTCTGTCCAGCTAGTCTATTTGTTTTTTCCTGCTTGCTGGAAGCTCTGGGACGCAGAGGGTGTACCTCCGTGCCGTTAGTTCGGTACGGAGGGTCTTTTTGCACCCTTTGCGTGGTTTTTGTAGGGTTTTGTGTTGACCGCAAAGTTACCTTTCCTATCCTCGCTCTGTTCAGAAAGTCGGGCCTCACTTTGCTATATCTATTTCATCTCTACGTTTGTCTTTTCATCTTAACTCACAGTCATTATATGTGGGGGCTGCCTTTTCCTTTGGGGTATTTCTCTGAGGCAAGGTAGGCTTATTTTCTATCTTCAGGCTAGCTAGTTTGTCAGGCTGTGCCGAGTTGCATAGGGAGCGTTAGGCGCAATCCACGGCTGCCTCTAGTGTGGTTGGAGAGGATTAGGGATTGCGGTCAGCAGAGTTCCCACGTCTCAGAGCTCGTTCTATGTTTTTGGGTTATTGTCAGGTCACTGTATGTGCTCTGACCTCTATGTCCATTGTGGTACTGAATTACCTTATCATAACAGATGCACCTCTGCCACCTAACAAGAGGATCCAGTGGGAAGAGTGGAAGAACTCGTTAGCAGCACTCTCCAACCTGCATGTGCCAAGACCATACACCCCTGTGCCATCTACTGAAATACAAAGCCAAAGACTGTACGTATTTGCAGAAGCTTCTGTCAAGGCAATTGCCGCTGTTGCCTACCTCAAAACTGTAGACTCCAAATGTCAGTGCCACATTGGTTTCGTCATGGGAAAGGCCAAACTCGCACCACAACCAGAGCACACTATAACCAGGTTAGAGCTTTGTGCCGCAGTCTTAGCCGTTGAGTTAGCGGAGTTCATCGCATCCGAAATGGATATCGACCTGACACAGGCCAAGTTCTACTCAGACAGCAAAGTAGTCCTGGGATATATCCACAACGAAACCAGGCGATTCTACGTTTATGTCAATAACAGAGTGCTACGAATCAGGAGATCAGTTCATCCAAAGCATTGGCATTACATACCCACAGACCAGAATCCCACAGATCAGGCAACTAGAGCAGTTGACGCAAGTAGACTAGGAAGCACAACGTGGCTCTCGGGACCAAAACTATTGTACATTGAGGAATGTTTTCCAGACACCTTTGAACTAGTAGGAGAGGACTCAGATGCTGAAATCCGCCCTCAGGTGTCTACACTACATACAATGACCTCTGTTATCCGGCTTGGATCTTGCAGGTTCGACAGATTCTCAAGTTGGAAGTCACTTACTCGAGCCATTACCTGCCTGACTCATATAGCTCGCTCATTCAGGACCACCAGAACTTGTGGCACAGAAAAATGTAAAGGATGGCATCTTTGTAAAAATACCTACGTTACCTCCGACTTAGAGTTCTCTAGAAATCACATCATCCTCACTGTTCAAAGAGAAACCTACTTTGCAGAAATCCAATGTCTTATTAACAAAGCTCCAATACCAGCGAGCAGTGTATTGAGAAAACTCGACCCATTCATCGACAACAGCGGCCTGCTGAGAGTAGGAGGCCGACTCAAAGAAGCTGAGATGGAGTTTGTGGAGAAATTCCCTCTTATACTTCCCGGAAAATGTCATGTTGCCTACCTAATCGTACAACATTACCACAATCTGGTCAAGCACCAAGGAAGACTATTTACAGAAGGAGCCATCAGATCTGCTGGCGTGTGGATCATCGGTGCAAAAAGACTCATCAGAAGTGGCAATCTACTAAACCTAATCTGAACATAGGTGACCTTGTTCTTGTGAAAGACTGTCAAATTCATCAGAACCAGTGGCCACTTGGCCTAGTTACCGCAATGTTCCCGAGCAAGGACGGCAATGTCCGCAAAGTTGAGCTAAGGATGACCAAAGGGAATGAACCTAAGACATTTTCCAGACCTGTATCTGAACTGGTCCTATTGTTGCCTTCGGAAGAAAGGAGTAGTGACATCCGTTGATGCCAGATGGGGAGTGTTCTGTCTCCGCCATCTAATATTGTTACCCTGATTATCTCTTTGCATAATTGCAGGTTTCTCAGTATGGATATTCATACCTTTATTTGTTTGTGATGCTTTGGCTCCCTCTAGCGGTCAGAGTTATGTTGGCAGTTCAATCTTGTTTTTGTATTATCCATGTCTTATTCTCCTCCTCCTTTGCAATGCATTATGGTAGCTCAGCTTCCATTTCCCTCCATTTTTCCTTTCACTTTCTTCAGTTTGCCTTCAAGGAGAGACGCTTCACTTCATCCCCCTTGCGATTGCATTGCCGGTATGTCTTTATGCTTTCCGTAGATGTTTCTGCTCCATATTAGCCTAGGCTAGCCAGTTGTACTTCCAGTTTAGTCACTAGCTTTCTAAATGTTATGCATAATGTATATCATGTGTATTATGTATCTGTTCTATACCATGCACTGATTCTATGTATATCATTGTTCACAGTTTCACCGCATCAATATACCACTACGTTTAATAAAGCACAGACTCAACCACAGTCTCCTTGTTGGATCCCGGTATAGCGGTTTAGCTGACTGTATAGCTACGTATGAGCCTGCCTCAGCTAGTGAGGACAGAACATCCGTTGTAAAGGCTGTTACCACGGTGTTGGCACTTGCTCTCCCCAGGGCTATGAGGCAGTGTTGTAACATGTGACGCTGGTGCCCAATCAGTGCTGGCGTCGCTGTCTTCACCTTCCGACAAACTGAATATGAAGAGGAAGTCTGGGCTACAGCTGATCCCCACATACTACTTGATCATCAGTTTGCCCTAACATGGAGACACTGACACCACTGCTATACAAAATATATTTATACACTCCTCAACAGTGAATTATATATCGCCAAGAAAGAAAAGTAACGGAACTATGGAACTCACAGGATGTTTATCCATCCTGTGAATTCCATAGTTCCATTACTTTTCTTTCTTGGTGCTATATAATTCACTGTTGAATGTATAAGTATATTTTGTATAGCAGTAATGCTGTTTAAATTTCACATATTCAGTGTTTGCATATATATTACAGATACAGCACCTGTTCACACTTCATTATGTTAAGAAAAGTACTGGTCAGTTGTTTGCTTCTCTGTAGTATAAATTTTGTATAGATAAAGTAAGAGTATATTCAAACTGCATTTGTTTTTTGTTCTCATCCATTTCTGTTAACATTCTGTGTATTTTAGTGTTTTCTGTTATCATTTTTTAGTTCTTTTACAATGTAACTGCAAGGCAGTTGCACTCAACCTCCGCCAAGGGGCGCAGGTAAGGGAGAAAAGGTAGCACTCACCGTGTAGCAAGCGCCACTAGGAGGTGGCAGGGAAGTCAGACAGGCCAATCAGCAACAAACAGGAAGACGACGGGATCTAAAACATGAGACAGAAGACATAGTCGGTGTAAGAGCCAAAGAGTCAAAGCCAGACAGGAAACGTAGTAACAGAGATGGAAAGCTGGAAGCAGGGTTCAGAAATCAAGCTGAGTCATACACTTTAAGAAACAACCAAACACACAATAAGTCAGGGACAGGGAATGGGTCAGACACAAATACGGGTAGTCAGAGGCAGAAGGATCACTAGGGTATATGAGTCAGCTGCTCAAGACAGAGACTGGAACTATCACTGACACATGCTACCAGAAATAGCACCAATAAATAGCCACCCATGAACCAAAGAGAGGCAGGAAAGGTTAACCCACCATAACTAGGCTGGGGAAAGAAAAGCAAGAAGCAAACCCTGACCTGGATAATGACCGTTTCATTAGCATGTTAAGCTATATGGGGGGTCAATAGTCTCCAGTACCATTTTTTTAAATCTATTAAGTAATTAATAAAATGCTAACATTGTGATGCAAAAAAGTTTACGAAATTATCAGAAACATGCCTGTTTTCAGGGCTTTATTTCTACTCCCCTCTCAAATTTACTTTCATTGCGAATGATGGAGCAGTTTCATAACAAAGAAATGTCTAAAAATGGTCAGCTCACTTTTTAAACCGCTTTTTGGAAACCTGAATAGGTTAAAAAACATTCAAAAGCCAGCAATGTTGTTTTACAATAGAAATGAATCGGAAAAGCCTTTCAAGTGTTTCCTGAGTATTTTTCATACGTTTTATGGAGCAAACTCACTTAAACATGCCTAAAAGAATAAAAACAGTGTAAACATACACCGAATTAGCTAAATCCTTCAAATTATTTTAGGGACATACAGGTGCTTCTCACAACATTAGAATATCATCAAAAAGTTAATTTATTTCAGTTCTTCAATGCAAAAAGTGAAACACACATATTATATAGAGTCATAACAAACAGAGTGATCTACTTCACGTGTTTATTTCTGTTAATGTTAATGATTATAGCTTACAGCCAATGAAATCCCAAAAGTCATTATCTCAGTAAATTAGAATATTTGATAACACCAGCTTGAAAAATTATTTTAAACTTCAAAATCTTGTCCTGCTGAAATGTATGTTCAGTGAATGCACACTGTACTTGGTTGGGGCTCCTTTTGCAACAATTACTGCATCAATGCAGCGTGGCATGGAGTTGATCAGTCTGTGGCACTGCTGAGGTTTTATGGAAGCCCAGGTTGCTTTGATAGCAAAATTCAGCTTGTGTGCATTGTTGGTTCTCGTGTCTCCCATCTTCCTCTTGACATTACCCCATAGATTCTCTATGGGGTTAAAGTCAGGCAAGTTTGCTGAGCAATCAAGCACAGTACTAATGTTGTTTTTAAACCAGGTATTGGTACTTTTGGCAGTGTGGACATGTGTCAAGTCCTGCTGGATAATTAAATTTCCATCTCCATCACTGTGTCAAGCCACTCATGACCAATAGACAATGCCAGAAATGTCTCACCTGGGCCAAGGAGAAAAAGAACTGGACTGTTGCTCAGTGGTCCAAGGTGTGTTTTCACATGAATGTATATTTTGCATTTCATTTGGAAATCAAGATCCCAGAGTCTGGAGGAAGAGTGGAGAGTCACACAATTTAAGTAGCTTGAGGTCTAGTGTTAAGTTTCCATAATCAGTGATGGTTTGGGGAGCCATGTTATCTGCTGGTGTAGGTCCACTAAGTTTTATCAAGACCAAAGTCAGCGCAGCCGTCTACCAGGAACTTTAAGAGCACTTCATGCTTCCCTCTGCCGACAAGCCTTTTGTAGATGGAAATTTCATTCTCCAGCAGGGCTTGGCACATGTTCACACTACCAGAAGTACCAATACCTGGTTTACAAACCACAGTATCACTGTGCTTGATTGGCCAGCAAACGCACCTGACTTTAATCCCATAGAGAATCTATGCAGTATTGTCAAGAAAAAGATGAGACACCAGACCCAACATTGCAGATGAGCTGAAGGCTGCCATCAAAACAACCTGGGCTTCTATAACACCTCAGCAGTGCCACAGGCTGAATGCCTCCATGCCACACCATATTGATGCAGTAATTGATGCAAAAGAAGCCCCAACCAAGTATTGAGTGTATTTACTGAACATACATTTCAGAGGGCCAACATTTCGGATTTTAAAATCATTTTTCAAGCTGGTGTTATAAAGTATTCTAATTTACTGAGATAATTGCATGTGGGTTTTCATTAACTGTAAGCCATAATCATCAACATTAACAGATATTAACACTTGAAATAGATCACTGTGTTGGTAATGACTCTGTATAATATATGAGTTTCACTTTTTGTATTGAAGAACTAAAATAAATTAACTTTTTCATGATATTCTAGTTTTGTGAGAAGCACCTGTATGTTCCTTCTCTTTTAATATGTCAGAAATATTGTTTCTATTGTTTGGTTTTGAGTACTAAAATTAAAGCAGTGGTAACTTTTTTTAATTCAGGCAGCACTGTGCTATCCTACAAGCGCTTCGTCATACATTAGTTGATATGTGACTCATTGTGTATTCTCAGTTGCACTTTGCCATTACTGGAGACAATATCCATGAAGTGCACGAAAACAATTTTCATTGCACCAGTAGTCATTTATAATTAAAATGTTAATTTCCATTTTGCAATGGCTTTTTGTCCACCACATTGGGTCCCTCATCAACACAGTGTTCTTGAGTTTCCGCTGACCAATCCAAAGTTTCATGCATTTGTATAACTGAATATGAGACTAAAAAAAACTTGTAAAGAGGTGGGTGACCTTGATTCCTAACAGTAAAATAACATTGTAGAGGCAAAGAACAGCATGGAAGAGAATTTAGGAATATTTACCACTACATTTTTTTTATTGATTTGGTCTCTGAAAAGGGCATTATTCCAATGTTTTTACATATAGCTTCTATTAACATCTCCAGACAGTTCCCATTAGAAAAAGCAAAACAGGATCAAATAGTTAAAACTGGTGAAATACAAAATGTCTAACTTTGTACTGGAATGGATACAAATTAGGAATTCATTTATTAGGCATAGTTTTAAAGCATAACTGCAGCCAAAACAACATAATCATTGTGAATTTCGATTCTGCTGAATCTTTCTATAAGACCAAGTTCACACTATCAGTATTTGGTCAGTATTTTACATCAGTATTTGTAAGCCAAAACCAGGAGTGAGTGATAAATACAGACGTAGTACATGTGTTTTATTATACTCTTTCTCTGATTGGCCCATGCAACTTTTATACGTTTCTGCCATGGGAATGCACTAAAAATGTGCATTTTTTACCTGCGGATTTTCCACATCTATTGCAATTCTATGGGAAATATCTGCACATAAATCTCAGCGTACCTGTAAGAGAAATTGACATGTTGCAGATTTGAAATACCCTAAGTAAAAAAGAAGCCCAGTGGGCATGAGATTTCTATAAATTCAATCCACTTTGCAGGAAATGTAAGACGATGCATTTTTGATGCAGCGAAGATACACAGCATCAAAAACTCACTAAAAAGTCATACGTGCAGAAATACCCCATATACAGTGGGTGGTGATGGCAGGGCTTAGAAGGAAAACCCTATTTGACGTTTGGAGTGCAGACTTTACTGGAAGAGTTGTCAAATTTGCAGAACTGCTGAGATACAAGTGGAAATCCCCAGAGATGATCCCATTGTGTAAGGCTTATGGAAATCATATAGTGGTCAGTTACCAATGGCGGCAACCCACGAGGCTGTTATGGGGCCCATGAGCCGAGGGGGCTGGTGCCAGTGTCAGCACCAGGCCCACGCGTGACATTGCACGTTCTACTGTATCGACATTCTGTATGACGACACAATTGAAAGTAATGATGGAATAGGGAGCATCAGCTGCCGATCTCTCTTCCATCATTCTTCCTTGGCGTCTGATACCTCAGTATGGCAGGCATGATTATGTCACTTCATGGTGCCTGCTATTCTGAGATCTGCGTTGCTTAAGAACGCTAGCTGCAGAGACCGGAGCAGCAGGGGAATGAGGAAAGTGATGAATATTGTAAGTTTTTTTTTTTTAAATCAATGAATACATTGTGGTGGCCAGAATACTGTATGGAGGAATACAAGGAGGTGCATTATACTATGTGGTGGACTATTAGGAGTCCAGTATAGTGTAGGAGGAATATGAGGTGCATAATGCTATGTGTAGAACTATGGGAAGTGCATTATGCTTTATGTAGGACTATGGGAAGTGCATTATACTATACTAGATGGCAGCCCGATTCTAAAGAATCGGGAGTCTAGATTCCATATATACTTTATTTATTCAAATGTAAGAATAATACAATTAATAAATAATAGTAAGAAAGAACAAAAATAATAGGCAGTATATGGAGAAAACACCAAACAAAAGTTCAAAATTGGTGTGAAAATGTCACTGAACCACTTCACAACTAAATATATATAGTTTTGGTAAATGGTATTATCATTTTTTTGACGAAATTCGGCAGGAGCTTGAAGAGCAACGTCACTGGGCCCGCCTCCACGCAGTAGAAACTTGCTGTGAGGTAAAAATTCAAAAATCACACCAAAATGGCGGGCGGAGTGTGTCACAGTACGGCACGTTTCTGATTGGTCGCTCGCAGCAGGCGGCAACCAATCAGACACTGGACACTGTTGACGTCACTTATCTCCGGACATTAGCTCCGGACATTAGCTCCGGACATCAGCTCCGGACATTAGCTCCGGACATTATCTCCGCACATTAGCTCCGGACATTAGCTCCGGACATTAGCTCCGGACAAAGCCACGGAAGTTGGCACAAATTGCAGGAAGTAGTATTCTAGGCAATTAATCTCCGGACATTAGCTCCGGACATTAGCTCCAGACATTAGCTCCGGACATTAGCTCCAGACAAAGCCACGGAAGTTGGCACAAATTGCAGGAAGTAGTATTCTAGGCAATTATATATTAGATGTAAAACTATGGGAAGTGCATTATAGTATATGGAGAATTATGTAATGTACATTATATTATATGTAGAACTATGGGAAGTGCATTATCGTATATTGAGGATTATGGAATGTACATTATAGTATACTAGACTGTGGTCCGATTCTAACGCATCAGGTATTCTAGAATATGCATTTCCCCGTAGTATATGGACAATGATGATTCCAGAATTCGCGGCAGACTGTGCCCGTCGCTGATTGGTCGAGGCAACCTTTATGACAACATCGTCGCCATGGCAACCATTATGACATCTACGTCGATACTGTGCCCGTCGATGATTGGTCGAGGCAAATTCGCGGCAGACTGTGCCCGTCGCTGATTGGTCGAGGCAACCTTTATGACATCATCGTCGCCATGCTGTGCCCGTCGCAGGCCTCAACCAATCAGAGACGCGGGATTTCCAAGACAGACAGAAAGACAGACAGACAGACGGAAAAACCCTTAGACAATTATATATATAGATGGCAGATTATAGTGTGGATTATATTATATGGATGACTATGCCTTGCATTATACTATATGGGGAGTGAATTATACTACATGGAGGGTTATGTAAGCAAAAGGGTTGAATCAAAAAAATAGGAATGTCTATACATAAAGCAAAAAGCTAAATAAACTAAGTAGAAACCAAAACCTATTTAATGAAGATGGACTAAATAACCGTTCAGTACAAAAACCTCATGAAAAATCCGATAAAAAAATGTACACAAGAACCAAAGATATAAAAATGTAAATTTTATTGAAAAGACAAAAAAAAAAAAAATACAAAGGTACAAAAAATACCAACATGTAGGCATTAAAAAGTGGGAAACCAAGATATGGCATAGGGACCCACCATGTTATCAACAAGAGGTACTATACAAGAGCCAAATAAACCAATATATTGCACATGATTACTCTCTAAGTAAGTGAAAACATCTCTAAACATGAGACACTCATAGAAAGGGTACCAATATTAATGTGCAAACAATTACCTCTGGTGGGTGCCAATGCCTGCCCCTACGCACGTTTCGGCAAACAGCCTTCTTCTGGGGGTGGCATCATACCAGTAAGAGCAAAGTTATATAGTTTCCAATAACCAATCACAGATGACATAGCGAATGAAAAATAAACAATACAACCTAACAAACCCTCTCTATGGCTAAGAACCCGCCGGGATTTGATACTGCATTCATTAAGACTCACTAGGGGAGGTGTGGAATAGCATCTGTGTGCACACCAATAATAGAGCTAGACTGCGTGTCATAATTAGGTATCCGCCCATCCACCATCACATACCATGGGAATGGGTAGTACCTTATATGACCAATGGCCAATCGAACAGCAAGAGGTGTGTCCACAACCTAGATCATAACAAAATACGCCCCCATAAGCAAATAGTGCTTATCACGCTATGGAGAAATAACAGAGGCAGGGAGAATACATAAAGTAGTGCTGCAGATATTAACGGCGCACACCGCCCCGTCCGATGAGGAGAGAAACAACGAGGAGCGCGTCAGTGTCGGCGATCCGGTCACGAACCGGACCCCGCCTACCATGGCAGGGGTCAGGTCACATGACCGGAGCGCCGAGTAAAAAGACACGCCCCGCGATGCTCCCATACCGCAACGGCAACAACACGTGCGCACATCTGCGCACTGTGAACAACGCTAAAAAGATATATTGCGAAAATGCCCAAACAACATATACACTAACAGTCGTATCCCAATCACTCACAGTCATACCGCTAAAAATACAAAGTGAACACTGTACTGTGTGGCATATACAGTTAGGGCCAGAAATATTTGAACAGTGACACAATTTTCGCGAGTTGGGCTCTGCATGCCACCACATTGGATTTGAAATGAAACCTCTACAACAGAATTCAAGTGCAGATTGTAACGTTTAATTTGAAGGGTTGAACAAAAATATCTGATAGAAAATGTAGGAATTGTACACATTTCTTTACAAACACTCCACATTTTAGGAGGTCAAAAGTAATTGGACAAATAAACATAACCCAAACAAAATATTTTTATTTTCAATATTTTGTTGCAAATCCTTTGGAGGCAATCACTGCCTTAAGTCTGGAACCCATGGACATCACCAAACGCTGGGTTTCCTCCTTCTTAATGCTTTGCCAGGCCTTTACAGCCGCAGCCTTCAGGTCTTGCTTGTTTGTGGGTCTTTCCGTCTTAAGTCTGGATTTGAGCAAGTGAAATGCATGCTCAATTGGGTTTAGAGCTGGAGATTGACTTGGCCATTGCAGAATGTTCCACTTTTTGGCACTCATGAACTCCTGGGTAGCTTTGGATGTATGCTTGGGGTCATTGTCCATCTGTACTATGAAGCGCCGTCCAATCAACTTTGCAGCATTTGGCTGAATCTGGGCTGAAAGTATATCCCGGTACACTTCAGAATTCATCCGGCTACTCTTGTCTGCTCTTATGTCATCAATAAACACAAGTGACCCAGTGCCATTGAAAGCCATGCATGCCCATGCCATCACGTTTCCTCCACCATGTTTTACAGAGGATGTGGTGTGCCTTGGATCATGTGCCGTTCCCTTTCTTCTCCAAACTTTTTTCTTCCCATCATTCTGGTACAGGTTGATCTTTGTCTCATCTGTCCATAGAATACTTTTCCAGAACTGAGCTGGCTTCTTGAGGTGTTTTTCTGCAAATTTAACTCTGGCCTGTCTATTTTTGGTATTGATGAATGGTTTGCATCTAGATGTGAACCCTTTGTATTTACTGTCACGGAGTCTTCTCTTTACTGTTGACTTAGAGACAGATACACCTACTTCACTGAGAGTGTTCTGGACTTCAGTTGATATTGTGAATGGGTTCTTCTTCACCAAATTAAGTATGCGGCGATCATCCACCACTGTTGTCATCCGTGGACACCCAGGCCTTTTTGAGTTCCCAAGCTCACCAGTCAATTCCTTTTTTCTCAGAATGTACCCAACTGTTGATTTTGCTACTCCAAGCATGTCTGCTATCTCTCTGATGGATTTTTTCTTTTTTTTCAGCCTCAGGATGTTCTGCTTCACCTCAATTGAGAGTTCCTTTGACCGCATGTTGTCTGCTCACAGCAACAGCTTCCAAATGCAAAACCACACACCTGGAATTCACCCCTGACCTTTTAACTACTTCATTGATTACAGGTTAACGAGGGAGACGCCTTCAGAGTTAATTGCAGCCCTTAGAGTCCATTGTCCAATTACTTTTGGTCCCTTGAAAAAGAGGACGCTATGCATTACAGAGCTATGATTCCTAAACCCTTTCTCCGATTTGGATGTGGAAACTATCATATTGCAGCTGGGAGTGTGCACTTTCAGCCCATATTATATATATAATTGTATTTCTGAACATGTTTTTGTAAACAGCTAAAATAACAAAACTTGTGTCACTGTCCAAATATTTCTGGCCCTAACTGTAATAGAAATATAAGTACCGTGCTACTATGAACGTAACAAATATCTAAAAGTCTTATAGTATACAAAATGGCTGACCTACAATTATACAATACAGTGAACAACAAAGGTACCAACATAGGTACCACAAATGTATAAATAAATAAGCATGGTGCCAAAACTAAATAAGTGAAAAAGTTATTTTACACATATAATATGTGCAACCAAAAAAATATATATATAATATGGTGAGTATTAGTGCAATAATAAGCATAAATGAAAAAACAATAATAATATAAACGCACATATATCATGGGCATCACATATATATTACAAAAAGTACAAAAATAAATATAATGTAAATTCTTCCAATGTGTCTTCATCAATTCTGAAAAGGGAAGAGTAACGCCTCCAAAGCGAAGGATAGACAAGATAGCAGCAAGCCCCGAAGACAGCCAATCAGCCCATAGGAGGGTACATACATAGACACATAACTATAAAAAAAAAAAGATAAAACAACAGTAAATATATGCAATAATTAAAACCGGCATGATAAAAAATGATGTGGAATGATCAGAGAAAAGGAACAAAGCTAAGAGCCTCATTAAGCCCATTTGGATACATCGACCCCAGGGTCCAGATCCACCTCGTCTCCAGGCGGGCCAAAGACCGACTGACTTCACCTCCCCTAGCTCCCAGCACAATACGGTCTATGCCCCTTACCCGAAGACCCGTCGGGTCACATTGATGAAACAATTTAAAATGTCTCGGTAAAGTACGCAAGTGATCCACGTCTCTCTCCTCTTTGGCGGCAGCAATGTCACGGACATGTTCGCTTGTTCGAACTTTTAACCCCTTCATCACCCAGCCTATTTTGACCTTAAAGACCTTGCCGTTTTTTGCAATTCTGACCAGTGTCCCTTTATGAGGTAATAACTCAGGAACGCTTCAACGGATCCTAGCGGTTCTGAGATTGTTTTTTCGTGACATATTGGGCTTCATGTTAGTGGTAAACTTAGGTCAATAAATTATGCATTTATTTGTGATAAAAACGGAAATTTGGCAAAAATTTTGAAAATTTCGCAATTTTCACAATTTGAATTTTTATTCTGTTAAACCAGAGAGTTATGTGACACAAAATAGTTAATAAATAACATTTCCCACATGTTTACTTTACATCAGCACAATTTTGGAAACAAAATTTTTTTTTGCTAGGAAGTTATAAGGGTTAAAATTTGACCAGCGATTTCTCATTTTTACAACGAAATTTACAAAACCATTTTTTTTAGGGACCACCTCACATTTGAAGTCAGTTTACGGGGTCTATATGGCTGAAAATACCCAAAGTGACACCATTCTAAAAACTGCACCCCTCAAGGTGCACAAAACCACATTCAAGAAGTTTCTTAACCCTTCAGGTGCTTCACAGCAGCAGAAGCAACATGGAAGGAAAAAATGAACATTTAACTTTTTAGTCACAAAAATTATCATTTAGCAACAATTTTTTTGATTTCACAATGGTAAAAGGAGAAACTGAACCACGAAAGTTGTTGTCCAATTTGTCCTGAGTACGCTGATACCTCATATGTAGGGGTAAACCACTGTTTGGGCGCACGGCAGGGCTTGGAAGGGAAGGAGCGCCATTTGACTTTTTGAATGAAAAATTGGCTCCACTCTTTAGCGGACACCATGTCACGTTTGGAGAGCCCCCGTGTGCCTAAAAATTGGAGCTCCCCCACAAGTGACCCCATTTTGGAAACTAGACACCCCAAGGAACTTATCTAGATGCATAGTGAGCACTTTGAACCCCCAGGTGCTTCACAAATTGATCCGTAAAAATGAAAAAGTACTTTTTTTTCACAAAAAAATTATTTTAGCCTCATTTTTTTCATTTTCACATGGGCAATAGGATAAAATGGATCCTAAAATTTGTTGGGCAATTTCTCCTGAGTACACCGATACCTCACATGTGGGGGTAAACCACTGTTTGGGCACATGGTAAGGCTCGGAAGGGAAGGAGCGCCATTTGACTTTTTGAATGAAAAATTATCTCCATCGTTAGCGGACACCATGTCGCGTTTTGAGAGCCCCTGTGTGCCTAAACATTGGAGCTCCCCCACAAGTGACCCCATTTTGGAAACTAGACCCCCCAAGGAACTTATCTAGATGCCTAGTGAGCACTTTAAACCCTCAGGTGCTTCACAAATTGATCTGTAAAAATGAAAAAGTACTTTTTTTTCACAAAAAATTTATTTTCGCCTCAATTTTTTCATTTTCACATATGCAATAGGATAAAATGGATCCTAAAATTTGTTGGGCAATTTCTCCCGAGTACGCCGATACTTTATATGTGGGGGTAAACCACTGTTTGGGCACACGGCAGGGCTCGGAAGTGAAGGCACGCCATTTGACTTTTTGAATGGAAAATTAGCTCCAATTGTTAGCGGACACCATGTCGCGTTTGGAGAGCCCCTGTGTGCCTAAACATTGGAGCTCCCCCACAAATGGCCCCATTTTGGACACTAGACCCCCCAAGGAACTTATCTATATGCATATTGAGCACTTTAAACCCCCAGCTGCTTCACAGAAGTCTATAACGCAGAGCCAAGAAAATAAAAAATAACTTTTCTTTCCTCAAAAATGATTTTTAGCCTGGAATTTCCTATTTTGCCAAGGGTATTAGGAGAAATTGGACCACAAATGTTGTTGTCCAGTTTGTCCTGAGTACGCTGATACCCCATGTGTGGGGGTAAACCACTGTTTGGGCGCACGGCAGGGCTCGGAAGGGAAGGCACGCTATTTGGCTTTTTAAATGGAAAATTAGCTCCAATCATTAGCGGACACCATGTCACGTTTGGAGATCCCTTGTGTGCCTAAACATTGGAGATCCCCCACAAATGACCCCATTTTGGAAACTAGACCCCCAAAGGAACTAATCTAGATGTGTGGTGAGGACTTTGAACCCCCAAGTGCTTCACAGAAGTTTATAACGCAGAGCCATGAAAATAAAATAAAAAAATATTTTCTCAAAAATGGTCTTTTAGCCTGCAATTTTTTATTTTCCCAAGGGTAACAGGAGAAATTTGACCCCAAAAGTTGTTGTCCAGTTTCTCCTGAGTACGGTGATACCCCATATGTGGGGGTAAACTACTGTTTGGGCACATGCCTGGGCTCGGAAGTGAAGTAGTGACGTTTTGAAATGCAGACTTTAATGGAATGCTCTGCGGGCGTCACGTTGCATTTGCAGAGCCCTTGATGTGGCTAAACAGTAGAAACCCCCCACAAGTGACCCCATTTTGAAAACTAGACCCCGAAAGGAACTTATCTAGATGTGTGGTGAGCACTTTGAACTCCCAAATGCTTCACAGAAGTTTATAACGCAGAGCCGTGAAAATAATAAATATGTTTTCTTTCTTCAAAAATAATTATTTAGCCCAGAATTTTTTAATTTTTCCAAGGGTAACAGGAGAAATTTGACCCCAATATTTGTTGTCCAGTTTCTCCTGAGTACGGTGATACCCCATATGTGGGGGTAAACTACTGTTTGGGCACATGCCGGGGCTCGGAAGTGAAGTAGTGAAGTTTTGAAATGCAGACTTTGATGGAATGCTCTGCGGGCATCACGTTGCGTTTGCAGAGCCCCTGATGTGGCTAAACAGTAGAAACCCCCCACAAATGACCCCATTTTGGAAACTAGACCCCGAAAGGAACTTATCTAGATGTATGGTGGCACTTTGAACCCCCAAGTGCTTCACAGAAGTTTATAACGCAGAGCCGTGAAAATAATAAATACGTTTTCTTTCCCCAAAAATAATTATTTAGCCCAGAATTTTTTATTTTCCCAAGGGTAACAGGAGAAATTTGACCCCAATATTTGTTGTCCAGTTTCTCCTGAGTACGGTGATACCCCATATGTGGGGGTAAACTACTGTTTGGGCACATGCCGGGGCTCGGAAGTGAAGTAGTGAAGTTTTGAAATGCAGACTTTGATGGAATGCTCTGCGGGCGTCACGTTGCGTTTGCAGAGCCCCTGATGTGGCTAAACAGTAGAAACCCCCCACAAGTGACCCCATTTTGGAAACTAGACCCCGAAAGGAACTTATCTAGATGTGTGGTGAGCACTTTGAACCCCCAAGTGCTTCACGGACGTTTACAACGCAGAGCCGTGAAAATAAAAAATAATTTTTCTTTCCTCAAAAATGATGTTTTAGCAAGCATTTTTTTATTTTCACAAGGGTAACAGGAGAAATTGGACCCCAGTAATTGTTGCGCAGTTTGTCCTGAGTATGCTGGTACCCCATATGTGGGGGTAAACCACTGTTTGGGCACACGTCGGGGCTCGGAAGTGAGGGAGCACCATTTGACTTTTTGAATACAAGATTGGCTGGAATCAATGGTGGCGCCATGTTGCGTTTGGAGACCCCTGATGTGCCTAAACAGTGGAAACCCCTCAATTCTACCTCCAACACTAACCCCAACACACCCCTAACCCTTATCCCAACTGTAGCCATAACCCTAATCACAACCCTAACCGCAACACACCCCTAACCCTAACCACAACCCTAATTCCAACCCAACCCTAACCCTAAGGCTATGTGCCCACATTGCGGATTCGTGTGAGATTTTTCAGCATCATTTTTGAAAAATCCGTGGCTAAAAGGCACTGCGTTTTACCTGCGGATTTACCGTGGATTTCCAGTGTTTTTTGTGCGCATTTCACCTGCGGATTCCTAATGAGGAACAGGTGTAAAACGCCACGGAATCCGCACAAAGAATTGACATGCTGCGGAAAATACTACGCAGCGTTTCCGCGTGGTATTTTCCGCACCATGGGCACAGCGGATTTGGTTTTCCATAGGTTTACTTGGTACTGTAAACCTGATGGAACACTGCTGCAGATCCGCAGCCAAATCCGCACCGTGTGCACATGGCCTAATTCTAAAGGTATGTGCACACGCTGCGGAAAACGCTGCGGATCCGCAGCAGCTTCCCATGAGTCTACAGTTCAATGTAAACCTATGGAAAACAAAAATCGCTGCACACATGCTGCAGAAAAACTGCACGGAAACGCAGCGGTTTACATTCCGCAGCATGTCACTTCTTTCTGAGGATTCCACAGCGGTTTTACAACTGCTACAATAGAAAATCGCAGTTGTAAAACTGCAGTGAAATGCGCAGAAAAACCGCAGTAAATCTGCCATAAATCCGCAGTGGTTTAGCACTGCGGATTTATCAAATCCGCAGCGGAAAAATCCGCAGAGGACCAGAATACGTGTGCACATACCGAAACCCTAACCCTACCCCTAACCCTACCCCTACCCCTACCCCTAACCCTACCCCTAACCCTAACCCTAACCCTACCCCTAACCCTACCCCTAACCCTAACCCTAACCCTACCCCTAACCCTACCCCTAACCCTAACTCTAACCTTACCCCTAACCCTACCCCTAACCCTAACCCTAATTCTTACCCCAACCTTAGTGGAAGAAAAGAAAATATTTATTTTATTATTGTCCCTACCTATGGGGGTGACAAAGGGGGGGTCATTCTGTATTTTTTTTAATTTGATCACTGCGATAGGTTTTATCGCAGTGATCAAAATGCACTTGAAACGAATCTGCCGGCTGGCAGATTCGGCGGGCGCACTGCGCATGCGCCCGCCATTTTGGAAGATGGCGGCGCCCAGGAAAGAAGACCACGGACCACGGGAGGCTCGGTAAGTATGATGGGGTGGGGGTGGAGCACGGGGGGGGGGATCGGAGCATAGGGGGGTAAATCGGAGCACGGGGGGTGGATCGGAGCACGGGGGGGTGCATTGGAGCATCGGGGGGTGGATCGGACTGCAGGGGGGTGGATCGGACTGCAGGGGGGGTGAATCGGAGTGCAGGGGGGGTGGTTGGAGCATGGGGGGGTGATTGGAGCACGGGGGTGGACGGACAAGAGCACGGGGGGAGCGGACAGGAGGATGGAGGGGAGCGGAGCAGTGTAAAGGACAGATCGGAGGGCTGGGGGCAATCGGTGGGGTGGGGGCACATCAATGTTTCCAGCCATGGCCGATGATATTGCAGCATCGGCCATGGCTGGATTGTAATATTTCACCAGTTATAATAGGTGAAATATTACAAATCGCTCTGATTGGCAGTTTCACTTTCAACAGCCAATCAGAGCGATCGTAGCCCCCCTGGGCTAAACTACCACTCTCCCTGTCCCTGCAGATCGGGTGAAATGGGAGATAACCCTTTCACCGGATCTGCAGGGACGCGATCTTTCTGTGACACAGCATATGCGTCACAGGTCGGATTGGCACCGACTTTCATGACGCATACGCTGTGTCACAGGTCGGGAAGGGGTTAATGCCCTTCTCGTCAAGCCTATATAAATTTTATTACATGGACAACGGGCCATATAGACAACAGCCCTCGTTGAATATGTAATTGTTTGAGTAATTTTAAATTCCTTGCTGCCGTCAGAGGAGTGAAACGTGGTAGCACATTCAATGTTGGGGCAAGCTACACATTTCCCACAAGGGGAACATCCCCATTTACTTCTACGGGGTAATGCAAAAGGGAGCACAGATTGATCACTTTTATTATAGTGGCTCTGTACTAAGATGTCTTTAAAATTGCGAGCCCTTCTTGCAGTGATACTTGGTTTCAGAGGAAGGTAGGTCCGGAGTGTCTGATCGGCCAAAAGAATTGGCCAATATTTGGTGACAATTTTTTGCATCAAGTTCCATTGTGAATGATACCTAGTAATTAACCTAACCTTATTGCTTTCTATATCAAGGTTAGTCTTCCCTGAATTTGATGTATATAGGAGATCATGCCTATTCTGTTTACGGGCACGGTTATAGGCCATCTTTATTTGTCTATTACTATAACCTCTTACACGAAATCGGTCCTTCAAATCGAGTGCCCTCTTCTCGAAATCAATATCTGATGAACATAAACGGCGTATCCTCAAAAATTGTCCAGTGGGTATGGACTTAATTACCTGTGGAGGATGTGCAGATTGCGCATGCAGGACTGAATTGACCGATGTCTCTTTACGGAAGAGGTCCGTTTGCAAAAACCCATGATTATCTCTTTTAACCATTACATCTAGGAAATCTATTGCTTCCATGTGATTTTTATAGGTAAAACGCAAATTGATGTTATTGATATTGAGATCCTCAAAAAAAGTTGCAAGTGCCTATGGACTTCCTGCCAGATCATAAACACATCGTCAATGTACCGCGCCCAAAACAAGACGCGGTCCATTGACGAGTGCCGATCTAACAGGAATAGTTCCCTCTCCCACAGCCCCAGGAACAGATTGGCATAGGAGGGCGCAAAGGCCGCCCCCATGGCTGTCCCCTGGAGCTGCAGGTAGAGGGACCCACCAAAAACGAAAAAATTATGTTGAAGAGCAAACTCCAATAAATCCATGATGAACTGGATGTCCTCTGCCGCAAATGTGGTCATAGATAAGTAATACGCCACTGCTTTAAGACCATCTTTGTGCCGTATGCTTGTATATAAGGCCTCAATGTCACAAGTGACAAGGACCGCCTCCTCATCGATATTGATGGAATCAATTTTTCGAAGAAAATCTCCGGTATCCCGAATAAAAGATGGCAAATTCTCAACCAAGGATTTCAATTGTGCATCTATGTATTTACATGCTTTTTCAAGGAAATTACCATTACCCGATATGATGGGTCTGCCGGGAGGTGTCTTACAATCTTTATGAACCTTAGGCAAGAGGTACATAGTAGGGATCCTAGGCTCTGTCACAATCAATGCATCACGTAGTTGTTTGGAAATAATTTGTTTCTCACATGCTGAATCAAGAATTTTGAGAAAAGCCTCCATATACGATGTAAGCGGATTGAAAGTCAATCTCTGATAGCATTGTTTGTCGCGCAACTGACGGTAGGCCTCCGTCTCATAAAGTTTACATGGCCAAACCACTATGTTCCCACCCTTGTCCACAGGCTTATATACAACGTCACGTATGTCCCTGAGTCTGTTCAAGCTCTTCCTTTCATCCACCGTCAAATTGTCCCCATAGATACCATTGGGGATACTCTGCAACTCCTCAGACACCAATTTAACCAATAATTCGACGTTGGAACATGTGGACAAGGGTGGGAATTTGCGTGACTTCTGATATAAACAATGCGGGACCTTACCCATATCCGCTTCCTCCTGTTCTCTCAATAATTCCTCCAAAATTTGTAAAGCCTGTTGTTCCTCTTTAGTCAGGAAAGTCCGCTGTAAGTCCTCATTGTGGAACCACTTCTTAAATATCAAAGTGCGACCAAAGATATGGAGATCCTTAATTACTGTGAAGAGGTCAAAGCGTGAGCTAGGTGAAAAAGTTAGTCCTTTTGATAACAATTTCAATTCAAGTTCAGAAAAAACATGTTCAGACAAATTAATTACCTTCAGATGGCCAGATTCACTTTTTGATTGCTTAGATTTATTGCCCCTCTGAGTAGTTTCCCAGTGGCGAGTAGTTTGCTTCTTGCCAAACCGTGTATTAACAAAAATCCCAGATGGCTGTGAAACATCAGACTGACCACTGACAGATGATGCAGATGACACAGATGCAGATCTATTTTGTCTATTGGGATTCTTTGATTTCCTCCACCTGTACACTCTTTGTTGGGTATAATCCAGAGTATCCCTAGTTAATTTTTTTGACTGAGTGTCCTGAATTTGTTTCTCCCATGCATCAAAGGAAGATTTCATTTGTTCATTAAAGGTAAGCATTTTGTCATTTGGTATGGAATCCTTTAAAAGTGAATATGAAGTATCCAGATCTTTTTCAATATTATCAATCATCGTCTGGTTACGTGCAATCAACAACTCCATAAATTTAGAGGAACTATTATTACACACCTCCTCCCATTTGGATATAAAATTCTCATCCTCAATAGGAAACGAGGGGAACACCTGGACCCTGAGGCCACGTGGAATCATTTGTTTGGCTAGATAATGCTCTAAGAAAGCTTTGTTCCACCAAACTTTCATACGCCTGTGTAACAAGCGTTTGGTATTTTCTTGTAGCTCAATTCCATTCCTCTGGTCACCCACATCATTAGGAGACCCACTCTGAAACACCTTATCAAGTTTAGTACGCTAGGAGGATTCCCTGGCCTTGTAGTCCATTTGACTGCAACAATTACTGTGAAAAAACACAGAACAAATTAATGAAAGCAAAAGGGTTGAATCAAAAAAATAGGAATGTCTACACATAAAGAAAAAAGCTAAATAAACTAAGTAGAAACCAAAACCTATTTAACGAAGATGGACTAAATAACGGTTCAGTACAAAAACCTCATGAAAAATCCGATGTACACAAGAACCAAAGATATAAAAATGTAAATTTTATTGAAAAGACAACAAAAAAAAACAAAAAATACAAAGGTAATAATCTTTAATAATAATAATCTTTATTTTTATATAGCACTAACATATTCCGCAGCGCTTTACATTTTTGCACACAATAACATCACTGTCCCCGAGGGAACTCACAATCTAAATTCCCTATCAGTATGTTTTTGGAATGTGGGAGGAAACTGGAGTGCCCGGAGGAAACCCACGCAAACACGGAGAGAACATACAAACTCTTTGCAGATGTTGTCCTTGGTGGGGTTTGAACCCAGGACTCCAGCGCTGCAAGGCTGCAGTGCTAACCACTGCGCCACCGTGCCGTGGTACAAAGAATACCAACATGTAGGCATTAAAAAGTGGGAAACCAAGATATGGCATAGGGACCCACCATGTTATCAACAAGAGGTACTATACAAGAGCCAAATAAACCAATATATTGCACATGATTACTCTCTAAGTAAGTGAAAATGTCTCTAAACATGAGACACTCATAGAAAGGGTACCAATATTAATGTGCAAATAATTACCTCTGGTGGGTGCCAATGCCTGCCCCTACGCACGTTTCGGCAAACAGCCTTCTTCTGGGGGTGGCATCATACCAGTAAGAGCAAGGTTATATAGTTTCCAATAACCAATCACAGATGACATAACGAATGAACAGTAAACAATACAACCTAACAAACCCTCTCTATGGCTAAGAACCTGCCGGGACTTGATACTGCATTCATTAAGACTCACTAGGGGAGGTGTGGAATAGCATCTGTGTGCACACCAATAATAGAGCTAGACTGCGTGTCATAATTAGGTATCCGCCCATCCACCATCACATACCATGGGAATGGGTAGTACCTTATAAGACCAATGGCCAATCGAACAGCAAGAGGTGTGTCCACAACCTAGATCATAACAAAATACGCCCCCATAAGCAAATAGTGCTTATCACGCTATGGAGAAATAACAGAGGCAGGGAGAATACATAAAGTAGTGCTGCAGATATTAACGGCGCACACCGCCCCGTCCGATGAGGAGAGAAACAACGAGGAGCGCGTCAGTGTCGGCGATCCGGTCACGAACCGGACCCCGCCTACCATGGCAGGCGTCAGGTCACATGACCGGAGCGCCGAGTAAAAAGACACGCCTCGCGATGCTCCCATACCGCAACGGCAACAACACGTGCGCACATCTGCGCACTGTGAACAACGCTAAAAAGATATATTGCGAAAATGCCCAAACAACATATACACTAACAGTCGTATCCCAATCACTCACAGTCATACCGCTAAAAATACAAAGTGAACACAGTACTGAGTGGCATATAATAGAAATATAAGTACCGTGCTACTATGAACGTAACAAATATCTAAAAGTCTTATAGTATACAAAATGGCTGACCTACAATTATACAATACAGTGAACAACAAAGGTACCAACATAGGTACCACAAATGTATAAATAAATAAGCATGGTGCCAAAACTAAATAAGTGAAAAAGTTATTTTACACATATAAGATGTGCAACCAAAAAAATATATATATAATATGGTGAGTATTAGTGCAATAATAAGCATAAATGAAATCTTGCCTTGCGCAGGCGTGTACTATGGAGGACTGAGAATGAACTTCAATCCAATATTGCAGCCAGCATGCAGCCAGCGGGTAAGGAAAGGGTGAATCAAAAACTCCAAAACCCCGCCTCCTTGGCTGAAGATTGTTCCCTCCAAATTCAGGTGACAGTGTCCCTTTAAATGTTCACATCCCCATGCTTGCTTGTTACACAGCCATGTAATGTCAGGCAATCCCCGCATGTTTTATGACTTTGTAAACATGCGGGCGCAGGGACACGAAAACATTTCAGTTGAGCACCCACGATACTGGGCATGTACACGAGCACCCGATGCAAACTTGAGTAACAAGCACACTTTTTTTTTCTTTTCTTTTTAAAAAGTCACAAAATTTGTCACAAAGGTGATCGAGTCCTGCCCTGGAGTGACTTTATATACACCAGTTATTTTGGTCCAATTTTTATGTCATTATACAAAATGAGCAATATTTGTGCTAGAAAGTTGCTAAATTGATAAAAAGACAGATACTTATCAAAAAATCACAATAAAAAATACTAAAAAGACAAGAAATGTGTTTTAATACCCCCCCCCCCACACACACACACACACACACGCACACACACAAAAAACCACACACACACACACACCATGAATTGGGGCAGCAGCCTTCTTTCAGGAAACACATTTTTGTAAAAGGAATGTTTACAGTTACATAAATTTGCAGCAGAACCCGCATCTGATTATTTGTCTAAATAGCTGTACATGCGAAAGTCCTTAAAAGAGACCATTTAAAATTTATTTTAGACAGCTACCAAATATTTAATCTGCAAATGGAGAAGCAAAAAGATCAATCACCTTTAAAAAGTTATTCCCCAAAAAATAGGATAAGGGATAACAAGATGATAACTGGGGGGGGGTTCAGGCTGTAGGACCCCAATAATCCAAAGAATGGGTCTCTGGAATCCTGGAAGAGAGATTCTGAAGCTCAGTACCAAATGGCGCTGAGGTGTGCATGTGCACCATTCATTGCTTATGGCACTGACAAAACTAACTGACCACTGTGCGCAGCAGTCCCACAGACAATGAATAGAGCAGAAGCCATGCATGTGCACCTTAGCTCCATACAGGACTGGGCTGCAGAGCACGACCCTGTTCTCAGGATCACAAAGAGATTGCGGAGACCACCAGCGATCAATAAATTATTATTATTGTTTATTTTAATAACACCATTTATTCCATGGTGCTGTACATGGTAAGGGGTTACATAAAAGACACAGGTCGAAATTACAATGAGCAAACTAATAGTGACATACAGGTACAGAGGGGAGAGGGAAATGCCCTTGCCAGCTTACATTCTACAGAAAAATCGGGAAGGAGACAGTATGATCGGGATTTTCAACAGTTCTGGTGTTGGTGAAGTGGCATCTCTGGTAATGGCAAGGTGGCAGAGGGGTCATTGCAGGCTGTGAGCTGTTCTGAAGAGATGGGTTTTCAAGTTCCTCTTGAAAGTTCTGAACATATGGGATAATTGGACTTGTTGAGGCACAGAATTCCAGAGAATGGGGGATACTCGGGAGAAGACTTGTAGGCAACTGGGTGAGGAACATACAAGTGTGGAGGAGAGAAGAAGGTCTTGAGAGGACCAGAGATTATGTGTGGGAAGATATCGGGAGATTAGTATATAGGAGAGATAGATTATGGATGGCTTTGTAGGTCTTTGCAATAGGGATTTGCAGAAGGGAGAAGTGGCGGAATAACGAGGAAAGAGGTGGATTAGTCATGCAATAGAGTTAAGGACAGGAGAGGTGTGAGAATGCTAGCAGGAAGGCCACAGATGAGAATATTGCAGTAGTCGAGGTGGGAGATGATGAGGGCGTGCACTATTATTTTATTAGATTGAGGGTTGAGGAAAGGATGGATTCTGGAAATATTTTTGAGTTGTAGGCAGCAGAAGGTGGGGAGAGCTTGAATATGTGGTTTGATAGGCAAGACAAAGTTGAGGGTTACTCTGAGGCAGCAGACTTCAGGTACAGGGGAAAGCGGGATGTCATTTATTGTGATAGATCAGATAGGAAAAGTAGGTGAGATGAAGGAAAGATGATGAGTTCAGTTTTGTAGACATTTAGGTTTAGGAAGCACCTGGTTGTGAGGATGGGGTCAAGTGCATAGGTGGTGAGGTGTTATTTGTCGAAGTGATGTTTGGGAGGAAGGTGAGTTTGGGAGGGCAGTAGTCTGGTATACATAGGGGTTGAGGTGGTTGAGTAGTAAAGACTTGTCTGATTTGGTCGATCTTGCTGTTGAAGTGTACTGCAAAGTCTGCGACAGAGAGAAGGGAGGTCGGAGAGGGTAGTGGTGGATGGACAAGGGAGTTAAAGGTGTTAAATAACTGCTTGGTGCTGTGGGATAAAGAGGATACAAGGATTGTGAAGTAGGCCTGTTTATCAGAGAGTAAGTCTGACATTTTTGACTCATCGCACTCTGTCATACAAGAGTCAATAGCTGAAATGAGTATAGCATTGTAGAAAACAGTGTCACTGTCCATGCATGAAGATATGGTGGACAGCATTATCTCCTATTCTATGGATCTTTACTTTTCGGGAATAATTTGTTAAATTGACTCTTAAGTTCACTTGTCAACATACTGTCATCAATCCACAGGGAAGATTTTCCTTCTTAAATATATTATTAACCCCTTCAAGATGCGACCCTTTTTTGTTTTTGCGTTTTCGTTTTTCGCTCCCCTCCTTCCCAGAGCCATAACTTTTTTATTTTTCTGTCAATGTGGTCATGTGAGGGCTTATTTTTTGTGGGACGAGTTGTACTTTTGAACAACTCCATTGGTTTTACGATGTCTTGTACAAGAAAACGGGAAAAAAATTCCAAGTGTGGTGAAATTGCAAAAATATGCAATGCCATACTGGTTTTTTGTTGGGCTTTTTTGCTAGGTTCACTAATTGCTAAAACTGACCTGCTATGGTGATTCTCTAGGTCATTATGAGTTCATAGACACCAAATATGTCTAGGTTATTTTTTATCTAAGTGGTGAAAAAAAAATCAAAACTTTGATAAAAAAAGAAAATTGCCCCATTTTCCGATACCCGTAGCGTCTCCATTTTTCGTGATCTGGGGTCGGGTAAGGGCTTATTTTTTGCATGCCGAGCTGAAGTTTTTAATGATACCACAATTGTGCAGATATGTTCTGCTGATCGCCTGTTATTGCATTTTAATGCAATGTCGCGGCGACCAAAAAAACGTAATTCTGGTGTTTCTAATTTTTTTCTCGCTATGCTGTCTAGCGATCAGGTTAATGCTTTTTTTTATTGATAGATTGGGCAATTCTGAACTCGTAAAACCAAATGTGTGTATGTTTGATTTTTTATTGTTTTATTTTGGATGGGGGGTGATATAAACTTTTATATTTTTTTTATTTTTTCCATATTTTTTAAAACTTTTTTTTAACTTTTGCCATGCTTCAATAGCCTCCATGGGAGGCTAGAAGCTGGCATAGCCTGATTGGCTCTGCTACATAGCAGCGATCATCAGATCGCTCCTATGTAGCTGAATTGCAGGCTTGCTATGAGCGCCGACCACACCGCACCCAACCACTAACCATGAGTGGAGAAAAAGTTGTGGTCTTATCATTCATATTCTCTGAAAAAAGGCCAAGAAAGCAAAAATTCTGCTGAGGTATATAAACTTTTGAGCACAACTGTATCTACAATTTTAGATATTAACCCCTTTTCAACATTGCGCACAATAGTACGCTGATGTCGGAGTCCCTCCCTTTGATTTGGTATCATTCAAAAGTGCCATTTGTTCCCTTTGATGTGGTATCATTCAAAAGTACAACTCGTCCGACAAAAAACAAGCCCTCACATGGCCATATTGATGGCAAAATAAAAAAGTTTTGGCTCTGGGAAGAAAGGGAGCGAAAAAAGAAAACGCAAAACTGGAAAATGCTTCGGGGGTTAAGGGGTTAGCTTCCTTTTTCCCACTCAGGAACATTGTTCCCCCGATCCACATACTATTAGGTGCAGACTTGTTTACCAGAGTCCTTCATTAGTAATCGTGTTGTTTTCATGTTACTTTATTTTTACTGATTTGCATAAAATGCTGTTACAGTGATATGAAAAAGTTTGGGCACCCCTATTAATCTTAAGCTTAATGTTTTATAAAAATTGTTGGTTTTTTTTGCAACAGCTATTTCAGTTTCATATATTTTCAGCCCATGATGCCACTCTTCAGAGGAGATTCAAACAGGAGAACAACTTGCAAGTGGCCACTTTAAGTACCTTTTCTCATGATTACATACACCTGGCTATGAAGTTCAAAGCTCATTGAAGTTAGAAAACCAAAAAAAGTGCTTTAGTAAGTCAGTAAAAAGTAGGTAGGAGTATTTAAAACAAGAAAATGATAAGGGTGCCCATACTTATGCACCTGTCAAATTTTGTTTGAATGCAGATTGCACATTTTCTGTTGGATTTGTGGGATCATTTGAAGAGGGCTGTCCATGCTCGGCAACCATCAAACTTAACTGAACTGGAATTGTTTTGTAAAGAGGAATGGTCAAAAATACCTTCATCCAGGAACTCATTAAAAGCTACAGGAAGCAACTAGAGGCTGTTATTTTTGCAAAAGGAGGATCTACTAAATATTAATGTCACTTTTCTGGTGGGGTGCCCATACTTATGCACCTGTCAAATTTTGTTTGAATGCAGATTGCACATTTTCTATTAGTACAATAAACCTCATTTCAAGGCAGAAACATTACTGTGTCCAACAGTTATTAGATATATGAAACTGAAATAGCTGTTGCTAAAAAAAACAATTTTTATAAAACATTAAGCTTAAGATTAATAGGGGTGCCCAAACTTTTTCATATAACTGTAGGTAACACACTGACTCACCAGTGACATCTCTAGGTGAAGTCCTTCATCTTTCATCCAGCACAGACCGCCATCACTTCTTCCAGCCAGGGCTCATCTCTGCAGGAAATAACACAGTTATCTCGAGCTCCGCAAACACATTGCTTAATTTTTCCCAACTTCTACATTACACCACATGAAGAAAAAGAGGCAACATAGTGTCACTCCACACAGTAACAGGCCTGGCCCCTCATTTAAAACAGTATACTCAAAAAATAAAATAAATACATCACTGCAGTAATAATATCCCTAAATTATTCCCTATGGTAATAATAATCCCCATCCTGGCCCCTGTGTGTCTGATTCCTGGCTTCAGCCATATGTTCTCCCATCCTGCCCTCATGAGTATCCATTCTGCCCCATATGATCTCCCCATCCTGCCCCATCTGTCTCCATCGTATCCATCCTGCCCCATGATCCAATCCTGCCCCATAATCCTGCACGATCTGTCTTCAATCCTGCCCCCAGTGTCTCCAATCCTGCCCCATATCTCCATTCTGCCCCCTAAGTCTCAAGCATTTCTGCCCCCAGTGTCTCCAGAGTGTCCAGCATTTCTGCCGCCAGAGTGTCCAGCATTTCTGCCCCCAGAGTGTTCAGCATTTCTGCCCCCAGAGTGTCCAGCATTTCTGCCCTCATCTGTGTCCAGCATCTCTGCCCTCATCTGTGTCCAGCATCTCTGTCCTCGTCTGTGTCCAGCATATCTGCCCTCATCTGTGTCCAGCATCTCTGCCCTCATCTGTGTCCAGAATCTGTCCCCAGTGTCTCCAGCATTCTGCTCTGGGCCCCCCGAATTGCTGCTCTCAATTTAAAAAAAAAACGTTCTTCTCACCTGGCCACGCTCCTGCGGCGAAGCTCCCTCCACGCAGCTGAAGCGCGCACTCGCCGGCGACTGACAATCACGTCAGACGCAGGCAATGTGCAAGCTGCGGCTGACGTCAGCTGCCAGCCTCCAATTGGCTGGTGGCTGTTAACTATTTACGTGCGGGCACGGGCCCGCAAGTCAATAGCGTTAAACTGCCACAGCACTGGTAGGGGCCTGGTGAGCAGATGAGACAGGGCCCGATGCAGGCCACCTCTGCCCACCGTGCCCCATACACTAGTCAGGGCAGTAATGCCCTGATGGTGGCCGAGGTCAATCTCAGTGGTAGCCCAGGGCCCCCCCACCCCACTGGGCCCTGGGCTACCGCCCAGATTGACCTCATTATAATCCGCCACTGCATGCGAACCACCAGTAAAGGGAAAAAGAAACAGCCACATTTGCTTAGCATAATCCTGTTGACAGGTTCCCTTTAACAGTGGCAGTAGTTCTGGGTGGGCTCCTTAGAGCAAGGGGCCCAAGGCGACCACACCCTCTGCCCCCCTGGTAGCTACATTACTAGGTTAAGGTCTGGAGATGGACTAAGCCACTCTCGGACCTTGAAATACTTTTACAGAGCCTTTCCTTCCCTTAGTTGCACTGGCTGTGTTTTTCATGTCATTGTCATGTTGAAAGACCCAGCCGCCAAGACCCATCTTCAATGCTTATACTGAGAGAAGGAGGTTGTTGGCCAAAATCTCACAACACATGACCCCATCTATCCTCCCTTCAGTACAGTGCAGTTGTCCTGTCCCCTTTGCAAAAAAGCACCCCCAAAGTATGGTGTTTCCCCCACCTTACTTCACAGTTGGGACTGTGTTCTTGGGTTTGAATTTATCCTTCTTCTTCCTCCTAACATGGCGAGTGGAGTTGATACCAAAAAGTTATATTTTGGTCTCATCTCACCACATGACTTTTTCCCATGCCTCTTCTGAATCATCCAGGTGGTCATTGGTGAAATTCAAATGTCTCTGGACATGTTCTAGCATGGGCAGGTGGACCTTGCGTGCCCTGCATGGTTTTAATCCATGATAGCGTAGTGTGTTACTAATGGTAATATTTGAGACTGTGGTGCCAGCTCTCTTCAGGTTACTGACCATTTTCTCCCATGTAGTTCTGGGCTTATTCCTGATCTTTTTTAGAATCATTCTTACCTCACAAGGCGAGTTCTTGCATGGAGCCCCAGACTAAGGAAGATTGATCGTCATCTTGCGTTTCTTCCATTTACTAATAATTTTGCCAAACGTTGTTGCCTTCTCACCAATCTGCTTGCCTATTGTCCTATAGCCCATACCAGCCTTGTGAAGATCTATAATTTTGTCCCTGGTATCCTTAGACTGTTCTTTGGTCTTGGCCATGGTGGAGGGGTTGGAATGTGATTGATTGAGTGTGTGGACAGGTGTCTTTTACACAGGTAACAAGTTCAAACTGGTTCAATTAATCCAGGTAATGTGTGCAGAGTAGGACAGCTTCTTAAATAAAAACGAACAGGTTTGTGAGAGCCAGAATTATTGCTGCCTGGTAGTTTATCAAATACTTATTTCATGCAATAAAATGCAATTTGAAGGTGGGAGACTTGCAAAATCAGGAGTACCAAATACTTATTTTCCCCACTGTATTTATCATACAATCAAGAAGAGAATCCTTAAGGAATAGGAAAAACTTTCTGGTATAATGCGTACAGTTTGCCATGCTCAATACTCCTGCAGCGTGTTGTATTCCTATTTACCATACTCCTCACAAAATCTTCCCCTAGGAAAACAGGGCAAACAAAAATGTGTAGTGTCGCTGCAGGTTTGGGCGTATTGCTTCTGGACTTCGTAGACAAATTGGTTGCTAATTATGTATACTATTTTCCAATAAAGTTAGTTGCGTGGTGAGAAAATATTTATTGTGCTGACAAGAAAGAAATAATACAAAGTTTCTAAACAATCTTTTAGTCATTGGCTACCTAAAATAAAATGCCAAACAAAAGGCCTGGATCCCATTTCAGCAGCTAGAAATTGCTTTACAGTAAGTCTGTTCCTTTAAAATTGCTGCTTTAGTATATTTATAAAAGTAAAATGATTTTTCTTACTACCATTATTGCTGTAGGAAGAATCTGCCCACTCAGCTATTATGTGATATAAAGCTGAACCTTCTATACCAAGTGTAAGACTGTACAAAAAAATAGGTAAGAACTCACTAAATAACATTATTTATTTATGCAACATAATAACAAAACCTAAATCATACACACAATACCCTTATACTTGAAATACAAGTACATAGTGATACGAGGATTGACTCGAATGAAAGAATCGAATATAAAACAGGTTTCCTTGTTCAAAAAAAGAAAATCTTTTTCCTTTCTACTTGGTTCTTCATATATTTCTCCATGCATAGAAAGTGAGACCCTTCTTGCTTTAAAATAGATAAATTTAATACTTGCTGTGAGCTGGCGTCATTTGCAGGGAACCTTTATTAACTGAAAGATTACAGAAGAAGAAAAATTAACCAAATAACCTTGCAGTACAAGGATGTGATTATTTAGGAAGCAGCATTGGTAATCCTTCTAAAAAAATAGCTTTTTTTGTCTACCGTTCTTCAACTCCATGCTTTTCCTCCTCTAATCCCAGATCCTGTAATACCCCAGGGATTCTCCGCTCCATCTGAGCTAACAGAAGATACGAGAGGGGGTAGTTTTTTTACTTTAGCAATTTTCTAATCCTCTGATTCTGCCTGATAAAGATTTGGCTTTGTGAATATGTAGTGGAACAAGAAAATGGTGTGAAGAGGAAGAGCTTTAATTAGATAATTCTCACTGAAGCATCACTCTGCTAAGTCAACCATAACTCCACCTGCATCTCTACATTATTTTGCATGTTAACAGGGTCTCTATCCTAGAGTGAAGCATCTCGAGAGGGACCTTGAGTATAATTGACTGTGCATCTTCTATATATCCTCCAGGGTCATTTAAATTGTGTCTCAACTGTGGGCTGCCTAAAATCAGCAGGTGCTCCTCACGCTTCTCAGAACTTTGGAAGTCTCCATTTCAATAATGTCCATCAAGTTTGGGCTCAGATAAAAGGAACTTTGATTTGTGCTTTGCTGGATCTGTTCGCTTCAATGAAACATATAAAATACTGAATTATTTTGCTTCTGTGACATAGAGATTGACAGGTGTCGTTCAATGGCAATTTTTCTCAACTTATAGCACAGAATTGTGCTCATATATAAACTGAGGTCCTTTAGATACCCAGATAAATGCACAAATTTATTGGAAAGCAACATTTTATGTATGGATCTATTCTTAATTGAAGAACAATGGTGACTATTATAATAGAGGCCCGGGAGCATCCCAATGGTATTAATTGTGTATTTTCTCTGCTTAAACATATATAAAGTTTAAAATACCGCACTATATTCAAGTAACAATACAGCCATTAGTCACGGAAAAGAGTTATGAATTAGCATACTCAGTATATTAGCAGTAAATTTTGCTTACAAGTTTAGTGAATGAATGTGAGACACTGAAGCCTGAATTACCACAGAATTCTTAGGGACCCTCGAATTTTAGCAGGCTCTACTGACGATCTGATCTATATGTGTTGATTTCTCGACCTTTCTCACCAAGCTAATTATGTCAGGGACGATTAGGATCTTGCATTTAAAATTAAAACTCCCTTTTGTTTTCCAGTCAGATACACTGTTGATAGGGGAGTTTGGAAGTGATCTTCTACCCTCTGCCATCTAAAAATACATGGCAGATTCGGGAGAGATATTCAGCAGACGGGTTTCTCCTATATATGGCTAATTTAAATGGGTTGTCCAGGATAAAAAAAATTTCCTATAGGAATACGGCTTTAAAAAAAAATAAGAAACCCATCTATTCTCACACTTCCTGGGTCTAGCACTGCCTCTCCGCCGCTGCTCCAGTCTTTATTGAAAGGCCGCAACAGTGACATCAGAAATTCAGCGCATGTGGCCGCTGCAGTCAATAATCGAGTTCATAAACTCATGCCACCTACATTGGCACAGCCGCTGAGCCCAGTGATTTTAGCCACCCCATATTTCTGCAATCATTGAAAAAATACTGTTTAATGTATACAATAGAAAGTCAAATCAGCAATCACTAGGGTTTTATATTCTATTGAACAGTTAACTTAATTATACAGATTGTTCCCCTAGCAGAGGCATTAACAAGTATGTGTGTGAGAGCGATCCTAATAATTAGAGCCTGGCTACAATGTTGGACGTTTAAGACTAATAATTATTCTAGAAGACAAGCTCCTTAGGAAATCTCGTGGTACTCTGTTGGGCCAGGCCCAGGCCAACCTAATTACAGATGCATTATCGGGACCCCTTGCAGCTTTACTGAAATTAAATCAGAGTTCTCTAATTATGTGAATTCGGATAGACCCTTAGAAGACCCATAGGGGATGAGGCGAATGTTGTGGTTATTGTATGTACATATGAACTTAATGATGGTCTAAATATGTTATTAAGAAATGTCATACATTAATTTGCAGGAGTCTGATTGTTTTTGTTGAGACAATAGAACATTACTTCAAAACAATTCTTTTGTAAGTGAAAGGAACATAAACTATGTCATGTATCAGAGGTGATGGGACTTTCACTCACACCTAACAATTATTTCATGTCATCATGTTATGTTGAGATGCTAACCTTTCTACATTCGCTTCCTCTTTCATGCATTCAGCTTCCTTCCTTTTCTACACAGGTGTCCCATCCTCTTTCCTCTTCATGCTCCAGCAAGGTTTAAACCATGTATCCTGACAGAATTATGGCCATCACATCCCATCCTAATACAAACTGGTCAGCAGAGTGACTATCAACAAACAGCATGATGGCAAACATGTCATGTCTCCTTTTCATGAGGTCAGGCTCCAGTTCTTGGGAACCAAACACAATAGGAGTTAGTCATAGTTGGGAGAAAGTTATAGTGATGAAATGTTTATTTCTGTTCCCACTGACCTTCAACCTGGTTAATTAACTACAAGTGTTGAAATTGTAGTTTTGAAAATACTTTCAAAATTGAAAAGACTTGATGGGAAGATATGCCATATTATACTGTAGAGGAATCATTCTTCAGATACATTTACATAAAATATTATAGTTAACTAGTTAATTGAGTTGCCTCATCACAGAAGCCCTGTTTAATTAATATCAAAACTGCTAGATGCAATGCATAATAACTCATCAAGCAAACAGATAAGGGAGTTATCCCATCTTGGACAGTTATTCCATATCCATAAGTTGACATCTGTCTGATACATATGGACCCAGGGCCAGTGTTAGGGGCAGGCAGATTAGGCATCTGCCTAGGACCCCTGCTCCCCAAGGGTGTCCCAGTCAGTGACGTGCCACTAACAGCTGCACACGATACAGCCACTATGGGGCTTGTGAGTCAGAGGGACACAGTGACAGCGCCGCCCACCCTCTCCCCTGCATTTAACTATATCACCATTAAAGATGCCGATACTTTTGAAAGCAATGATGGAGGAGAGAGCATCAGATGATGCTCCCTCCCCATCACTCCCCAACTGCCTCAGACCCAGCCGGAGTGCAAAGATGTCACTTCAACACACACCACACTGTGCCAGACATTGGAGCTGTGGGGAAACGAAGAGGAGAGGTGAATATTGTATTTTTTTTATATATCAGTGAATACTTGGTGGCCATAAAACTGCAGGACTGTGTGGCTGCATTATACTCTATGAGGGGGCTTCATTAGACTCTGAAGAGGCTGTATTATACTTTATGAGGGGACTGCATTATACTCTATTAGGGGGCTGCAACATACTCTATGGGGGCTACATACTCTATGATGGGGCTGCATTATACTCTATGGGGGCTGCATTATTATCTATGAGGGGGCTTCATTATACTCTAAGGGGCTTCATTATACTCTATGAGGATGCTGCATTACATTTTATGATGGGCTGCATTATACTCTATGAGGGGGCTGCATTATACTTTATCAAGGACTATGGGGAGTGCATTATATTTAATGTGCTATATGGGACCTGCATTATACTGTATCAAGGACTATGGGGAATGCATTATACTAGAAGAGCTATGGGTTGCATTATACTATGGGGAGTGTATTGTACTATATGGAGGACTATGGGGTGCATTATACAAATTTAGGGCTATGAGGAGTGTATTATAGCATATGGAGGACTATGGGGAGTATATTTTACTGCATGGAGGACTATGGTAAGTGTATTATACTATATAGAGTGCTATGGGGCACTATATGCTATATAGAGATCTATGGAGTACTTTACACTATATGGAGGACTATGAGGCACATTATACTATATGGTATACTATGGGGCACATTATTCTATATGGAGACCTATGGGGCACATTATACTATTTGTAGGACTATAGGGAGTGCATTATACTATATGGAGGACTACTGGGCACATTATACCATATGGA
This sequence comes from Ranitomeya imitator, assembly GCF_032444005.1. NCBI lineage: Eukaryota > Metazoa > Chordata > Amphibia > Anura > Dendrobatidae > Ranitomeya > Ranitomeya imitator. The sequence continues at coordinate 735,519,974 of NC_091283.1, forward strand.
GGACTATGGGGCATATTATACTATATGGAAAATTATGGGGTGCATTATATTATGTGGAGGACGATGGGGTTTATCATACTAAAGAAGCAAAATGCTGCCTAATCATCAAATGATTGGATTGTTCATGCCAGAACAAAAATCATTGTTCAAGGCAGCACATCGCCCAGTGAAAACTGCAGATATGCTGCTGATATCAAGATACTGTATGTGGACAGATTGATCTATTAGTGACTGTTTTGTTCCCATCATTGTTCCTCAACCGATCTAAAAAGGCCCAGAAACAAGCATCGAACGACTTCAATATTGTCGATCGCGCTTCTTTAGCGGCCTCTAGTCAGGGCATGTAATTGCAATTGAGATGTTTCTGTGTGATGGTGCAAAATGTTAGCATTTGGGTCCCCATTTTAAACTTTTGCCCAGGGCCTCACTTTGTCTTAAACCGGCCCTGTATGGACTGCACTTCTTGGACCTGCCCTATCTTGGACCACCAGAATTGGAGTGAAGACTAAGCTTCTCTAAATTCATTTTTCTGAAAATCTCCAGCATAATAAGACAATTCTATATTCTCCAGGGGAAGGTCCCAGAGCTGGGACTACATCAATGGTACAGTTATGGCATATCTTGTGGATAGTCTGTACAAGTCTAAATCAAAATTACTCCTTTAATTGTGACTGTACATTTGTCTGCAGCAGCTGAACAGAAGAAATGTAGTTCTACTTACACTTATTTAAGTGAATAGCGATGCATATATTTCATGGACTGACCAGAGCCACCAGAGTGATCAGCAGTGGAGCCTAATGGTAAGTGCACATGAGCTTGAGCATTTGCAGCAGATTTTTCTGCATGGGGGAAATGTATGCGTTTTCATGCGTTTTACGACGCATGCGTCGTTTTGCCACACCTGGCGGGGCACTGCCGACGCTACATGTTGCATTTTTGTAGCGTCTAATTTTTTTTTTAAAACGCATGCGTCGCCCTTGCGTCATCAATGCGTCGTTGCGTCATTCAAAATCCCATTGAAACCAATTGACGACGCAAACGACGCAAGTGCTTGCGTCGCAGTGCGTTGTGCGACGCATGCGTCGTTAAATAAAATAACAAGATAAAGTGTCTAGACGGTGTCTAGACAGTGACAAAACAACCCATATATAAAATAAAGGTTGATGCATTGTTTGTCAGTTGGCTGCAGCATAGGACACACAGCAGACAAGCTCTCTCCCATCTTTTTTCAAGAGATGTAAGTATATAATGTATTCTGCGCATTTTCTTGTTGTTTTATTTTTTTAAATTTGTATTGCAAGTTGTGGAGGTTTAATTTAATGTTTGTTCTGTCCTTTAATCTGGCTATACTGTGGTTGAATAATGGAAATTGGTGTTTTTTTATTATCTGTTTTTGATGTATGTTTGGCGTTATGATGGCATTTCATTGTCTCCGGCCTTGTTGGTTTTATTGTAAAGTATGGTGGTCTATCCAGGATTGACTTTTCTTTTCACATATTTTTTTTTTTCTATGAATTTATGGTGCTTTAAATTTATTTTGGGTTGTTCTATATTGCATGCGGTTGTTCCACTGTGGTTTTTTTTTTGGTAGAAATGTTTTTTTTCTTATCAGGTTCTGATGTATTTCTGGGGTTATATGTAACCGAATGGCGTTATCTTGGCTTTGTTGTCTTTTTAAAAAAAATGTAAAGTATGGTGGTTTATAATGGATTGCCTTTTCTTGTGGCTTTTCTGGAAAAAAAAATATTTATTGTAGCAAAAAGGTATATTTGTTTTTTTTTATTTTTACATAGGAGCTGTTGTTAATTTTTTTGTTATCTTTTCTGGGACTGTTGTATTCTGTTTTTGCTGTACTCTGCCATTGTGTCGACTCTGCCATTGTTTTATTTTTCAATGTATGGCGGTGTTGTTTGCTCAGCGCTTGTTCGGTTGGCATTGTACTATGAGTGCACTGTTCGTTGTGGTCGTAATGTTTATGTATGGATTTTTGGATATTTTCTTCTATGTGGCTGTGATTCTGTTAATGTAATAATTTTTTTAACTTTTTCCTTGCAGAATTTATCTTGCTAAACCATGGCCAGCGACTCAAACCACACAACACCGCAGGGGAGTTCGGTGAGTACATGATCTACTGTTTACTATTCGTTGTATTTGTACACGTGTCAGTATATTTTTTGTAAACTGTTTTCCAGGCTTCTTCAAATGAGGAGGAAGCGAGCCAGCGGGAGCAGCGACATCGGGGCCAAGCTGTGGTGGCAAGACGGCGAGTAAGTATTTTTTCAAACAACATTAGGAATGTTTTCATGGTTAAATTTAATTTTTTTTTTTGGGGGGGGGAATATTTGTATTGCTTGCAAACATTAATGTTTTCCAATTATTCTAGGTTCCACGACGGGACCAACATGAGTCAATTGACATTGATATGATGGTCACCTGTATCCAGGAGCGAGGCCCGTTGTGGGACAGCCGTGACCCCCGGTACGCGGACCAGGTTGTTTTGAGGTGCATGTGGAATGAGGTGGCCACATCGCTGTGGGATGGCTTTGACAGCGCTTCTCCCACGGACAAAGGCAAATTTGGTAAGTATTGCTGAAACGCCACTCTGACCCATCAGGCCAGGATAACACAACCGTGTGCAATGTGATCAACTCCTGCAAGTTTGTTGCATCGCACACAGTTGTGTTATCATTTGCAAATGTACAATCTCTAACTTTTTTTTTTTTTGGCTTTTTCACAGTCCAAAAATTGAAGACAAGATGGCATTCCATGAAGGACCGTTTCAATCGGGGCCTGCGGAAGGAGGACGAACAGGCTCGAAGTGGTGCTGCTGCGGCAAGGTCGTCAACCTATAAATACACAAGGTTGCTCCAGTTCCTGAGACCGATCCTTGGCCGACGAGAGTAAGTTTTTAGTACCTATTCAAACACATCGGGTATTGTACAACATGCATGTTAACGTAGTATATTGTCCAGCCATGTAGTATATTGCCCAGCCATTTAGTATATTGCCCAGTGACATGGTATACATCCCAGAGACACATAGTAAATTGCCCAGCCACATACACTATTTCACAGTGGCGTAGTATATTGACCGTGACGTCATGGCAGGTCCGACGATAAGCGTAAACCATGACGGCCGTCACAAACGGCTACGGAGGGTGAGTATAGCATGGTAATTTTTAAAATCTAAATGTTTAAATTTTTTAATACTGATGCGGTATAGGCAGCGTCAATATTAAAAAGTTGGTGACATCAAGGTTTAACGGCGGCAACGGATTGCACCCGCGGCATAACGTGGTGCGTTACCGCCGGTAAGTGTTGATGACAGAGGGGAGTATGCGGGCGACAGGCATTCACTGCGGGGAGTAAGGAGCGGCCATTTTATTCATGACTCTGCCCGTCGCTGATTGGTCGCATCAGCCATGACAGTCAACTGGCCAGAACAATCAGCGAATGAATAACGGTTATTGAAGGACAGACAGACTGACAGACGGAAATGACCCTTTACAATTATGTTAGATTATTTTATAGTGTGTGATGCAATGTTCACTTCATATTACACAGGAAGTAGCGAATGTAAAATGTTATATTTTGTATACTAATGTTTTCCTTATGTTTTCACAGAACACACAGCAGCACCCTCGAGCCTGTTCGGCCTTCTGGAGCGGTCCTTCAGAAATCGTCATCTGAGCAGTCACAGCCATCCCACAGTGTGAGCAGGCTTGCACCACCATCTGGAGAACCGGCAGCTGGTACATCAGGTGTTCCCCTGGCCAAGGCCTCTGTCGCTCCTGCTTTTGGGTATTCCCGACAGCGCCAGCGGGCCTCGGACAGGCCACTAATGCCCGAATATTTTCACTTGGGCACGGTTTTCAAAACTTGCTTCAAGGTGCTGGGAGATAGGATGGACACTGCTCTGTCCACTATCGACCGGCGCCTTGAATCAATGGAATCCGAGCTCATAAAGCCGGCGAAACATTTTTTTAGCACAATTGCGAAGGGCATGGTGGAACACCTTACGCCGGAACTCCAGATTTCGGTGATGCAGGCCTGCAACAACGCCTATGTGAGTGCTCTGCAGCAGGCTAGGATAATGCAGTCAGCGGCTACAATGCCAGTAGTACCAATGCTGGCAAGCATGACTCCTAGTCCTGCTGCAAAGCAACTCTACCGAGGTCTGGGTGCTGAGGGACGCTGCCACCGACACCATCGCACTGAGCCGCCGAGTCATGCTCCTGCCAGGCCCTCAAGTTCCCGAAGACAGCCTGCGGAGGAGCACCAAGAGGGAGAGAGGAAGAAAAGGAAAACCCGGACAGCTACAGCGGCTCTGGCTGCTCCAACACCCACACCGAGCTCTCGGCCGGGTTCAACCCGGAGCAGGAGTAGCCAGAGCCAATCAACAGTCACGCGTAGACTGGTCGTGCCTCCTCCCCCCCCTCCTGAGTTGGCAATCTCACCACCGACGGCCACAGGGTGGTCTGAGATGCCATCAAGCATCCTGGAGTATGGTTCCTCCACCTCCTTCTCCTCCTCCCCCTCTATAGACTCACAAAACGAGGAATATCAGTCGCCCTTAATTGCCGACGCGGATACCCCTTAATCTTTCCCCCTTTTTTCTTGTGTTCTCCTAATAAAAAAGTTTATGTTGCAAATTCTATTTTTTTTTTTTTGTAGTTGCCGGCAACTCACACCGTGCGCGTGTACACAAAATCTTAGGTTTTTCACACCTCATATCTGCAATGTCAGACACTATTTTATAATTTTTTTAATCTCCTTTTTTTTTTCGTGTCTCTCATTGTACTATGAGGTGTTAAACACAAAGATAGGAATAAATATTTCAATTTTTAGGCTGCCGTCACACTCGCAGTATTTGGTCAGTTTTTTACTTCAGTATTTGTAAGCCAAAACCAGGAGTGGAACAAATATAGGAAAAGTATACTAGAAACATATGCACCACTTCTGCATTTTTCACCCACTCCTGGTTTTGGCTTACAAATACTGATGTAAAATACTGACCAAATACTGCTAGTGTGACGGCAGCAAACATACTTGAAGGTAATGTGTCAGGTGAGGTGGTAGCAATGGCACGTGGCCAAGTGTCGCCACGATTTCACTCAGGATGTTCCCCAGCATCCTGAGTTCAATAGTGTTAACTCACTAGAGTTGAGCAAACATGATCGGCTCCCTCCTTGGCAAGCTATAACACTTGCCGACTACTAGCATATGGAAGCCGGCTTCCTGGAGTGCGGATTTTTTTCCTCCACCGCAGCCGCATGTTCCGAGGCTGTGTGACAGGCAGAACACATGCACAACCCAAGCCTATTTGTTGGCCTCGCCATGAATGTGTAGTGCCACACAGCCGCGGCACATGCAGCTGCGGCGGCTGAAAAATGCTTCAACCAGCGCGCTACATGAAGCCGTGTTCCATATGCAACTAGTCTGCAAGCTTCATAGCTTGACAAGGAGGGAGCCGATCATGTTCGCTCAACTATGCAACACACGGCTATGTGATCATGGGGCGGTTAGGCAGAGTGTATTTGGGAAATGGTGATCACCTGAGTACATATTTTTTGGGTACACACAGTTGGTATTAAAATGGACACTGGAATAGTTTTAAAAAATTTTTATTGACCACAACTTTTTTTTAAAAAAGGGAGCCCTTTTTGTAAAGGAAAGGCATAATAAAGTACATTTGTTGAAAACACAGCACAGTAGAAAATCTAGGTGTATTAAAAAATTAGAAGAACGTTACAGTAGGCACCCAACTGGTTCCATTTTATGGACACAATTGTGTTAAAATCTTTAAATGTCAGTATTTTTTTTGTTCATGAAAGGCAATAGCATAAGCATTAGCCAAGGCAAAATCCAACTCCATATTCATGTAGATACTCTCCATGGGACGCTCCATCATGACGCTGTAGCAAAATGGGAGGAATTCATCTATGCCGGGGTATATATACACTAATTCCATTACACCCACCCTCCTCTATCCATTGATGGTCTTTATCTAGTGTCTAGACACTATGGGTTTTTTTTTTCCTGCAATTGTGACATCTTTTGTTTGACAACGCATGCATCATCAAACGCAGCGTTTTTTTACAAAAACGCAAGTCAAATTGAAAAAAACGCAGCGTTTTTCGACGCATGCGTTCAATGCATGCGTCAAAATATGCTGCGTTTTGTGTGCGTTTTGAGTGCGTCATGCGTTGCGTCGACGACGCTGCGCCGAAAGGCGCAAATGTGAACGTAGCCTTACTTTAAGTAAAAACGCACTGAATGAACAATGCCTTAAGCAGCAATTGTCCTCTAATATCCACATGCAATCATTTCCAGTCATCTGTGATAGTTTAACTGAAGTTGACAGGGAATATCAAAGGTGTTTGTACAGATATGTACAGATATGGTGCTCACCCCCTTTTTATTACTACAAGATATCAAGTGATCCAAAATGTAATTCTTGTTTGACTATTCATTTGATTGCTGTATGTGGCATATAGTAATGCCGTGTCTGTCCTTTTCCATCTCACACTGAATATAAGTGTCAGGTGTAATGGTAGCGGACACTGATATTACCTTACTGTCTGATCTGTAACATTACAAAGATAAATCAGACAGTGACACATATTGTTAGAGAGCACCAGTGATATTGAAACAAAACAAGCAGATGGCCGCTGCCCAATCATCTATTCCTCCCACTCAGTCCTATGCTGTCAGCTGCTCCAACAGCATTGTCAAAATAGATTTGTCACAGAACAATTTGTTTTGTATTTTCTGATTTTTTTTTTTTCCTATCCGCAAACCGTGCCTTAACTCTTCAGTTTGGAATAAATTCTGAACAATATAAGAATTACAAAGTATCTCAATATTTAGTAGCTTTTTTTGTAGGGGCCTAAAAAGATCCCATAGAAAAGTCAGATATAGGCCCCCAACCACAAGAACATAACATTATAAGTTCTAGCAATCAAGAATAAATATTGTCATTAAGCACATGGAAAAATTGGGGCTAGTTAGGAGACAATTTCTACGCATATCACATGGAAGGCATAATCTGTTCTATATGTGTTGGAAGGCGTTGAATCGCTGTAGCTGGTTAGGGATCACCTGGTGCTGTGGATTCTCTAACACAAATAGGTTATGGTGAGCAGCACGGACCGGAGGTGTTGATTTGATACAGCGGAACTGGACTTGCTGGATGGTACTTGGATCATTGAGGACAAATATAGCAAAGAGTGCAGGAGGGCAAATAGATAATTGGAGATGGAAGCACTGGAAGTGTGGATTGTTCAGGAATAAAAGAGATATATAGCAAAATGGCATCTTATAGCAGGAGAGTGGTACACAGGGAAACAGAGTTGCATAGGCAAACTGGTACCTTGCAGCCGGAATCCAGTTACACAGAAACGAACAGCAGAGGTCCAGAGTCAAACTGATATCTTGCAGCAGGAGTGCAATAAATTATCAAGTACCATGATAGCAGAGACAATTGTGTTAACAGTATCAAGAATAGTTGAGAAAAGTAGGAAATCTGGAATCTTGATACAGCAGAGATGTAGGTGCAGACAATACCTACTGAAGCTGGACTAAGCTTGGTAGAAAACTCTGATAGCGGGATATTAGCTTGGAGAAGCCAAGGAGACAGAAACTTGGCTGGAGCTGAGCCAAGTAGTAGATGCAACTAAACTCCTGACAACCACATGGTGGAAGAGCACTCGAGCTCCTCAATACATCCACAATATCTAATCACTGAACTTACTGCTTGTGCCTAGGTAGATGGCATGAGCCACAGAATTCAGTGATTGGCTACAGCGATGATGCGAGCTGTTTACAAGACGTCACCATCGCAGCCAAAAGATCGAGGAGACTAGAGCAATGGCGGACAGTCGTCGCCAGACCCAGGGTGGCTGAATATCTGCAGTATTTGTTATTTTGGGTATTTTACAGCATTTGTGATCCACTAACCTGAAAGAGGTTATCCCTTTGCAGAGTAAATACAACAAACTACAAGAGAACGGAGCAAATAGAAATCCACCAAAGAACAATGTAAACCAGATACATTTTATTAGAATATCACATAAAACCTATATCAGACAAACAATACATAATAAACGTTAAGAAAACTATGGAGGAGACATGAAGGTAAGCAAGGGAGGAAATAGGAGTCAAGATATGACTGAAAGGGGCAGGAAAAAGGAATCACTGCGACATAAACACAGCCAGCATCAAGCTGGTGACCAATACATTTGAGTGGAATATATATCCTGTCAACCAGGAAGAAATGCTGCTGTAATAAGTGAAACCTGCTTACCCATAGTGAGTCAAGACTCCTGAAGCCCTCCTTGCGTCCCCTGACGCGTTTTGCATACCTGCATTTTCAAAAGGGGTGTATTAGAACATTAAAAATAATGATGATGTCGCGACTCTATCGAGAGTCCTGGGACTAGGGGCTCCTTCCCAGTCCCTAACCCTATGGGGTGCCCTAGCTATCCCTATTCTCAGGGTTACTTTTGAAGGTGAAAATGCCAGGGCGACGCACCTTGCCTTAGCTAATGAATCTGCTCTCAGTCTGTACCCTTCCCCCACCAAGGGAAGAGGGGAGTAGTAGTGCACCATAGTACACCAACCAGGCTAACAGGGTAATACGAACAGCGGTAATGGAAAATGCCAAACATACAATACACACTCACATATAGCTCTGGCAAAACTTAAGAGACCACAGCAAAATGTTCAGTTTGTCTGATTTTTCTCTTTACAGCTAGATTTTTGAGTAAAATGTAAATTGTACTTTTATTCTATAAACTTCTGACAACATGTCTCCGAATTTCCAAACAATAAATTTTGTATTTTTTTCTGAAAAGGAGAAATGGACAAAATAAAAAAAAACAGTGCTTTCAGACCTCAAATAATGCAAAGAAAACAAGCTCATAATCATTTAGAAACAAGAATACTCATGTTTTAACTCAGGAAGAGTTCAGAAATCAATATTTTGTGGAATAACCTTGATTTTTAATCACAGCTTTCATGCCTCTTGCCATGCTTCCTACCAGTCTTTCACACTGCTTCTGGCACAAAAATGTAAGCAGCTCTTCTTTGTTTGATGGCTTGCGACTATCCATCATCCTCTTGATTACATTCCAGAGGTTTTCAATGGGGTTCAGGTCTGGAAATTGGGCTGCCCATGACAAGGTTTTGATGTGGTGGTCTCTTAATTTTTGCCTGATCTCTATAACAGATTTATGCATCGGGGAGTGAAGGATTGAGTTAATCCAAAGTAGGAGAAGAAAGGGGTGTATCACACGAACAAAGCCAAGCAACTGTCACAGATAAATCCACCAACCGACTACTCAAATAACCACCAACACCTATTCTCCTAGCCATGCAGCATAAGCTAGCTCTGACTATGTGTGTTAGTGAGGACCCAGATTATATAGGGGATAGGAATGGCTAACGGTGCACAGCTGAAAGCCTTAGATCCGAGAGCTCTCAAGAGATCAGATTAACCTCTAGACTAACAAAAGAAATTTACCCCATTTATTAAGAAGGTGAAGTGCATCTATTCAGCACAGGAGTAGAAGAACTCAGACGCTATGGTCTTCTGGCTCCTCTCTGTCACGGTAAACCCGTGACAGGTGACTGGAATTTTTTTATGTTTAGATCACACAGACATTTGCAATCCTAGATACATTATTGAACTGTTATTAGCAACACAATCATTTAGAAGGCCTAAGAATTAGTATTGTTATTTTTTTGCACTAGTTTCAGGTGGTACTGTCTAGGTCAGCAACCTTGTAACCAGTTGTCTGTCTCAGATGTGGAACACCAGCATCCCTTATACAATTCTATTGGTCCATTAGACCAAATTCAAACATCAACCTCTACATAGAAACATCTTCACCAAAGATTTGACAAATACTGCATAGCTATGGGAACAGAACAACGCTTACTACATAGATATGGGAGCATAGCAATGCTTACTACATAGACATGGAAACAGAACCATGCTTACTACATAAATACGGGTGCAGACCCAACCTTACAACATAGATACAGGAACAGAACCAAGCTTACTGCATAGATACCATATTAGAACTAAGCTTACAACATAGCTACAGGAACATAACTAAGTTTATCATATTTATTACATATATATGGGAACAGAACCAAGCTTACTACATAAATACAGGAACACAACCAAACAATATATATCTACAGAAATACAACTTAGCTTAATTCATAGATATGGGAACAGGAATGGATATAAAAAAGAAAGTATAAGGGTAGGAAATTGCATGTTATCCTTATTGTTTTGTCCAATTTATCAAATGCAATGTTTTCTTGACAAAATCTAAATGCTATAAAAACAATTACCCAGTGATGCCCGTTTTCACAATATATTGTAAAAATATTTGGGAAACTTTATTTTTTCACACCCAAAAATCAATTCTGGTATAGTGTTAGGATGTTAGGACTATTAGTTTTTTGCTGCCTTGAGACTCTGTGCTCATTTGTAGTAATTGTCATGTGATTGTCTGTATGCAAATCTCTTATGGAGCTGTCATGAGATGATCTGAAAGTGTGAAAACTACTAAATCCTAGCAGTACATTTCATATTAGGATTCCACATTTTAGAGTCATTGGGAAATCCTATAAATGTCTCGGACAACTGATTTATGAGTATTGGTGAGCAATCATAAGAAATATATAGCTAGCACTTTTAGAAAACAAAACACAAATTCATATTCACATCATATCATTTACATTAATGGATACCCTTGTTTGTCAGAAACCTGGATTCATTTACAGTTCAAACTGCATAATTTACATAAAAGTAAAAAAATCTGTAAAATTGGTTTATTTTTTTAATGTACGTATTAATGCAGATTTATCAATGTATTATTTTGATTTTATGACTCCACAATTAAAGGTATTGTCCATTACTCTGACAACCCCTTCTCAATCACCATAGTTCCCAAAATAAAATAATAGCACCTATACTCACCGCTGTTGCTGGCGCTATTTTAGAGCTGTCATCACCTGCTTTCTTGAGGCTCGAATGACAATATTAGGACAATATCATGTGAGAACTGAAGTCAATCAGCGAGCCCTTCTCTCTCACTTTCTTCAGATGAAATTTAGATACGAAAGAACTGAGAGCTACTTCAGTTGTCTGACTTCTTCCGGATGTCAGTTACATCTGAATGAAGTGAGAGTGAAGTAGCCGCTGATTGGCTGCTGGGCTTGTGCAACATAACAATGTCATGCAAGCCCTGGGAGAGCAGGTGCCAACATCGCTATAACGGTGCTCAAACTGGAGGTGAATATAGATCTTATTATTTTACAAGGGGAACTATGGAGCTTGAGAAGGGGTTGTCCAAGTAGTGGACAACCCCTTTTAGGAGCCCCTTAGCTCATCTATGAAGTTTTTTCTGCAACTTACAGCTTCATGGGAGGACAGACCAGAGCACCATTATCATAGGTGGCTATTATTCATAATTCTCCACCATTGTACGTCATCGCTTTAGTTGTATTTGAGCTTTATGGCTCTTTAAATGTAGGATGAAGCCTATCTTTATGAGTGTACTGATGTAAGCCACTCATCATAGACACAGTTGTGACATTAACTACCCTCTATACTTCTAGAGATTACACTGGGGAACGATTTTGAACATAATTTGGTTTGAGTTTGATTTTTCTGCTGATTCAGACTAATATAGGCTTTCAAAACTTCAGTTGGTTTTCTTCTATCACATCAGTTTTTTTTCTCTATGCTCTCTTATTGGTCGAGAGCGAACCACCCTCAAAAGGGGGGTTGAAGATGACCATGGCGAGCAGGTTGTTATTTGTGTAGTCCATTCAGTCACACGTGAAACAGTGTGGTGAGAAGTTGTGTGTTGCTCTGACTAGTGAAACGTCTTCATACAAGCAGTTAGCAGAATATATTTTTTTTATTTGCACACTTATTTCCTTTCTTTCAGATCATGTCCGTCTCTGATGTTTCTCATTGTAAGTGTCTAAACAACTCTAATTGCTTTGGTTATATCTGTGATAGTTTCACCATTGCCAGTCAAAGGACGAACATCAGCACATTTGTCAAGCAAGCACATTTTGCATATTTCAAAGTATGTCTTGGGCCCCTCACAAGGTGTGTAAGCACCTTGTCGAGAGACTATGTCTTCTTCGTAGCACAATAATACAGCATTGCTTGACCTGGCTTTCACTCATGTGCATGGAAATAGGCATCTTGAAGACCATTGCGTTCAAGTCAATAATAAAGCAATTCTCTGAAACTATATACTTGTCATAAGAAGTTCGTACTTTCATACTGTGCCATCTAATCTGTTTGGCTTACTGAATACTATTTTGTTTTTGAATCCTTGTGTATTGTTCAATTGTTTATCATGTTAATTAGTTGCTGCTGCACAGCTTGTTTTTAATGTTTTAACTAATAAGAAAAGACAGACTGAAACTACCAAACAGAAAAACTAGTGTGTACAGGTGCAAACTAAGAGTAGCCATCTCTATACATAACAAACAAATAACGTTGCACTCTATAGCTCTATAACATATAAACATGAAATATATGAAACTTGAATTGCATTACTGATCTAGATAATAACAAAATTAGGTGCTCAGTATCTGCATTTTTTCTTAATATCTATAGCAGTAATACAATTCAAATTTCATATATTTCATGTTTGAATGCTATAGGGCTACAGAGTGCAACGTTATGTTAGGGCTAGCGGAACGCACCGAGAAATAGGTAGGTAGCTCCAAGGTGCGTTCGCAGCCCGGGGTTCACCGTGCAGAGATATCTGCTGCTAAGTAACGGTGGATGGACTCTGAGCTCACACGTGGGTTAGGCTTCACCCCGTGTGAACTGGTAGCGAACTCTGTTGCCTCAAAGAGTCGCGCTGTACACAGAACTAATACCCTAACTAGGCTAATTGCCCCCACTGACGCTAGCTGCCTGCCTGAGTGTACAGTCCCAATGCTAACAGCTTCACACCACATAAGAACTGAGTGGTATAGTATCCACTGGCATAAGCCAAAACACATTTGATACTAGCGCATGGCCGTGCGGCCATGCGAGCCTTAAATAGTTGCAGCACGTACAGGGCCTTCAAAGAAGGACCAATGGAGTTGCTGCAATACCTGAGCATGTGACCCTAAATCTCCACTGAGAGATCTTGCCCTGGGCATGCTCAGAGTGCAAAGCATGACTTTGTCCTAGCACCTACAAGGACCTTCCAAGAAGGACCAATGGAAGTTGCTGCAGTACCTGAGCATGCGACCCTAGATCTCCACTGAGAGATCTTGCCCTGGGCATGCTCAGTGTGTGCAAAGCAGAACTTAGTCCCAGAAAAGCCTGCTCGCCGCAGATCAGTGCAGGGTACAATAGCAGAGCCTGGAGAGACAGTAGTAACCCTCTGCACAGTATCAGTCCCAGTGAGACGCTGGGAGCGACTTCTCCGCTGAGCAGGCTGCACTGCGGCCAATGCAGAATAGGAGACCGCAGCAGACACGGATCGAGATTCCCCCTGTGCAGCAGAGGAAACTCGACTCCTAACACGTTATTTGCTTGTTATATATAGAGATGGGTACTCTTAGTTTTCACCTGCATACACTAGTTTTTCTGTTTGGAAGTAACAGTGTCAAGCTGCTGCAATGCAGGTAGGTGCAGGCTTCACTAGACAGCAGTAGAGAGGAAGCAGGTCTGCACCTAGACAGAGCTGACCTGCAGTGCAGCAGTAAGGCTACTACAGGTGGCAGCAGAATACTGAAACAAAGCCGGGTCAAATCCTAGACTGTAGCGCATTACCAAAGGAATAAGCAAACTCACGGTCAGAGACAAGCCTGGGGTTCAGTAACGGTCAGGAGTGGATAAGCCAAAAGACAAAGAAAGGAAACAGGTCAGGATACAAGCCAAGTCAAAACCAGGGAGTCTGCACACCAAAGGGAAACACTGAGACAAGACATGAATAGGGGAAAGCAGAAACACGGGTTCAGACAGCAAACACAGCAGGATCAATCAAAGCAATCAGAGTCAGCTACAGCAGCACTAGGCAAAAAGTTAAACTGACATCGCCTGCAGGAAGCATCAGCGATAATAGCCAACCTGAACCCAGACAGAGGCTGAGAAAGGTTAACTCTTGACATGACCAGACCAGGAAAAACGGAAAACAGGACTCAAACCTTGATCTGGATCATGACAAACAGTCAGTCTTTTTTTCGTTGTATATTGGCACTCTGACCAAGCACTCCACTCACCAACCTGTAATGGTTTTAATTACAGCAAGGATCTCCCTACCCATAAATGCAGGCTTCAGCCTAGGAGAAAATTCACATTAGATAGATTCCCAGCAACTGGAGATTGTCTTGTCATTGGCTGCTGGGCCCACATGAATTGGCCAAATTACGTGCTAAGCATCTTCATTTTTTCTTATTACCTCGAGCATTAATGCAATTCAAATTTCATATATTTCATGTTTAAATACTATAGCATTACAGAGTGCAGCTTTAGTTATTCGTTATATTTGGAGATGGCTACTCTTAGTTTGCACCTGTACACACCAGTTTTTCTGTTTGGAAGTAGCAGTCAGTCTTTTGTTATTTGTACATTGGCTCTATGATCGAGCACTCCACCCACCAGCCTGTGTCGGTTTTAATTGCAGCAGGGATCTACAGTACCTACCCGTAAATGCAGGCTTCAGCATAGGAGAGAATTCTGTTATGGCTGGCAATCAGGCAACACAGCGTGCAGTAATCAGCGCACATACAGAGATCTGGCAAAAACCCAAAACAATAGGACGAGCTCTGAGACGTGGAATCTCTGTAGACTGCAGTACCTGAACTGTCCTCACACAACTGGAAGCAGCAGTGGATTGCGCCTATCACTACCTATGCAACTCGGCACTGCCTGAGGAGCTGACTAGCCTGAAGATAGAAATACAAGCCTGACTTACCTCAGAGAAATACCCCAAAGGAATAGGCAGCCCCCACATATAATGACTGTTAGCAAGATGAAAAGACAAACGTAGGAATGAAATAGATTCAGCAAAGTGAGGCCCGATATTCTAGACAGAGCGAGGATAGCAAAGAGAACTATGCAGTCTACAAAAAACCCTAAAACGAAAACCACGCAAAGGGGCAAAAAAGACCCACCGTGCCGAACTAACAGCACGGCGGTGCACCCCTTTGCTTCTCAGAGCTTCCAGCAAAAGAAAATAACAAGCTGGACAGAAAAAACAGAAAACAAACTAGAAGCACTTATCTAGCAGAGCAGCAGGCCCAAGGAAAGATGCAGTAGCTCAGATCCAACACTGGAACATTGACAAGGAGCAAGGAAGACAGACTCAGGTGGAGCTAAATAGCAAGGCAGCCAACGAGCTCACCAAAACACCTGAGGGAGGAAGCCCAGAGACTGCAATACCACTTGTGACCACAGAATTCACAACAGTACCCCCCCCTTGAGGAGGGGTCACCGAACCCTCACCAGAACCCCCAGGCCGACCAGGATGAGCCACATGAAAGGCACGAACAAGATCTGGGGCATGGACATCAGAGGCAAAAACCCAGGAATTATCTTCCTGAGCATAACCCTTCCATTTGACCAGATACTGGAGTTTCCGTCTAGAGACACGAGAATCCAAAATCTTCTCCACAATATACTCCAATTCCCCCTCCACCAAAACAGGGGCAGGAGGCTCCACAGATGGAACCATAGGTGCCACGTATCTCCTCAACAACGACCTATGGAATACATTATGTATGGAAAAGGAGTCTGGGAGGGTCAGACGAAAAGACACCGGATTGAGAATCTCAGAAATCCTATACGGACCAATAAAACGAGGTTTAAATTTAGGAGAGGAAACCTTCATAGGTATATGACGAGAAGATAACCAAACCAGATCCCCAACACGAAGTCGGGGTCCCACACGGCGTCTGCGATTAGCGAAAAGCTGAGCCTTCTCCTGGGACAAGGTCAAATTGTCCACTACCTGAGTCCAGATCTGCTGCAACCTGTCCACCACATAATCCACACCAGGACAGTCCGAAGACTCAACCTGTCCTGAAGAGAAACGAGGATGGAACCCAGAATTGCAGAAAAATGGAGAGACCAAGGTAGCCGAGCTGGCCCGATTATTAAGGGCGAACTCAGCCAACGGCAAAAATGACACCCAATCATCCTGGTCAGCGGAAACAAAACATCTCAGATATGTTTCCAAGGTCTGATTGGTTCGTTCGGTCTGGCCATTAGTCTGAGGATGGAAGGCCGAGGAAAAAGATAGGTCAATGCCCATCCTACCACAAAAGGCTCGCCAGAACCTTGAGACAAACTGGGAACCTCTGTCAGAAACAATATTCTCAGGAATGCCATGTAAACGAACCACATGCTGGAAGAACAAAGGCACCAAATCAGAGGAGGAAGGCAATTTAACCAAGGGCACCAGATGGACCATTTTAGAAAAGCGATCACAGACCACCCAAATGACAGACATCTTTTGAGAAACGGGAAGGTCAGAAATGAAATCCATCGAAATATGTGTCCAAGGCCTCTTCGGGACCGGCAAGGGCAAAAGCAACCCACTGGCACGTGAACAGCAGGGCTTAGCCCTAGCACAAATTCCACAGGACTGCACAAAAGCACGCACATCCCGCGACAGAGATGGCCACCAGAAGGATCTAGCAACCAACTCCCTGGTACCAAAGATTCCTGGATGACCGGCCAGCACCGAACAATGAAGTTCAGAGATAACTTTACTAGTCCACCTATCAGGGACGAACAGTTTCTCGGCCGGACAACGATCAGGTTTATTAGCCTGAAATTTCTGCAACACTCTCCGCAAATCAGGGGAGATGGCAGACACAATGACTCCTTCCTTGAGGATACTCGCCGGCTCAGATAACCCCGGAGAGTCGGGCACAAAACTCCTAGACAGAGCATCCGCCTTCACATTTTTAGAGCCCGGAAGGTATGAAATCACAAAATCAAAACGAGCAAAAAATAACGACCAACGGGCCTGTCTAGGATTCAAGCGCTTGGCAGACTCAAGATAAGTAAGGTTCTTATGATCAGTCAAAACCACCACGCGATGCTTAGCACCCTCAAGCCAATGACGCCACTCCTCGAATGCCCACTTCATGGCCAGCAACTCTCGGTTGCCCACATCATAATTACGCTCAGCAGCAGAAAATTTCCTGGAAAAGAAAGCACATGGTTTGAACACTGAGCAACCAGAACCTCTCTGTGACAAAACCGCCCCTGCACCAATTTCAGAAGCATCAACCTCGACCTGGAACGGAAGAGAAACATCAGGTTGACACAACACAGGGGCACAGCAAAAACGACGCTTCAACTCCTGAAAAGCTTCCACGGCAGCAGAAGACCAATTAACCAAATCAGCACCCTTCTTGGTCAAATCGGTCAATGGTCTGGCAATGCTAGAAAAATTACAGATGAAGCGACGATAAAAATTAGCAAAGCCCAGGAATTTCTGCAAACTTTTTAGAGATGTCGGCTGAGTCCAATCCTGGATGGCCTGAACCTTAACCGGATCCATCTCGATAGTAGAAGGGGAAAAGATGAACCCCAAAAATGAAACTTTCTGCACACCGAAGAGACACTTTGATCCCTTCACGAACAAGGAATTAGCACGCAGTACCTGGAAAACCATTCTGACTTGCTTTACATGAGACTCCCAATCATCTGAGAAGATCAAAATGTCATCCAAGTAAACAATCAAGAATTTATCCAGATACTCACGAAAAATGTCATGCATAAAAGACTGAAAAACAGATGGAGCATTGGCAAGTCCGAACGGCATCACCAGATACTCAAAATGACCCTCGGGCGTATTAAATGCCGTTTTCCATTCATCTCCCTGCCTGATTCTCACCAGATTATACGCACCACGAAGATCAATCTTAGTAAACCAACTAGCCCCCTTAATCCGAGCAAACAAGTCAGAAATCAATGGCAAGGGATACTGAAACTTAACAGTGATCTTATTAAGAAGGCGGTAATCAATACACGGTCTTAGCGAACCATCCTTCTTGGCTACAAAAAAGAACCCTGCTCCCAATGGTGACGACGATGGGCGAATATGTCCCTTCTCCAGGGACTCCTTCACATAACTGCGCATAGCGGTGTGTTCAGGTACGGACAAATTAAATAAACGACCCTTAGGGAATTTACTACCAGGAATCAAATCGATAGCACAATCACAATTCCTATGCGGAGGAAGGGCATCAGACTTGGACTCTTCAAATACATCCTGAAAGTCCGACAAGAACTCTGGGATGTCAGAAGGAATGGATGACGAAATAGACAAAAATGGAACATCACCATGTACTCCCTGACAACCCCAGCTGGTTACCGACATAGAGTTCCAATCCAATACTGGATTATGGGTTTGTAACCATGGCAACCCCAACACGACCACATCATGCAAATTATGCAGTACCAAAAAGCGAATAACTTCCTGATGTGCAGGAGCCATGCACATGGTCAGCTGGGCCCAGTACTGAGGCTTATTCTTGGCCAGAGGTGTAGCATCAATTCCTCTCAACGGAATAGGACACCGCAAAGGCTCCAAGAAAAATCCACAACGTTTAGCATAATCCAAATCCATCAGATTCAGGGCAGCGCCTGAATCCACAAACGCCATGACAGAATATGATGACAAAGAGCACATTAAGGTAATGGACAAAAGGAATTTGGACTGTACAGTACCAATAACGGCAGAGCTATCGAACCGCCTAGTGCGTTTAGGACAATTAGAAATAGCATGAGTAGAATCACCACAATAGAAACACAGTCTGTTCAGACGTCTGTGTTCGTGCCGTTCTACTTTAGTCATAGTCCTGTTGCACTGCATAGGCTCAGGCTTACTCTCAGACAATACCGCCAGATGGTGCACAGATTTACGCTCGCGCAAGCGACGACCGATCTGAATGGCCAAGGACATAGACTCATTCAAACCAGCAGGCATAGGAAATCCCACCATTACATCCTTAAGAGCTTCAGAGAGACCCTTTCTGAACAAAGCCGCTAGTGCAGATTCATTCCACAGAGTGAGTACTGACCATTTTCTAAATTTCTGACAATATAGTTCTACATCATCCTGACCCTGGCATAAAGCCAGCAGATTTTTCTCAGCTTGATCCACTGAATTAGGCTCATCGTAAAGCAATCCCAGCGCCTGGAAAAATGCATCAATATTACTCAATGCAGAATCTCCTGGTGCAAGAGAAAACGCCCAGTCCTGTGGGTCGCCGCGCAAAAAAGAAATAATAATCAAAACCTGTTGAATAGGATTACCAGAAGAATGAGGTTTCAAGGCCAAAAATAGCTTACAATTATTTCTGAAGCTCAGGAACTTAGTTCTGTCACCAAAAAACAAATCAGGAATCGGAATTCTTGGTTCTAGCATCGATTTCTGATCAATAGTATCTTGAATCTTTTGTACATTTACAACGAGATTATCCATTGAGGAGCACAGAGCCTGAATATCCATGTCCACAGCTGTGTCCTGAAGCACTCTAATGTCTAGGGGAAAAAAAAGACTGAAGACAGAGCTAAGAAAAAAAAATGATGTCAGGATTTCTTTTTTCCCTCTATTGGAAATCATTGAATAGGCTCCTTGTACTGTTATGGCTGGCAATCAGGCAACACAGCGTGCAGTAATCAGCGCACATACAGAGATCTGGCAAAAACCCAAAACAATAGGACGAGCTCTGAGACGTGGAATCTCTGTAGACTGCAGTACCTGAACTGTCCTCACACAACTGGAAGCAGCAGTGGATTGCGCCTATCACTACCTATGCAACTCGGCACTGCCTGAGGAGCTGACTAGCCTGAAGATAGAAATACAAGCCTGACTTACCTCAGAGAAATACCCCAAAGGAATAGGCAGCCCCCACATATAATGACTGTTAGCAAGATGAAAAGACAAACGTAGGAATGAAATAGATTCAGCAAAGTGAGGCCCGATATTCTAGACAGAGCGAGGATAGCAAAGAGAACTATGCAGTCTACAAAAAACCCTAAAACGAAAACCACGCAAAGGGGCAAAAAAGACCCACCGTGCCGAACTAACAGCACGGCGGTGCACCCCTTTGCTTCTCAGAGCTTCCAGCAAAAGAAAATAACAAGCTGGACAGAAAAAACAGAAAACAAACTAGAAGCACTTATCTAGCAGAGCAGCAGGCCCAAGGAAAGATGCAGTAGCTCAGATCCAACACTGGAACATTGACAAGGAGCAAGGAAGACAGACTCAGGTGGAGCTAAATAGCAAGGCAGCCAACGAGCTCACCAAAACACCTGAGGGAGGAAGCCCAGAGACTGCAATACCACTTGTGACCACAGAATTCACAACAGAATTCAACCTGAAATTGCCTTGCTGTTGGCTGCTGGGCCCACATGAATTGGTCAAATTATGTGCTAAGCATCTCCATTTTTTCTTATTACCTAGAGCAGTAACGCATTTTATATTTCATATATTTCATGTTTATATGCTATTGCACTACAACTTTATTTGCTTTTAATGTTTTAACGCCAGTTTTGTTGAAGTGCCAATAAAATAAATATGTTTAATATTAACAACAATATAGTTTTCATTTCTGTGAGTGAATGTTGTAGGATCCATTAAACACTGGTTTGCTCAGGGGCCCATAATGCTGTTAGGGTGGCCCTTTCTTGTCACAGACTTTCTTGGATATACACAAGCAAAAATTTACTTTAAAATTGTTCAGAAACTCATGGAGAGCTACCAAATGCTTGATTGCAACATGAGCATCAAGGTGCATTTTTTGCATAATCATCTTGCTAACTTCCCTGAAAACCTTGGTGTAGTTGGTGATAAGCAAGGTGAACGATTCCACAAAGATTTAAAGGTCATATAGGGATGGTATCAGGGTTCATGGGATGTACATATGATGGCTATGTGACTGCATGCTGGCAGGCATTACCCTTAGGTTGACTTAATTAAGTGGCCACATGGTCTTCACTAAAACCTCTAATGGTGAGGATAGGCTTGGGCTGTTAGGATACTCACTAGGTACCACTCAAGGGCAGACCCCAAAACCAGCAGGAGCCGACCAGCAGGTCAAACGCACAGATGCAAAGCACAGTGGACGAAGACAAATATGTGGTCAGAAAGTCCAAGAAAGGGGCAGGCAGGACAGTTACAAAATACAGGGTCAGGAGCAGAAAGATCAGACAAAACGAGAAAATAAACTGGCTTGGTAACAGGAGGATTTGGCAGTGCTAAAAGTGTTGCATGAGACAGCTCATTGAGATGGTCTGAGACTGGGAGGAGCAGAGTGGTGCACACAGTGACTAGGCTGGCACTTACAAACAGTGCAAGTCACCGGCATGACAGACTGACTCTTGTTGGACAATCAGGAGAGATAGTCCCCAGATTGAACACTTTAGGAAAAGCTATAAGCAAACTTTTTTATACTTTTTTTTACCTTAACTGCTACCTAACATTATTACTTTTATACAATTTGACTTGCAGTAACAATATATCCTTAGTATAAACAAAATAGCTTGAAATAAAAATTACATTCAGGTTAATTTTTTGCTTTGTTTTCCATTGTTTTTACATTTTATAAGGTTTCGGCCAAAAAAAGTTAATTTGATAGAGAAAACTGTGGTCACTTTTTGATTCAGAAGCCAAAAGTTATTCAAAAACAAGTGTCAGATCTAACTCAATGGAAAGTATATCCCCCAGTGATTATTGATTCAAGGGAGATAACTTTTAATACAGTTATCTGCATATGTTATTCAAAGAAGATGGTGCTCAGACACAAATAAAACATCTTATTAGGCTTGTACAGCTTACATTTATTTGCATCATACATCATTCTGGGTGCCATGAAAATGACTGATGCCCGTTATTACAGTCCGGACTGCGGTGTATTATTATGGGCAATAAGCGTAAAGGAGAGCATTTCCTAAGAAAATAATCAGCTGAAATATCTGAGTAAAAATGATGTCTTGAATGTGAAACAAGGTTCTAGCCAACCATTTATTGTTGTTCATTATCCGCATCATACATAAAGTTAGTAAAAACGCAAGAAAAGCTAAATGCAAATATTGTTATTTCCCTAATGAAGGCAGAGAAATGTTAAGTTTACATATTTCTACTGTAATAATCCAGAACAGAGCTGAAATTCCTTACGGAAGGAATTAGTCTGGCGATTTTCAATTTGCTGTTTTATGTTTCAATTTTCTATTCAGCTTTGACTGTATCTTTATTAAATCTTTTGGAAACAATGACCAACCTCTTTCTTCCTAATATGCACATAATATAGAAAACTTACCAGCTCCTACAAACTTAAGAGCTCTCCTGGTCTAAAACATTCATCTGTGCATAATTCACTAAGCCCCTGAGTCTGCTCATAGTCTAGCTCAAAAGCCTCACTAATAATAAGTTGAATGCCTGCATCGTTCATTGTGCGTGTATTCATGCATTCTGCACTTATGGAGCATTGGGGATCACTTGCTATTACAAAAAAAGTAGTAATATCTGTCTTTTACATAATAAAGTTACTATTTTGCCTCTTTAAAAGATGCCTATAGTCATGAGATACCTAAAGGTGAGCCACCATTATCTACTTTCTCTAATAACGTGCATTTATGGCTTATCCGAACATATTTCATCCTGATGAGCAACAAGGAATGAACATATTATATGTGATGTACAGCCTATGCATCTGCATAAAGCCCTGATAAAGCTAAACAGAAGTCCTGATTTGTACAAACCTTGGCAGCTTGCATAGCTCCAATATGGTTGAATAGAAGCCCCAATTTGTCCAACACTTTTTGGTTACACACAGTAATGTGGCACGGAGTGTGACAATTACGCAACAGAGTAATGGTATGCTTTGTTGGTCATCCCTTGGGGATGAGGAACAGAACTTGGAGGATCCAGCAGCAAAATTAATGGTTTCTTTTTACAGTTCTTAGTGTAATTCAAGTATGTGGATTTGTGGCCTGAAAAACTAGCTGGCCCACCATAAATCTTGAATTGAAACATGTATCTGCTTTATACATGGAACATTAACATCGACTGGCTTAAATATAGTAGAAGTCCAAAGCAGTACTAAGGCGTATGCAGGGATCTATAAGACTTCCCAACTCTGCCAGATCTCAAGGTCTCAACTGTCATCATGAGACCCCAATCCAATCATTGATATTCTAACTGCTCTAATCAAGGGCAGCAAAATTGGAGTGACCCTCTCACCCAACAATACAAATTTTCTGACTGGCTAACACTGACTAACCATGGGGCCCTTTAGCTGTCCATCTTCTGACTAACTCTGCTGATTTCACATGTGACTGCTGATTGTCACCAGTTTTACCCCAACAAGTCACTCTCTTAATGATATTTTGAAAAAAAGCACAACTTCCAACCTTTGTAAACTCACCACTCTTACCCACAAAGCTCTCCACAGTTCTGCACCACCCTACATTTCCACCCTCATCTCTGTCTATCACCCTACTCATGCTCTTCATTCTGCAACTGATCTAAGACTAACATGCTCCTTAATCCAAACCTCTCAACCTCCATCTTCAAGAATTTTCTTTCTGCTGCATCAATTTTCTGGAATGCACTACCCTAAAACATCTGATTAATACCTCGCCCCCACATTTTTGAACGTGCTTTAAAAACACACATCTTTACACAGGCTGATTATCTCACTTCACCAATGTAACTCTCCCATGCTTCTGCTTCCAATTTTTCTTCAAAATCTGTCTCCAAATCCTTCATGCACCCAATAACACTTGGTAACTGTACTTAGACAGATACTGGCCAATGAGCGGCTGATGATGCTCTATATTATAACCCCTATTTATTTTGATAATGGCTGGCCCATATATAACAAGCATGTTCTACCCCTTATTTCCTTATAGATTGTAAACTTGCAGGGGATCACTCCTCCTTTAACTGTTGAAGTATGAGTTACTTTGTAATATTTGTATTATTTGTACACGTCACTACTCAGTTGTAAAGTGCTGTGGAATATGTTGGCGCTATATACTGTATAAATAAAATCATTATTAAAATTATTATTATTGATGCCTCATGGTTTTTGGCCCACAACCTCTGCAGGGATGGATAGATGTAACTCCAACCAGATATGCAATCAAACTCCCCAATGTTTCCAAGCTAAGATCTTTTAATGTGTGCCGCCTATAATGAAGCTTGTGTGTTGTGAATTCTGTTGTCGAACTCCCTCCTGTGGTCGTGAGTGGTACTTCAGCGAGTTCTGTCTATGGGCTCCCTCTGGTGGCTATGAGTGAAGCTGCTGCTTCTGAGGTTCCTTACACAGGTGACGTGGGTTGTCCTTTGGTTGGCTGCTCTATTTAACTCCTCTCAGATCGTTACTCCATGCCAGCTGTCAATGTTTTTGCATTTGTTCAGTTCGCTCCTGGATCTCTCTGGTGACCTGCCTTCTCCTGCAGAAGCTAAGTTCCTGATAGTCATTATTTGTTCACTGTTTTCTTGTCCAGCTGGTTTTCATGATTTTGTCTTGCTAGCTGGAAGCTCTGGGATGCAGAGTGGTCCCTCCGCACCGTGAGTCAGTGCGGAGGTCTTTTTTGCACACTCTGCGTGGTCTTTTGTAGGTTTTTGTGCTGATCGCAAAGTTACCTTTCCTATCCTCTGTCTATTTAGTAAGTCTGGCCTCCCTTTGCTGAAACCTGTTTCATCTCTGCGTTTGTGACTTTCATCTTTACTCACAGTCAATATATGTGGGGGGCTTCCTTTACCTTTGGGGAATTTCTCTGAGGCAAGGTAGGCTTTATTTTCAATCTCTAGGGCTAGATAGTTCTTAGGCAGTGACGAGGCGCCTAGGTCTAGTCAGGAGCGCTCCACGGCTATTTTTAGTGTGTGTGATAGGATTAGGGCTTGCGGTCAGCAGAGCTCCCACATCCCAGAGCTCGTCCTGTATGAGGTTTACCTATCAGGTCATTCCGGGTGCTCCTAACCACCAGGTCATAACAGTACAGCTGGCCCAAAATATAAATGCATCTCAATAGAGGGATAAGAGAACTTCTGAGACCATTTTTTTTTCTTTGCACTGTGTTTTGTCTTTCTTTTCCCCTAGACCTTTGGGTGGTTCAGGACACAGGTGTAGACATGGACATTCAAGGTCTGTCCTCTTGTGTGGATCATCTCACTGAAAGGGTACAAAACATTCAAGATTTTGTGGTTCAGAATCCTATGTTAGAGCCTAGAATTCCTATTCCTGACTTATTTTCTGGGGATAGATCTAGGTTCTTGAATTTCAAAAATAATTGTAAACTGTTTCTAGCTTTGAAACCCCGCTCCTCTGGTGACCCCGTTCAACAGGTAAAAATTATTATTTCTTTGTTGCGTGGTGACCCTCAAGACTGGGCATTTTCCCTTGCGCCAGGAGATCCTGCATTGCGTGATGTTGATGCGTTTTTTCTGGCACTTGGATTGCTTTATGATGAACCTAATTCAGTGGATCAGGCAGAGAAAATCTTGCTGGCTTTGTGTCAGGGTCAGGATGAAGCGGAGGTTTACTGTCAAAAGTTTAGAAAGTGGTCTGTGCTTACTCAGTGGAATGAATGTGCCCTGGCGGCAATTTTCAGAAAGGGTCTTTCTGAAGCCCTTATGGATGTCATGGTGGGATTTCCCACGCCTGCTGGTCTGAATGAGTCTATGTCTTTGGCCATTCAGATCGATCGGCGCATGCGTGAGCGCAAAGCTGTGCACCATCTGGCAGTATTCTCTGAGCATAGGCCTGAGCCTATGCAGTGTGATAGGACTTTGACCAGAGCTGAACGGCAAGAACACAGACGTCGGAATGGGCTGTGTTTTTACTGTGGTGAATCCACTCATGCTATCTCCGATTGTCCTAAGCGCACTAAGCGGTTCGCTAGGTCTGCCACCATTGGTACGGTGCAGTCTAAATTTCTTTTGTCCGTTACTCTGATTTGCTCTCTGTCGTCCTATTCTGTAATGGCATTTGTTGATTCAGGCGCTGCCCTGAATTTGATGGACTTGGAGTTTGCCAGGCGCTGTGGTTTTTTCTTGGAGCCCTTGCAGTATCCTATTCCATTGAGAGAAATTGATGCTACGCCTTTGGCCAAGAATAAGCCTCAGTACTGGACTCAATTGACCATGTGCATGGCTCCTGCACATCAGGAGGATATTCGCTTTTTGGTGTTGCATAATCTGCATGATGTGGTCGTTTTGGGGTTGCCATGGCTACAGGTCCATAATCCAGTGTTGGATTGGAAATCTATGTCTGTGTCCAGTTGGGGTTGTCAGGGGGTACATGGTGATGTTCCATTGCTCTCAATTTCACCTTCCACTCCTTCTGAAGTCCCTGAATTTTTATCAGATTACCGGGATGTATTTGAAGAGCCCAAATCTGGTGCCCTACCTCCTCATAGGGATTGCGACTGTGCTATTGATTTGATTCCTGGTAGTAAGTTTCCTAAGGGCCGTCTGTTTGATTTATCTGTGCCAGAGCACGCTGCTATGCGGAGTTATGTAAAGGAATCCTTGGAGAAGGGTCATATTCGCCCGTCGTCACCATTGGGAGCAGGGTTCTTTTTTGTGGCCAAGAAGGATGGTTCTTTGAGACCTTGTATTGATTACCGCCTTCTTAATAAGATCACAGTCAAATTTCAGTATCCTTTGCCGCTGCTGTCTGATTTATTTGCTCGCATTAAGGGGGCTAGTTGGTTCACCAAGATAGATCTTCGTGGTGCATATAATCTTGTGCGAATTAAACAGGGTGATGAATGGAAGACGACATTTAATACGCCCGAGGGCCATTTTGAGTACCTGGTTATGCCATTCGGGCTTTCTAATGCTCCATCTGTGTTTCAGTCCTTTATGCATGACATCTTCCGAGAGTACCTGGATAGATTCATGATTGTATATTTGGATGAGATTTTGGTCTTTTCGGATGATTGGGAATCTCATGTGAAGCAGGTCAGAATGGTGTTCCAGGTCCTTCGTGCGAATTCCTTGTTTGTGAAGGGGTCAAAGTGTCTCTTTGGAGTTCAGAAGGTTTCATTTTTGGGTTTCATTTTTTCCCCTTCTACTATCGAGATGGACCCTGTTAAGGTTCAGGCCATTTACGATTGGACTCAGCCGACATCTGTGAAGAGCTTGCAGAAGTTCCTGGGCTTTGCTAATTTTTATCGTCGCTTCATCACAAACTTTTCCAGTGTTGCTAAGCCGTTGACTGATTTGACCAAGAAAGGTGCTGATGTGGTCAATTGGTCCTCTGCGGCTGTAGAGGCTTTTCAGGAGTTGAAGCGTCGTTTTGCTTGTGCCCCTGTGTTGTGCCAGCCAGATGTTTCGCTTCCTTTTCAGGTGGAGGTTGATGCTTCTGAAATTGGAGCAGGGGCTGTTTTGTCGCAAAGAAGTTCTGATGGCTCGGTGATGAAACCCTGTGCCTTCTTTTCTAGAAAATTCTCGCCTGCTGAGCGCAATTATGATGTGGGCAATCGGGAGTTGTTGGCCATGAAGTGGGCATTCGAGGAGTGGCGACATTGGCTTGAAGGAGCTAAACATCGCGTGGTGGTCTTGACGGATCACAAGAATTTAACTTATCTCGAGTCTGCCAAACGGTTGAACCCTAGACAGGCTCGATGGTCGCTCCTTTTCTCCCGTTTTCATTTTGTGGTTTCATACCTTCCGGGATCTAAGAATGTGAAGGCTGACGCCCTGTCAAGGAGTTTTGTGCCTGACTCTCCGGGTGTTCCGGAGCCGGCGGGTATTCTTAAAGAAGGGATAATTTTGTCTGCCATTTCCCCTGATTTGCGGCGTGTGCTGCAAAAGTTTCAGGCTGATAGACCTGACCGTTGTCCTACGGAGAAACTGTTTGTCCCTGATAGATGGACTAGTAGAGTTATCTCGGAGATTCATTGTTCAGTATTGGCTGGTCATCCTGGAATCTTTGGTACCAGAGATTTGGTGGCTAGATCCTTTTGGTGGCCTTCTTTGTCACGGGATGTGCGTTCTTTTGTGCAGTCCTGTGGGATTTGTGCTCGGGCTAAGCCCTGCTGTTCTCGTGCCAGTGGGTTGCTTTTGCCCTTGCCGATCCTGAAGAGGCCCTGGACACATATATCCATGGATTTTATTTCTGATCTCCCTGTTTCTCAAAAGATGTCGGTCATTTGGGTGGTTTGTGATCGCTTCTCTAAGATGGTCCATTTGGTACCCTTATCTAAACTGCCTTCCTCCTCTGATTTGGTGCCATTGTTTTTCCAGCATGCGGTTCGTTTGCATGGCATTCCAGAGAACATCGTCTCGGACAGAGGTTCCCAGTTTGTTTTGAGGTTTTGGTGGTCCTTTTGCACTAAGATGGGCATTGATTTTTCTTTTTCTTCGGCTTTCCATCCTCAGACTAATGGCCAAACCGAACGAACTAATCAGACTTTGGAGACATATCTGAGATGCTCTGTTTCTGCTGATCAGGATGATTGGGTGTCTTTCTTGCCTTTGGCTGAGTTCGCCCTTAATAATCGGGCCAGCTCGGCTACTTTAGTTTCTCCGTTTTTCTGTAATTCTGGTTTCCATCCTCGTTTCTCTTCAGGGCAGGTTGAGTCTTCGGACTGTCCTGGTGTGGATGCGGTGGTGGACAGGTTGCAGCAGATTTGGACTCATGTGGTGGACAATTTGACATTGTCCCAGGAGAAGGCTCAACGTTTCGCTAACCGCCAGCGTTGTGTTGGTCCCCGACTTCGTGTTGGGGATTTGGTTTGGTTGTCATCTCGTCACGTTCCTATGAAGGTATCCTCTCCTAAGTTTAAGCCTCGTTTCATTGGACCATATAAGATTTCTGAAGTTCTTAATCCTGTGTCATTTCGTTTGGATCTTCCAGCTTCTTATACCATCCATAATGTGTTCCATAGGTCGTTGTTGCGGAGATACGTGGCGCCTATGGTTCCCTCCATTGATCCTCCTGCCCCGGTGTTGGTCGAGGGGGAGTTGGAGTATGTGGTGGAGAAGATTTTGGATTCTCGTGTTTCGAGACGGAAACTCCAGTACCTGGTCAAGTGGAAGGGTTATGGTCAGGAAGATAATTCATGGGTTTTTGCCTCTGATGTTCATGCTGCCGATCTTGTTCATGCCTTTCATTTGGCTCATCCTGATCGGCCTGGGGGCTCTGGTGAGGGTTCGGTGACCCCTCCTCAAGGGGGGGTACTGTTGTGAATTCTGTTGTCGAACTCCCTCCTGTGGTCGTGAGTGGTACTTCAGCGAGTTCTGTCTATGGGCTCCCTCTGGTGGCTATGAGTGAAGCTGCTGCTTCTGAGGTTCCTTACACAGGTGACATGGGTTGTCCTTTGGTTGGCTGCTCTATTTAACTCCTCTCAGATCGTTACTCCATGCCAGCTGTCAATGTTTTTGCATTTGTTCAGTTCGCTCCTGGATCTCTCTGGTGACCTGCCTTCTCCTGCAGAAGCTAAGTTCCTGATAGTCATTATTTGTTCACTGTTTTCTTGTCCAGCTGGTTTTCATGATTTTGTCTTGCTAGCTGGAAGCTCTGGGATGCAGAGTGGTCCCTCCGCACCGTGAGTCGGTGCGGAGGTCTTTTTTGCACACTCTGCGTGGTCTTTTGTAGGTTTTTGTGCTGATCGCAAAGTTACCTTTCCTATCCTCTGTCTATTTAGTAAGTCTGGCCTCCCTTTGCTGAAACCTGTTTCATCTCTGCGTTTGTGACTTTCATCTTTACTCACAGTCAATATATGTGGGGGGCTTCCTTTACCTTTGGGGAATTTCTCTGAGGCAAGGTAGGCTTTATTTTCAATCTCTAGGGCTAGATAGTTCTTAGGCTGTGACGAGGCGCCTAGGTCTGGTCAGGAGCGCTCCACGGCTATTTTTAGTGTGTGTGATAGGATTAGGGCTTGCGGTCAGCAGAGCTCCCACATCCCAGAGCTCGTCCTCTATGAGGTTTAACTATCAGGTCATTCTGGGTGCTCCTAACCACCAGGTCATAACACTTGTGTATCCAGATTAATAAGCATACAGAAAGGTGAACCATCTGCAATGAAAATCATTAAATAACATATTTCATTTCTCATAACACCAGCAGTAAGCTTAAGCTAACTATGGCCATAAGGACCTTTTTTACAGGCAAAATTCACTTGCTGGCTGGAATCTTGTATGGCCAGCAGAGATTACCAAATAAATTGAATGCAAATCAAATTCATATTGAAGTTGTAAGAATTTGCTGCACCTGGTAAATTGAATGCTGCATTAGCCAGAGAAGGAGCACATACCCTCAGGCATAACCAGGCAGGCTATCCCCAAAATTCCTTGCAGCTATCACATGGCACGGTTAAGCAGAGCCAATTACTATGGATTATCATAGCCTCTATAAAAGCAGAGGCAGGGAATGCAGCAGCCATTTTGCGGTAAATAGAGATGGATGAACCCAAACATAAAGTTCGGCGTCCGTACTGAACACCTACTGTTCAGGCATTGACACCGAACACAGACTTCATCAGGAAGTCTTTGTTACTGTTCGGGTTCAGCTGCCCGAATACTGGGTGTTTGTCACCCCTGTCATGTGCATGACAGCATGGCAAACACTGGATGTTCAAGTTCCCCTTTCAAGTGAATGACGTCCTAGTTTGAGTCCAGGTACTGTTCTGGTAACCGAACCAAATTTTTTTTGTAACTGTTCAGCCGAACCTGCTGGACCCGAACATCCAGGTGTCCGCCCATCTCTAGTGGAAAATCTTAGCCATCGTGCTAAGGAGAGAGCACCATAAAACACTGATCCAACTGGTGGATGTGTGTGACAACATAGCAGTGAAGATCAGTATGTAAGGAAAAGAGAAATAATATAGATTTAATTTAAAGGGAAAGAGATAAGAGAGCTGATAGGTATTGCTTGCTTGATTACTGTGGTTAGAGTACTGCTGCAAATTGATCACACAATTTTTGCATTCATGCAGGAACATGCCACCAATACTACTGAAAAAATGTGACACAAACAATATTACTGATTTTGTACATCTGTTATATTAGTCTAATTTAACCTACATACACATAAGATCAATTACGCGGCCTGTTGCTGCCGTTATGTTCTTTCCATATACCTAGTATTTTTTGGCCAGTCCTTTTTGGGAAGGGAGAATTATGTTAAAAAATAATAAAGAGATTATGAAAGAGAAGTAAAAAATACAGTTTGTTTAATTCTGTGCCTGTGTGCCTCACAAAGTGCACATGTCACAAACACCTGATTGTTTTACTAGTTTAATTTGACATATGTTCACACCTCACCAATATTATTGCTGTTGTTGTTGTTTTTGCTTTTACCTAGCATTTCTTGCTTATTTCTAGTGTGGTAAAAAACTTAAGGTAAAAGTAGCAATGAAAATGGATGGGGTAATGTAAAGTTAAATTCCCATGATGAGTTTTTGATGAGTTTTTGATGCTGTGTACTGTCAAAACACGCAGCTTCTAACAGTTCCAACTTCCAACAAAGTGGTTGTAATTTATAGAAATCTCATGCCCACTGTGCTTTGTTCTAACTGTGCAAACTGACCTGCGGTGCATTTTTAAAATCTGCAACATGTTAATTTCTCTTGTTGAGTTTTATGTTTTATGTGCGGATTTTCCCCATAGACTTACATTAGGCATTGCGTTAGAATCCGTAGCGTTTAATCCACATCCGCAAGTACAGGAAAAAACGCATATAAACACGTACAAACGCAGCATTTTTTAGATGCATGCGGAAACGCATGCGGTTAAAAAAAAACGCCGCGTTTGCATGCTTCTCAATGCGTTTTTTCCTGCATTTGCGTTTATGGTGCGCATGGTGACAAATTTTACAGGAGAAAAATCTAGAAAACCAGACACCGCGAATGTGACTGCAGAGGGCGTGTATTATGGGATATCTTTATATAGACCTTTGAACAGCTAAAATCTTCAGATTTTGCTCCTGTATCCTGTGTCATAATGGATCTTTGCATGGAGAGCTTTTATTTAAACCTGGATTTAAGCATCAAGCTGTTTCTTGCCTGTGCGTTTGCTTGGGAGCAAGACAGAAATCGAGAACGATAGAGAAGGAGATGTTGTAGGCGTTTTTGGAGACACCCCATTATTGAACTACGTGAGAGCTGTGGAGCATATCACACGCTGTATGGCGAGCTTAATGCCAACCCGGACAAATTCCCGGAATATGCAAGGATGTCACAAGACTCGTTCCGGGATTTGCTTGCTCGTGTCCAAGGAACCATACGGAGACAGGACACCCAGCTCCGTAAAGCGATTCCACCAGAGGAACGTCTGCTGGTTACATTAAGGTACGTAACAAATCTAAACCAATGGCAGTGCAAATTTTGGGTGTTCTGACATGTATTTTTTGGGTATTTTCCTTTATGTCTTTAGCATAACAACACCATAAATAGAATTGATTGTAATTTCTTTTTTTTTTTCTTCCAGATTTCTGGCAATTGGAGAGAGTTTATCATCCCTCCACTTCCAATACCGGCTTGGAATATCCACCCTGTCCGGAATAGTTGCGGACACCTGCTGGGCTTTGTGGAATGTACTCTGGGATGAGTTTATACCCCTACCCACCTTGGACATGTGGATTGGAATTGCGGAAAAATTCTGGAGTGTGTGTGATTTCCCCAACTGTTTGGGAGCGGTGGATGGAAAGCACATCCGCATTATCAAACCAGCCAGAACAGGATCACAGTACTTCAATTATAAAAAATATTTTTCTGTTTTGCTCATGGCAATAGCCGATGCAGACTGTCGCTTCATTGCCAAGGACATTGGAGCTTTTGGCCATTGCAACAATCCCCAGACTTTTAAGAACTCTGATATGGGCTGCCGTGTGTATGGCAAAAATTTTAATTTTCCACATCCACGACTGCTCCCCAACACTCAAAGTCCACTAATGCCATTTGTTATGGTTGGTGATGAGGCCTTTCAGATGTGTGAAAACGTACTGAAGCCATATTCCAGTCGGGACTTGAACCACACTAGAAAGATCCTTAACTACAGACTGACCAGGGCCCGAAGAACAGTAGGGTGTACCTTTGGGATTCTAGTCTCAAAATGGATCATTCTTGCATTAGCCATTAATCTAAAAATGGAGACAGTCGACGAGGTGATCAAAGCCTGTGTGGTTCTGCACAATTACATAATGGCTAAGGAGCGGCCCAACATTGAACTGGATGAACCAGTTGCACACCCACTGCCCGATTACCAGCATCACCCACTGCGGTCAACAGCTGAAGTTGGCCACATGCGGACCCATTTGCGCCTTGTTTGATTCGGATATTGGGCGTGTGTCATGGCAGGACAATGTTGTGTAAATGTCCTGTTGGGATTTTATCTGTACCAGTTATTTTCTTAAATGTTACTAATATTTCTCGTTAATAAACTTTATTTTTTGGTGTCTTGACCGTGTCTCCTGTGTATGTCCTCTACAAACCAAGGCTGTCCTCACACTAGCAGTATTTGGTCTGTATTTCATATCAGTATTTGTAATCTAAAACCAGGAGTGGGTGATAAAAGCTGAGGTGCTAGATATGTTATTATTTTAATTTTCCTCTAATTGTTCCAATCCTTGTTTTGGCTTACAAATACTGATATAAAATACTGCCCACATACTGTTATTGTGACGGCAGCCATGTTGTTTTAGTGGTAAAGTTGTTGACGTCATTGCGTCCTGATTCTGTTATGCAGTATCCATTGGACACAGACTGAATAGACAATGACTGTCATACAAAACAGATCTATACTCATCAAGTCAGGTGTCAGAAATAATGAATTCATGATGCACATATAACAGCCTCATGAATTCACTATTTCCGACACATGTCCAGGTGAGCATAGATATGCCGTGTATGACTGCCATCGTCCCTTCACTTTGTGTGAAATAGATTACGCACACAGAAGAGAAAATGGAGGTTATACAAGGCAGTTCTCTACTCACCAGGTCAGGTGTCCTAACTAATGAGTTTTTGGACACCTGACCTGTTGAGTATAGTTCTGCATTGTATTTCCGCCATTTTCTCTTCAGTCTGCAACACTAGTCACAGACTAAGCAGAAGGAAGAGATTATGGAGATAATACAAGTATTAATTTTTTGGCCCACCTCATATCTCTATACTAAAGACACACAAAGCTGCAGTCTTTTACTTGCTAACTACTGGAGCTATGATGTGGCCAAAAAATTAAGTGTTCGGCGCATGGTGTGTGTTGACGGCGGCGGAAAACACAATTAACCCCTTAGTGACAGAGCCAATTTGGTACTTAATGACCGAGCCAATTTTTGCAATTCTGACCACTGTCAATTTATGAGGTTATAATTCTGGAACGCTTAAACGGATCCCGCTGATTCTGAGACTGTTTTTTCGTGACATATTGTACTTCATGTTAGTGGTAACATTTCTTCGATATTACTTGCGATTATTTATGAAAAAAATGGAAATATGGCGAAAATTTTTAACATTTTGTAATTTTCAAACTTTGTATTTTTATGCCCTTCAATCAGAGAGATATGTCATGAAAAATAGTTAATAAATAACATTTCCCACATGTCTACTTTACATCAGCACAATTTTGGAAACAATTTTTTTTTTAGGGAGTTGTAAGGGTTAAAAGTTGACCAGCAATTTCTCATTTTTACAACACCATTTTTTTTTAGGGACCACATCACATTTGAAGTCATTTTGAGGGGTCTATTTGATAGAAAATAATGAAGTGTGACACCATTCTAAAAACTACACCCCTCAAGGTTCTCAAAACCACATCCAAGAAGTTTATTAACCCTTTACGTGCTTCACAGGAACTGAAACAATGTGGAAGGAAAAAATGAACATTTAACATTTTTTTGCAAACATCTTAATTCAGAACCATTTTTTTTATTTTCACAAGTGTAAAAACAGAAATGTAACCATAAATTTTGTTATGCAATTTCTCCTGAATATGCCAATACCCCATATGTGGGGGTAAACCACTGTTTGGGCGCACCGCAGAGCTTGGAAGTGAAGGAGCGCCGTTTGACTTTTTCAATGCAGAATTGGCTGGAATTGAGATCGGACGCCATGTCACGTTTAGAGAGGCCCTGATGTACCTAAACAGTGGAAACCCCCCACAAGTGACACCATTTTGTAAACTAGACCCCTTAAGTAACTTATCTAGATGTGTGGTGAGCACTTTGAACCCCCAAGTGCTTCACGGAAGTTTATAACGTAGAGCCGTGAAAATAAAAAATCGCTTTTGTTTACACAAAAATGATATTTTCGCCCACAAATTCTTATTTTCACAAGGGTAACAGGAGAAATTAGACCACAAAAGTTGTTGTGCGATTTCTCCTGAATACGTCGATACCCCATATGTGAGGGTAAACCACTGTTTGGGCGCACCGCAGAGCTTGGAAGAGAAGGAGTGCCGTTTTACTTTTTCAATGTAGAATTGTCTGGAATTGAGATCGGACGCCATGTCGCATTTGGAGAGCCCCTGATGTGCCTAAACAGTAGAAATCCCCCACACGTGACCCTATTTTGGAAACTAGACCCCCCATGGAACTTATCTAGATGTGTGGTGAGAACTTTGAATGCCCAAGTGCTTCACAGAAGTTTAGAATGCAGAGTCGTGAAAATAAAAAATATTTTTTTTTCCACAAAAAAGATTTTTTAGCCCCCAAGTTTATATTTTCACAAGGGTAACAAGAGAAATTGGACCCCAAAAGTTGTTGTCCAATTTGTCCCGAGTATGCTGGTACCCAATATGTGGGGGTAAACCACTGTTTGGGCGCACGGCAGAGGTCGGAAGGAAGGAGCGCCGTTTTGGAATGCAGACTTTGATAGAATGGTCTGCAGGCGTTATGTTGCGTTTGCAAAGCCCCTGATGTACCTAACCAGTAGAAACCCTCCACAATTGACCCCATTTTGGAAACTAGACCCCCCCATGGAACTTATCTAGATGTGTGGTGAGAACTTTGAATGCCCAAGTGCTTCACAGACGTTTAGAATGCAGAGTCGTGAAAATAAAAAATATTTTTTTTTCCACAAAAAAGATTATTTAGCCCCCAAGATTTTATTTTCACAAGGGTAACAAGAGAAATTGGACCCCAAAAGTTGTCCAATTTGTCCCGAGTATGCTGATACCACATATGTGGGGGTAAACCACTGTTTGGGCGCACGGCAGTGCTCGGAAGGAAGGAGCGCCGTTTTGGAATGCAGACTTTGATAGAATGGTCTGCGGGCGTTATGTTGCGTTTGCAGAGCCCTTGATGTACCTAACCAGTAGAAACCCTCCACAAGTGACCCCATTTTGGAAACTAGACCCCCCATGGAACTTATCTAGATGTGTGGTGAGAACTTTGAATGCCCAAGTGCTTCACAGAAGTTTAGAATGCAAAGTCGTGAAAATAAAAAATATTTTATTTCCACCCTAATCATAACCCTAATCAAAACCCTAAATCCAACACACCCCTAATCCTAATCTCAACCCTAACCTCAAACCTAACCCTAATCCCAATACACCCCTAATCACAACCCTAACCTTAACCCTAATCCCAAACCTAACCCTAATCCCAAGCGTAACCCTAATGCCAACCCTAACCCTAATCCAAACCCTAACCCTAATCCCAACTCTAACCCTAAATTTAGCTCCAACCCTAGCCCTAACTTTAGCCCCAACCCTAACTTTAGCCCCAACCCTAACCCTAGCCCTAAGGCTACTTTCACACTTGCATCGTTTGGCATCCGTCGCAATCCATCGTTTTGGACAAGAAACGGATCCTGCAAATGTACCCGCAGGATGCGTTTTTTGCCCATAGACTTGTATTGCCGACGGATCGTAATGGATAGCCACACGTCGCGTCCGTCGTGCACTGGATCAGTGTTTTGGCGGACCGTCAGCACAAAAAAAGTTCAACGTAATGTTTTTTTGTACGACGCATCCGCCATTTCTGACCGCGCATGCGTGGCCGTAACTCCGCCCCCTCCTCCCCAGGACATAGATTGGGCAACGGATGCGTTGAAAAACTACATCCGCTGCCCACGTTGTGCACAATTTTCACAACGTGCGTCGGTATGTTGGGCTGATGCATTGCGACGGCCCCGTACCGACGTAAGTGTGAAAGAAGCCTAACCCTAAATTTAGCGCCAACCCTAACCCTAAATTTAGCCCCAACCCTAACCCTAAATTTAGCCCCAACCCTAACCCTAAATTTAGCCCTAACCCTAGCCCTAATCCTAGCCCTTACTCTAATCCTAGCCCTAACACTAACCCTAGCCCTAACCCTAGCCCTAACCCTAGCCCTAACCCTAACCCTAGCCCTAACCCTAGCCCTAACCCTAACCCTAGCCCTAGCCCTAACCCTAACCCTAGCCTTAACCCTAGCCCTAACCCTAACCCTAAGCCTAACCCTAGCCCTAACCCTAACCCTAGCCCTAACCCTAATTTTAGCCCCAACTGCTCTTCTCCTGTCGGCCGGCAGATGGAGACAGATGGCGGGCGCACTGCGCATGCGCCCGCCATTTTCCTTTTCCCAGAAGATGCCGGCGGCCAGGAGGAGCAGCAGGAGGACCCAGGGACACCGGTAAGTATAATAGGGTCCCCGAATCCCCCTATTTCTCTGTCCTCTGATGTGCGATCACATCAGAGGACAGAGAATTACACTTTGTTTTTTTTTTTCTTTTGCGGTCACCGGTAAACAGTTAATTACCGGCGATCGCAAAACAGGGGTCGGTAAAACCGATCCCGATCATGCTCTTTGGGGTCTTGGCTACCCCCGGCAGCCGAGACCCCAAAGATTCTCCCGGGGCCGGCCGGCGGCCGCACTGTGCATGCGCCCGCCATTTTGAAGATGGCGGCGCCCACCGGGAGCCACGAGGAGCACCGGGGGAGATTGGTGAGTATCGGGGGGCTATCTGGGACCCCTTTTCTCTGTCCTCTGATGTGCGATCACATCGGAGGACAGAGAAATTAAAAAGAGATCGCGGTTTTTTGTTTTTTTGCGATCGCCGGTAAACGGTTAATTACCGGCGATCGCAAATGCGGGGTCGGTACAAAACCCCCCAAATCATGTTCTCTGGGGTCTCGGCTACCCCCGGCAGCCGAGACCCCAGAGAAAATCCGACTCTGGGGGGCGCTATTTACTTTTTCCACAGCGCCGTTAATTAACGGCGCTGTGGTTTAAGTACCCTTAGCAGCCGCCGGCATATCGGCGGTCGCTAAGGGGTTAAACCACACATAATTGAGGGCTAAAAATAATATTATTTATTTTGTTATACACAAACTTTTTATTTAACTCCGCCTGCTTGGGGTAGA
This sequence comes from Ranitomeya imitator, assembly GCF_032444005.1. NCBI lineage: Eukaryota > Metazoa > Chordata > Amphibia > Anura > Dendrobatidae > Ranitomeya > Ranitomeya imitator. The sequence continues at coordinate 735,558,282 of NC_091283.1, forward strand.
GTGATGGAAACGGGGGGTGTGAAGCAGTGAGGCCTGGCTAACAGTGGACGACTAAGGGGTGGCAGGAGAAGGGGCAATGAAACTTGTGGGGTCTGGTAGTTCAGGGATAGGGCTTGACACATGAGAGGCCTGAGACGCACTGGAAGGGTGAGACAAACCTGACATTACAGACACATTGGGAGGTGAGGGGGGAGGAATACTAAGAGTACGCTGTTTTTTTATTTTTTCTCCCTTTCTGGGATCTCCGGGTTCTGGTAAGCCTCGGTGGGCTCATATGTCGTGGCATGGTCGTGGTTGATGACCTGTCAGGGTCCGGCTGCACTGTGCCAGAGTTCATAGTGCTTGTAGAGCATGCAGCCATGCCAGATTCCATATTGCTCGTAGAGCGTGCAGCCATGCCAGAGTCCATAGTGCTCGTAGAGCATGCAGCCATGCCAGAGTCCATAGTGCTCGTAGAGCGGAAGGCCATGCCAGAGTCCACAGCGCTTGTAGAGTGGAAGGCCATGCCAGGGTCCTGCTGCATCGTGGTGGTGGCAGTACGGAAGGCCATGCCAGGGTCCTGCTGCATCATGGTAGTGGAGGTACGGAAGGCCATGCCAGGGTCCTGCTGCATCATGGTGTCAGTGGAGGAGGTCCAAGCAGGAGCAGCGGTTGTCATGGTGGTGGCGGTGGGCTGTCTAACAGCACTCGGCATGGTGGTGGTGCTGTACTGGTGTCCGGCAGTGCTAGGAATAGAGGTAACCGTGCAGTGGTATGCAGCAGAGGTCGGCATTGATGTTAATCGTGACAGTGCACAGGTGGATATGCTGCCACTGTCTGCTGAAAATAGTGACTATGCTGCATAGCCTGCATGTAAGCAGCATTGCAGGCCTGCATGACACTAAGCTGGAGATCAGGAGTAAGGTGTTCCGCCATGCCCTGTTCAAGTTGGTTAAAAAAATGATGTGCTGCCCTCTGGAGGTTGGCTTTTACTTGGACAAGGCTTTTGGTGACCTCCTGGATACGTGTATTCATGCGGCTAAGGGAAATATCCATTCGGTCACCCAAAGCCTTGAGTCCTTCGTGAAAAACCGAACTCAAGTGCAAAAACTCGGGTATGAGGGACCTGTCCGATGCCCTCTGCCGCTGCCGGGAGGAGCCCAAAAAAAAGGGGCAGAGGCAGAGGACTGGGAAAGGGGAAGACCTGATGGACCAGCTTCCTGGTCTCCAGTTTGTGTGGCAGGCCCACTTGCTGCAGCGCTGCTGTATGGCTGTGACGGGTCCATGCCTGTCTGATGAAGGACCGCTCCAGAACCTGGGCCAACAGTGCTGCTCCATGTGCTATGAAAAAAGGAAAAAAAATTAATAACAAAAATTAATCAGACGCCAACTCCTGTGGAATAGAAACATACAGTTTATGGCAATACAACACAACCTAATGCACGAGAGAAATACTTACGTTCTCTGGGCAAGGACCGGTCTTAAAAATGCCAGAATGCGATGGTATTTGTACTTTCGGATCCTTGCTCCTGAACCACAGGGAACACGGCTCTCTTGATGCAGGTGCTTGTTGAAGCGGTTCTTCATCGAACGCCAACGTGTTTTGATTTTGAGCACTGTTGAAAAAACAAAAAATTATGGTTAGACAATGTACTTTTGGCCGTGCTCACACAACTGTGTGTGATGAGAGAAACTCCTTAGAGTTTCTCTCATCACACACAGTTGTGTGAGCACGACCAAGGTCTCTGCTGCTTCACACTGCATTCTAATACTTACAAAATGCATTTCGGACCCGAGTAGGGGCGTTGTCCCAGCCATCCCACATCGCTTTGGCCACCTCATTCCATAGGCGCTGGATCGTCACGTTGTCCGAGTGCTGTGGAAACCGGGTGTCCAACAACAGGACTCGCTCCTGGACCAGGGAGATGAGGAGGTCATTTTCTATGAGGTCTTCATCCCATTCTGGAACCTTAAAATTAAATACAGACATTAATGTTGGATACATTAACATAAGGAAAAGAAAGAAAACAGAGGCTGAGAAATGGCATGAATAAGGAAAGTCAAGATACAAAAGGATTCCAGAAGAAAAATGTAAAGAAATAGGAATGTAAAGAAAGGAAGATTCAAGAATACTAAAGTGAGGATACAGTAAACAGCCAGCCAGGTATACTTACACGCTGCCGCCTTGACACTCGACCCCGCTGCTCCTGCCCAGCCTCTGCCGCAGTAGAAGTGCTCTAAAAAAATGAAAAACAAAAATTGTCATATGTGTAGATGTGACAGTGAATACTTACCAATCTTAGGAGGTGAGTACTCAGTTCACTGACATGTTCGGTTTCAGAAGGCCCAGGATGTTGCTCGTCATCAGAAGAAGAAGACATTCTGATGCATGCAGAAAGAAAGAAATGGCAGAAATTAGGACATGTCGAGACAGAAAATAGAAAATAAAGGCATTGGCTAGGATATACTCACATTGTTCTGAGTGTAGATTCCTTCCTGTGTCTGGTCTGCTGCGTCTGGAAAGCTTCTCTGTCTGCTGTGTAGTGACCTGCAACTGTCCACTCCCTCCCTTTATCACCTTGTATGTGGGGGGTGGCTTATCAGTGTCTAGACATGTTTTTCTCTGGTGCAATACATGCGTTCACGAACGCAAGCAAACGCATGTGCTTGTGAACGCATGAGTTCACATAGACAGCAATGCGTTTTTTTGGCACATTCCTTACGTAATCGAACGCATACGTTTCTAGGCGGCAAATTGACACCTCTAAAATTACTACATGTAGCGTCTACCGCACCAACCCGCAGATGACGAAGCGACGCATGCGTCTTCAAATGCGGCAAAAAGCAACCGATCGCAGACGCATGCGTCCCTAATGTTAAATATAGGAATACACAACGCATGCGGATATTTGCAGAAGAAACACTGCGGACACAACCACAAATGTGAAACCGGCCTTAGATGTGTAAAATTTACAGGTTGCATTTTTAGTGTATTTCTGCTGCAGAAATGCACTAAAAACAAAAACATGAATTCTAAGGCTTTGTTTCCACGGTCAGGAAACGCTGCGGGTTTCATGCTGCGTACATCTGCAGCTTCAACCCTGCAGCGTCCAGATGTTACAGCATAGTGGAGGGGATTTCATGAAAAGGTGGCAGACCTGTGTATCCAGACATGTGGCGCCTCTTTCTTTGTTTTTGAAAAACACCAACAAAATATAGAATAATTCACCGCAGTGTTGTAAGGTAACGTTTCGACCCTCTGGGTCTTTTGGAAGTAGAAGTGAGAAGAGGGCATAATCCCACAAGAGGTGCAGGAGTCCCATTAGGGGCTATCTGTGTGTCGCATCAGGCATCTGCGGTGCAACAAAATCCAAGGCATATGCATATGCTCATAAAAGTGACTCTTTTTATTCAACATATAACTCTAAAATGTTTCCGATAAAAAACTGTATAAATTGCAATACCTCTGATGTAATTTACTTGATAGAATGCACAAAATGCAAACTACAATATGTTGGACATACTACATGTCCCCTGAAGGTTAGAATAAGACGGCATCTTTCGGATGCGGTTAATCCTAATTTATTTGTAGCAACCGCAGCTTCTAAGCATTTTTCTAACATACATAGGGGTAGTCTGAATAGTTTTATTTTCAGAGCTATAGAAAAAGTAATCAAGCCACAAAGAGGGGACAATTATAAACAAAAATTAATGAACAGAGAAACTGGATCTTCATGTTGGACACACGCACACCGTGCGGTTTAAATGCAAGACGGGATCTTATCAAACAGTATTGAGATGTACAGTATGTATATTTAAATTGTGGCCTGATCTCTGGATAATTATATTTCATCTAGTTATTTACTAATATGTTAAAGAATTTTATTTAATGATTTTCCAGTTAATAATATAATGGCACTTATATATGCACTAGAGGATTTGTATACTATGTTGCTTTTTCTCTTCTCTTTTTTGATTTTTATCAGGTTCTTCTTAATTAATTATGTTAATCCTAGTTGAATCAGGTGATCCTGACATTGCTAGGAGGAACAATTTAAGATCTCTAAACAGAGATGTTTCAGCTCTTGCAAAAGACTTACGTCGAAACGCGTAGATCTGTACACAGTGGCACTGTACCGGACAGTTGATGTATATGGATTTATATTTTAAAATATGGAATATTAAAAATATTTTCTAGTTCACCCACGCCTATTGCTGGATCATCCTCCTTGCTTTGTTTCTGCTACATTTGGACTGCTCCTTCAGATCCGTGCAAGGCGTTGGCTGATGTATGGGGATCATCAGAAGGCTTGGTAAGCTGACTTTACTTGGTATTGTATAGTACTTGAGTGTATGAAGTAACTCGTCATGTAAGAGACTCACATATAGTTCTGCAGTGAGACCACCATCAATCCTGGTTAGGTATCAAATGCCTTTGGTTGAGAAACAACCGCATATCATCAGGCTTCCTCTACCAAACTTGACAGTTTCTCAATTTCTCAGTCCATTAGCCCCTTGTTTCTTCCTGATCCATTTGCACCCATCAGAGTATAATCTATTGACGTTCATCTCATCGCTTGAAACAACCCATTTCTAATCTTCTACTGTCCACTTTTCATACTTTTTTGCAAACACCAGCTCATGCTTCTGACATTATTGAAGTCGAGCCTTAGTAACCTTTGTTCAGGCAACCACTCCAAAATTGTGTAACGTGCATTGGTGCATGCATGAACATCTGTGATCTCACTATTACGATGCATATGAGCCATCTCCACTGCCGTTTTTTGTCTCGCCAGAACAGATAGACCTTGTGATGAGCCAACATGAGCCGATATTTTGCCTGGACATCCTTCTCTTGGCTTTTGACTTGATGGACGAACATAACTTTTTATTCTTCCAACTGTCATGGCACTCACATGATGCAATATGACAATTTTTTTGGCCAAGAGATCACTATAGATGAGCTGGATGATGCTGTATTAAATTTTGGGGAAGTTTTCTTCATGGTTGCTTCTCAATTTAAACCAGCAACCTTTTGCTTGAGAATCAACCTAATAACAGACTAAGCTATTAGACAATGTGAAAACAGGTTGTATTTTGTAATATACAGGAAGAAAATAATTTGTCCACCACCAGGAGTAAAAGAGTAACAATGCGGTGACATGACAAAAATCTGCATAACTAATTATATGCTAAATAGCTGCAAGTCAAATTTATGTATGAAATAGCCAAGATCATTGTCTATAAAATAGTGGCAGTCTTACGTTTGAAGAAGTAGAGGATGGTGAGATATGGAGCCTTAAAGTCAATAGTTCAGAACATTGTTAACCATTTGCTCATCAGTGTACTTTTATCCTACCTATATTGTTGTCTTACCACTCCATGTGTACACATAAGTACTACTGGATGAGCATAGTTATCATTATAGATTTTATTTTTCCCATTGTTCATCAAGCAAACACTTCAGTCATTTCCTTCAAGTTTCATGTCTGTGTTAAGTGGTTTCTTTTAGTCAGTGTTTGCCTTACCATTTTTGTAATTAGAAATGAGCCAGACATGTTTTAGTGACTCATAGCCAGTTGCAAGTTCTTGTTAAAATGCTATAAATCCTCAAAAGCCATGCAATTATTATAGAGCTGAGAACTCGCAGAGCACATGCTGAGTATGAAATTATCCTGGCTCCATCTATAAGTCGCATTTCAATGGTTTGCACTAAAAATCAGCCGAGTGCACCGACACAGACGATACTGAACTATGCACAGTAAACATCAGAGGCCGCAGAACAATAGGATGCCACTCTATCGTATGAATGATGTGATTTATTAGATGACTGGCTGTCCAAAGGTTTGATAAGTTTACGCTGGAAAAGGGAAACCTGAATGCGTGTCTTGTCAGGTGAAATGGGGTAACCAGCCACAGGGCCTGCAAACAGTAATATAAACAGTATGCGACCGAGACAATGTCTGGCTTTTCATCTAACTGTTGTTTCCTTAGAAAGTAATATTTAATCTGCTTCATTATAAATGTTAAAAGTACCTAAAAACATTATTTATTTTTTATATTAACTAATACAAGTATATTTTGTATTTGCAAAATAACAATATTGTCCCCTAAATCACATAAGAAATCAAATAAATGTTACATTTCCATTGGTAAATTATTAGTTAAAGGTTACCTGATTGGAGCATTAAACCATGAGATAAAATTGGTTGGACTCAACAGAAATGGAGAAGAAATACAATTTCAGGAGTTTACTTGAATTTGGCAAATAAGTTCAATTCACATTGAAGTTATGCAAATCAAATGACCAAATGTTCCTTATTATATCTTAATGGTTACAGTTGTAGGACAATTGAGTGGAAAGATGATTATTATTTTTTTTTTCACCCACATTCTGCATGAAATTAAAAAATATGCTGGACGGGCCTTTAGAGAACACTGGATGTGGGACTGCAGAAGGACAGGTAGTGGGGAAATGAGAGGTAAATTATGCACTCAAAATGTAATGGGCACATTGAAAAATATTCAGCTTTGCTTGAAATTGTGAATTTTTGAAACTTCTAAATTAATTTGATCTGTTTAGAATTGATTTGCCCATCTGTACTCTCTGGCCATTAACTCAACTCACCGAGACATCATCTACTGTATTGAGAATCATTGAGTATTTTTTGTTATTTTTCTTTCGAATGTTGGTTAGCTTTTGACCATAGTACAAAATTAGTTAAATTTGAAGTCAAATATTAAGTATCAACTCAGGGCCATGTTTTTGAATAGATCCACTATTTATCCAGAGGCGTATACAGCCTAGATTAGATAAAATGTTAACATTTGGAGCCAACAACATTTTAAATAATGATCCTAGTCAAATACCAAGTCTAGAAACATTAATGTTTATCCTGTGAAAATCATTAATTACATGTTACTTAGTTGGTTGGAAGTCCTGTCTAGAAGTATTAAAGGTTATCTAACGTCTGTTTTAGTGAAAAATTGTATTCCTTATGCAATAAAAATTCGGAAACATTAATTCTCAGGACTCTGAGATGTACTGTTCCTCTTTTTATTCTTTTTGGAAAGTCTTGAATAAATAGCATGGCTAGAGCCAGTGAAGGTGGCGATGGGGAAGATCAGGACCCATACGAATGTAGCTGGGTTACAGTTTCAAGAAGAAATTTGGGGGAAGTGCCAGGGAGCTCAGTCCTGACCTGGAACAACCTAGTAAATATGCTTGTTTGGCTGATTTTAGCAATGCAGGCCCAGGACTGGGATCACTACAGCAGGACGTTGCTCCTAGCCACCAGGAAAATGACTTCTGTAGGAAGGAGGGAAATAGGAGTGCAGTAGAGGCCAGACAGATGTTGGTGGAAAGGGACTCTATAATTATCAGGACAGACAGGTTCATCTGCCGCCGAGACCGTGAATGCCAAACAGTGTGCTCGGGGTTCAGCATTTTGTGGATCGTTTATTCAGATTGCTGGGTGCGGCTAAGAAAAATCCGGCGGTCATGCTACACATCGATAGCAATGACAAAGTTAGTTAATAGAAGGTGAAAATGATTACAAGGAACTAGGAAAGAAGCTAAAGGCCAGGACAACCAAGGTGTTTTCAGAAATACTGATGGTGCCATGAGTGAGGTCCTTCACTCACTACATTCTCAGGAACGGAGGCGGACGCTTGCAGCGGTGACAGCCAGGGTCCTTCGGAGGGGTGAGTATAGCCATATTTTTATTTTTATTCTTTATTTTTTACATTAATATGGATCCCAGGGCCTGAAGGAGAGTTTCCTCTCCTTCAGACCCTGGGAACCATCCAGGATACATTCCGATATTTGTGTCCCATTGACTTGTATTGGTATCGGGTATCGTATCGGCGAGATCCGATATTTTGCTGGTGTCGGCCGATACCGATACTTTCAAATATCGGAAGGTATTGCTCAACACTACTTGTGAAGCCACATCTAGAAAATGAGATCGAGTTTTGCACTCCACATTTTAAAAAAGGATATTCAGAAATTAGAGTCAGTACAAAGGCAGGCAACTAGGTTATTAAAAGGGATAGGCGGCCTCTCATATGATGAGAGATTGGAAAAGTTGGGATTGTTTAGCTTAGAAAAAAGACTCATCAAGGGAGATCTTAGTTACATGTATTAATACATGTGAAGCCAATAGAAAGGGCTGGCACATGATATATTCCTTCCAAGGACCATACTTAGGACCAAGAAGAAAGACGATTCCGATAGCTAAATTGGAAGAGTTCTTTACAGTTAGATCAGTCAGAATGTGGAATGCCCTACCATAAGAGATAGTAATGACAGACTCTATAACAGGTTTTAAAAATGGTCTGGATGATTTCCTCAGTACACATAACATTGTGGGTTATTGTTAATTTAGCAACAAAATGCACAATTGGTCGAGAAACTAAGGTTGAACTTGATAGATTTAGGTCTTGTTTCAACCTATATAACTATGTAATTATATAACTATTGTTCCTGTCAAAGTGGTATATCCTTAGACAGTTCGGCAAAAGTAACACTGATTGAACATAGTGGTTGTAATGCTGCTGCAGTGCAGTATAGTGCAATCTCCACCAGGGAATGCTGGTGAGGAAAGAGAGGCTGCACACACAGCATAGCAACACTGAGCAGCAGCCCAGGTGCCGCCAAGTGGCGAGACAGTGGTCAGACGAGCTGAGTCAGAAACAGTCTGGACAAGAAGTACCAGAGGTCACAGCAATAAACTTGGTCAAATACAAGCCAGAAGTCAGAGGCAGACGGGAGCAGAGATAAACAAGATGAGAGATAGTAAAACAGGTCAGAGGACAAGCCGGGTCACATACCAAAAGGTCCAAGCACAGGGAGCAAACACTAAGACAAGCGGGGTGGCAGGAGAGGGAAGTCACGGGAGCAGAGTAATCAGGCAGAGGACAAAACACAGTATCAAGGAGTCAGCTGCTCTAGCCTGGGAGCATGAACTATCACTGACATTGGTCTGCAGGCCACAACAGGCTGAAATAGACCCACAGAACCCAAAACGAGGCAGAGAAGGTTAACCCCATACTACCATACTGGGGAGAGAAAAACAAGATGCAAACCATGGCCTGGATCATGACAGTACCCCTCTCTCAATGGGGGGCCACAGGACCCCCAGGTTTACCTGAATAACGAGAGTGGAAGACCCGGACCTATCGATCTGCATGGACCAAACGCGCCAGCACCTATGACCAGTCCTCAGGACTGTAACCCTTCCAATGGCCCAAATACTGAAGAGAACGATGGAGCATAAGAGAATCCACAACCCTTTCCACCTCATACTTGGTCTGGCCATCCACCACAACAGGTGGCGGGTGCGAGGGTGGCACACCAGAGGAAGACACTGACGGCTTCAGAAGTGCCTTATGGAACACATTGGGGATCCGCACCGACAAAGGCAGGCACAGGTGAAAGGCCACAGGATTAGCCACCTCTAAAATTTTATAAGGATCAATAAACTTTTGACCCAACTTAGCAGAAGGAATCCTCAACCTTATATTCTTGGTGGATAACCATACCTTATCCCCCACCTGGAAAACCGGCCCCACAGAATGTCATTTATCTGCAAAAAATGTATATTTGTCCTGAGCCTCCCCAGTGTTTCTTTCAACCTCGCTCCAGAGCTCCCGCAACCGCTGAAATGCGGCATCAGCCCCTAGACACCCAGAATTCATCTGGGAAAACTCACCAAAATGAGGGTAAAACCCATAGTTGCAAAAGAAAGGGGAAGGACCAGTGGACTGATTGACAGGATTATTGAAAGCAAATTCTGTCATGGGTACCGAAGAGCACCAATCATCCTGTCTAGACGTGGCAAGACAGCGCAATATCTGTTCCAAAGACTGATTGGTCCTTTCAGTCTGACCGTTGTTGTCGGGATGATACCCCGACGAAAAGGCCAGACTAATACCCAGCCTTTTATAAAAAGCCCTCCAGAATTTCGACACAAATTGCACCCCTCAATCAGACACTACACTGACAGGCACACCATGCATTAGGAAGACCCACCAATGGTACAAAATGCGCCTGTTTACTGAACCTATCAGCAACTACCCAGATCATGGTTTTGCCATTAGAGGAGGGAAGATTGGTGATAAAATCCATGGACAGATGAGTCCACGGTCTATCTGGATTTGGCAGTGGCACCAATTCTCCGGCAAGCCAGATATGGGAGGTTTTTGCACGGGCACAAGTTTCACAGGAGGACACAGACCCAGTGACGTCAGAAGCCAATGAGGGACACCAAAACAGCCTAGCGATGGCTTTCCATGTGGCCGAGATTCCAGGATGCACACTCAGAGCAGAGTCATGGAACTCCAGAAGCACCCTTAACTGATTCTGGACAGGCACAAAGAATTTATTATTAGGTATGGATGGAGGAGCAAGAGATTGGGCCTTCCAAATCTCCCACTCCAATGCCGAGGAAACAGCAGCCACCACCACTCCATGCTGAAGAATGGAGGAAGGAGGTGATATTGGATCCAGGCTGAGAGATAAGACAACAGATTTCACATTCTTGGACCCCAGCCTGAAAGTGATTGAAAACTGAAAATGGGGCAAAAAGTGACCACCTCACCTGTCTCGAGGTTAAACGTTCGGTGGACTCAATGTAACAGAGGTTCTTGTGATCCGTAATCACAGTGATACGATGTACAGCCCCTTCCAAAAATGCCTCCATTCTTCAAACGCCAATTTAATGGCCAATAACTCCCAGTTGCCTACATCATAATTCCTTTCATCAAAGTAACATTTTTTCCAAAGGAAGGCACAGGGTCTCGAGCCTTAACATGGTGGGCCCCTGGGACAACACCACCCCACTCCCACCTCTGAGTCGTCCACCTCCACGATAAACAGTTTAACAAAATCAGGTTGAACCAGCACAGGGGCGGACATGAAACAGTTTTTTTAAAGAAGAAAATGCTGACACAGTTGGAGCTGACCAGTTTTTGAGATCAGCCCCCTTATGAGTTAAATCAGTGAGGGGTTTGACACCTGGGAAAACCCATTGATGAATTTTCTATTATAATTAGCCAAACTCAGAAAACGCTGAAGACCATTGAGATCTCTGGGTTGCACCCAATCCACAATAGCCTGCACCTTTCTAGGGTCCATAAGAAACCTCTCAGCAGACAAAATGACCCCTAGAAAGGACAATTTTTGAGCAAAAAATGAACACTTCTCCAGTTCAGCAAAGAGTGAGTTCTCCCTGCGCCTCTGGATGACCGATGTAACTCTGTTTATCAGAAGAATATATGAGGATATCATCCAGATAAACTACCATGAAGCACCCAATAAAATCTGAGAAACCATGATTAATGAAAGTCTGGAATACTGTTGGCGCGTTGGTCATGCCAAAGGGCATAATGAAATTCTCAAACAAACCCTTAGAGGTGAGAAATGCAGTTTTCCACTCATCCCCCTGCCGCATATGAATGAGATCATATGCTCCCCTGAGGTCCAACTTAGAGAACCACCTGGCCCGCGACAGTTGATTGTATAAATCAGGTATAAGTAGGAGGGGATAAGTGTTCCTTTCAGTGATTTTACTCAATTCTTGAAAATCAAGGCATGGACGTAATCCTTTTTCTTAGCAAAAAAGAACCCCGCCTCCACGTGAGAAACAGATGGCTGAATATGCCCTTAACAAAGTCTATCAGAGATATACGCCTTCATAGCAGCCCGCTCAGGGCCGAAGAGATTGTACAGATGGGCTTTGGGCAATTTGGCACCAGGAACAAGATCAAGAGCACAATCGAATGGGAAGTGGTAGGACCTCAACCTCAAGTTCGGAGAACACATCCTCAAAGTCATTCAGGTACTCCAGAATACCCTCCAGACCTGATGCATGACACAAGTACAGTAGTAAGGCAACTTCTACTACAATTAGGACCCCATTTTGGTGTGTCTCCCTCATTTCTCCTCCTTTTATGCCCAAGGATCTATGACTTCTGACTCCATTGTTGTCAGTTGGAAGATTTTTCACTAATTGTTCAACTAGGGCCTACTGGTATTGCACTGTTTTACTAGCCCTCTAAGCTGCAGGAAGGAGAGATGGAAAGACCTCCTTGTAATGTTGGTCGAGAAGGGTGAACAACCAGTCATTGTTACAACCCTGCTGGCATCACTGCATGGCCTCCCATCCTTCACCTGCATTACACTTAAACTCACTTACTTCTCTGGGTCTTGTTGTGACTTCTCTCTGCTGCCAGCTCCATGCTGTGTGCCTCATGTCTGCTGCTTGCTCTGCACATGCTCTGTCTGTGTGCAAAGGGGGCGGTGCAGCAACTCCTTGTCTTATTGGGTCTGTGTGCACCTTGCTAAGGTGTCCCTGGCCAATTGCCATGAGGCTTCCTGTATTTAAGACTTCCCCACCCATTGTTGGGGGCCTGTGCAACTTACTCCCTCAGTCAGTTCTTCGCTGGTGAGGTGCCAGGCCCTGTCTCGTTTACTCTTGTATCTGTTACCCAGAGGGGCATTGTACCCTGGCCTATGTCCTTATGTAGCCACCCAGTGGTGCTTCGTACCCTGGCCTAAAGTCCGCCACCCAGAGGGGCGTCGTACCCTGGCTTGTGTCTTTGTCTCTGTGCCTTTTTCTGTTCCTGACTTTATCTTAGCCTAGACCTGTTCCTGTGTCCGTTTATATCCCTGCCTTGGTTTCCTTTCCCTGCTGTGCGTACTCTGTGTCTTGCTTTGCTCTGCTTTCGGCTCCGCTCTCTGCGACCTTGCTTTGCTCCTTGCTCTGCATTCTGTGACCTTGCTTTGCACTCTGTAGTTTTGCTCTCGGCTCTGCACTCTGTCTTGCTCTGCACTCTGACTTTGCTCTGCTCTCAGCTCTGCACTCTGTGGCTTTGCTCTCAGCTCTGCTCTCTGTAGCTTTGCTCTGCACTTTGCTCTGTACTGTGACTTTGCTCTGCTCTCAGCTCTGCACTCTGTGGCCTTGCTCTGCGGCTCCACTCAGCTCTGGCTTTGCGGCTCCTCTTCTTGTGGTTCTTCCTTGCTCCACTCCTTGAGGTTCTACCTGGCTCCGCTCCTTGCGGTTCTACTTCTCCCGCTCTTGGCATTGCCTCCTGCATTTCTGCACTTGGCTCTGCCTCCAGCTCTTGGATCCGCCTCCTGCGTTTCTGCACTTGGCTCCGCCTCCAGCTCTTGGCCCCACCTCCTGCGTTTTTGCACTTGGCTCCGCCTCCTGCGGTTCTGTCCTTGGCTCCGCGATCCTGCTCTTGGCCCCGCCTCCTGCATCTCTGTTCTTGGCTCTAGCTCCTGTGCTTTCGCTCTGCATCCACTCTTGCGGTCTTTTTTCTACCTATTCTTAAGCCCTCCTGTCTGAACAGGTTCTTACCTGTTTTACATACCTGCCTGCTGACCGGTCCCTACCGGTTCTTCCAGTGTACCAGTCTTGTCCGCCTGTCCTGCAAGAGAACCAGCCGTACCTGCCTGCCTACCAGAGAGCCAGCCATGCCCGCCTGCCTGCCAGTGTCTGTTGTACCCATCCGCCTGCCTGTGTCCCAGCTCTGCCCTCCTGCCAGAGTACCAGCTGTGCCCGCTTGCCTGTCTGTGTTCCATTTCCCGGTGGGATCAGCAGCCACACCCAGACACTGCCCTGGAGTGGTACCTGGTAGCTTCCTATTGCACAAGTCTGACCTCACCATCAGAGGCTCCAGTGAACACCTAGGAATAGGGTTGAGCGACCTTGACCTTTTTAGAGTCGAGCCGTGTTTCGCGAAACCCGACTATCTTAAAAGTTGAGTCGAGTGGAATCGGCCGATTATCGCGAAAAGTCGGGGATCGACCGAAACACGAAACCCAATGCAAGTCAATGGGGGAGCATAGTCGGCAGTGAGTGGAGGCCAGGAAAACACCTACACTGCCCATTTTAATGGCAAAAACATCCATTCTTGTTACAGAAGCTTGTCAATCGTAATTTAGCTTATAATAATTGGAAGGCATTTGAAATTGGGGGTCATTTGGCTAAAGTTGTGGGGGGTAGGGCTGGTTCAAGTAATTAGTGGGCCCAGTAAATCTGGACCACGTCACGGCAGTGGAGCAGGGAGAGGTAAGTATTTCAACTTTGCAAGTGCTGTGATCCTGAGCAAGCAGGGGGGGCCCACTCGTTGGCATTGGCACTGGCACAGGGCCCCTCAAAGTACAGCGGTGTGTTTGCACGACGGGGGCGCCTCCCACCGGCAGCAACACTTTTGCGTACTATGAGGTGCCCTGTGCCAGTGATGTCGCCAGCAACGAGTATTCCTCCCCCTACCTGATGAAGGAACCTGCACCTTCATCTGCACCTTCCTCTTTGTCCCCGTGTAAGGTGGTATGGTATGCGGGAAGGGGGACCTGACTTTCAGCAGGGTCACAATCTTGCAGTGTAGTGTGCACGGGGAATGTTGCGTTATGGGTCAATGTACCAGCAGACTCATCTATCACTGGCTGGGCAATGGGCAGGATGAGGAGGAAACACAGATATAGGCCCAAAGAATAAAGTGGGCTAAATGCAGTTCAAAATTGGTAACAGGACTAACCAGGGGGCATTGTTTTGTTCAGTGGAGGACAACTGGAATGAGAGGCTGACACAGAGAGTAGGCCCAAATCTGTAAGTAGTCTAAATGCAGTTCAAAATTGGCAAGAGTAGTAAACAGGCGGCACAGCTTTGTTCACTGTAGGAGAACAGCAAGGAGCGGCAGACACAGATAGAAGGCCCCAACCCAACTAGTAGGCCCACTGCAGTTTTAAAATTCCGATAGGCTGAAAACCAGATAATTGTAGGTCATTTTTTGTAAAGAGGACAGCTGTATTGAGTGGCGCAGCCAGACACTACAAGTAGGCCTTAAACCACAAAGTTAGCTCGACGCTGGTTTAAAAAAGGTTACATGGGTACACGTTCTGCATTGTTGTGCTCAGTGGAGGACAATTGGAAGGAGGGACCGCAGAAAGACTTTGTAGGCGTAAAATTGCAAAATAGGCTCTATGCAGCTTCGATTATGTGGCAACCTGGAGAACACCTTGGAGTGGAACACACCGTCTCTACGACCCAGACCCAACTTGTAGGCCTAATGTAGTGTTGTTTCAACAACTACTTAAGACGAGCATGAAGATTGAAGCAATGGAGAGGAAACCTGGAGAACACCTTGGAGTGGAAGACACCGTCTCTACAACCCAGACCCAACTTGTAGGCCGAATGCAGTGTTGTTTTCAACAACTACTAAACAAGAGCTTTAAGATTGAAGCAATGGAGAGGAAACCTGGAGAACACCTTGGAGCGGAAGACACCGTCTCTACACCCCATACCCAATTTGTAGGCCTAATGCAGTGTAGTTTTCAACAACTACTAAACGAGAGTCGGAAGACCGAAGCAATGGAGAGGAAACCTGGGGAACACCTTGGAGTGTAACACACCGTCTCTACACCCCATACCCAATTTGTAGGCCTAATGCAGTGTAGTTTTCATCAACTACTAAACGAGAGTAGGAAGATCGAAGCAATGTGGACGAAACCTGGGGAACACCTTGGAGTGTAACACACCGTCTCTCTACACCCCATACCCAATTTGTAGGCCTAATGCAGTGTAGTTTTCAACAACTACTAAATGAGAGTAGGAAGATCGAAGCAATGTGGACGAAACCTGGGGAACACCTTGGAGTGTAACACACCGTCTCTCTACACCCCATACCCAATTTGTAGGCCTAATGCAGTGTAGTTTTCAACAACTACTAAACGAGAGTAGGAAGATTGAAGCAATGTGGACGAAACCTGGGGAACACCTTGGAGTGTAACACACCGTCTCTCTACACCCCATACCCAATTTGTATGCCTAATGCAGTGTAGTTTTCAACAACTACTAAACGAGAGTAGGAAGATCGAAGCAATGTGGACGAAACCTGGGGAACACCTTGGAGTGTAACACACCGTCTCTCTACACCCCATACCCAATTTGTAGGCCTAATGCAGTGTAGTTTTCAACAACTACTAAACGAGAGTAGGAAGATTGAAGCAATGTGGACGAAACCTGAGGAACACCTTGGAGTGTAACACACCGTCTTTCTATACCCCATACCCAATTTGTAGGCCTAATGCAGTGTAGTTTTCAACAACTACTAAACGAGAGTCGGAAGATCGAAGCAATGGAGAGGAAACTGGGGCACACCTTGGAGCGGCAGACACCGTTAGTAGGCCCTACCAAAGTAGTAGCCCCAATGCAGTTTTAAAATTCCTAGAGGCTGAAAACAAGACTATTGACGCTCTGCTTTTTTCAAAGGAGGACAGCTGTATTGAGTGGCGCAGACAGACACATGTAGTAGGCCTTAAACCAAAAATGTGGCTCACTGCAGTTTAAAAAAGCTTACAGGGGTACACAGGCAGCATTGCTCTGGTCAGTGGAGGACAATTTCAATAGTGGACCGCAGACAGACTTTGTACGCCTACTATTAAAAAAAGGATGCTCTATGCAATTAAAAATAGGTTTCAGGGGTCCACGGGCAGCAGTGGTGTGGTCAGTGGACGAGTATTGGAAGGAGGGACCGCAGACAGGCGTAGTAGGCCTAACATAAAAAAATTAGGTTGTAGGCACTTTAAAATTGGTTCCAGGGGTACACGTGCAGCAGTGGTGTGGTCAGCGGAGGACAATTTGAATTAAGGACTGCAGACAGACTTTGTAGGCTGTCCCCTGTGGACCATGCATCCAACACATTAACCCAGTGCGCCGTAATGGACACGTAACTTTTTGTGGACATGCCTACTGGTCCATGCGTCTCTTGTCAGGTGCACCTTTCTACTGTTTGATTGCCTGAGTGCTATGACAATGCAGACTTTTTCATGCCGGTGGAGGGCTGAGATGGCTTTTCTCGCAAAAGAAATGTCGACTGGGTAGCTTTAACCGTGGTACAGCGTAGTTCATCTGGGCTTTCTAAATATAAAACAAAGAAAAAAAGGAGGCTCCATGCACTTTCAGCTGGGTTCCAGGGGTACACGGCCAGCATTGGTCTGGTCAGTGTAGAACTATTGGAAGGAGGGACCGCAGACAGGCTTCGAAGGCCTAACGTAATAAATTAGGGCTGTAGGCACTTTAAAATTGGTTCCAGGGGTACACGGGCAGCAGTAGACAGGTCAGTGGAGGCCTAGTGGAAGGAGGGACCGCAGACAGGCTTCGAAGGCCTAACATAATAAATTAGGGCTGTAAGCACTTTAAAATTGGTTCCAGGGGAACACGGGCAGCAGTAGACAGGTCAGTGGAGGCCTAGTGGAAGGAGGGACCGCAGACAGGCTTCGAAGGCCTAACATAATAAATTTGGGCTGTAGGCACTTTAACATTGGTTCCAGGGGAACACGGGCAGCAGTAGACAGGTCAGTGGAGGCCTAGTGGAAGGAGGGACCGCAGACAGGCTTCGAAGGCCTAACATAATAAATTAGGGCTGTAGGCACTTTAACATTGGTTCCAGGGGTACACGGCCAGCATTGGTCTGGTCAGTGGAGGCCTAGTAGAAGGAAGGACCGCAGACAGGCTTCGAAGGCCTAACATAATAAATTAGGGCTGTAGGCACTTTAACATTGGTTCCAGGGTTACACGGGCAGCAGTAGACTGGTCAGTGGAGGCCTAGTGGAAGGAGGGACCGCAGACAGGCTTCGAAGGAATAACAATAAATTAGGGCTGTAGGCACTTTAACATTGGTTCCAGGGGTACACGGCCAGCATTGGTCTGGTCAGTGGAGGCCTAGTGAAAGGAGGGACCGCAGACAGGCTTCGCAGGCCTAACATAATTAATTAGGGCTGTAGGCACTTTAACATTGGTTCCAGGGGTACACGGGCAGCAGTAGACTGGTCAGTGGAGGCCTAGTGGAAGGAGGGACCGCAGACAGGCTTCGCAGGCCTAACATAATAAATTAGGGCTGTAGACACTTTAACATTGGTTCCAGGGGTACACGGCCAGCATTGGTCTGGTCAGTGGAGGCCTAGTGGAAGGAGGGACCGCAGACAGGCTTCGAAGGCCTAACATAATAAATTAGGGCTGTAGGCACTTTAACATTGGTTCCAGGGGTACACGGGCAGCAGAAGACTGGTCAGTGGAGGCCTAGTGGAAGGAGGGACCGCAGACAGGCTTCGAAGGCCTAACATAAAAAATTAGGGCTGTAGGCACTTTAACATTGGTTCCAGGGGTACACGGGCAGCACTAGACAGGTCAGTGGAGGTCTAGTGGAAGGAGGGACCGCAGACAGGCTTCGAAGGCCTAACATAATAAATTAGGGCTGTAGGCACTTTAACATTGGTTCCAGGGGTACACGGCCAGCATTGGTCTGGTCAGTGGAGGCCTAGTGGAAGGAGGGACCGCACACAAGCTTTGAAGGCCTAACATAATGAATTAGGGCTGTAGGCACTTTAACATTGGTTCCAAGGGTACACGGCCAGCATTGGTCTGGTCAGTGGAGGCCTAGTGGAAGGAGGGACCGCAGACAGGCTTCGAAGGCCTAACATAATAAATTAAGGCTGAAGGCACTTTAACATTGGTTCCAGGGGTACACGGCCAGCATTGGTCTGGTCAGTGGAGGCCTAGTGGAAGGAGGGACCGCAGAAATTGGGCTGTAGGCACTTTGAATTCTCTTGCAGGGGTACACAGGCAGTGGGCACCATTGGTGTTGTCAGCGGCGGCCGATTGTAATGAGTGTCTGCCAGTTAGTAGTCCCAAAAAATCAATACATTTTAATGTCTCGCATTACAACAAAAAGAAAAACCAAAAGGGTGCAATCATTAGGTACAGGGTTGGGCTCCTCTGCGTAGTTTCAGACCTAGTAATTTGGCACAAAGTATTTACTTGGGTAAATATAGGACACTGCCCCTGACTATGTTAAGTACCATCATACATGTCAACACAATGGTATTGTCAGTGGCAGTAATTTACGGATGTCAGCGCACAGACTAAACATTGGTGTAACTGTGAGAGATAATTGTGCACGTGGTAGAGCAATGTTTGAGCTGGGGGTGGGTGAACTCTCTTGTGGCCGGCGGTACATGCCCAGGGCCCCTCATGTTACAACAGTGTGTCTGACGTTGGGTGCGCACCACCACCGCCAGAGACACTTTATTGTACTATGAGGGACCCAGTGGCAGTGCCGTAGACCAAAAGCGGGCACACTCACATCTTCAGACAAACAGCACTCTCACGGGTGCTTGCGCCAAGTGGCAATACCACGGCCCCGTGTGGGGACTTTGGCCATTTAGGGAGGTGTAAACATGTCGTATGCTGGACAATCAGCTGCTGCAAATTACGAGATTGGGAAAGTCATTCAGAGTAGTCCACAGGCAATACCTTTTCATAGGAAAGCTAGGTGTCGGCCGGGCAAGGTGGGGCAAAAGAATTCGAAATCCAGTTGTGGTTCATTTTAATGAAGGTTAGATCATCAACATTTTGGGTGGCCAGACGAGTCCTTTTTTCAGTTAATATTGAACCTGCAGCACTGAATACTCTTTCTGATAGGACACTAGCTGCCGGGCAAGCAAGCTCCTGCAATGCATATTCTGCCAATTCTGGCCAGGTGTCTAATTTGGATGCCCAGTAATCAAATGGGGATGACGGTTGAGGTAGAACATCGATAAGGGATGAAAAATAGTTAGTAACCATACTGGACAAATGTTGTCTCGTGTCACTTTGAATTGATGCAGCAGTACCTGTCCTGTCTGCGGTCATAGCAAAATGACTCCACAACCTGGTCAGAAAACCCCTCTGTCCAACGCCACTTCGGATTTCTGCACCTCTAACACTTCTGCTCTGCTGCCCCCTGCTGCTCGTGTGAGAACTATCATGGGCGCTGTGTGCTGGGAATGCCTGAAGCAAACGGTCAACAAGAGTTGATTGTTTGGTTGCTAATATTAGTTCCAAGTTGTCATGTGGCATAATATTTTGCAATTTGCCTTTATAGCGAGGATCAAGGAGGCAGGCCAACCAGTAATCGTCATCGTTCATCATTTTAGTAATGCGTGTGTCCCTTTTGAGGATAAGTAAGGCATAATCCGCCATGTGGGCCAAAGTTCCAGTTGTCAAATCTGCGGTTGTGCTTGATTGAGGGGCAGTTTCAGGCAAATCTACGTCACTTGTGTCCCTCAAAAAACCAGAACCCGGCCTTGCCACGCCACCAATTTCCAGTGGCCCCATAAAAGCTTCCTCATTAAAAATATACTCATCCCCATCATCCTCCTCATCCTCCTCCTCTTCGCCCGCTACCTCATCCTGTACACTGCCCTGACCAGACAATGGCTGACTGTCATCAAGGCTTTCCTCTTCCTCTGCTGCAGACGCCTGATTTTTTTATGTGCGTCAAACTTTGCATCAGCAGACGCATTAGGGGGATGCTCATGCTTATTATGGCGTTGTCTGCACTAACCAGCCGTGTGCATTCCTCAAAACACTGAAGGACTTGACACATGTCTTGTATCTTCGACCACTGCACACCTGACAACTCCATGTCTGCCATCCTACTGCCTGCCCGTGTATGTGTATCCTCCCACAAAAACATAACAGCCCGCCTCTGTTCGCACAATCTCTGAAGCATGTGCAGTGTTGAGTTCCACCTTGTTGCAATGTCTATGATTAGGCGATGCTGGGGAAGGTTCAAAGACAGCTGATAGGTCTGCATACGGCTGGAGTGTACGGGCGAACGGCGGATATGTGAGCAAAGTCCGCGCACTTTGAGGAGCAGGTCGGATAACCCCGGATAAGTTTTCAGGAAGCACTGCACCACCAGGTTTAAGGTGTGAGCCAGGCAAGGAATGTGTTTCAGTTGGGAAAGGGAGATGGCAGCCATGAAATTCCTTCCATTATCACTCACTACCTTGCCTGCCTCAAGATCTACTGTGCCCAGCCACGACTGCGTTTCTTTCTGCAAGAACTCGGACAGAACTTCCGCGGTGTGTCTGTTGTCACCCAAACACTTCATAGCCAATACAGCCTGCTGAAGCTTGCCAGTAGCTGCCCCATAATGGGACAACTGGTGTGCAACAGTGGCACCTGCGGATGGAGTGGTTGGGCGACTGCGATCTGTGGACGAGCTCTCGCTTCTGCAGGAGGACGAGGAGGAGGGGGTGCGAACGCCTACAGCCAACTGTTTCCTAGACCGTGGGCTAGGCAGAACTGTCCCGAAATTGATGTCCCCTGTGGACCCTGCATCCACCACATTCACCCAGTGTGCCGTGATGGACACGTAACGTCCCTGGCCATGCCTACTGGTCCATGCATCTGTTGTCAGGTGCACCTTTGTACTCACAGATTGCCTGAGTGCATGGACGATGCGCTCTTTAACATGCTGGTGGAGGGCTGGGATGGCTTTTCTCGAAAAGAAGTGTCGACTGGGTAGCTCGTAGCGTGGTACAGCATAGTCCATCAGGGCTTTGAAAGCTTCACTTTCAACTAACCGGTAGGGCATCATCTCTAACGAGATTAGTTTAGCTATGTGGGCGTTCAAACCCTGTGTACGCGGATGCGAGGATAAGTACTTCCTTTTTCTAACCAGAGTCTCATGTAGGGTGAGCTGGACTGGAGAGCTGGAGATCGTGGAACTAGCGGGTGTGCCGGTGGACATGGCAGACTGAGAGACGGTTGGAGACGGTATTGTTTCCGCCTGTGCCCTAGATGCAGTGTTTCCTACTACGAAACTGGTGATTCCCTGACCCTGACTGCTTTGGCCTGGCAAAGAAACCTGCACAGATACTGCAGGTGGTGCGGAAAATGGTGGCCTTACAGTGACGGCAGGGATGTAGCGTTGGTGACTAGCTTCATTGGCCGAGGGTGCTACAACCTTAAGGGACGTCTGGTAGTTAGTCCAGGCTTGCAAATGCATGGTGGTTAAATGTCTATGCATGCAACTTGTATTGAGACTTTTCAGATTCTGACCTCTGCTTAAGGTAGTTGAACATTTTTGACAGATGACTTTGTGCGGATCAATTGGATGTTGTTTAAAAAAATGCCAGACTGCACTCTTTCGAGCCTCGGATCCCTTTTCAGGCATTGCAGACTGAGCTTTAACCGGATGGCCACGCTGTCCTCCAACAGTTTTTGGCTTTGCCACGCGTTTTGTCCCATCTACGGACCCGGCAGATGGAACCTGTTGTGATGTTGATGCCTGCTGCGGCCCCTCCTCCTCCGCTTCAGAACTACTGCCGCCTGCACCCTGTTCCCCCAATGGCTGCCAATCGGGGTCAACAACTGGGTCATCTATAACCTCCTCTTCTAGCTCGTGCGCAACTTCGTCTGTGTCACCGTGTAAGTCGGTGGTAGAGCGTTCGTGACGGGGCAACATAGTCTCATCAGGGTCTGATTCTGGATCAGTACCCTGTGAGGGCAATGTTGTGGTCTGAGTCAAATGACTTGCATAGTAGTCTAGCTGTGGCTGTGCATCTGTGCACTCCATGTCAGATTCAACTTGTAATGGGCATGGCCTGTTAACTGCTTCACTTTCTAAGCCAGGGACGGTATATGTAAAGAGCTCCATGGAGTAACCCGTTGTGTCGCCTGCTGCATCCTTCTCTGTTGTTGTTTTTGCTGAAGAGGACAAGGAAGCGACTTGTCCCTGACTGTGAACCTCCACTAACGACGCGCTGCTTTTACATTTACCAGTTTCAAAAGAGGAGGCAAAAGAGCTAGAGGCTGAGTCAGCAAGGTAAGCCAAAACTTGCTCTTGCTGCTCCGGCTTTAAAAGCGGTTTTCCTACTCCCAGAAAAGGGAGCGTTCGAGGCCTTCTGTAGCCAGACGACGAACCTGGCTCCACAGCTCCAGACTTAGGTGCAATATTTTTTTTACCACGACCACCTGATGCTCCACTACCACTACCATCATTACCAGCTGACTATGAACGCCCACGGCCACGACCTCTTCCACCAGACTTCCTCATTGTTTTAAAAACTTAACCAAAGTAACGGTATTTGTTGCTGTCAAACAACTTACACGGTGAGCTATAACTTCAGTATGATTTAGATATCCCTTTACAGGTGGGTGAGACCGCAAGGAAAATCAGGCACAATGTTACACACTCTGTTTTCGGTGGCACCAAATGAGAGAGATGCCACACACGCAGGACTGTCACTCAAGCAGAAATGTCAATATTGATCTCCCACTTTTTTTTTTTTTTTTTTCAGGGAGACTTTAGAAACAAAATTTTAAAAAAATGATTTTTTTCAGGAAGAATTTAGAAACCAAATAAAAAAAAATGATTTTTTCAGGGAGAATTTAGAAACCCAATAAAAAAAAAAAGGCTTTCCATGGCCCACTATTTGGGAGAGAGAGATGGCACACCCAGGAGTCAAGACTGGCACACAAGCATAAAGGGCAATATTAATCTCCCACTGATTTTTTTTTATTTTTTCAGGGAGACTTTAGAAACCCAATAAAAAAAAAATAGGCTTTCTATGGCCCACTATTTGAGAGAGAGAGATGGCACACCCAGGAGTCAGGAGTGGCACACAAGCAGAAAGGGCAATATTAATCTCCCACTGATTTTTTTTATTTTTTCAGGGAGAATTTAGAAACCAAAAAAAAAAAAATTAATAGGCTTTCTATGGCCCACTATTTGAGAGAGAGATGGCACACTCAGGACTGGCACACAAGCCCAAAGGCCAATATTAATCTCCCACTGTTTTTTTTTTTTCAGGGAGAATTTATAAACCCCACAAAAAAAAACAGAAAAATAAAAAGGCTTTCTATGGCCCACTATGTGAGAGAGATGGCACACACAGGGATGGCACTCTAGCAGAAATGCCAATCTTAATCTCCCACAAAAAAAAAAAAAAACAGGGACTGTCCTACAATTACTATCTCCCTGCAGTAATCTCAGCCACGTATGGCAGGCAGCAATAAGGAGTGGACTGATGCACAAATTAAATCAAAAGTGTGGACAAACAAACAAGATAGCTGTGCAGAAAGGAAGGAACAACAGGATTTGTGCTTTGAAAAAAGCAGTTGGTTTGCACAGCGGCGTACACACAGCAATGCAGCTATCAGGGAGCCTTATAAGGCAGCCTAATAAGCTACAGCGCTGAGGAAAAAAAATGTAGCTTCCACTGTCCCTGCAAACAAAAGGTGGTGTTGGACAGTGGAAATCGCTACAGCACAAGCGGTTTGGTGGTTAATGGACCCTGCCTAACGCTATCCCTGCTTCTGACTAAGCGGCAGCAACCTCTCCCTAGGCTCAGATCAGCAGCAGTAAGATGGCGGTCGGCGGGAACGCCTCTTTATAGCCCCTGTGACGCCGCAGACAGCAAGCCAATCACTGCAATGCCCTTCTCTAAGATGGTGGGGACCAGGACCTATGTCTTCACGCTGCCCACACTCTGCGTCCACCTTCATTGGCTGAGAAATGGCGCTTTTCGCGTAATTGAATCGCGACTTTGGCGCGAAAGTCGCGTACCGCATGGCCGACCACGCACAGGGGTCGGATCGGGTTTCATGAAACTCGACTTCGCCAAAAGTCGGCGACTTTTTTAAAAGTCGCCGACTTTTGGCAATGAACGATCCGTTTTGCTCAACTCTACCTAGGAATTTACTTAGTTACACTCCTTCCAGGGAAGTTTGGTCTGTGGTCCAGTGGGGTCACACCCCCGCACGCCCGCGCCAACCAGTCTGGGCGCGAGCGTGATAGTCATCAGTTTCTGCAAAAATGTGTATAATGAGAGGGTCATGGGAAAGGCAAGTCTTCACTGTGCCCACCTGTTGGACAACTCTACATCTCTTCCTCCCTCTCCTCCTCTTCTGAGTAGACACAGAAACCGGATGGTTACACTGATTATTGCATCATCGACGCTCACCATCTTGGTTGATTCCTCAAAGTTTTGGAGAACCTCACAGATGTCAGTTGTTATGTGCGGAGGGCTTGTTGTAGCTGATATTCAACTACTGCACACTACTGCTCACAAAACCTTGCCAACATATGCAATGTGGAGGTTCAATGTGTGGTCACATTGCACACCAGTCAGTGAGCTGGCACTTGCAAGCGCTGCTGCAGCACTGCCAGACTGAAGGTAGCTGTAGCTGACTTGTGGAAATGGACGTGCACACGTAGTACCTTTACAAGTAGTTCAGGTAAATCTGCATAGGTTTTCAGAAACCGTTGAACCATTAAATTTAACATGTGGGCTATTCATGGTACGTGTGTAAACTTGCCACCAGGTTACGGGCATTATCTCACACAACCATGCCTAGTTGTAGATTTAGTGGCAAGAGCCACAGATCTGTCTGGTTTGTTATACTTTTCAACAGTTTTACGGAGGTGTGTAGTTTGTCACCTAAACAAATTAGTTTCTGCAGAGCCTGTTGCCATTTCACCTAGTCAGTGCTGCAGTGCTTCCAGATTGTGACTGATGTGAATGATAATTTGGAGATGGAGGAAGGAGTGCAGGAACTGATGTTGGAGTTGGAGGAAACACTGATGGGTCCACAAATCTATTCGTTAGTAGCACATGTGCTGTCACAGGGTCTGACTCAGTCCCAGCGGCCGCCACAAGGTTCACCCAGTGTGCTGTCAACGAAATGTAGCATCCCTGGCCAAAAGAACTTGTCCTCAGGTTAGTCATTAAGTGGACCTTCCCAGTAAATGTGTTAGTCAGGGCACGGGTGATGTTATGGGACATGTGCTGTTGTAAGGCGAGGATTGCACACAGGGAATAATAGTGGCGGCTAGGGACCGAGTACAGAGGGACTACAGTCTTGAGATTGCGGAAAGTCTCAGTGTCTACAAGCCTAAACGCCGTTTCCAGAGTAAACAGTCTAGAAATGTGGCTGTTTAGTGTTTGTGCCTGTGGGTGGGTGACTGCAAATTTTTCACTTGCGTTTCAAGGCCTGTGGTAGCTGAACGCTGTGCTGGGAAAAAAAATTGGAAGTAGGTAAAAATTACCTGCAGTAATCACCGATCGACCAAACCACTGCACGACCAGCTCTATCATTACCTACTGTATCCTCACCCATCCCTTGTAGATTGTGAGCCTTCGTGGGCAGGGTCCTCTCTCCTCCTGTACCAGTTGTGATTTGTATTGTTCAAGATTATTGTACCTGTTTTTATTATGTATACCCCTCCTCACATGTAAAGCGCTATGGAATAAATGAAACTATAATAATAAAGAATAATAATAATAAGTGGTTGATAATGGTGCTTACGAATGTGCAATGACAAGAGCAGGGCAGGAGGCATCCATGCCTGTGCCATGGAAAGGGTATTGGCAAGCACGTAGCACATGGGAAGAGACAGTTATGTCACCCACAGGTGCTGATTGTGGACACAGTGTTCTGCCAACCAGGTCAGATGATTTGATAACATGTGCCTGAACATGCTGGTGGTGGTCAGGTTGGTCGTGGTCAGACCCCAGCTAATCTTGCTATGGCACAGGTTGCAAATGCCCATTCTTTTATTGTCCACACTTTCTTTAAAAAAGTGCCAGACTAGGGAACACCTACAGGTGCATCTCACAATATTAGAATATCATCAAAAAGTAAATTTATTTCAGTTCTTCAATACAAAAAGTGAAACTCGTGTATTATATGTATAGAGTCACTACAAACAGAGTAACCTATTTCAAGTGTTTATTTCTGTTAATGTTGATGATTATGGCTTACAGCCAATGAAAACCCAAAAGTTATTGTCTTAATAAATTAGAATACTTTATAACACCAGCTTGAAAAAATGATTTTAAAATCTGAAATATTGGCCTACTGAAATGTAATTCAGTAAATGCACTCAATACGTGGTCAGGGCTCCTTTGGCATCAATTACTGCATCATTGCGGCGTGGCATGGAGGCGATCAGCCTGTGACACTGCTGTGGTGCTATGGAAGCCTATGTTGCTTTGATAGCAGCATTCAGCTTGTCTGCATTGTGGGGTCTGGTGTCTCTCATCTTCCTCTTTACAATACCCATAGATTCTCTATGGGGTTAAGGTCAGGTGAGTTTGCTGACCAATCAAACACAGTTATACTGTTGTTTTTAAATCAGGTATTGGTGCTTTTAGCAGTGTGGACATGTGCCAAGTCCTGCTGACAGAGACAGAATTGTGGCAATGCACAGATCTGGCAAAGGTTACAACAGAATTTTTGCAGTACTCAAGGTTCCTAAGAGCACAGTGGCCTTCATAATCCTTAAATGGAAGAAGTTTGGGACCACCAGAAGTCTTCCTAGACCTGGCCATCCAGCCAAACTGAGCAATCATGGGAGAAGAGCCTTGGTGAGAGAAGTAAAGAAGAATCTCAAGATCACTGTGATTAAGCTGTAGAGATGCAGTAGAGATTTTGGAGAAAGTTCCACAAAGTCAACTATCACTGCAGCCCTTCACCAGTCAGGTCTTTATGGCAGAGTGGCCTGACGGAAGCCTCTCCTCAGTGCAAGACATATGAAATCCTGCATAGAGTTTACTAAAAAACACATGAAGGACTCCCAGACTATGAGAAATAAGATTCTCTGGTCTGATGAGATGAAGATAGACCTTTTTGGTGAGAATTCTAAGCTGTACAGTTGAGGCCAAAAGTATTGACACCCCTGCAATTCTGTCAGATAATACTCAGTTTCTTCCTGAAAATGATTGCAAACACAAATTCTTTGGTATTATTATCTTCATTTAATTTGTCTTAAATGAAAAAACACAAAAAGAATTGTCCTAAAGCCAAATTGGATATAATTCCACCCCAAACATAAAAAAGGGGGTGGACAAAAGTATTGGCACTGTTCGAAAAATAATGTGATGCTTCTCTAATTTGTGTAATTAACAGCACCTGTAACTTACCTGTGGCACCTAACAGGTGTTGGCAATAACTAAATCACACTTGCAGCCAGTTGACATGGATTAAAGTGGACTCAACCTCTGTCCTGTGTCCTTGTGTGTACCACATTGAGCATGGAGAAAAGAAAGAAGACCAAAGAACTGTCTGAGGACTTGAGAAACCAAATTGTGAGGAAGCATGAGCAATCTCAAGGCTACAAGTCCATCTCAAAAGACCTGAATGTTCCTGTGTCTACCGTGTGCAGTGTCATCAAGAAGTTTAAGAAGTTTAAAGCCGATGGCACTGTGGCTAAGCTCACTAGATGTGGATGGAAAATAAAAATTGACAAGAGATTTCAACGCAAGATTGTGCGGATGTTGGATAAAGAATCTCAACTAAGATCCAAACAAGTTTAAGCTGCCCTGCAGTCCGAGGGTACAACAGTGTCAACCCGTACTATCCGTCGGCGTCTGAATGAAAAGGGACTGTATGGTTGGAAACCCAGGAAGACCCCACTTCTTACCTCGAGTCATAAAAAAGCTAGACTGGAGTTTGCCAAAACTTACCTGAAAAAGCCAAAAACGTTTTGGATGAATGTTCTCTGGTCAGATGAGACAAAAGTAGAGCTTTTTGGGCAAAGTCATCAACATAGAGTTTACAGGAGAAAAAAAGAGGCATTCAAAGAAAAGAACACGGTCCCTACAGTCAAACATGGCGGAGGTTCCCTGATGTTTTGGGGTTGCTTTGCTGCCTCTGGCACTGGACTGCTTGACCGTGTGCATGGCATTATGAAGTCTGAAGACTACAAACAAATTTTGCAGCATAATGTAGGGCCCAGTGTGAGAAAGCTGGGTCTCCCTCAGAGGTCATGGGTCTTCCAGCAGGACAATGACCCAAAACACACTTCAAAAAGCACTAGAAAATGGTTTGAGAGAAGCACTGGAGACTTCTAAGGTGGCCAGCAATTAGTCCAGACCAGAATCCCATAGAACACCTGTGGAGAGATCTAAAAATGGCAGTTTGGAGAAGGCACCCTTCAAATATCAGGGACCTGGAGCAGTTTGCCAAAGAAGAATGGTCTAAAATTCCAGCAGAGCATTGTAAGAAACTCATTGATGGTTACTGGTTGGTAAGCATTTGGTCGCAGTTATATAGGCTAAAGGTTGTGCAACCAAGTATTAGGCTGAGGGTGCCAATACTTTTGTCTGGCCCATTTTTGGAGTTTTGTGTGAAATGAGCAATGTTTTGCTTTTTGCTTCATTCTCTTTTGTGTTTTTTTCATTTAAGACAAATTAAATGAAGATAATAATACCAAAGAATTTGTGATTGCAATCATTTTCAGGAAGAAACTGAGTATTATCTGACAGAATTGCAGGGGTGTCAATACTTTTGGCCACAACTGCATGTGTAGAGAAAACCAGGCACTGCTCATCACCTGCCCAATACAATCCCAACAGTGAAGCATGTTGGTGGCAGCATCATGTTATGATTTTTCCCAGCACAGCGTTCAGCTACCCCAGGCCTTGAAACGCAAATGAAAAATTTGCAGTCACCCCCAGGCACAAACACTAAACAGCCACATTTCTAGACTATTTACTCTGGAAACGGCGTTTAGGCTTGTAGACACTGAGACTAACCACACAGCTAAAATAACAAAGGAGTGGCTTCAGAACAACTCTGTGACCACTCTTGACTGTCCAAGCCAGAGTCCTGAACTAAACCCAATTGAGCATCTCTGGAGAGACTTGAAAATGGTTGTCCACCAACGTTCACCATCCAACCTGACAGAACTGGAGAGGATCTGCAAGGAAGAATGGCAGAGGATCCCCAAATCCAGGTGTGAAAAACTTGTTGCATCATTCCCAAGAAGACTCATGGCTGTACTAGCTCAAAAGGGCAGCACGGTGGCTCAGTGGTTAGCACAGCAGCCTTGCAGCGCTGGAGTCCTGGGTTCTAATCCCACCTTGGACACCATCTGCAAAGAGTTTGTATGTTCTCCCCGTGTTTGCGCGGGTTTCCTCCCACGTTCCAAAGACATACTGATAGGGAGTTTAGATTGTGAGCCCCATCGGGGACAGCGATGATAATGTGTGCAAAACTGTAAAGCGCTGCGGAATATAAAGATTATTATTATTATTAAAAGGGTGCTTCTACTCAATACTGAGCAAAGGGTCTGACTACTTATGACCATGTGATATTTCAGTTTTTCTTTTTTAATACATTTTCAAAGATTACTACATTTCTATTTTTTCAGTCAAGATGGGGTGCAGAGAGTACATTAATGAGAAAAAAATGAACTTTTTTGAATTTACCAAATGGCTGCAATGAAACAAAGAGTAAAAAATGTAAAGGGGTCTGAATACTTTCCATATCCACTGTAGATAGAACAGTAGGTGTTATTACATCAAGTGATCCATACCAATAGGATATCAAGCCCAAAATAGAGACAGTTAATTTGTCAAATGCATGTACAGTCATGGACAAAAATTTTGAGAATGAGACAAATATTAATTTTTCCAAAGTCTACTGCTTCATTTTTTCTAATGGCAATTTGCATATACTCCTGAATGTCAGAGTGACCAGCTTAACAGCAATTACTGTACTTGCAAAGTCAATATTTGCCCAGAAAATGAACTTTAACCCCCAAAACACATTTCAACATCATTGCAGTCCTGCCTTAAAAGGAGCAGCTAACATGATTTTAGTGATTGATCCATTAACACAGGTGTGGGTGTTGATGAGGACAGGGCTGACGATCAATCAGTCATGATTAAGTAAAAATTACATCACTGGACACTTTAAAAGGAGGCTGGTGCTTGGTATCATTGTTTCTCTTCAGTTAACCATGGTTATCTCTAAAGAAAAACGTGCAGCCATCTTTGCACTGCACAAAAATGGCCTAACAGGGAAGAGTATCGCAGCTACAAAGATTGCACTTCAGTCAACAATCTATCGCATCATCAAGAACTTCAAGGAGAGAGCTTCCATTTTTGTCAAAAAGGCTCCAGGCTGCCCAAGAAAGACCAGCAAGCACCAGGACCGTATCTTAAAACTGTTTCAGCTGCGGGATCGGACTACCAGCAGTGCCGAGCTTGCTCAGGAATGGCAGCAGGCTGGTGTGAGTGCTTCTGCACGCACTGTGAGGTGGAGAATCTTTGAGCAAGGCCTGGTTTCAAGGAGGGCAGCAAAGAAGCCACTTCTCTCCAGAAAAAACATCAGGGACCGACTGATATTCTGCAAAAGGTACAGGGAGTGGACTGCTGCAGCGTCGGACTGGAGCACCTTGGGCCCACCAGAGAAAATCATTCTTGGGGCCCACTATGTAGCTACATAGAAATAGATACAAGACCACCAATTGTGCGGTAAAAAGCGCTAATATCAGGGTATAATATAAGGTAGTTCACGTCTTAATAATGTAGCAAGGGTTGGGGTAGCCCCCTCACAGAATATAATGTAGCCCCCTCATAAAATATAATGCAGTCCCCTCTCATAGAATATAATGCAGCACCCCACAAAATATAATGCAACCCCCTCAGGTATGACACAGTCCCCACCATAGAATATAATGTAGCACCCCATAGGGTATAATGCAGCCCCCCCATATAGTATAATGCCACCCACCACAGAATATAATGTAGTCCCGAGAGAATGCAGTTCCACCACAGAATATAATACAGCCCCCCATAGAGTGTAACCCCTCATATAGTATGATGTAGTCCCCCATAATATAATGTAGTACCTTGAGTATAATGCAGTCCCCCCACAGAATATAATGTAGCCCCCCAGGGCCGTATTTAGAGTTTCTGCTGCCCTAGGCACTTTTAGCGCTGCCTCCCTTTTGGTGAGTATGACACTATCGGCATAGACTTTGGCAAGAATCGCTGATGTGAAAGTCGCCTTTTGCAGCAGATCCTACAGTTTTTCTGCATCTGCCGCGTAACGGATTACTTACGGCAACACTGCGTTCGGCCTCATTCATTCCCTATGGGATTTGCGGCACTTGCCGTGATCTGGCAAATGTGGTACCATACCTCCCAACTTATGAAGAAGGGAAGGAGGTATAACGTTTGCGGCGCGCGTAGTGCGCCGCAGCAAATTTTAGGCCACGCCTCTGACCACACCCATCTCACAACTAGTCACACCCATATCCACGTCCCAACCGCAGCCGTTTAGCACTGCTGATCACACTGTTTGCTTATAATTATTGTATATAAAACAAAAATATGGCCACACAGTGCTCCATACTGTATAATGGCCACACATGATGCTCAATACTGTATAACGGCCACCACACATGATGCTTCATACTGTATAATGGCCACACATGATGCTGCATACTGTATAATGGCCACACACAGTTCTTTATACTGTATAATGGCCACACATGATGCTCCATAGTGTATAATGGCCACACATTGCTCCATACTGTATAATGGCCAGACAGTGCTCCATACTGTATAATGATCCCACATAATGCTCAATACTGTATAATGGCCACAAATGATGCTCCATACTGTATTATGTCCATTGGCCACACATGATGCTCCATACTGTATAACGGCCACACATGATGCTCCATACTGTATTATGTCCATTGGCCACACATGATGCTCCATACTGTATAACGACCACACATGATGCTCCATACTGTATTATGTCCATTGGCCACACATGATGCTCCATACTGTATAATGGCCAGACAGTGCTCCATACTGTATAATGGCCAGACAGTGCTCCATACTGTATAATGATCCCACATAATGCTCAATACTGTATAATGGCCACAAATGATGCTCCATACTGTATTATGTCCATTGGCCACACATGATGCTCCATACTGTATAACGGCCACACATGATGCTGAATACTGTATAATGACCCCCCTCCTGTATGCATGGCTCATCTCCCTCCTATCCCATATACATAGCTCATATTACCCCCCCCCTGTATAATGCATGGCTTATATTCCCCCTGCATGGCTCATATTCCCCCCTGTATGGCTTATATTCCCCCCTGTATGGCTCATATTCCCCCCCGTATGCATGGCTCATATTCCCCCCTGTATGCATGGCTCATTCCCCCCTGTATGGCTTATATTCCCCCCTGTATGGCTCATATTCCCCCCCGTATGCATTGCTCATATTCCCCCCTGTATGTATGGCTCATTCCCCCTTGTATGGCTTATATTCCCCCTGTATGGCTCATATTCCCCGCCGTATGCATGGCTCATATTCCCCCCTGTATGCATGGCTCATTCCCCCCTGTATGGCTTATATTCCCCCCTGTATGGCTCATATTCCCCCCGTATGCATGGCTTATATTCCCCCCTGCATGGCTTATATTCCCCCCTGCATGGCTTATATTCCCCCCTGCATGGCTTATATTCCCCCCTGCATGGCTTATATTCCCCCCTGTATGGCTTATATTCCCCCTGCATGGCTTATATTCCCCCCTGTATGGCTCATATTCCCCCTGCATGGCTTATATTCCCCCCTTTATGGCTTATATTCCCCCCTGTATGGCTTATATTCCCCCCTGTATGGCTCATATTCCCCCCCGTATGCATGGCTCATATTCCCCCCTGTATGCATGGCTCATTCCCCCCTGTATGGCTTATATTCCCCCCTGTATGGCTCATATTCCCCCCCGTATGCATTGCTCATATTCCCCCCTGTATGTATGGCTCATTCCCCCTTGTATGGCTTATATTCCCCCCTGTATGGCTCATATTCCCCGCCGTATGCATGGCTCATATTCCCCCCTGTATGCATGGCTCATTCCCCCCTGTATGGCTTATATTCCCCCCTGTATGGCTCATATTCCCCCCGTATGCATGGCTTATATTCCCCCCTGCATGGCTTATATTCCCCCCTGCATGGCTTATATTCCCCCCTGCATGGCTTATATTCCCCCCTGCATGGCTTATATTCCCCCCTGCATGGCTTATATTCCCCCCTGTATGGCTTATATTCCCCCCTGCATGGCTTATATTCCCCCCTGTATGGCTCATATTCCCCCTGCATGGCTTATATTCCCCCCGTGCATGGCGGCTTATCTCTCTGCACCAGCACCCGCTCCTGCTCCTGCTCGGCGCGCCGGCTTATGTCCTCCTTCATCCCCTCCGTCCCCCCCGTCCCTCATACTCACCTGTTCCACTGCACGGCCGTGCCGACATCCCTCGCGCTCTGTCCCAACTCCAGGCGGCGGCGCCGGCGTAGCAGCTTCTTCCTGCTTGAGCGGTCATGTGACACCGTTCATTAAGATCATGAATATGCGCATATTCATTATCTTAATGAGCGGTGTCACGTGACCGCTCGTTCAGGACGAGCTGCAGTGCAGACGCCGAGACCATCGCTGGAACAGGGTGAGAATTCAAGGCGGGCGGCGGGGGGGGGGCCCTGGAGCGGGGGGGGGGGCCCTGGAGCGGTGGGGGGCCCTGGTGCAGTGGGGGCCCTGCCAGTAGGCATCAGTGCCAGGACCCACCGGAGGATCCTCCGGTTCCCCAGTGGGCCAGTCCGAGCCTGGACTGCTGAGTACTGGGGCAAAGTCATTTTCTCTGATGAATCCCCTTTTCGATTGTTTGGGACATCTGGAAAACAGCTTATTCGGAGAAGAAGAGGTGAGCGCTACCACCAGTCTTGTCTCATGACAACTGTAAAGCATCCTGAAACCCTTCATGTGTGGGGTTGCTTCTCAGCCAAGGGAATCGGCTCACTCACAGTCTTGCCTAAAAACACAGCCATGAATAAAGAATGGTACCAGAATGTCCTCCAATAGCAACTTCTCCCAACCGTCCAAGAGCAGTTTGGCGCCCAACAATGCCTTTTCCAGCATGATGGAGCACCTTGCCATAAAGCAAAGGTGATAACTAAATGGCTCATGGAACAAAACAGAGATTTTGGGTCCATGGCTGTTATGAAAGGCAATTCAGTATCACAATGGACATGGAGGTCAGAGCACATACAGTGATCTGACAATAACCCAAAATAATAGAACGAGCTCTGAGACGTGGGAACTCTGCAGACCGCAATCCCTGATCCTCTCCAAACACAACTAGAGGCAGCCGTGGATTGCGCCTAACGCTACCTATGCAACTCGGCACAGCCTGAGAAACTAACTAGCCTGAGGATAGAAAAATAAGCCTACCTTGCCTCAGAGAAATACCCCAAAGGAAAAGGCAGCCCCCCACATATAATGACTGTGAGTAAGATGAAAAGACAAACGTAGGGATGAAATAGATTTAGCAAAGTGAGGCCCGATATTCTAGACAGAACGAGGATAGGAAAGATAACTTTGCGGTCTACACAAAACCCTAAAGAAAACCACGCAAAGGGGCAAAAAGACCGTCCGTACCGAACTAACGGCACGGAGGTACACCCTTTGCGTCCCAGAGCTTCCAGCAAAACAAATAGACAAGCTGGACAGAAAAAATAGCAACAAATAGCAAAGAAGCACTTAGCTATGCAGAGCAGCAGGCCACAGGAATGATCCAGAGAAACACAAGTCCAACACTGGAACATAGACAGGAAGCATGAATCAAAGCATTAGGTGGGGTTAAGTAGAGAAGCACCTAACGACCTCACCAGAACACCTGAGGAAGGAAACTCAGAAGCAGCAGTACCAGTTTCCTCCACAAACGGAAGCTCCCAGAGAGAATCAGCCGAAGTACCCCTTGTGACCACAGGAGGGAGCTCTGCCACAGAATTCACAACAGTACCCCCCCTTGAGGAGGGGTCACCGAACCCTCACCAGAGCCCCCAGGCCGACCAGGATGAGCCACATGAAAGGCACGAACAAGATCGGGAGCATGGACATCAGAGGCAAAAACCCAGGAATTATCCTCCTGAGCATAACCCTTCCATTTAACCAGATACTGGAGTTTCCGTCTTGAAACACGAGAATCCAAAATCTTCTCCACAATATACTCCAATTCCCCCTCCACCAAAATCGGGGCAGGAGGGTCAACAGATGGAACCATAGGTGCCACGTATCTCCGCAACAATGACCTATGGAAGACGTTATGTATGAAAAAAGAATCTGGGAGGGTCAGACGAAAAGACACAGGATTAATAACCTCAGAAATCCTATAAGGACCAATGAAACGAGGTTTAAACTTCGGAGAGGAAACCTTCATAGGAATATGACGAGAAGATAACCAAACCAGATCCCCAACACGAAGTCGGGGACCCACACGGCGTCTGCGATTAGCGAAACATTGAGCCTTCTCCTGGGACAAGGTCAAATTGTCCACTACATGAGTCCAAATCTGCTGCAACCTGTCCACCACAGTATCCACACCAGGACAGTCCGAAGACTCAACCTGTCCTGAAGAGAAACGAGGATGGAACCCAGAATTGCAGAAAAATGGCGAAACCAAGGTAGCCGAGCTGGCCCGATTATTAAGGGCGAACTCAGCCAAAGGCAAAAAGGACACCCAGTCATCCTGATCGGCAGAAACAAAGCATCTCAGATAGGTTTCCAAGGTCTGATTGGTTCGTTCGGTCTGGCCATTAGTCTGAGGATGAAAAGCCGAGGAAAAAGACAAGTCAATGCCCATCCTACCACAAAAGGCTCGCCAAAACCTCGAAACAAACTGGGAACCTCTGTCAGAAACGATATTCTCTGGAATGCCATGCAAACGAACCACATGCTGGAAGAACAATGGCACCAAATCAGAGGAGGAAGGCAACTTGGACAAGGGCACCAGATGGACCATCTTAGAAAAGCGATCACAGACCACCCAAATGACTGACATCTTTTGAGAGACGGGAAGATCTGAAATAAAATCCATAGAGATATGTGTCCAAGGTCTCTTCGGGACCGGCAAGGGCAAAAGCAACCCACTGGCACGAGAACAGCAGGGCTTAGCCCGAGCACAAATCCCACAGGACTGCACAAAAGAACGCTCATCCCGCGACAGAGATGGCCACCAAAAGGATCTAGCCACTAACTCTCTGGTACCAAAGATTCCAGGATGACCAGCCAACACCGAACAATGAACCTCAGAGATCACTTTATTTGTCCACCTATCCGGGACAAACAGTTTCTCCGCTGGACAACGATCAGGTTTATTAGCCTGAAATTTTTGCAGCACCCGCCGCAAATCAGGGGAGATGGCAGACACAATTACTCCTTCCTTGAGGATACCCACCGGCTCAGATAAACCCGGAGAGTCGGGCACAAAACTCCTAGACAGAGCATCCGCCTTCACATTTTTAGAGCCCGGAAGGTACAAAATCACAAAGTCAAAACGGGCGAAAAACAGCGACCAACGAGCCTGTCTAGGATTCAAACGCTTAGCAGACTCGAGATAAGTCAGGTTCTTATGATCAGTCAATACCACCACGCGATGCTTAGCTCCTTCAAGCCAATGACGCCACTCCTCGAATGCCCACTTCATGGCCAGCAACTCTCGGTTGCCCACATCATAATTCCGCTCAGCAGGCGAAAACTTCCTGGAATAAAAAGCACATGGTTTCATCACTGAACAATCAGAACCTCTCTGCGACAAAACAGCCCCTGCTCCAATCTCAGAAGCATCAACCTCGACCTGGAACGGAAGAGAAACATCAGGTTGACAACACAGGGGCAGAAGAAAAACGACGCTTCAACTCTTGAAAAGCTTCCACAGCAGCAAAAGACCAATTGACCAAATCAGCACCCTTCTTGGTCAAATCGGTCAATGGTTTGGCAATACTAGAAAAATTGCAGATGAAGCGACGATAAAAATTAGCAAAGCCCAGGAACTTTTGCAGACTTTTCAGAGATGTCGGCTGAGTCCAATCATGGATGGCTTGGACCTTAACAGGATCCATCTCGATAGTAGAAGGGGAAAAGATGAACCCCAAAAATGAAACCTTCTGCACACCAAAGAGACACTTTGATCCCTTCACAAACAAAGAATTAGCACGCAGGACCTGAAAAACCGTTCTGACCTGTTTCACATGAGACTCCCAATCATCCGAGAAGATCAAAATGTCATCCAAGTACACAATCAGGAATTTATCCAGGTACTCTCGGAAGATGTCATGCATAAAGGACTGAAACACTGATGGAGCATTGGCAAGTCCGAATGGCATCACTAGATACTCAAAATGACCCTCGGGCGTATTAAATGCAGTTTTCCATTCATCGCCTCGCCTGATTCGCACCAGATTATACGCACCACGAAGATCAATCTTGGTGAACCAACTAGCCCCCTTAATCCGAGCAAACAAATCAGATAACAAAGGCAAGGGGTACTGAAATTTAACAGTGATCTTATTAAGAAGGCGATAATCTATACAAGGTCTCAGCGAACCATCCTTTTTGGCTACAAAAAAGAACCCTGCTCCTAATGGCGACGATGACGGGCGAAAATGCCCCTTCTCCAGGGATTCCTTCACATAACTGCGCATAGCGGTGTGCTCAGGCACGGATAAATTAAACAGTCGACCTTTTGGGAATTTACCACCAGGAATCAAATTGATAGCACAATCACAATCCCTATGCGGAGGTAGGGCATCGGACTTGGGCTCATCAAATACATCCCGGTAATCAGACAAGAACTCTGGAACCTCAGAAGGGGTGGATGACGAAATTGACAAAAATGGAACATCACCATGTACCCCCTGACAACCCCAGCTGGACACCGACATGGATTTCCAATCCAATACAGGATTATGGGCTTGTAGCCATGGCAACCCCAACACGACCACATCATGCAGATTATGCAACACCAGAAAGCGAATATCCTCCTGATGTGCAGGAGCCATGCACATGGTCAGCTGGGTCCAGTATTGAGGCTTATTCTTGGCCAAAGGCGTAGCATCAATACCTCTCAATGGAATAGGACACTGCAAGGGCTCCAAGAAAAACCCACAACGCTTAGCATATTCCAAGTCCATCAAATTCAGAGCAGCGCCTGAATCCACAAACGCCATGACAGAATATGATGATAAAGAGCAGATCAAGGTAACGGACAGAAGAAATTTTGACTGTACCGTACCAATGGTGGCAGACCTAGCGAACCGCTTAGTGCGCTTAGGACAATCAGAGATATCATGAGTGGAATCACCACAGTAGAAACACAGCCCATTCAGACGTCTGTCTTCTTGCCGTTCAACTCTAGTCAAAGTCCTATCGCACTGCATAGGCTCAGGTTTAAGCTCAGGTAATACCGCCAAATGGTGCACAGATTTACGCTCACGCAAGCGTCGACCGATCTGAATAGCCAAAGACATAGACTCATTCAAACCAGCAGGCATAGGAAATCCCACCATGACATCCTTAAGGGCTTCAGAGAGACCCTTTCTGAACATAGCTGCCAGCGCAGATTCATTCCATTGAGTGAGCACTGACCATTTTCTAAATTTCTGGCAATATACCTCTATCTCATCCTGACCCTGACAAAGAGCCAGCAAATTCTTTTCTGCCTGATCCACTGAATTAGGCTCATCGTACAGCAATCCGAGCGCCAGGAAAAACGCATTGATATTACTTAATGCAGGATCTCCTGGCGCAAGAGAAAATGCCCAGTCCTGAGGGTCGCCACGCAAAAAAGAAACAATAATCAAAACCTGTTGAACTGGATCACCAGAGGAACGAGGTTTCAAGGCCAGAAATAACTTACAATTATTTTTGAAACTCAGAAACTTAGTTCTATCTCCAAAAAACAAATCAGGAATAGGAATTCTTGGTTCTAACATAGATTTCTGATCAATAGTGTCTTGAATCTTTTGTACTCTTGCCGAGAGCTGATCCACAAATGAAGACAGACTTCTAATGTTCATCGCTACACCTGTGTACTGAACCACCCAAATGTCTAGGGGAAAAAAAAGACAAAACACAAAGCCAAGAAAAAAAAATGGTCTCAGAACTTCTTTTTTCCCTCTATTGAGAATCATTAGTACTTTTGGCTTCCTGTACTGTTATGAAAGGCAATTCAGAACACGTAAGGGATATTGAGAAGGGATTGATAGATGACAACACTCTCCAACACAAAACATTGCCAAGAAGCTTCTATCAATTCCATAAAAGTGACTCGAACCTTCTGAAAGTAGAAAGCATTGACACGGGGTCCTTGGGATCTAGAGGGGGAACCTCAGCAAAAGTCTTGCTAAAATAGAAAGCAAGTGGATATTCAGATTAGGTAGCATTGCCCCATATTGGCTTAGTGACAACTTCGGGTTCTGTGCACATACATTTGACTACATAACTGTCTCTATTTTTGGCTGGATTTCCTGTTGGTAGGGGTCACTTGTACTAATACCTACTGTTCCATCTATATACGTGCACTTGGTTACTACAATTTCTATATACTGGGTCTGTACCTTAGGGCTCATACTCACTTACGAGAAACTCAGATGAGTCTCGCATGTTAATACCCGGCGCTGCTGCCGGCACTCAGATCGGAGCGTGCGGCCGCATAGGCATACATGCAGTCGCACGCTCCGCTCCTGAGTGTCGGGTATTAACATACAAGACTCATCCGAGTTTCTCACAAGTGAGTATGAGCCCTTATAGAGGCATCAGTTTTATTTTATTGTTTGTATGTTTATTGTTTAATAAAGGATACATTTTGTATAAATATCTTCCATTGTTCACGCATGGCTACTTGGCTTCTTTAGTGTCAGGAATGCTACATTGTGGTACAGTTTGATTAATAATTGTCCTAGTGGCACTATGCTATGACAGGAATCACTAACCCTTTATCTAAGCATGTAACTTCTAGCAGAATTTTTGCTGCAGATTTCACCCATACAATAAGTAGAGAAACAATCTGCAACAGGAAGTGTGTGAGAAAACACAACAAAACCGTGTATTTTAGGCAGAATTTTTGCTGCCAACATATTAGGATTTGCAGTAGAATTTTCTCCTACAAATCCTAAACATAGCCTTAGTTCCTGTCCTTTGGCCCTCCATTCATTATAAGTCCTTGATAGCATCGTAATGAATTGTGGGGTGGGAGAAGACACTACCAGAGACTTATAATTTATTGGGGAGTAGGAGAGGGGGTAATAAGGGGAAAAGGACACTTTGTAATAAATTGGGGAGTGGGAGAAAACACTATCAGGGTGTAATAATGAATTGGCGGTGGAGGATGATGCTATCTGGTACATAGCATCCTCCGCCACCTCCCAATTCATTACAAGTCTCTGAAAGCATCTTCTCCCACCCCACATTTCAATATGATGCTATCAGGAGCTCAACATCTCCGCACCACCACTCAATTTATTTTAAATCCACGTCAAACATCCTCTGCTCCCCCTCCACTTGTTTATTAAAAGTCCCTGAAGTCCCTCTACCACCCCTTAAGGTACCTTCACACATAACGATATCGATATCGTTGCTTTTTGTGACGTAGCAACGATATCGTTAAGGAAATCGTTCTGTGTGACAGCGACCAACGATGAGGCCCCTGCTGGGAGATCATTGGTCACTGAGGAAAGTCCAGAACTTTATTTCGTCGCTGGACTCCCTGCAGACATCGCTGGATCGGCGTGTTTGACACCGATCCAGCGATGTCTTCACTGGTAACCAGGGTAAATATCGGGTAACTAAGCGCAGGGCCGCGCTTAGTAACCCGATGTTTACCCTGGTTACCAGCGTAAAAGTAAAAAAAAAAAAACACTACATACTTACCTACCGCTGTCTGTCCCCGGCGCTCTGCTTCTCTGCACTCCTCCTGCACTGGCTGTGAGCGTCGGTCAGCCGGAAAGCAGAGCGGTGACGTCACCGCTCTGCTTTCCGGCCGCTGTGCTCACAGTCAGTGCAGGAGGAGTGCAGAGAA
The DNA here is from genome assembly GCF_032444005.1 of Ranitomeya imitator. Taxonomy (NCBI): domain Eukaryota; kingdom Metazoa; phylum Chordata; class Amphibia; order Anura; family Dendrobatidae; genus Ranitomeya; species Ranitomeya imitator. The sequence continues at coordinate 735,599,775 of NC_091283.1, forward strand.
GCTGAGCGCCGGGGACAGACAGCGGTAGGTAAGTATGTAGTGTTTTTTTTTTTTTACTTTTATGCTGGTAACCAGGGTAACCATCGGGTTACTAAGCGCGGCCCTGCGCTTAGTAACCCGATGTTTACCCTGGTTACCCGGGGACCTCGGGATCGTTGGTCGCTGGAGAGCTGTCTGTGTGACAGCTCTCCAGCGACCAAACAGTGATGCTGCAGCGATTGACATCGTTGTCGGTATCGCTGCAGCGTCGCTGAGTGTGAAGGTACCTTTACTCTCATTCCATCCCAGCTCTCTCCTAATCCCCTCCTCCTTGTCCTCTCCCTAGTGCACTGGGGAAAAAAACACACTCACCTCTCTGTACGTTCCCACACTGCATTGCTTGTTTCTGCTTCTTGCTGGGAACTTTGTAAATGACACACACGCGCGACGTTCTGATGTCATCAAGTCACACACACCTGTGTCACAGAGAAAGCACTGGGCAGGAAGCTGAGGACAGGTTCCTGCGACTCTGCTGTCATTTTCTACTGTAGGCAGCAGAGCTGCAGGAATGTCCTCTGGCCGGCACACTGTATTTGATGAGGGCAATCTGTCCATGGGACCCCCGGAGCCTCAGGCTCCAAGCGATTAGCCAGATTTCTCTCATTATTAACCACAATGCAAGGGCCCCCCTCCACCTTTGCATCTGGACAGGCTGCACCGGCTTCATGTCCACCACTGTTAAGATAAAGTGTCCTTTATATCTAAATCGAAAGCACATAACTGTTTCCACATCTGTATGCATGCCACAATACAAGTGATAAAAGATTGTAACTCTTTTCAAGAATTCTATAAACATATGGGGTAACATATAAGGGTATGTTTCCACATTCAATAAACCTTCAGGATTTTCTGCGGATTGGATGCTGCGTACAGCCGCAGCATCCAGATGTTACAGCATAGTGGAGGGTTTTTTTGAAATCCCATCTCCACTATGCACGCAGGGCCGCATCCGCATGTACAACAGGGGACGACGCTTTGGGTGGAGCGGGGTGTTAGGAGTCGAGCTCCCGCCGCTGCACAAGGGGAATCTCAAACCATGTCTGCTGCGGTCTCCCATTCTGCATCAGCCACGGTGAAGCCTGCTCAGCGGAGACGTCGGTCCCAGCGTCTTGCTCGGTCTGATATTGTACAATGGGTTACTGCTGCCTTTCCAGGCTCTGCTATTGTACTCTTTACTGGTTTGCGGCAAGCAGGCTTTTCTGGGACTAAGTCCTGCTTTGCACACACTGAGCATGCCCACGGTAGGACCTCTCATTGGAGGTGGGGGGTCACACGCTCAGGCCCTGTAGCAGCTCCCATTGGTCCTCCAGGAAGGTCCTGTAGAGCTGCAACTATAAAACATCCGCAGGTCCGCACGGCCATGCGCTAGTGTCAATTTATGTATGAGCTCAACGCCAGTGTGATCGTGTTTGTATGCAGTCAGGGACCCAGCTGAAATAAGCCCCTAGAAGGCTGGCACCTCAGGTGAGGAGTTTCATGTGAGTGGATTCAGGGTTGGCATATAACCGTTAGAATTCTGGCTCCACTGGAGAGGAGCTTCGGGTTTGCATTTGACTGCATGACCACTATCTACTCTACTAAGTAGCTGTGCTCCTCTGTGAGCTAAACAGGGCACAGCGTTCTCTTTGCTACCAGACTCTGTGAAGTGACAGAGTTTGTTTATACTACTATATTGTACCGCCATATCTAGCAGCAGGTTCTTTCCTGCACAGTGGATCCTGGGTTGCGAACGCACCTACTACTTCTAATAAATATATATTCAGTGCGTTCCGCCAACCCTAACACGGGGTATCTGCTGCGTCCAAAGCGTAGAGCTTCCAGACGGTGGATACATATCCTAATACCATTTGTGTCCCTTTATGTGTTTGTGTAGTGGTGCATTGTATTCACAAAATATGTGGTAGACATTTTTCCATTACATATTAATCAAATCAGGATTTCGCTTCTGTTATGTCTCTCAACCATTTTTCGATTAATGATGAGCAAGTATACTTGTTGCTCGGGTTTTCCAGAGCAAGCTCGGTTGGTCTCCGAGTATTTGTGACTGCTTGGAGATTTAGTTTTCCTTGCCTCAGCTGCATGATTTATAGCTGATAGACAGCTTGAATACATGTGGGGATTTCCTAGCAACCAGGCAACCCCCACATGTACTCAGGCTGGCTAGCAGCAGTAAATCTTGCAGCTGAGGCAAGGAAAACTAAATCTCCGAGCAGTCACAAATACTCGAAGACCACCCGATCGTGCTCTGGAAAACCCGAGCAATGAGTACACTCGCTCATCACTAATTTCTATACTTACTGGATATGCAGGGCTGCCATCAGGGCATTACAGCCGTGACTGGCGTATGCTCACCGGGCCCCCCCTGCAGGCGCTGCGGCACACTATTGACGTGCGGGCCCACGCCCGCACGTCAATAGTTAACAGCCGCCAGCCAGTCTGAGGCTGGCAGCAGACTAGGGCCACAGTGCGCACTCGCCGGCGTCTGACGTCATTGTCAGCCGCCGGGCCCGGCGAGTGCGTCTGTGTGGAGCCTGGAGGGATCTTCGCCCGGCGCAGGAGCATGGCCAGGTAAGAACTCATGTTTTTTATTTTTTCTTTGAGAGCGGCGATCTAGGGGGACCCGGGGGGCAGGATGCTGGACACACAGGGGCAGAATGCTGGACACACTGGGGCAGAATGCTGGACACACAATGGGGCAGAATGCTGGACACACAGTGGGGCAGAATGCTGGACACACAGTGGGGCAGAATGCTGGACACACAGTGGGGCAGAATGCTGGACACACAGTGGGGCAGAATGCTGGACACACAGTGGGGCAGAATGCTGGACACACAGTGGGGCAGAATGCTGGACACAGTGGGGCAGAATGCTGGACACAGTGGGGCAGAATGCTGGACACACAGTGGAGCAGAATGCTGGACACACAGTGGGGCAGAATGCTGGACACAGTGACAGGGGCAGAATGCTGGACACAGTGACAGGGGCAGAATGCTGGACACAGTGACAGGGGCAGAATGCTGGACACAGTGACAGGGGCAGGATGCTGGACACAGTGACATGGGCAGAATGCTGGACACAGTGACAGGGGCAGAATGCTGGACACAGTGACATGGGCAGAATGTTGGACACAGTGACAGGGGCAGAATGCTGGACACAGTGACAGGGGCAGAATGCTGGACACAGTGACAGGGGCAGAATGCTGGACACAGTGACAGGGGCAGAATGCTGGACACAGTGGCAGGGGCAGAATGCTGGACACAGGGGCAGACTGTGAGACCCGGGGGCAGAATGCTGGACATTGGGGCAGAATGCTGGACATTGGGGCAGAATGCTGGACACAGTGACAGGGGCAGAATGCTGGACATTGGGGCAGAATGCTGGACATTGGGGCAGAATGCTGGACACAGTGACAGGGGCAGAATGCTGGACACAGGGGCAGACTGTGAGACCCGGGGGCAGAATGCTGGACATTGGGGCAGAATGCTGGACATTGGGGCAGAATGCAAGACACGGGGCAGAATGGAGATATGGGGCATGATTGGAGACACGGGGCAGGATGAAAGACATGGGGGCATGACTGGAGACAGATGGGGGAGGATTGGAGACATGGGGCATGATTGGAGACACTGGGGGCAGAATTGGAGACAGATCGTGCAGGATCATGGGGCAGGATGGATATGATGGAGACAGATGGGGCCGGATGGAGAGATCACATGGGGCGATCATAAGGGGCAGGATGGGGAGATCATATGGGGCAGAATGGATACTCATGAGGGCAGGATGGGAGAACATATGGCTGATGCCAGGAATGAGACACACGGTGGCCAGGATGGGGAATATTATTACCATAGGGGCTAATTTAGGGAAATTATTACTGCAGTGATGTATTTATTTTATTTTTTGAGTATACTGTTTTAAATGAGGGGGCGGTCCTGTTACTGTATAGAGTGATACTATGTTGCCTTCTTCATGTGGTGTAATGTAGAAGTTGGGAAAATTAAGTAATGTGTTCTACAAGTGGAACTTGAGATAACTGTTTTATTTCCTGCAGAGACGAGCCCTGGCTGGATGAAATGATGGCGGTCTGTGCTGGATGAAAGATGAAGGACTTCACCTGGAGACGTCACTGGTGAGTCAGTGTGTTACCTATACACTGACACTATACACTGTATGCTATATACAGAGCTCCTGTGTATAATTTCACTAGTGATCACTGTATTATCTGTACACAGACACTGCATACTAAGTACAGATCTCCTGTGTATAATGGCACTTATGGTGATAGTATGGTGCTTTTTTTTAATTACTGATCAGAATTGTAGTATTCAGTCACTATGTGGTGGTAATATGTGGTCTGGACATGGTGTTGCGGTATTTGTTCCTTGTATGTGATATTATTCGATCACTGTGGTGGTAATATGTCATCTGGTCATTGTGTAGCGGTATTTGTTCCTTGTATGTGATATTATTTGTCATTTTAAAAATTGAAAAATAAATAAAAATATACCTAAATTGTATTGCATATTTTAACAAATATTTAATAGGTTACAGTAGAGTAGGGCCCGGCCAAAAGTGTCTACCGTGTTATGGTGGCGGCTTAAAAAATCTTTTGGCCAAAACAAAAGCTGCCAGCTATGTATGTGATCTGGTGATGGGAGCTGTTAATGTGTGATAGGTGAGAAGTGGAGTTTTTCCAAGAGAGAGCGGTGGGACTGTGGACAGTTCGAGGGGTGGAGTGTGGAGGTGGGGCTGGGGTGGAGGGTGGGCGGAGTCTTAAGGGGGCCCCGAAAATTTTGCCAGTATGGGGCCCCAAAATTTCTAGTGGCAGCCCTGTGCATATGACATGATATATGCAGTAGATCTAGTAATTGTATAACATTACCATGCAAGTTCACTTTGTACTAACTTTACGGCTGGTGCCATGTTTTATACATTATCTGGGATGCACTTGTTGCAGGATATAAGTGAAGGTCCGAATATTTTAGTAATTCACAGTGAGAAATCGTAGAATCAGAGGTGTAGAAACATGTACAATATTATGATTTTTTTACAAAAATTAACAATAATTGTTTTACTGGTCATACAAACACAGATGGAGCAATTTAAGACTACAGAGCACAGCAGAAGGCACTCTGCCTTTGTCAGAATAACAATAGTCAGCTGCAACAAAAAGGTCACTTTATATCAAAGAGACCATAGAGGGGTATTATATAGTAAAGTTTGAAACATCATCGTATCAACCTTTCCATTGTTCCCGGACTACAGGGAAAGATTGCTCACACCGTCTTGCCTAATTGACAGGGAGAGCTCACATGGAAGATGGCGAAGGAGTAAATATCTCCTCAGCAACCTGTTATGATCTGAAATAATTTGCCTGGTCTGACACCGTCCTCTTCCTCTTCACACTTCGGCTTTCTTTCATTTTCAGATGTGATTGGTTTTCATGTTCTAACACTAACCTGTCATTCATTTCTCAGAGGGCAGCACATATTCCAGACACTCAGCGTGAACCAAACTAACACAATTTTATGGAAGAGAAGCTATTGTGCTGCATGGGCTTGGAGATTATTATGGGAAATTAGAATATGTGCAGCAATGCTGCTGTGCCTTACAGTTTGTAGATGGCTGGTTCAGGTATAAGACAAGAAAACGCTCTGCTCTTAGCTATGCATATGATTACCAATTATATCACAGCAATTAGCTTTCATTATTGTTGAGTTCCAGGGAAGAGTCTCACATCACGTACCAGTTGCTGTGCACCTGTGATGTAACCCAAGGCTTTCTCAATTTCTAAGAAACCACTTGAAAGCTACATTCATGCTAGAGAGGGTTTTGGAGTCATCGGAGGTTTGACCACTACAAGAGATGATGCCCTCAAAGTTGTATCCCAATATAATGTGAAGAATTCGGGCACCAACACACAATTACAATCAGGCTTATCAGATACTAAATGGTTACTGTATTTCTATTTCAATATTAGTAGCTACTATATTTTTTGGAACAGGCTCAGAATAACATAGGTCTCAAAGGATATTTTCAAGTACCCAGTTTTGGGCTCCACATTTTAAAAAGGATATTGGGAAGTTAGAGTCAGATTAACCCCTACATAACCGAGAGGTATTTTCGTTTTTGCGTTTTCGTTTTTTGCTTCCCTTCTTCTCAGAGCTGTAACTTTTTGATTTTTTTGGTCAAAATGGCCATGTGAGGCCTTGTTTTTTGTGGGACAAGTTGTACTTTTGAACAACTCCATTTGTTTTAACATATAGCATACTGGAAAATAGGAAAAAAATCAAAGTGCCGTGAAACTGCAAAAAAAAGTACAATTCCACAGTTGGTTTTTTTTTGTTTTTTTTTACCATGTTCACTAAATGCCATTATGATTCTCCAGGACATTGCGAGTTCATAGACACCACACATGTCTGGCTTCTTTTTTATTTAAAAGGAACCTGTCACCTGAATTTGGCGGGACTGGTTTTGGGTCATATGGGCGGAGTTTTTGGGTGTTTGATTCACCCTTTCCTTACCCGCTGGCTGCATGCTGGCTGCAATATTGGATTGAAGTTCATTCTCTGTCCTCCATAGTACACGCCTGCACAAGGCAAGATTGCTTTGCGCAGGCGTGTACTATGGAGGACAGAGAATGAACTTCAATCCAATATTGCAGCCAGCATGCAGCCAGCAGGTAAGGAAAGGGTGAATCAAACACCCGAAAACTCCGCCCATATGACCCAAAACCAGTCCCGCCAAATTCAGGTGACAGAGTCCCTTTAAGGGATGAAAAAATTCCAAACTTTGGTAAAAAAAAAATGGCAATATATTCCAGGACCTGTAATGTCTCAATTTTTAATGATTTGGGGCTGGTTGAGGAATTATTTTTTGAGTGCCAAGCTGATGTTTTTAATGATATCATTTTGGTGTAGATAAGATCTTTTAAACTCCTGTTATTGTATTTTATTACAATGTAGCGGCGACCAAAAAAAACTTAATTCTGACGTGTTTTTTTTCTCGTTACGTATTCTACTGATTGGGTTAATTCTTTTGTTATATTGATCGATCGGGTGATTCTGAATGTGACGATACCAAATATGTGTATGTTTGATTTTATCTTTATTGTTTTATTTTGTATGGGGCAAAAGGGGGGATGATTTGAACTTTTATTTATTTATTTATTTTTTTACTTTTTACATGCTTCAATAGTCTCCATAGGAGACTAAAAGCTGCAGTCTTCTGATTGGCTCTGCTACATACAGATGATGATCAGATCACCTATATGTAGCAGAATGACTCACTTGCTATGAGTGCCACCCACCAGGTAGCGCTCATAGAAATCCGGCTATTAATTCCATAGAGATCTGCTGGAGACCTTTGGTTGTTGTGCCAACCCATCAGTGACCCGCATTCACGTGGCGGGGTCACCGATGGGCAAAATTTCCTGTGCGCTTACCAGAAACACGAGTTAAATGCCGCTGTCAGAGAATGACAATTGCATTTAACAGGTTAACAGCCATGGGTGGACTACTAAATATTTTTGCTTTACTGGTCTTTTTTCAGAGAATATGAATGATAACACCAAAACTTTTTCTCCACTCATGGTTAGTAGTTGGGTGAAGCCATTTATTGTCAAACTACTGTGTTTTCTCTTTTTAAACCATAATGACAACCCAAAACATCCAAATGACCCTGATCAAAAGTTCACATACCCTGGTGATTTTGGCCTGATAACATGCACAGAAGTTGACACAAAAGGGTTTGAATAGCTACTAAAGATAACATTCTTACCTGTGACCTGTTTGCTTGTAATCAGTGTGTGTGCTGTTGTGAATTCTGTTGTCTGGCTCCCTCCTGTGGCCATGAATGGTACTTCGGCTGGTTCTGTCCATGGACTTCCCCTGGTGGGTGTTTCTGAGTTTCCTTCCACAGGTGACGAGGTTAATTCGTTAGCTGGCTGCTCTATTTAACTCCACTTAGATCTTTGCTCCATGCCACCTGTCAATGTTCCAGTATTGGTCTAGTTCACTCCTGGATCGTTCTTGTGACCTGTCTTCCAATCAGAAGCTAAGTTCCAGCTTGTATTTCTTTGGTTTGCTATTTTTTCTGTCCAGCTTGCTATTTAATTTGTTGTCTTGCTTGCTGGAAGCTTTGGGACGCAGAGGGAGCGCCTCCGCACCGTGAGTCGGTGCGGAGGGTCTTTTTGCGCCCTCTGCGTGGTCTTTTTGTAGGTTTTTGTGCTGACCGCAAAGTAACCTTTCCTATCCTCGGTCTGTTCAGTAAGTCGGGCCTCACTTTGCTTAATCTATTTCATCTCTGTGTTTGTATTTTCATCTTTACTCACAGTCATTATATGTGGGGGGCTGCCTTTTCCTTTGGGGAATTTCTCTGAGGCAAGGTAGGCTTTATTTTTCTATCTTCAGGGCTAGCTAGTTTCTTAGCCTGTGCCGAGTTGCATAGGGAGCGTTAGGCGCAATCCACGGCTATTTCTAGTGTGGTTGATAGGTTTAGGGATTGCGGTCAGCAAAGTTCCCACGTCCCAGAGCTCGTCCTTTATTATCAGTAACTATCAGGTCATTCCGTGTGCTCTTAACCACCAGGTCCATTATTGTCCTGACCACCAGGTCATAACAGTACAGGTGGCCAAAAGTACTAATGCATCTCAATAGAGGGATAAGAGAAGTTCTGAGACCATTTTTTTTTCTTTGCAGTGTGTTTTGTCTCAATTTTCCCCTTTACCTCTGGGTGGTTCAGGACACTGGTGTAAACATGGACATTCAAGGTCTGTCCTCTTGGATGGATAATCTCACTACAAGGATACAAAACATTCAAGATTTTGTGTTTCAGAATCCGATGTCAGAGCCTAGGATTCCTATTCCTGATTTGTTTTTTGGTGATAGATCTAAGTTCTTGAATTTCAAAAATAATTGTAAATTGTTCCTTGCCTTGAAACCTCGCTCCTCAGGTGACCCTGTTCAACAAGTAAAGATCATTATTTCTTTGTTAGGTGGTGACCCTCAAGACTGGGCATTTTTCCTTGCGCCAGGAGATCCGGCATTGCGTGATGTTGATGCGTTTTTCCTGGTGCTTGGATTGCTTTATGACGAACCTAATTCAGTGGATCAGGCAGAGAAAATCTTGCTAGCTCTGTGTCAGGGTCAGGATGAAGCGGAGATATATTGTCAGAAGTTTAGAAAGTGGTCTGTGCTCACTCAGTGGAATGAATGTGCCCTGGCAGCAATCTTCAGAAAGGGTCTCTCTGAAGCCCTTAAGGATGTCATGGTGGGGTTTCCCATGCCTGCTGGTCTGAATGAGTCTATGTCCTTGGCCATTCAGATCGATCGACGCTTGCGTGAGCGTAAAGCTGTGCACCATTTGGCGGTACTATCTGAGCATGGGCCTGAGCCTATGCAATGTGATAGGACTTTGACCAGAGCTGAACGGCAAGAACACAGACGTTGGAATGGGCTATGTTTTTACTGTGGTGATTCCACTCATGCTATCTCCGATTGTCATAAGCGCACTAAGCGGTTCGCTAGGTCTGCCACCATTGGTACGGTACAGTCTAAATTTCTATTGTCTGTTACTCTGATTTGCTCTTTGTCATCCTATTCTGTTATGGCATTTGTGGATTCAGGCGCTGCCCTGAATTTGATGGACTTGGAGTATGCTAGGCGCTGTGGTTTTTTCTTGGAGCCCTTGCAGTATCCTATTCCATTGAGAGGAATTGATGCTATGCCTTTGGCCAAGAATAAGCCTCAGTATTGGACCCAATTGACCATGTGCATGGCTCCTGCACATCAGGAGGATATCCGCTTTCTGGTGTTGCATAATCTGCATGATGTGGTCGTTTTGGGGTTGCCATGGCTACAGGTTCATAATCCAGTATTGGACTGGAAATCTATGTCTGTGTCCAGCTGGGGTTGCCAGGGGGTACATGGTGATGTTCCATTTTTGTCTATTTCGTCTTCCACTCCTTCTGAAGTTCCAGAGTTTTTGTCGGATTATCGGGATGTATTTGATGAGCCCAAAGCCAGTGCCCTACCTCCTCATAGGGATTGCGATTGTGCAATTAATTTGATTCCTGGTAGTAAGTTTCCTAAGGGCCGATTGTTCAATTTATCTGTGCCAGAACACGCCGCTATGCGGAGTTATATAAAGGAATCCTTGAAGAAAGGCCATATTCGCCCGTCGTCATCACCGTTAGGAGCAGGGTTCTTTTTTGTGGCCAAGAAGGATGGTTCTTTGAGACCTTGTATTGATTACCGCCTTCTTAATAAAATTACAGTCAAATTTCAGTATCCTTTGCCGTTGCTGTCTGATTTGTTTGCTCGTATTAAAGGGGCTAGTTGGTTCACCAAGATAGATCTTCGAGGGGCATATAATCTTGTGTGTATTAAACAAGGCGATGAATGGAAAACAGCATTTAATACGCCAGAGGGCCATTTTGAGTACCTGGTTATGCCATTCGGGCTTTCCAATGCTCCATCAGTATTTCAGTCCTTTATGCATGACATCTTCCGAGAGTACCTGGATAAATTCCTGATTGTGTATTTGGATGATATTTTGGTCTTTTCGGATGATTGGGAGTCTCATGTGAAGCAGGTCAGAATGGTGTTCCAGGTCCTTCGTGCGAATTCCTTGTTTGTGAAGGGGTCAAAGTGTCTCTTTGGAGTTCAGAAGGTTTCATTTTTGGGGTTCATTTTTTCCACTTCTACTATCGAGATGGACCCTGTTAAAGTCCAGGCCATTTATGATTGGACTCAGCCGACATCTGTGAAGAGCCTGCAAAAGTTCCTGGGCTTTGCTAATTTTTATCGGCGCTTCATCGCTAATTTTTCTACTGTTGCTAAACCGTTGACTGATTTGACCAAGAAGGGTGCTGATGTGGTCAATTGGTCTTCTGCGGCTGTAGAGGCTTTTCAGGAGTTGAAGCGTCGTTTTTCTTCTGCCCCTGTGTTGTGCCAGCCAGATGTTTCGTTTCCGTTTCAGGTTGAGGTTGATGCTTCTGAGATTGGAGCAGGGGCTGTTTTGTCGCAAAGAAGTTCTGATGGCTCGGTGATGAAGCCATGTGCTTTCTTTTCTAGAAAGTTTTTGCCTCCTGAGCGTAACTATGATGTTGATAATCGTGAATTGTTGGCCATGAAGTGGGCATTCGAGGAGTGGCGTCATTGGCTGGAAGGAGCCAAGCATCGCGTGGTGGTCTTGACAGATCACAAGAATTTGACTTATCTTGAGTCTGCCAAACGGTTGAATCCGAGACAGGCTCGATGGTCGTTATTTTTCTCCCGTTTTGATTTTGTGGTTTCGTACCTTCCGGGCTCTAAGAATGTGAAGGCTGATGCCCTGTCAAAGAGTTTTGTGCCTGACTCTCCGGGTGTTCCTGAGCCGGCGGGTATTCTCAAAGAGGGGGTAATTTTGTCTGCCATCTCTCCTGATTTGCGGCGGGTGCTGCAAAAATTTCAGGTTGATAGACCTGACCGTTGCCCAGCGGAGAAACTGTTTGTCCCTGATAGATGGACTAGTAGAGTTATCTCTGAGATTCATTGTTCAGTGTTGGCTGGGCATCCTGGAATCTTTGGTACCAGAGATTTGGTGGCTAGATCCTTTTGGTGGCCGTCTTTGTCGCGGGATGTGCGTTCTTTTGTGCAGTCCTGTGGGACTTGTGCTCGGGCTAAGCCCTGTTGATCTCGTGCCAGTGGGTTGCTTTTGCCCTTGCCGGTCCCGAAGAGGCCCTGGACGCATATTTCTATGGATTTTATTTCGGATCTCCCCGTCTCTCAAAAGAGGTCGGTCATTTGGGTGGTTTGTGATCGCTTTTCTAAGATGGTCCATTTGGTACCTTTGTCTAAATTGCCTTCCTCCTCTGATTTGGTGCCATTATTTTTCCAGCATGTGGTTCATTTACATGGTATCCCGGAGAACATCGTTTCTGACAGAGGTTCCCAGTTTGTTTCAAGGTTTTGGCGATCCTTTTGTGCTAGGATGGGCATTGATTTGTCTTTTTCCTCGGCTTTCCATCCTCAGACAAATGGCCAAACCGAACGAACTAATCAAACTTTGGAAACATATCTGAGATGCTTTGTTTCTGCTGATCAGGATGATTGGGTGTCCTTTTTGCCGTTGGCTGAGTTCGCCCTTAATAATCGGGCCAGCTTGGCTACTTTGGTTTCGCCGTTTTTCTGCAATTCTGGTTTCCATCCTCGTTTCTCTTCAGGGCAGGTTGAGTCTTCAGACTGTCCTGGTGTAGATACTGTGGTGGATAGGTTGCAGCAGATTTGGACTCATGTGGTGGACAATTTGACATTGTCCCAGGAGAAGGCTCAACGTTTCGCTAACCGCCGGCGCTGTGTGGGTCCCCGACTTCGTGTTGGGGATTTGGTTTGGTTGTCGTCTCGTTAGGTTCCTATGAAGGTTTCCTCTCCTAAGTTTAAGCCTCGTTTCATTGGTCCGTATAAGATTTCTGAGGTTATCAATCCTGTGTCATTTCGTTTGGCCCTTCCTGCTTCTTTTGCCATCCATAATGTGTTCCATAGGTCGTTATTGCGGAGATACGTGGCGCCTGTGGTTCCATCCGTTGATCCTCCTGCCCCGGTGTTAGTTGAGGGGGAGTTGGAGTATGTGGTGGAGAAGATTTTGGATTCTCGTGTTTCGAGACGGAAACTCCAGTACCTGGTCAAGTGGAAGGGTTATGGTCAGGAAGATAATTCCTGGGTTTTTGCCTCTGATGTTCATGCTGCCTATCTGGTTCGTGCCTTTCATTTGGCTCATCCTGGTCGGCCTGGGGGCTCTGGTGAGGGTTCGGTGACCCCTCCTCAAGGGGGGGGTACTGTTGTGAATTCTGTTGTCGGGCTCCCTCCTGTGGTCATGAATGGTACTTCGGCTGGTTCTGTCCATGGACTTCCTCTGGTGGGTGTTTCTGAGTTTCCTTCCACAGATGACGAGGTTAATTCGTTAGCTGCTGCTCTATTTAACTCCACTTAGATCTTTGCTCCATGCCACCTGTCAATGTTCCAGTATTGGTCTAGTTCACTCCTGGATCGTTCTTGTGACCTGTCTTCCCATCAGAAGCTAAGTTCCAGCTTGTATTTCTTTGGTTTGCTATTTTTTCTGTCCAGCTTGCTATTTAATTTGTTGTCTTGCTTGCTGGAAGCTCTGGGACGCAGAGGGAGCGCCTCCGCACCGTGAGTCGGTGCGGAGGGTCTTTTTGCGCCCTCTGCGTGGTCTTTTTGTAGGTTTTTGTGCTGACCGCAAAGTAACCTTTCCTATCCTCGGTCTGTTCAGTAAGTCGGGCCTCACTTTGCTTAATCTATTTCATCTCTGTGTTTGTATTTTCATCTTTACTCACTGTCATTATATGTGGGGGGCTGCCTTTTCCTTTGGGGAATTTCTCTGAGGCAAGGTAGGCTTTATTTTTCTATCTTCAGGGCTAGCTAGTTTCTTAGGCTGTGCCGAGTTGCATAGGGAGCGTTAGGCGCAATCCACGGCTATTTCTAGTGTGGTTGATAGGTTTAGGGATTGCGGTCAGCAAAGTTCCCACGTCCCAGAGCTCGTTCTTTATTATCAGTAACTATCAGGTCATTCCGTGTGCTCTTAACCACCAGGTCCATTATTGTCCTGACCACCAGGTCATAACAGTGTGCATAAAAACTGAGTGAGTTTCTGTGATCCAGACAGACTCTTGCATCTTTCATCCAGCCACTTACATTTCTGGATTGTGAGTCATGGGGAAAGCAAAAAAATTGCCAGCAGATCTGCGGGAAAAGGTAGTTGAACTGTATAAAACAGGAAAGGAATACAAAGTAATATTCAAGGAATTGATAATGCCAGTCAGCAGCATTCAAACTGTGATTAACAAATGGAAAATCAGGGGCTCTGTAAAAACAAAACCACAGTCAGGTAGACCAACAAAAATGTTATCCACGACTGCCAGGAAAATTGTTTGCGATGCAAAGAAAAACCCCAAAAGAACATCAGCTGAAATACAGGACTCTCTGAAAATGTGTGGTGTGGCTGTTTCAAGATGCACAATAAGGAGGCACTTGAAGAAAAATGGGCTGCATGGTCGAGTCGCCAGAAGAAAGCCATTACTACGCAAATGCCACAATGTATCTTGCCTACAATATGCAAAAAAAGCACAGACAAGCATCAAATCTTCTGGAACAAAGTAATTTGGAGTGATGAGACCAAAACTGAACTTTTTGGCCACAACCATAAACGTTACATTTGGAGAGAGGTCAACAAGGCCTATGACGAAAGGAACACCATTCCTACTATAAAGCATGGATGTGTATCGCTGATGTTTTGGGGATGTGTGAGCTACACAGGCACAGGAAACTTGGTCAAAGTTGAAGGAAAGATGAGTGCAGAACATTATGAGCAAATACTGAAGGCAAATTTGCACTCATCAGCCCGGAAGCTGCGCATGGGACGTACTTGGATGTTCCAACATGACAATGATACAAAACACAAGGCCAAGTTGACCTGTCATTGACTACAGCAGAACAAAGTGAAGATTCTGGAGTTGCCATCTTAGTCTCCGGACCTCAATAACATTGAGCCACTCTGGGGAGATCTCAAGCGTGCAGTTCATGCTAGACAGCCAGGAAGTTACAGGAACTGAGTGGGCCGCTTTACCATCTGAGAAAATAAAGAACCTCATCCACAACTACCACAAAAGTTTTCAAGCTGTCATTGATGTTAGAGGAGGCAATACACAGTATTAAGAAATGGGCATGTGAACTTTTGATCAGGGAAATTTGGATGTTTTGGGTTGTCATTATGATTTAACAAGAGAATACACAGTAGAATGGCAATAAATGGCTTCACCTAACCACCAACCATGAGTGGAGAAAAAGTTTGGGTGTTATCATTCATATTCTCTGAAAAAAAGGCCAAGAAAACAAAAATTCTGCTGGGGTATGGAAACTTTTGAGCACAACTGTATATATGTGTTGTCAATAGAAAGGACTGGCACACGACTTATTCCTTCCAAAGACCATACCAAGGACCAGGCCACATTCACTATGTATGGAGGAAAGGCGATTCCGGTAGCTAAATAGGAAAGACTTTTTTACAGTTAGACCAGTCAGACTGTGGAATGCCCCACCGCAAGATGCTGTAATAGCATTTAAAAAAGGGCTGGTTTCTTTTCTCACAAAAAATTGCATTGTGGTTTATAAATATAACAATAGAAAATGCATAACTAGTGGAGAAAGTTGAAGCTGATGGACTTGTATCTGTTTTCAGCCTATATAACTATGTAGGTAAAATTTCAAAATAAGCTGTCCTGTGTACGTTAATGAGGAATAATATTCCATCTGGCCATCAATTGACTTATATCCTGCATTCTCACCAGTTTTCTCCTCTCCATTCTCTATTTCTAAATGGGAGTTGGGGGTATGAGACAAACGACTATAATATCTTAGATATATTCATTTTTAGCATAAAGGGACAAGCTGCAGCAGCATATATGAAATTAGACAGCAGTAATGAGATGTCTGAATGTGAATCAGCTCTGGAGTGCGGCAAAAGAATTGTTAGAAAGTCCACCTCAATCTTTCTATTTCTTCCTCTTCCTGTTTCCTCTCCCTCCTTCTTACTCGTCGACTCTACACTCTCCATAGAATACAATGGGTTGTTTCATATGACAACAAATCTAGCCATCTGTGTTGTCTGAGCAAGAAGGATTTGACCTGTCTTTCAGAACTGTTGACACGTAGAGGAGACATGAAGTAGATGAAATCCGAATTCTCTAATATGATACATTACATAATTTCTGATGTTCGTATTTACTATTGATTTATGCAAAGTTTGCTGAAAGTACAGTTCCATTTAAAAAATATTGACCGATCATCAAATAATGATGACCTTTCCTTCCTTTAGGTCATCAATATCAGATCAGTGGAGGTGCGATGCCCAGCACCCCTTCAAATTAACTGGTTTTATATTCCAAAGGTGGCCAGTTGAAAACATTTAACAGATCTGCATTGAACAGCAGCGTTCAATGTGAATGAGCTGCTATCGGTACTGCCACATAATCTCCTATTCAAGAGAGTAGAAGCATGGAAACAATCAGAACATGCACTAAAATAATACACCTCAACCGATAGTACGTATTCTTAACAGAATGTACTAATTTACAGAAGTGTGTGCAATGAAATAGCAATGTCTGTGGTCTTATAAGTTGAATGTGGCTAATAGAGTTTAGGACAGGTGAGAAAGCGGCCATGTAATTATTGTTTCATCTTTAAGGCCTTTACTGGCAGTCAAGCAGAGGAGACTTTGATGCATTGATGGATGGATCATTATCCTACATAAAAATCATGGTTTTCTTGCAAGCTCACTGCTTCAATTTACACCACGCATCTAACACGGGCAGCGATAAGTGTGGGGATCTGCTGTCTCAGGTATTCCCAACTTACCCTGGCAATTATTATAAATGCATTACTCCATTGTTGTTTTCATTGCGGGATTTACCCTATAAGCTGGCATTCTTGCTCTAATGCTGCTATTACTATAAACTACCAACTGCGTTTTCCAGTTATATGCATTTATAGTTTATCAACTGTGTGTACAAACTACTTACTTTGATTAGATGATACTATGTGGAATTTACACAAATTAAATAAGTGTAATTTCTATTATTTAGTAGTATTGCCTGATGAAGAGGTATTATTTAGACTATGATATCCAAGTCCTTCAAGTTCTTATGTATACAGTTTTTATTTTTAATGTTTTCCTATCTGTGTTGATGTTTTGTTTGCCATTTACCATATTTATATTTTTTTTTACAATGGATATGCACACATTTCTTCCCTTACAATCTTTTTCTACTGCCTCTTGATACTACTTCATGTAAGGTTTTTGTGGCACCCCTTTGTAATATTTGCAGTGCCCACTTTCACCACTTTTTGGAGAAAGTGTCTTCTAAAACTGGCTGTAGGTTTGGGAGTTGATTTTGAGTCTATCTTCAGCCCAAAAAATGTCCAACTAAATCATCTTTAATAATATCAGCCCATAGTAGCCCACCTCCACCTTGCCTTGCTGACATCTGAGCGAAAGTGGAGGTCTGTACACGTTACTGATCCAGCAACAGGCTCATCCATCAGGTCTGTCAAGTGTCATTCTCATCACATCAGTTCATAAAACCTTTGAAAAATCTGTCTTCACAAATTTCTTGGCCCAGTCTTGATGTTTCAACTTCAGTGTCTTTTTCAGTGGTGGTTTCAACCTTCCTTACCTTGTCCATGTATCCATGGCCTCTTTGACTTCAGGGAGGTTGCAATCTTGTAATGTGACAGCACTGGAGGATAGTGGGTTATCATTCGCTTCACGTTTCACGCTCCTTAAATTGTTGGCAATTTGTGTCTTTTTTCGCAACATGTTTAACTATTTGGAACAAAATGGTTCTGTGAAGGCATCCCAATATCTTAGCAAGATCAAGAGTGCTGCATCCCTCTGTAAGACTTGCAAGAATTTTTGAGTTTTCAGAGTTGTTAAATCTCTAATTTGGCCCATTTTCCCTTTAGAAAACAAGCTGCCGAATAATTCTGCACATCTTGATAAAGGATGTTGTATCCTTAGATCTCACCCCCTTCATTACACAAATACAAATCACCTGCTCTCAAGGAATAAGAATTCAAATTTATACAGCTTGGAGTTGGAAAATTTGTTTAAAAATGATGATATAGTTGCAATATGTAGCTCCAGCTTCCCTGCACGCTTCCTCAATCCCTGGCAGGGACGCTGACTCTTTCACCTCCGAGGCCCCCATTTTGCATTTCCTCCTCCTGCTGCGGCCCGTGTTTGCGTGCACCAGCCTGCACCTGCTAGTGCCTACCTGAATACCCATTGTAGAAGACTGCACCTGCCAGTGCCTGCCTGTATACCAGCTGTTCCCACCAGCACCTGCCGTTCCTGTGTTCTTGACATGCCTGCCTGTACCAGCTGTATTCTCCTTCTGGGTTGTACCAGCTTCCTGCCCCTTGGGGTTAGCTGCCATGCATCCATGGTCTGTTCTGGTGTAGCACCTGTTATCCATCTGGAGCCAAGTCTAACTACACCATCAGGGGCTCCAGGGAAAAGTCAGGTGTTCACCTAGTTACACCCCTCCAGGCTCTCCTCGGACCATGGTACAGTGGTTCCACCACTCCTGTTACACAATACTCATTTATCTAATAATCCTGCACAGTGTATTTGAGTATTATAAACCAAAGACAGGTGTGACACTAAGAGCAAGGAAGAATATAAAAGTAAAGCTATATAAAAGATATTTCTCTATTTTGTATTCATTCCAGAATTTATCTTAAAAAACAACTACAGCAAAAACTAAATGAAAATCCAAGTGTGACTTGTACTGATAATTTTTAATGTCATCCTTTGCATTTGTCATTCTTTTATTTACTTATTTTTTATTATTTAATATCCATAAATGTGATTTAAATATGTATAATATATTAGAGACTGAAGAATCTGTCTATATTCATGTTTAGATAAAACATCGATATTGTCCTATTCTGTGTCCTTGAACAACTGCAAAACCCTATGTTTAATCAGACTACACCATAAGCTCATCTTAGTTCCACTGACACTTCTAAACCTTTACAAATGCCAAGCGAGGTGAGGAAAATTGATCATGCAGGAAAGGAGAAGGAAATGAAAAGTCATCTGCTTCTTAAGACCCACATTAATTTTCAAATTCTTTTAGAGACACGTCGACTGATGAAAAGGCTCAGCAGTCATGTGAAATGGGCCAACTATGCATAAGCTCATGTATATATATGTATATATATATATCTATATATATATATATATATATATATATATATATAGATATAGATATATATACACCGTATATACTCGAGTATAAGCCGACCCGAGTATAAGCCGACCCCCCTAATTTTGCCACAAAAAACTGGGAAAACTTATTGACTCGAGTATAAGCCTAGGGTAGGAAATGCAGCAGCTACTGGTAAATTTCAAAAATAAAAATAGATGCTCCATACCGTTCATTATTGCCCCATAGATGCTCCACATAAAGCTGTGCCATATGGAATGCTCTATACCGTTCATTATGGCCCCATAGATGCTCCATAGAAAGCTATGCCATATATATATTGCTCTGCACCGTTGATTATGGCCCCATAGATGCTCCTTATAAAGCTGTGCCCCATATATATTGCTCTGCACCGTTGATTATGGCCCCATAGATGCTCCTTATAAAGCTGTGCCCCATATATATTGCTCTGCACCGTTGATTATGGCCCCATACAGTTAGGGCCAGAAATATTTGGACAGTGACACAAGTTTTGTTATTTTAGCTGTTTACAAAAACATGTTCAGAAATACAATTATATGTATAATATGGGCTGAAAGTGCACACTCCCAGCTGCAATATGATAGTTTCCACATCCAAATCGGAGAAAGGGTTTAGAAATCATAGCTCTGTAATGCATAGCGTCCTCTTTTTCAAGGGACCAAAAGTAATTGGACAATGGACTCTAAGGGCTGCAATTAACTCTGAAGGCGTCTCCCTCGTTAACCTGTAATCAATGAAGTAGTTAAAAGGTCAGGGGTGGATTCCAGGTGTGTGGTTTTGCATTTGGAAGCTGTTGCTGTGAGCAGACAACATGCGGTCAAAGGAACTCTCAATTGAGGTGAAGCAGAACATCCTGAGGCTGAAAAAAAAGAAAAAATCCATCAGAGAGATAGCAGACATGCGTGGAGTAGCAAAATCAACAGTTGGGTACATTCTGAGAAAAAAGGAATTGACTGGTGAGCTTGGGAACTCAAAAAGGCCTGGGCGTCCACGGATGACAACAGTGGTGGATGATCGCTGCATACTTAATTATGTGAAGAAGAACCCGTTCACAACATCAACTGAAGTCCAGAACACTCTCAGTGAAGTAGGTGTATCTGTCTCTAAGTCAACAGTAAAGAGAAGACTCCATGACAGTAAATACAAAGGGTTCACATCTAGATGCAAACCATTCATCAATACCAAAAATAGACAGGCCAGAGTTAAATTTGCAGAAAAACACCTCAAGAAGCCAGCTCAGTTCTGGAAAAGTATTCTATGGACAGATGAGACAAAGATCAACCTGTATCAGAATGATGGGAAGAAAAAAGTTTGGAGAAGAAAGGGAACGGCACATGATCCAAGGCACACCACATCCTCTGTAAAACATGGTGGAGGCAACGTGATGGCATGGGCATGCATGGCTTTCAATGGCACTGGGTCACTTGTGTTTATTGATGACATAAGAGCAGACAAGAGTAGCCGGATGAATTCTGAAGTGTACCGGGATATACTTTCAGCCCAGATTCAGCCAAATGCTGCAAAGTTGATTGGACGGCGCTTCATAGTACAGATGGACAATGACCCCAAGCATACAGCCAAAGCTACCCAGGAGTTCATGAGTGCCAAAAAGTGGAACATTCTGCAATGGCCAAGTCAATCTCCAGATCTAAACCCAATTGAGCATGCATTTCACTTGCTCAAATCCAGACTTAAGACGGAAAGACCCACAAACAAGCAAGACCTGAAGGCTGCGGCTGTAAAGGCCTGGCAAGGCATTAAGAAGGAGGAAACCCAGCATTTGGTGATGTCCATGGGTTCCAGACTTAAGGCAGTGATTGCCTCCAAAGGATTTGCAACAAAATATTGAAAATAAAAATATTTTGTTTGGGTTATGTTTATTTGTCCAATTACTTTTGACCTCCTAAAATGTGGAGTGTTTGTAAAGAAATGTGTACAATTCCTACATTTTCTATCAGATATTTTTGTTCAACCCTTCAAATTAAACGTTACAATCTGCACTTGAATTCTGTTGTAGAGGTTTCATTTCAAATCCAATGTGGTGGCATGTAGAGCCCAACTCGCGAAAATTGTGTCACTGTCCAAATATTTCTGGCCCTAACTGTAGATGCTCCTTATAAAGCTGTGCCATATATATTGCTCTACACCTTTGATTATGGCCCCATAGATGCTCCTTATAAAGCTGTTCCCCATATATAATGCTCTGCACCGTTGATTATGGCCCCATAGATGCTCCTTATAAAGCTGTGCCCCATATATATATATGCTCTGCACCGTTCATTATGGCCCCATAGATGCTCCTTATAAAGCTGTGCCCCATATATATATGCTCTGCACCGTTGATTATGGCCCCATAGTTGCTCCATATAATGCTGTGCCATATATAATGCTCTGCACCGTACTTTTTGGCCCCATAGATGCTCCTTATATAATGCTGTGCCATATATAATGCTCTGCACCGTACTTTTTGGCCCCATAGATGCTCCTTATATAATGCAGTGCCATATAGAAAAAAAAAATCACATACTCACCTCTCTTGCTCAGGACGCCGGCGCTTTCAATATTTACCTGCTCCGTCTCCAGCACTGACGCTCAGCAGAGGGCGCGCACTGACTACGTCACAGCGCCCTCTAACCTGAGCGTCACTGCTAGAGGACGCTGCAGACGGAGCCGCACCGGAGCGAGGAGCAGGTAAATATCGCACAGCGCTCCGCTTATACTTACCTGCTCCTGGCGCGGTCCCTGCAGTCCCTGGCTTCCCCGGCGCTGCAGCTTCTTCCTGTAATTGAGCGGTCACAGTTACCGATCATTTATAGCAATGAATATGCGGCTCCTCCCCTATGGGAGGTGGAGCCGCCTATTCATTTCTGTAATGAGGGGTGCCATGTGACCACTCAGTACAGGAAGAATCTGCAGCGCCGGGGAAGCCAGGGACTGCAGGGACCGCGCCAGGAGCAGGTAAGTATAACTACACAGCCCCCGCTCCCCCTCCCCTGCCGACCTCCCGGTATATGACTCGAGTATAAGCCGAGAGGGGGACTTTCAGCCCAAAAAAATGGGCTGAAAATCTCGGCTTATACTCGAGTATATACGGTATATATCAGCTTGACTGATATTTCTCTTTATAGGTATATTTGTGAGTAAAATGTAAACTGTTCTTTTATTCTATAAACTTCTGACAACATGTCTCCAAATTTCCAAGCAATAAATTTAAGTATTTTTTTTCGGACAAAGAAAAATGGTCAAAATTAAAAATTAAAAAAAAAACAGTACTTTCAGACATTAAATAATGCAAAGAAAACAAGTTCATAATAATTTAGAAACAACAATACTAATCTTTTAACTCAGGAATAGTTCAGAAATCAATATTTTGTGGAATAACCATGATTTTTGATCACAGCTTTCATGCCTCTTGGCATGCTTTCCACCAGTCTTTCACACTGCTTCTGGCGCAAAAATTTAAGCAGTTCTTCTTTATTTGATGGCTAGTGACTATCCATCATCCTCTTGATTACATTCCAGTTGTTTTCAACGGAGTTCAGGTCTGGAGATTGGGCTGCCTATGAAAGGGTTTCCATGTGGTGGTCTCTCAATTGTTGCCAGAGCTGTATATATATATGCACTCCTGCGCATTGAAATTGCAACAACACCAAGAAGAAAAAGAAAAGTCATGGAATTATGGAAATCAAAGGATTGTTAGACTTATAATGATAGGCAAATGATGAAAAAATATAAAACAATTCAAAACATCTCGATTTATTCAGTATCGAGGATGAGCTCCATGCGCAGAACTCATAGCTCTTACATACCTTGCTATGATTATTAACCCATTAACTACAACCGATACGCATAAAAATGGTGGCCGCTAAGGGGCCTTATTCTTTGTTGGGGAGGTGTAAAAAAAATTCTTTGGTGAATGCAAAAGTCCTGCAATAAGATTTTGTAGCAGCAGGCATTGTGATATCCGTTTACACAGTAAAACTGCATACTAAACATTGAAGTTCTACTTAACCGAACCCCAAGACATACACCTTTACTGACCCAAAAGTACAAGAAATTCAGGTCCAAAATCCTGTTCTGAGGAGGGAAGCTGGACCTTTTCAGACATATGGATCATTAGTATGCCTGGAGGAAGATTAATCGAGCATGCTCTGAAAAGAACACCCTGCCTACAGTGAAACATGATGGTGGCTCTGTGTTGTTCTTGGGCTGCTTTGCTTCACTGGAAGCCTGCACTGTGTGTAAGACAAGCTTGGATTTAATCAAGTATTAGAAGATACTAGGAGAAAATGTCATGCCTTCTGTAAGGAAGCTGAGGCATGGGCGTCATAGACCTCCAAGAAACTTCACAGTCTACCAAGGCTTTGTTTCAAAAGATATTCTGGAAGGTTCTGGAGGGTTGTTACAGTATACTAATCTAACTTGAATACCATAGAAAATCTTTGGTGGGATTTGAAGAATGTGGTTACAGCAGACAAAATCAATAATGTTAGTGAACTGGAGGCCATTGCCTATGAGGAAACAGCTAAAATTCCCCATGAAGACTGACAGAAGAAGGTGTCAAGCTATATATCATGCTTTCAGCAGGTAATAACAGCCAAAGGGGCTCTACTAAGTAAAAAAGACGTGTGATAAAGGGGTTGAATTGTTCTGAAAATGCAACGTCAGTAAAAATGGTATTTTGTGTAGAATTTAGAGAACCCACTTTTTATGGCAATTGTGTTGAGGTATTTAACCCCTTACCGGCATCGGACGTACTATACCGTCCGATGCCGGCTCCCCTGCTTTGATGCAGGGCTCCGCGGTGAGCCCGCATCAAAGCCGGGACATGTCAGCTGTTTTGAACAGCTGACATGTGCCCGTAATAGGCGCGGGCAGAATCGCGATCTGCCCGCACCTATTAACTAGTTAAATGCCGCTGTCAAACGCAGACAGCGGCATTTAACTACCGCTTCCGGCCGGGCGGCCGGAAATGACGTCATCGCCGACCCCCGTCACATGATCGGGGGACGGCGATGCTTGTATATTGTAACCATAGAGGTCCCAGAGACCTCTATGGTTACTGATGACCGGTGGCTGTGAGCGCCACCCTGTGGTCGGCGCTCACAGCACACCTCCATTTCTGCTACATAGCAGCGATCAGCAGATCGCTGCTATGTAGCAGAGCCGATCGAGTTGTGCCTGCTTCTAGCCTCCCATGGAGGCTATTGAAGCATGGCAAAAGTAAAAAAAAAAAAGTTTAAAAAAATGTGAAAACAATAAAAAAAACATAAAAGTTTAAATCACCCCCCTTTCGCCCTAATCAAAATAAATCAATAAAAAAAAATATCAAATCTACACATATTTGGTATCGCCGCGCTCAGAATCGCCCGATCTATCAATTAAAAAAAAGTATTAACCTGATTGCTAAACAGCGTAGCGGGAAAAAAATTTGAAACGCCAGAATTACGTTTTTTTGGTCGCCGTGACATTGTATTAAAATGCAATAACAGGCGATCAAAAGAACGTATCTGCACTGAAATGCTATCATTAAAAACGTCATCTCGGCACGCAAAAATTAAGCTCTTAACCGACCCCAGATCATGAAAAATGGAGACGCTACAAGTATCGGAAAATGGCGCAATTTTTTTTTTTTTTTTAGCAAAGTTTGGAATTTTTTTTCACCACTTAGATAAAAAATAACCTAGTCATGTTTGGTGTCTATGAACTCGTACTGACCTGGACAATCACAATGGCAGGTCAGTTTTAGCATTTAGTGAACCTAGCAAAAAAGCCAAACAAAAAACCAGTGTGGGATTGCACTTTTTTTGCAATTTCACCGCACTTGGAATTTTTTTCCCGTTTTCTAGTACACGACATGCTAAAACCAATGATGTCGTTCAAAAGTACAACTCGTCCCGCAAAAAATAAGCCCTCACATGGCCAAATTGACGGAAAAATAAAAAAGTTATGGCTCTGGGAAGGAGGGGAGCGAAAAACGAACACGGAAAAACGAAAAATCCCCCGGTCATGAAGGGGTTAAATTGTTCTTTTTTGATTGGTTTATGGCATACAAAAGAAGAAGTGGCTGATAAACCTAATTTGCAATGTCGATTGAATAATTTTTTATTGCAAATGTAGCTGAGTTCTCTCAGCAGCTGGGGTCCAAAAAAAGGCCCCCTACATTTGTCCAAAAAAAGGTTTAATCCAAAAATTACAGGTCATCTTGCACAAAACTATTTGATACCCAGCTTCGTTGATAGATAAAAAGTTATGGTTTTTGCAATGTGGTGATATAAAGAGAAAAAATCAGCACGCTCTGAGGTTCATTAGGGGTTAAGGATTGTAATATCAGATTGCCTTGCCAGTAATTTTCTGCCTGTAGCAATGGAGCAATATTCAGGGTCTCTAAGTTGATAAAGTTGGAGGACCAGTGAAACACTCCATGGTCAGGTCTCAAGTACGGTAGTTTATAGGCTTCCAGGGAAATGTGAAAGCACGCATTTATGAACTAGTTGTAAGCAATATGCCTAGCAGGGCACATTAGCTGTAAAATGTCTGATGTTATATCTAGAGGGTTTGCTGATGTCATACAATGTGATTAATTAATTCCTTTGTTCTCCAATTTCTTTTCTGCTGAAAACACACAGTAAGCGACAATTTTTTAGTTTCTGACTTTCTGTTTCCAAAAAATCCTACAACGCTAAAAAAGGAGCCATTGTGCTGACTTCATTCGAGAGAGGGTTTTATGGATAAACTGTGGATAATTTACAAATGGGTCCTGGCGCACTATGTTAAATTATAGGGTGACGCAACATATAAATCTCGTTGCTGCTTGATTTGGTGTGTGATAGCTTTGGACCGGAGATTTGGTTGCTTTCACATGAAGTTATTTGAATGGCACCAGAAGGGCTTTCTGATGAATAAAACAGTTTTTTTTTTGCCTTGCCGCTGGCTGAGACAGCTTATGCTCAAGAGACGTTTCCCAGAGTCGCTCCATTAACACACAAACAGGCAGCAATGCGAGCTGCTGACACAAGGGTTAATTATATCTCTCTCACCATCAATTCTTATTCAACTATTATTGATGGTCATTAGATCGTTGACAAAGTGACAAAATGCAGTAATAGACTTCTTTTAACTCTTCGTATGCTAGCAAACTTGATACGTGTACTTAATTACACCTGGAAATCCGATCTGAGATTGACAAATGTTGTTTGCGTTGGAGTTTTAATCTGTCAATTTTGCTTATAATACGTGAGATGGAAATAATTAAATCAGAGAACAATAGGAAATGCTCTACGCTTCATATTCCCACACTGGATGGAACCAAACAGTTAATGTACCATAGTTGGCAATCTATGATTATGGAGGTCCAGTGCTGTTCTGGGTATTCTTATTCATTCCAATAAATTAAAGAGGTATTGTAGATTATGCAAATATTTGTAATATGCACTTTGAATCAATTTCCTTTGGTTTCCTAGATCCCTGTTTGCAGTTATTGAGTGAGAAGTATTTATTTATTTTCAAGGGAAAAATATTCGGTCTGGAAATGTGATGATCATACAGGTGTCAAGTCTAAAAATTACCATCCACATAAATGTTCAATATAACCATGCAGTAATTTCTGTGTATAATCTGATACCTTGCACTGCTGTCTGTTATGGGCACTTACCATCGCCACTGTGTATGTTAGATCATTTTTTCTGTTTTTTCCCTAGTGAAAGTTTTTTCATGGAATACCGTCTTAGGCCTGTTTCTCACGTCAGTGTCTCCGGAACGTGTGTTGACAGTTTTCTCATGTACCGGAGGCACTAACACACGTAGACCCATTCAAATGAATGGGCCTATGTGGAGCGCCCCCAGACACAGGGCCACGAGTTCTCGGTACCGGGCCTCTCTGATTCGGTTCTGAGGCTGTCCAATAAAAGGTGATGGGAGTCTGTCAAGGTTTCGTGACGCCACCTGTGGTGTTTGGTCAGGGTGACCGACGCTGCTGTGGGGTCCGCTGGGGTGATGGAATGGCAGCTGGATGGTACACCTTCCCACAGGTGAAGTATGTCCCCAGGGCTTCCCAGTAAGGCAGATGGTGATGGTGTGAGGTGCAGGCAATAATGAGGACACAAGGTTGCAGTACTGAAGACTTCAGGATCCTCAATCCAGAGCACGCTTAACAGGGCTTTCTGAGACCGGCCGGTCCGATGGGCACTTCCAGAGTTCCCTTTGCAGGTGGAAATCAGTGCCTACCACTAGCGCCTGTGTGTTGTAGTGCTACCCTGTTGAGCATTCGGAATAGTCCTCACAACTGCTGTTCTCGTTCGTTCATTCTTTCTAATTCTCTCTCGGTTGTTCCAGATGTTACTAGTTTCTCGTCCCCCAGTATGTTATGGCTAGGACGCACCCGTATGACGGGAAGGCTCGGAGCTCTTCCAGGACCCTAGAGATGCCCCTCTCCACGCATTGCCCCCTATGTCTTCAAAGGAAATTTAAGGTAGACAGCCAACCTATAATTAACTGTCCTGCGGAGTTCGAAGTAAGGCCTAGAGTCAGTTACTCCCGCGGTGTTCCGGCCACCGGCTACGTGCCTCAGTTGGATTGTTGCCTTGGTCTCACGGCACGACTCCTACTGATTCTCCTTTGTGCTTGATCTCGTTTCTCACTGTTCCACAATATCCTTCCCTTCGTGTCTCTCTCTTAGGATACCGCCGCGGGGTGTGCAGGCGCGGTTCCTTAACGTTCTGCGCTGTTCGCTAGGCACATGCCAGGTTCCCACGCCTGACAGGGACCCCCCTGCATCTTTTCCTTGCAACACTCCCTGCCATGGGATGTTGCCTGAATCCAACCCAGTCAGCTTCTGCCTAACTTCCTATCCAACCCCTAGTTTTACCAGTGTGAGGAGTGGCCCAATAAATAAAGCCTTTTTCTCCCCCTAGTGGCCGGAGTGTGAAGTGTAATGTGTGCTGGTGATACCTGGTCAGTAGAATTCCTTCAGTGCCATCAGACGTACCATTACTCCCCTTAGTGGCAGAGTGTCATACTGCAATGACCAGATCTCTAGGGCGCTGCACTCCCCCTCGGTTAAATCCAGTACTCCTGGACTGGGAAGAAGAACAACAATACATTTCAGCAAAAGACATACAAAATTTTTGAAATGCTTAAAACAAATAGAACAATGCTTCCCTTTATGGGAGGTGAGGACACTTGAATGTTACAAACAAAACAAGATTAAATATTTTTAAATAACATCCTATTCTACATACTATGAACAACTCTTATTACCCAGCCGGGTATTCTACTAAGTGCAAATTCTGAACAATAATTTAACTTTTCCTTTAAGGGCATATAAGCTGAACCCACTAAAGGCCTACTACTAAATACTATAAAATAACTCAACTTGTCTTTCCTTTCTGGCTTCACCAATGCAGGACCGTCTAGCTCCTGGGCCGGGCCTACTGTCATTGTCTCTCTCTCTCAACAACCAACTGTCGTTCTACGGTTCTCAGGAGGACTCTCTCTCTAACCCCTATGGGTTCACTTTCAATCTTTCCTGTCCTCAATCTCTATTAACATTATCAAACTTTTCTAAATTTCAACATTATCAACATTTCAACTTTTCTTAAGGCAACATGTGAACATTCCCTTTAAGAGGGAACCGAGTCTCTAGGAGGTAGTGCAGATTCTCTCTGTCTGCAAGTCCAATGAAAGCAAGACCTTCTGTGTCATGTCCAGAAGCATTATCTTCGCAAAGTCTTCTTTCTTTTGTAAAACCAGTAGGGAGCACTTTTAAGAAGGTGCAAACTATATACAAAACAGTTTTGGAATCATTCACTGTTCATGATCCGGCAGTCTTTTAAACAATGATGAACTTGTGCAAAGTAGAAAAAGGAATGAAAACAATAGGGATCCCGGGTCAACAAAGGGATCCCTTTAAGAAATAACCCTGGACGGGTTTAAAGCAGCGAAAACAGGAAACAGTTAACTATTTACATACTTGGTTCTTCGAGGCTTATTGCTTTGGCGTTAGTGGTTGTTACAACTCCACCGGCAGCAGTGGACGGGGCCATCCCGCCGGGTACTCACAGTCACTCAGTGTGGTCACAGGAGATCCCGGGCTCCAGTCAGGGGTCTGTGTGGCAATTGTTCTGAACCTCGCAGCAACCGAGGTGCCAACCACTCCTGAGGCTGAGCTTTCTGCCACCACCGTAGTGGTAGTGTCCATGGTACAAGTGGTGGTTTTCACGATGGTGCATGTGGGGTTCACCACCGTAGTCTTAGTGATGGTCGTGGTCCGGTCACAAGGGGGCACCCTTGCTATGGGGGACGGCTTCTCCGACGCTTTGTCTGGTGATGTCATGGGGACTGGCCGTTTGCGTATATTCAGGGCGAACCACTCCCTCTCCCCAAAGTGCCCGGTGTAGGTGACCTCGTCCCCCGGGTATAGATCCCATTCCGGGTGGCCTTCCCTGAGATGGGACCCTAGGGTTAGGGTTAGGGTTGGGGTAAAGTTAGGGTTAGGGTTGGGGGTAAAGTTAGGGTTAGGCTTGGGGCTAAAGTTAGGTTTAGGGTTGGGGCTAAAGTTAGTGTTAGGTGTTGTGAGTTCTGTTTTTGGGCTCCCTCTGGTGGTTACTGGTGGTACTGGGTGACTTGTGTTCTCTGCGGTCTCTGGTGTCCACCTGTTCCATCAGGATATGGGAGTTTCCTATTTAGCCTGGCTTTCTTGTCATTTCCTCGCCGGCTATCAATGTAATCAGTGTGTCTTTTTACCTCTGCTACCCGATTCTGTTATCTTCAGGACAAGCTAAGTTTTGATTTTCCTGTTCCACGTTTTGCTTTATTTTTGTCTTGTCCAGCTTGCAGATATGTGATTTCTTGTTGCTGGTTGCTCTTGTGGGCTGAAATTACTCCTCATGTTCCATGAGTTGGCACATGAGTTCAAGTAATTTCAGGATGGTTTTTTGAAGGGTTTTTCGCTGACCGCGCAGTTCACTTTTGTATCCTCTGCTATCTAGCTTTAGCGGGCCTCATTTTGCTGAATCTGTTTTCATAACTACGTATGTGCTTTCCTCTCATTTCACCGTTATTACATGTGGGGGGCTGCTATTTCTGTGGGGTGTTTCTCTGGAGGCAAGAGAGGTCTGTGTTTCTTCTAATAGGGGAAGTTAGTTCTTCGGCTGGCGCGAGACGTCTAGAATCATCGTAGGCACGTTCCCCGGCTACAGCTAGTTGTGTGTTAGGTTCAGTATCGCGGTCAGCTCAGGTTCCATCACCCTAGAGCTTGTTTTGCTTTTGTGCTTGTCCTTTTGTGATCCCCTGCCATTGGGATCATGACAGTATAGCCGGCCCGAAAGTGGTAATCGTATTGGCTGAAGTAGGAGGAAAAGTGGTCTGAGGAAGTTTTTTTTTTTTTTTTTTTTCCTCTCCCAGAGGTTGCTGCCTAGCCTTAATTGCAGCCTGGCTGCTTCTATCCTCCTCTTAATCCTTGAATGGCTCTGACCTCAGCGGTTTATCATGGACGTCCAGAGTTTGGCTTCCAGCCTGAACAATCTTGCTGCTAAGGTTCAAAATATACAAGATTTTGTTGTACATGCTCCTATGTCTGAACCTAGAATTCCTATCCCAGAGTTTTTTTCTGGAGATAGATCTAGTTTTTTGAATTTTAGGAACAATTGCAAGTTATTTCTTTCATTGAAATCTCGTTCCTCTGGAGACCCTGCTCAGCAGGTCAAGATTATTATGTCTTTCCTGCGGGGTGACCCTCAGAATTGGGCATTTGCATTGGCACCAGGGGATCCTGCGTTGCTTAATGTGGATGCATTTTTTCTGACATTGGGTTTGCTCTATGAGGAACCTAACCAAGAGATTCAGGCTGAAAAAGCTTTATTGGCTCTCTCTCAGGGGCAAGATGAAGCAGAAATATATTGTCAGAAATTTCGGAAATGGTCGGTGCTTACTCAGTGGAATGAGCGCGCTCTGGCTGCAAAATTCAGAGATGGCCTTTCTGAGGCCATTAAAGATGTTATGGTGGGGTTCCCGGCGCCTACAGGTCTGAATGAGTCCATGACTATGGCTATTCAGATTGATCAGTGTTTACGGGAGCGCAAACCTGTGCACCATTTGGCGGTGTCTTCTGAACAGGCACCTGAGACAATGCAATGTGATAGAATTCAGTCCAGAAGTGAACGGCAAAACTATAGGCGGAAAAATGGGTTGTGTTTTTATTGTGGTGATTCAGCTCATGTTATATCAGCATGCTCTAAACGCACAAAAAAGGTTGATAAGTCTGTTGCCATTAGTACTTTACAGTCTAAGTTCATTCTGTCTGTGACTCTGATTTGCTCATTATCATCCATTTCCGTCGATGCCTATGTGGATTCAGGCGCTGCCCTGAGTCTTATGGATTGGTCATTTGCCAATCGCTGTGGGTTTAGTCTGGAGCCTCTGGAAGTTCCTATTCCTTTGAAAGGAATTGACTCTACACCTTTGGCTATGAATAAACCTCAGTACTGGACACAAGTGACCATGCGTATGACTCCCGTTCATCAGGAGGTGATTCGCTTCCTGGTACTGTATAATTTACATGATGTCTTAGTGCTTGGTCTGCCATGGTTACAACTCATAACCCAGTCCTGGACTGGAAAATAATGTCTGTGTTAAGCTGGGGATGTCAGGGGGTTCATGATGATGCACCTCCGATTTCTATCGCTTCATCTACTCCTTCTGAGGTTCCTGTATTTTTGTCTGATTATCGGGATGTTTTTGAGGAGCCTAAGCTCAGTTCGCTTCCTCCTCACAGGGATTGCGATTGTGCTATAGATTTGATTCCTGGCAGTAAGTTTCCTAAAGGTCGTTTGTTCAATCTGTCTGTGCCAGAGCATGCTGCTATGTGGAGTTATGTTAAGGAGTCCTTGGAAAAGGGACATATCCGTCCATCTTTGTCCCCTTTGGGAGCAGGTTTTTTTTTCATGGCCAAGAAAGATGGTTCCTTGAGGCCTTGTATAGATTATCGTCTTTTGAATAAGATTACAGTCAAATATCAGTATCCTTTGCCATTGTTGACTGATTTGTTCGCTCGCATTAAGGGGGCTAGATGGTTCACTAAGATTGATCTTCGGGGTGCGTATAATCTTGTGCGGATAAAGCAGGGTGATGAGTGGAAAACCGCATTTAATACGCCTGAGGGCCATTTTGAGTATTTGGTGATGCCTTTTGGACTTTCTAATGCTCCTTCTGTCTTCCAGTCCTTTATGCACGATATTTTCCGTGAATATCTGGATAAATTTATGATCGTGTATTTGGATGATGTTTTGGTTTTTTCTGATGACTGGGAGTCCCATGTTCAGCAGGTCAGGAAGGTGTTTCAGGTCCTGCGGGCCAATTCTTTGTTTGTAAAGGGTTCAAAGTGTCTCTTTGGAGTCCAGAAGATTTCTTTTTTGGGGTATATTTTTTCCCCTTCTACTATTGAGATGGATCCCGTCAAGGTTCAGGCTATTTGTGACTGGACGCAGCCTACATCTCTTAAGAGTCTACAGAAGTTCTTGGGCTTTGCTAATTTTTATCGTCGTTTCATAGCTAATTTTTCTAGTATTGTTAAACCTTTGACGGATTTGACTAAGAAGGGTGCTGATGTTGCGGATTGGTCTCCTGCGGCTGTGGAGGCCTTTCAGGAACTTAAGCGCCGGTTTCCTTCCGCTCCTGTGTTGCGTCAGCCAGATGCGTTGCTTCCTTTTCAGGTTGAGGTTGATGCTTCCAAGATTGGAGCGGGGGCGGTTTTGTCGCAGAGAAGCTCCGATGGCTCAGTGATGAAGCCATGTGCGTTCTTTTCTAGAAAATTTTCGCCCGCTGAACGGAATTATGATGTTGGTAATCGGGAGCTTTTGGCCATGAAGTGGGCATTTGAGGAGTGGCGTCATTGGCTTGAGGGTGCTAGACATCATGTGGTGGTCTTTACTGATCACAAAAATCTGATGTACCTTGAGTCTGCCAAGCGTCTGAATCCTAGACAGGCTCGTGGGTCACTGTTTTTCTCCCGTTTCAATTTTGTGGTTTCATACCTGCCAGGTTCAAAGAATGTGAAGGCGGATGCTCTTTCTAGGAGTTTTGTGCCTGACTCCCCTGGAAATTCTGAGCCTACTGGTATCCTGAGGGATGGGGTGATTTTGTCGGCTGTCTCTCCAGACTTGCGACGTGCTTTGCAGGAGTTTCAGGCGGATAAACCTGATCGTTGTCCGCCTGAAAGACTGCTTGTTCCAGATAATTGGACCAGTAGAGTCATCTCCGAGGTCCATTCTTCTGCGTTGGCAGGTCATCCTGGAATATTTGGTACTAGAGACTTGGTGGCCAGGTCTTTTTGGTGGCCTTCCTTGTCGAGGGATGTGCGTTCTTTTGTGCAGTCTTGTGAAGTTTGCGCTCGGGCTAAGCCTTGCTGTTCTCGGGCCAGTGGATTGTTGTCACCTTTGCCTATCCCAAAGAGGCCTTGGACGCACATTTCCATGGACTTTATTTCGGATCTTCCTGTCTCTCAAAAAATGTCCGTCATCTGGGTTGTGTGTGACCGCTTTTCTAAGATGGTTCATCTTGTACCCTTGCCTAAGTTACCTTCCTCCTCTGAGTTGGTCCCTCTGTTTTTTCAGAACGTGGTTCGTTTGCATAGGATTCCGGAGAACATCGTTTCTGACAGGGGATCCCAGTTTGTGTCTAGATTTTGGCGGACGTTCTGTGCTAAGATGGGCATTGATTTGTCCTTTTCGTCTGCATTCCATCCCCAGACGAATGGCCAGACTGAACGAACTAATCAGACCTTAGAAACTTATTTAAGGTGTTTTGTTTCTGCTGATCAAGATGACTGGGTTACCTTTTTGCCGCTTGCCGAATTTGCCCTTAATAATCGGGCTAGTTCTGCTACCTTGGTTTCTCCTTTCTTTTGTAATTCGGGGTTTCATCCTCGTTTTTCCTCTGGTCAGGTGGAGCCTTCTGATTGTCCTGGAGTGGACATGGTGGTGGATAGGTTGCATCAGATTTGGAGTCATGTGGTGGACAATTTGAAGTTGTCCCAGGAGAGAGCTCAGCATTTTGCTAATCGCCGTCGCCGCGTGGGTCCTCGTCTTCGTGTTGGGGACTTGGTGTGGTTGTCTTCTCGTTTTGTTCCTATGAAGGTCTCTTCTCCTAAGTTCAAGCCTCGGTTCATCGGTCCCTATAGGATCTTGGAAATTCTTAACCCTGTGTCGTTTCGTTTGGATCTCCCGGCATCGTTTGCTATTCATAATGTGTTCCATTGGTCGTTGTTGCGGAAGTATGAGGTACCTGTTGTTCCTTCGCTTGAGCCTCCTGCTCCGGTGCTGGTGGAGGGAGAATTGGAGTATGTTGTGGAGAAGATCTTGGATTCTCGTGTTTCCAGACGGAAGCTCCAGTATTTGGTCAAGTGGAAGGGTTATGGTCAGGAGGATAATTCTTGGGTGGTTGCCTCTGATGTTCATGCTGCCGATTTGGTCCGTGCATTTCATAGGGCTCATCCTGGTCGCCCTGGTGGTTCTCGTGAGGGTTCGGTGACCCCTCCTCAAGGGGGGGATACTGTTGTGAGTTCTGTTTTTGGGCTCCCTCTGGTGGTTACTGGTGGTACTGGGTGACTTGTGTTCTCTGCGGTCTCTGGTGTCCACCTGTTCCATCAGGATATGGGAGTTTCCTATTTAGCCTGGCTTTCTTGTCATTTCCTCGCCGGCTATCAATGTAATCAGTGTGTCTTTTTACCTCTGCTACCCGCTTTTGTTATCTTCAGGACAAGCTAAGTTTTGATTTTCCTGTTCCACGTTTTGCTTTATTTTTGTCTTGTCCAGCTTGCAGATATGTGATTTCTTGTTGCTGGTTGCTCTTGTGGGCTGAAATTACTCCTCATGTTCCATGAGTTGGCACATGAGTTCAAGTAATTTCAGGATGGTTTTTTGAAGGGTTTTTTGCTGACCGCGCAGTTCACTTTTGTATCCTCTGCTATCTAGCTTTAGCGGGCCTCATTTTGCTGAATCTGTTTTCATAACTACGTATGTGCTTTCCTCTCATTTCACCGTTATTACATGTGGGGGGCTGCTATTTCTGTGGGGTGTTTCTCTGGAGGCAAGAGAGGTCTGTGTTTCTTCTAATAGGGGAAGTTAGTTCTTCGGCTGGCGCGAGACGTCTAGAATCATCGTAGGCACGTTCCCCGGCTACAGCTAGTTGTGTGTTAGGTTCAGTATCGCGGTCAGCTCAGGTTCCATCACCCTAGAGCTTGTTTTGCTTTTGTGCTTGTCCTTTTGTGATCCCCTGCCATTGGGATCATGACAGTTAGGATTGGAGCTAAAGTTAGGGTTGGGGCTAGGGTTAGGGTTGGGGCTAAAGTTAGTGTTAGGGTTGGGGCTAAAGTTTTGGTTGGGGCTAAAGTTAGTGTTAAGGTTGGGGCTAAAGTTAGGGTTTGGATTAGGGTTAGGGTTGGGATTAGGGTTAGGGTTGGGATTAGGGTTAAGGGTGTGTTAGAGTTAGGTTTGTGGTTAGGGTTATGGTTAGGGCTGGTGTTAGGGTTAGGGGTGAGTTGGGGTTAGGTCCAATCTCAATTCCAGTCAATTCTGTGTTGAAAACGTCAAACGGTGCTCCTTCCGTTCTAAGCTCTGCTGTGTGCCCAAACAGTGATTTACCCCCACATATTGGATATCAGCGTACTTGAGACAAATTGGACAACAATTTCTGGAGTCCAAGTTCTCCTGTTACCCTTGTAAAAATAAAAAATTGGGGGTGAAAGATCATTTTTGCAAAAAAAAATACTATTTTTTATTTTTACGGCTCTATGTTATAAACTTCTGTGAAGCACTTGGGAGTTCAAAGTGCTCACCACATATCTAGATAAGTTCCTTAGGGTAAGTTCCTTAGGGGGTCTAGTTTCCAAAATGGAGTCACCTGTGGGGGGTTTCCACTGTTTAGGCACATCAGGGGCTCGCCAAACGCGACATGGCATCCAATCTCAATTATAGCCAATTTTAGTTTAAAAAAGTCAAACGGTGCTCCTTCCCTTCCAAGCTCTGCCATGCGACCAAACAGTGGTCCCCTCCCACATATGGGGTATCAGTGTACTCAGAACAAACTGTACAAGAACTTTTGGGGTTCAATTTCTCCTGCTACAATTGGGAAAATAAAAAAAATTTGATCTGAGGTATATTTTTGTGAAAAAAGTTAAATGTTCATTTTTTTTTAAACATTCCAAAAATCTCTGTGAAGCACCTGAAGGGTTAATAAATTTCTTGAATGTGATTTTGAGCACCTTACGGGGTCCAGTTTTTAGAATGGTGTCATTTTTTAGTATTTTCTATCATATAGACCCCTCAAATTGACTTCAAATGTGATGTCATCCCTAAGAAAAAACTGATGTTGTAAAATGAGAAATCGCTGGTCAACTTTTAACCCTTATAACTCCCTAACAAAACGAAATTTTGGTTCCAAAATTGTACTGATGTAAAGTAGGCATGTGGGAAATGATACTTATTAAGTATTTTGTGTGACACATCTCTGTGATTTAAGGGCATTAACATTCAAATTTTGAAAATTGCAAAATTTTCTAAATTTTCACAAAATTTCCGTTTTTTTTTCACAAATACACGTCATATCAAATAAATGTTACCACTGTCATAAATTACATTATGTCACAAGAAACTTTGTCAGAATCACCAGGATCCGTTAAAGCGTTCCAGAGTTATAACCTCATAAAGGGACAGTGGTCAGAATTGTAAAAATTGGCCCGGTCATTAACGAGCAAACCACCCTCGGGGTAAAGGGGTTAACATGAGCTTTTACATAGAGAAAGATAGATAGATAGATAGATAGATAGATAGATAGATAGATAGATAGATAGATAGATTAAATAAAATCCGGCAATTCACGTGGCACATACAGTAAAAGACACAGACTGACAGGTTAGAATAGAATAGATATATACACATGCAATACATAGATATATAGATGCCAGTGATACACACACATATATCTATTTATATAATTGCCTTGTAATGTTTTAATTTCCTGTGTTGTCCAGATGTCACCGTATCCCAGATTTCCAATCGGAGGAAGTTCTCCGACCGCCATATTGGGACACCGAAGTGATGGGTGTCTCAATATGGCAACTGCTGCTGGTACTAACCTATTGTGCGGTACCACCAGCGGAACACCGTCTCACCACACACACATACTCACACACACACACTCTCACACTTTCACACTCACAGTCACACTCACTCACACTCACTCACACATACTCACGCAACCTTTTGCATGGTACCACCAGTGGAACAATGTTGCGAACACGCCACCGCTGGAATCAGCCGAATGATTCACTGACTGCCACCATATTTGTACAGGAGGAGTGCAAGCATAGTTTTAATGTGACCGCTGCTATTTGTCTGCACAAAGATGGCGGCAGTCTGATTTAATGTGCCTGCGTGAATTATGCACAGGTGCAGTGAGTCATTCGGCTGATCCCGGCATGCAGATGCGCGAAGTGTCTACAGGCAGAGGAAGCCGGTGACATTTAAGGGGTTTTCCCACAAACAAAAGTTAATTTAAAAAATTGACTGTGTATGACTGTGTACGGAGCATACAACATCTCCTGGACAGTGGAGGAAGCAAAAGATAACACTGACATTACAGCAGGGGATCACAGTGGATTCGTTTTGTGAGGTAAAATATTTCACTGACTGTCTTTAAAAAATATTTTACCTCACAAAATGTGTCCTCTGCAATCTCCTGCTGTAATGTCAGTATTGCCTTTTGCAAAATCATATACATGTACATCGGGGGATGCGGTGCCTTACCCCATTTTGCCGTTCATATAGAGTTGCGGGCTTCCCTGAGACCATCGGAGCAACGCGATGTGATCGCGCTGCTCCGAGGATCTCCTACCTTCTTCTCCCTGCAGGCCCCAGATCCAAAATGGCCGCGGGGCTACATCCGGGTCCTGCAGGGGGGTGGCTTACCAGCGCCTGCTCAGAGCAGCTGCTGGGAAGCCTCCAGGAGTGCACGTCAGATCGCTGATCTGATACAGTGCACAGCAAAGTGTCAGATCAGCGATCTTACACTATAACAATATGCCCCCTGGGGCAATGTTTTGGTGTAAAAAAAAAATATTCAGATGTGTAAAAAAAAATTAAAAAAACAAAAAAAAAAGATAAAATATTGTTTCCATAAATATATTTCTTTCTGTAAATAGTAAAAAAAATAAAAGTACACATATTTAGTATCGCCGCGTCCGTAACGACCCGAACTATAAAACTGTCCCACTAGTTAACCCCTTCAGTGAATACCGTAAAAAAAACAAGGCAAAAAACAACGCTTTATTATCGAACAAAAAGTGAAGTAACACGCGATCAAAAAGACGAATACAAATAACCATGGTACCGCTGAAACCGTCATCTTGTCCCGCAAAACAAGTTCCGCCATACAGCATCATCATCAGCGAAAAAATAAAAAAAGTTATATTCCTCAGAATAAAGCGATGCAAAAATAATTATTTTTTCTATAAAATAGTTTTTATCGTATAAAAGTGCCAAAACATAAAAAATGATATAAATGAGGTATCGCTGTAATCGTACTGACCCGAAGAATAAAACTCCTTTATCTGTTTTACCAAACGTGGAACGGTATAACCCCCCCCCAAAAGAAATGAATAGCTGGTTTTTGGTCATTCTGCCTCACAAAAATCAGAATAAAAACGATCAAAATACAAGACCTCACATGTCTCTGTGATCCAAAATATGGAAAAATTATAGCTCTCAAAATGTGGTAAAATATTTTTTGCAATAAAAAGCGTCTTTTAGTGTGTAATAGCTACCAATCATAAACATGCCCTAGAAAACCCGCTAGAAAAGTAAATCAAACCCCCCTTCATCATCCCTGTAGTTAGGGAAAAATTAAAAAAATGTATTTATTTCCATTTTCCCAATAGGGTTAGGGCTAGGGTTAGGGTTAGGGCTAGGGTTAGGGTTAGGGTTAGGGCTATGGTTAGGCTTAGGGCTAGGGATAGGCTTAGGGCTAGAGTTAGGGCTAGGGCTAGGGTTAGGGCTAGGGTTAGGGCTAGGGTTAGGGCTAGGGTTAGGGCTGGGGCTAGGGTTAGGGTTAGGGCTAGGGTTTGGATTACATTTACGGTTGGGATTAGGGTTAGAGGTGTGTCAGGGTTATGGGTGTGGTTAGGGTTATGGTTGGGATTAGGGTTAGGGGTGTGGTTAGGGTTGGGATTAGGGTTAGGGGTGTGTTGGGGTTAGGGGTGGGTTTTGGGTTAGGGGTGTGTTTGGGATTAAGGTTAGGGGTGTGTTTGGGTTAGGGTTTCAGTTAGAATTCTGGTTTCCACTGTTTAGGCACATCAGGGGCTCTCCAAACGCAACATGGTGTCCCATCTCAATTCCAGTCAATTTTGCATTGAAAAGCATACTCAGGACAAATTGCACAACAACTTTTGGGGTCCAATTTCTTATCTTACCCTTGGGAAAATAAAAAATTGGGGATGAAAAGATCATTTTTGTGAAAAAATATGATTTTTTATTTTTACGGCTCTGCATTATAGACTTCTGTGAAGCACTTGGTGGGTCAAAGTGCTAACCAAACACCTAGATAAGTTCCTTAGGGGGTTTAGTTTCCAAAATGGTGTCACTTGTGGGGGGTTTCAATGTTTAGGCACATCAGGGGCTTTCCAAACGCAACATAGCGTCCCATCTCAATTCTAGTCAATTTTGCATTGAAAAGGTCAAATGGCGCTCCTTCACTTCCGAGCTCTGCCATGCACCCAAACAGTGGTTTACCCCCACATATGGGGTATCGTCATACTCAGGACAAGTTGTACAACAACTTTTGCAGTCCAATTTCTCCTGTTACCCTTGGTAAAATAAAACAAATTGGAGCTGAAGTAAATTTTTTTGTAAAAAAAATTTAAATGTTCATTTTTTTTAAATGTGGTTTTAAGGAACCTTGAGGGGAGCAGTTTTTAGAATGGTGTCACACTTGGCTATTTTCTATCATATAGACCCCTCAAAATGACTTCAAATGTGATGTGGTCCCTAAAAAAAAATGGTGTTGTAAAAATGAGAAATTGCTGGTCAAAC
Organism: Ranitomeya imitator; assembly: GCF_032444005.1. Classification (NCBI taxonomy): domain Eukaryota; kingdom Metazoa; phylum Chordata; class Amphibia; order Anura; family Dendrobatidae; genus Ranitomeya; species Ranitomeya imitator. The sequence continues at coordinate 735,639,702 of NC_091283.1, forward strand.
TTTAACCTTTATAAGTCCCTAACAAAAAAATGTTGGCTCCAAAATTGTGCTGATGTAAAGTAGACATGAGGAAAATGTTACTTATTAAGTATTTTGTGTGAGATATCTCTGATTTAAGGGCATAAAAATTCAAATTTGGAACATTGCAAAATTTTCAACATTTTCGCCAAATTTCCATTTTTTTCACAAATAAACACAGGTAATATCAAAGAAATTTTACCACTATTATGAAGTACAATATGTCACGAGAAAACATTGTCAGAATCACCGGGATCCGATAAAGCGTTCCAGAGTTATAACCTCATAAAGAGACAGTGGTGAGAATTGTAATAATTGGACTGGTCATTAACGTGCAAACCACCCTTGGGGGTAAAGGGGTTAAAAAAACTAACGGGTAGTGTTGAGCATTCCGATACCGCAAGTATCGGCCGATACTTGCGGTATCGGAATTCCGATACCGAGATCCGATATTTTTGTGATATCGGGTATCGGTATCGGAAGTGTAAAATAAAGAATTAAAATAAAAAATATTGTTATATTCACCTCTCCGGCGGCCCCTGGACATCAGCGGGAGGATCCGGCGTCCGGCACGGCTTCTTTCTTCAAAATGCGCGCCTTCAGGACCTGTGGTATGACGTCCCGGCTTCTGATTGGTCGCGTGCCGCCCATGTGACCGCCACGCGACCAATCAGAAGCCGCGACGTCATTCCTCAGCTAAAGTCCTAGAATGAGTGCCTTTTAGGACCTGAGGAATGACGTCGCGGCTTCTGATTGGTCGCGTGGCGGTCACATGGGCGGCACGCGACCAATCAGAAGCCGGGACGTCATTCCACAGGTCCTGAAGGCGCGCATTTTGAAGAAAGAAGCCGTGCCGGACGCCGGATCCTCCCGCTGATGTCCAGGGGCCGCCGGAGAGGTGAATATAACAATATTTTTTATTTTAATTCTTTATTTTACACTTTAATATGGATCCCAGGGCCTGAAGGAGAGTTTCCTCTCCTTCAGACCCTGGGATCCATGAGGATACATTCCGATACTTGATGTCCCATTGACTTGTATTGGTATCGGATATCGGTATCGGCGATATCCGATATTTTTCGGGTATCGGCCGATACTATCCGATACCGATACTTTCAAGTATCGGACGGTATCGCTCAACACTACTAACGGGTCATGCCATGGCCAATTCTCTATCTGATGGCTGAAACTCAGGTTCTCACAAGCAGTGACCATGGCATCCTGTTCTCTGCTGAAAAAGTTTCATGCAACTATGTCAATCAAAAAATAAAGAAATATAACGTGCAAAGAGTCAAGATTGGAAAAAAAGATAAGCACAGTTGGCCTACCTTGCATGAAGGACACCTCTCCTCTAACTGTAATTGTCATAGAATAATGAATGACATGAGTATTATGTGTGTCTAAAAAGATACAGATTCCATACAAAAGTCTGACCCTGAAAAGCTGGACAATCCCCCAAAATTGAGGATGTTTGGACATTATCCCACACCTGCAGTTTCCTAATTCCAATATCTTTGCAAAACAAATTTCCCAGCTCATCTCAATAATCATTTCCCAGGCTAACTAAATGTGAAAGTGAGTGAAACCAAAACCAGTATTAACAGTTAATTCTTTTAAATCTGGATTAATGTCTCTAAGCTTGGCTGTTATATTCTGATATTTTAACCCATTGCATAATTAAACCAGGCTAAATTGTCTAATTTTAAATATATATGAATATAGAATTACTGTATATACAGAAACATTACCCACAACTGTGGTCCAATATTAAATTAGTAAGTCTGTATGCTCCCATTCCCAGATAAGGCCAATTTATAATACCGGTGTCACTGTGTAAATATACAACTGCAACCGCTACCTGGTCACCAGTCACTAATGCCGTCAGAGCATGGGAGTTTAGTTTTTAGATAGCTCAGACAACTTGTCCTTTTCTTATCCACCTGTGTTTTGCTGCAGTGAGCTGGTAATTAATTAACTATCTGCTGGGTTCTATATAACCCCTAGCAGACAGTCTATAGCTGTTAGTCCTTTATGTTTACCTAGACCTGGTCACTCTGATCCTTTGCACCACTGTGCTATTTTATATATCCTGGTGTCTGACCTTGGCTTGTATTTTGACCAACTGCTTCTCATTTTATTCCTGGCGTGACCTCTTGAGTGATCCTGCATGACCCTGTTGCCTTTGATTCGATCCTTTGGCAAGCAGCCCTTCCATGGAAACAATTTAGAAGATCCCGTTATAAGACCAGATCCTGTACAGTGGTAATGGGTAAACGTCAGTGGTCACCTGGAATCTGCCTTACGGATTGACTTGTATTAAGTCTGTTCGAGGTAGCTTTTTTGAGCCTATGGCCTCTGACAGGTGTAACAACTGGTGTCTTATGCTCCCTTTGGGTCCAATCAAACACTGATTGAAACTTCCCCTACACTTATGCCCCCCCAGCTAACAAGTGGCAATTTAATACATGTGCTTTCTTTTGTGGTGTTTGGGTTCTCTCAAACAGTTGGACACATGTGCGGCTGCTACCTCTGTATCCCCTATGCCTATGCCACCCAAGACACTAAGTCCTAACTTAATATTAGTGTCTTCTAAATTTGACTTTGGATCACCCAAATACCAGGGCTTGGATGGGATTACTCTTATACCTCTGTATCCCCTATAACTTTTTCCACAGCTACCAAGCTGCCATCTTAACCCCTTCACCCCAAAACCTGTTTTCACCTTCCTGACCAGGCCAAATTTTCCCAGTGTCACTTTATTTAGTAATAACTCTGGAAGAACTCAACATATCCGAGTAATTATGAGAAAGTGTTTTTCACAACATATTTTACTTTATGGCAGTGTTCAATTTTGCTAGATTTTTTTGCATTTATTTGTGTAAAATATCAGAAATTGGACCCCAGAATGGATCCCAAAATTTGTTGTGAAATTACTCCTGATAACCCATGTGTGATGGAAAACTACTGCTGGGCGCACCACAGGGCTTAGAAGGGAAGGAGCACCATATGACTTTTGCAGCGCAAAATTGACTGGAACATATAGCGGACACCATGTCGCATTTGGAGAACCTCTGATGTGCCTTAACAGTGGAAACTCTCAAAAGTGACCCCATTTAGAATCTACATCCATTAAGTAATTAATTTTTGGCATAGTGAGCACTTTAAATCCACAGGTCCTTCATAAAAATGAATAACTAGTGTTGAGCGATACCTTTCAATATCCAAAAGTATTGGTATCGGATTGGATCGGCCAATATTCAAAAAATATCGGATATCGCCGATACCAATACCTGATACCAATGCAAGTCAATGGGACCAAAATATCGGAATTAAAATAAACCCTTTCTTTCCTTGTAGGTTAATTCTACATGGAGGAAAACAACTAAGAATAATGTAGGATGTATTGGGGGAGGTGGAGGAGACATTAAAGGCATAGAGGTTTAGCCCAATCAAATGGAATAGCAGGAATTAATTTTTTTTTAAGACGTTCGGAGTTACAAAGCTATTGACTATGTTACGATTTTTTATATTTAGTCAGATATTTATGTTTCACTACTTCCATGCTGTTCATTCACCTTCTTTTTAACTTCTCCCACACTTTCTTCTTCATCATCCTCAGCAGCATCATCTTTTCCATCAACTTCTTCTACTTCACCTTCTTCAGATTTTTTTTTTTTTACATTCTTCATATTCTTTTTATTCAACTATTATTCTTCTTCATAATCAACTTCTTCATCTTCTTCATATTCTTCTTCATCATATTCTTATTGTCACGATCGCCGATACTTACCTGTCCGGCCGGCGCGCTCCCAACGTCCCTTCTTCTTCTAGTCGGCTCAGCTTCTCTGCTTCTCGGCGCATCTGCGGTCCGCGCATGCGCCGTAGGGTCTCCTCCGCCGCTCTGCCTGCTGGGAGGTTGTGACCCGGTGGCTCCGCCTCCAATATGGCGGCGCCCACCGGGTATTTCTGTTCGGCGCTTCCTCAGGTAAGTGCCTGTGTATCTTCGCTGTAGCGTTTCTGCTAGCGCCAGCGTTGTATTTGGGCCCATCCTTAGGATACCTCTCTGTGCTCCGTTTCTTCGGTTTCTCCTTGTTCCTCCGGTTATCCTCTGTTCCCTGTTCCTGCTGGTTCCTGGTTCTGCCTTGTTCTAATATTTGTGCTTTTTCCTTTACAGCTCTCCGCCTCGTCTCCCTCTGCGTTCCGGCTCCGCTGTTTCACCCAGTCGTCCCTTTGGCTCCGGCAGTTGCGGTTCCATCCTCCTTTGGCCTGATCCTAACACTCCCTGTATAGGGGGTGCATCCATCAGGTTTGCTCGCCCTGGGGGGCTCTGGGACCGTGACCCAGAGGGTCCACTTTTGGGTTCACTAAGTCTCGTCATCTCACCCCCGTGTAGCGTAATACTTATTTGTGACAGCCAGGCCTTCCTGTAGTTGTTATCTATAGAAGTTTGAAGATAACACCTTCTGTTCTGCCTGTCACAAAAGATTTACAACATGATTTGTCCGCGTTCAGTTTGGCCTGCAGCAGCAGGTTTTTTCCAAGGGCACCACGAGGAGGAACGGACTCACCCCCATACACTGCTTAGTCTTTTTCTGCTTATAATTTAGATATTTTTTGCTCTGATTTTTAGTCTTATGCTTAATGTTCTTCTGCTTTTTGTTCTGCAGCTTCTTGTTCTTCTGCTTCTCGGTCTTCAGGGTCGTCATCTTTAGGGTCTTGAACTTGGAAATGTAGCAGAAGGTACAAGAGCAAAAGACCCTGCCGAGAACCAGCTGATGGTACTGGAACCTGGATGGCTAGCCGAAGGTACAAGAGCCAATGGAACAACCGAGGACCAGTTGATGTTACTGGAACCCGGTTACTAAGCAGGAGGTACCCTCGTGCCACAAAACACTACCGAGGACCACCTGACGTTGGTGGAACTCGGATACACAGAAGGAGGCACCTAAGCCAAAGGCTCTGTCTGGAACCAGCTGACGGTACTGGAACCAGGATGGGGAGCAGAAGGTACAAGAGCAAAAGACCCTGCCGAGAACCAGCTGACGGTACTGGAACCCGGATGGCTAGCCGAAGGTACAAGAGTCAATGGAACAACCGAGGACCAGATGACATTGCTGGAACACAGTTACTAAGCAGGAGGTACCCATGCCAGAAAGCACTACCAAGGACCACCTGACATTGGTGGAACTTGGATACCCAGAAGGAGGCACCTAAGCCAAAGGCTATACCCAGAACCAGCTCACAGTACTGGAACCCATAATGGGGAGCAGAAGGTACAAGAGCAAAAGACCCTGCCGAGAACCAGCTGACGGTACTGGAACCCGGATGGCTAGCCAAAGGTACATGAGCCAATGGAACAACTGAGGACCAGCTGACGTTACTGGAACCCGATTACTAAGCAGGAGGTACCCGTGCCAGAAAGCACCACCAAGGACCACCTGACGTTGGTGAAACTCGGATACCCAGAAGGAGGCACCTAAGCCAAAGGCTCTGCCCAGAACCAGCTGACGGTACTGGAACCAGGATGGGGAGCAAAAGGTACAAGAGCAAAAGACCCTGCCGAGAACCAGCTGACGGTACTGGAACCTGGATGGGTAACCAAAGGTACAAAATCCAATGGAACAACCGAGGACCAGCTGACATTACCCAGAAGGAGGCACCTAAGCCAAAGGCTCTGCCCGGAACCAGCTGACGGTACTGGAACCAGGGGGACCTATTCAAGCTTGTGTTCCTAAGAACCAGCTAATGGTGCTGGAACTCAGATAGGCAGCAGAAGGTCCACAGGAAAAAAAAGTTGCTAGGCCGTTTTGTGCGTTCTGTGATCAAGCTCCCTCCTGTGGTCACGAATGGTACTGCGGCTTCTGAGTTTCCTTCCTCAGGTGATAAGGTTAAGTCGTTAGGTGGTGCTCTATTTAACTCCACCTAGTGCTTTGATCCTGGCCTCCAGTCAATGTTCTAGTATTGGTCTTGCTTCCTCCTGGATCGTTCCTGTGGCCTGTCTGCTCAGCATAAGCTAAGTTTTGCTTGTGTTACTTTTTGTTGCTTTATTTTCTGTCCAGCTTGCGTTTTTGGTTTTGCTTGCTGGAAGCTCTGAGACGCAGAGGGAGCACCTCCGTACCGTTAGTCGGTGCGGAGGGTCTTTTTGCCCCTCTGCGTGGTTGTTTGTAGGTTTTTGTGTTGACCGCAAAGCTATCTTTCCTATCCTCGGTCTATTCAGTAAGTCGGGCCTCACTTTGCTAAATCTATTTCATCTCTGTGTTTGTGTTTTCATCTTACTCACAGTCATTATATGTGGGGGGCTGCCTTTTCCTTTGGGGAATTTCTCTGAGGCAAGGTAGGCTTATTTTTCTATCTTCAGGTCTAGCTAGTTTCTCAGGCTGTGCCGAGTTGCATAGGGAGCGTTAGGCGCAATCCACGGCTACCTCTAGTGTTGTTTGATAGGTTTAGGGATTGCGGTCAGCAGAGTTCCCACGTCTCAGAGCTCGTCCTATGTTTTGTGGTTTTTGTCAGGTCACTTGTTGTGCTCTAAACTTCAAGGTCCATTGTGGTTCTGAATTACCTATTCATAACAGGCCGTCAGCCGCCATAGTTACCGAAAACCCACAGTCCAACAGGGGGAGCTTGTCCTATTGGCACAATGGACCCAGCCTTCATTGCCAGTTCCCGCAGCCCACATAGGAAGCACCTAAACTGCAGGCACCATAGAGTCGGCTAACCAGACCGCAACACGACAGGACAATGTATTGGAGGAAAAGTGACCTTGACACTACCTGGAAACAGCTGGTGTGCTGGAACCGGGCTGGGCAGGAGGGAGTACCCGTGCCAAAAACAATTCTGAGCAGCAACTGGCGGTGTTGGAGCCCAGGGAATGCAGGAGAAGCTGAGTATAGGCTGAAGCCTGCACTGGAGGCAGTTTAATATCTGTTGTTGTGTCAGCATGGCGGTCGCAGGACACATTGCCGGCTACACAGCAGGGGAACAGCTGACGTTACTGAACCCCACTGACACAGTGGCGAGTGCTTTTCTCTGTGCAGCCAGCACTTGCGAGCACCAACTGGCGGTATTGGGGCCCAGGGAATCCAGGAGGAGCAGAGTGTAGGCCGAGGCCTGCACTGGAGGCAGTTTAATATCTGTTGTTGTGTCAGTGTGGCGGTCGCAGGACACATTGCCGCACACACAGCAGGGGAGCAGCTGGCGTTACTGAACCCCATTAACAGAAGAGCAACTGTTGACTGTGCAGACAGCACTTCCAGGCAGCAACTGGCAGTGTTGGAGCCCAGGGACAGCAGGAGGAGCAGAGTGTAGGCTGAAGCCTGCACTCGAGGCAGTTTAATATCTGTTGTTGTGTCAGCGTGGCGGTCGCAGGACACATTGCCGGATACACAGCTGGGGATCAGCTGACATTAGTGAACCCCACTGACACATGAGAGAGTGTTTTTCTGGGGATCAGCTGATGTTACTGAAACCCGGGAACATGGCAGCAAGTGTTGACTGTGCAGACGGCACTTCTGGGCAGCAACTGGCGGTGTTGGAACCCAGGGACAGCAGGAGGAGCAGAGTGTAGGTCGAAGCCTGCACTGGAGGCAGTTTAAGATCTGTTGTGTCAGCGTGGCAGCCACAGGGCATATTGCCGGATACACAGCTGGAGATCAGCTGACGTTACTGAAAATCAAGAACACGACAGCAAGTGTTGACTGTGCAGACGGCACTTCCGGGTAGCAACTGGCGGTGTTGGAGCCCAGGGACAGCAGGAGGAGCAGAGTGTAGGCCAAAGCCTGCACTGGAGGCCGTTTAATATCTGTTGTTGTGTCAACGTGGCGGTCGCAGGACATATTGCCGGATACACAGCTGGGGATCAGCTGACATTACTGAACCCCACTGACATATGAGAGAGTGTTTTTCTCTGTGCAGCCAATACTTCCAGGCACCAACTGGCGGTGTTCGTGCCCAGGGAATCCAGGAGAAATAGAGTGTAGGCCGAGGCCTGCACTGGAGGCAGTTTAATGTCTGTTGTGTCAGCGTGGCGGTTGCAGGACACTTTGCCGGATACACAGCAGGGGAGCAGCTGACGTTACTGAACCGCACGGACACATGAGCGAGTGTTTTTTTCTGTGCAGCCAGCACTTCCGAGCACCAACTGGCGGTATTGGAGCCCAGTGAATCCAGGAGGAGCAGAGTTTAGGCCGAGGCCTGCACTGGAGGCAGTTTAATGTCTGTTGTTGTGTCAGCGTGGCGGTTGCAGGACACTTTGCCAGATACACAGCAGGGGAGCAGCTGGCTTTACTGAACCCCACTGACACATGAGCGAGTGTTTTTCTCTGTGCAGCCAGCACTTCCGAGCACCAACTGGCGGTGTTTGTGCCCAGGGAATCCAGGAGAAACACGGGTATTACATACCTGGTAATGTGTTTTTTCATGAGACATGACGGCACCACGAGAGAGAGGGGATCCGCCCATCAAGGACAGGAAACCTTCAAGATAAAAGGGGCGGCTCCTCTCTCCACATCAGTTGTTTTACAGAGTACAAGAGGAACTCCGCTGGTTAGTGTACACATAAATAATACATCCTATACGGTTCTATTCACCGATACCCCAGGGAGTGTATAATACAAATAATGCTAATAATGCACCCAACTAATGACGTGATCAAAAGGGTGGGAATATAAGGGTGCCGTCATGTCTCATGAAAAAACACATTACCAGGTATGTAATACCCGTGTTTTTCCATCATACATGACGGCACCACGAGAGAGTTACAGAGATTTGTATTCTCTTCTAGGGAGGGATCACTGCTTGTAACACTCTTCTCCCAAAAGTGAGATCAGAGGTAGCAGATAGGTCTAGCCTATAATGTTTAAAAAATGTAGACGGAGAGGACCAAGTGGCCGCCTTACAGATTTGGTCGATGGTAGCATCTGCTCTCTCCGCCCATGACGTCGCCATGGCCCTCGTGGAGTGGGCTTTCAGACCCTGTGGAACAACCCTGACTGCACTACTATATGCTAGAATAATGGCCTCTCTCACCCATCTAGCTATAGTCTGTTTTGAGGCTTTAAGGCCCTTCCTTGACCCCTGGAATGAAACAAATAAAGCCCTCTGTTTCCTCCAGGATTTAGTCACCTCTAGATACTGTAGGATACATCTCCTAACGTCTAGGCAATGGAGTCTCTCCTCTTTTTTGTTACTGGGATTGGGACAGAAAGAGGGTAGGGTTATATCCTGAGCTCTATGGAATCTCGATACTACTTTGGGGAGATATGCCGGATCTAATTTTAATACAACCCTATCGTCCATAATTTGTGTGTAAGGGGGGTCAGCTGACAACGCGTGTAAATCCCCCACCCTACGGGCCGACGTAAGTGCCACTAACAAAGCTGTTTTTAATGTTAGTATTTTATCAGAAGTTGTATTTAACGGCTCAAAGGGGCTTTCCGTCAGGGCAGTTAACACTAGATTTAGATCCCATGGTGGAGGAGTAGGAGATGGGACAGAGTCAGCTCTACTACAGGCTCGGCTAAATCTCACCACCCACCTATTACTTGCCAGGTCACAGTTGAATAGGGCTGCTAAGGCTGAAATGTGTACTTTGAGGGTACTAACAGCTAACCCCAGATCTAAGCCCTTCTGCAGGAACTCCAGTATTGCCACTATCGGGACCTCCCCTTCCCATACTGGCCCTGAGCTGGACAGGAATTTCTTCCATATCCTCCCATAGATCTTGGTCGTTACTGGTTTTCTGCTGCTGAGCAAGGTGGATATTAACCCAGCTGAGAACCCTTCTTTCTCTAGTAACAACCGCTCAAATGCCAGGCTGTCAAATGAAGCCCGGAGTTCTGCGGGTGGTTGAAGGGACCCTGAGTTAGAAGGTCCTGGTCTTCCGGGAGAACCCACGGGTCCGTCACTGACATCACTCTCAGCCAGTAAACCACGGTCTTTTCGGCAAGAAGGGCGCTATCACGATCACTCTGGCCTTGTCTTCCCTGATCTTCCTCAGAACCACTGGGATTAGACATATCGGTGGGAAGGCATACAGGAGTCCAGATGTCCATTTTATGCTGAAGGCGTCTACTGCCAACGGCCTGTCTGTAGGGTTCAGGGAGCAGAATTTTTGGACTTTCTTGTTGACTTTTGAGGCAAAGAGGTCCACCCTGGGTTTTCCCCACATGTGCACTATCCGTTGAAAAACGGACTTTTTTAGGGACCATTCCCCTTGCCTCAAGTGGTTCCTGCTTAGAAAGTCTGCCTTTATGTTGTCCACACCTCGGATATGCAGGGCCGATAATGACAGGAAGTGCTTTTCGGCTAGAGACATGAGTCTTGTGGTTATGTGCATCAGTGCCCGAGAGCGGGTGCCTCCCTGGTGGTTCACGTATGCGACCGCTGTTCGGTTGTCCGATAGGACTCTCACATGATGCCCTGCCAAGTGTGGAAGTAATCTCTCTAGTGCCCTTTCTATTGCTAGGAGCTCCCACTCGTTTGAGGATAGATCTTTCTCCTCTTGAGCCCAGGGGTCTTGGACCCATAGTGTGTCTGAGTGAGCTCCCCATCCCCATGGACTGGCGTCTGTTGTGATTACCATGGAGGCTGTGAATGTCCAGGGAACTCCTCTGGGGGATGACTATCTGTAACCACCATCTGAGAGATTGGAGCACAGAGAGTGGGAGAGTGAGCTTCTGCTCTAACTGTCCCTGAAGTTCTCGGTCGTTCTGCAGCACACACCATTGCAGTTCTCTTGCATGGAACTGGGCCCATTTTACTGCCGGTATGCAGGAGGTTAGGGACCCTAACACCGACATGGCCCTTCTCAAGGTCATTTCCGGCTTTTTTAATGTGGCCATAATCATCTGTTTGATTTTTTCCTCTTTTTCTTCTGGGAGGCGGCACTCCTGTGTCACGGAGTCCACCGTTATCCCCAGGAAATTCTGGACCATTGCCGGCTCTAACTTGGACTTCTTGAGATTTAGTTGCCATCCCAGTGTCTGAAGAGTGTCCATCACTATCCTGACCTGCTCCTGACAGTGAGAAAAGTTCTTTCCCACTATCAGGAAGTCGTCCAAGTAGGGAATTATTAGAGTGTCCTTTTCCCTGAGATGTGCTGTGACCTCTGCAATCAGCTTCGTAAATACGCGTGGGGCGGTTGCTATCCCAAAGGGCAGAGCCCTGTACTGGAAGTGACGCAGCTGGGACCCCATCTGAACTGCCACTCTGAGGAACTGACGATCTTGCTGTCTGATTGGGACGTGATAATAAGCGTCCTTGAGGTCGAGGATGGACATGTAGCACTGGGGATAGAGAAGTTTCACCGCCGATTTTATGGTTTCCATCTTGAATGATTGTACTACAAGAAATTTGTTGAGGCCTTTTAGATTTATAATTGTCCTCCAAGAGTTGTCCGGTTTTTTTATGAGAAAAAGAGGGGAATAAAATCCTTCCCTCCTTTCGTCTATAGGAACTTCTTCCAAGACGTGCTTGTCTAGGAGTGATGTTACTTCCCCCTCCAGACTGTCTTGCTTCTCTTGGGAGGACTGTACTGGGGTCTGCATATACCTTCTTGGAGGCCAGTGGTGAAATTTTAGCTTTAGGCCTGATCCTACGATCTGCCGGATCCATATGCTGGAGGAGATCCTCTCCCAGGCTGGAAGGAAGTGAGAGCCTCCCTCCCACCTGAGAAGGACCGTCACTGGGAGGGTTTTTTGGTGTCTCTGGGGGACTTGCCGAAGTAGAAGCCCTTTCCTCCCCTGGGTCGCTTGTCCAGGTTGCTCCTGTCCCGGTCTCTGTATTGCTGCCTTCGGAACTTTTGGCCTCTCCGAAAGGTGCGACGAAAGGGCTGAAACGGCTGTCTTGGGAAGTTCTTCTTTTTATCACCGGCCTTCTCCAGTACCTCATCTAATGCCAGTCCGAACAGGAAGTTTCCCTCACAAGGCAAAGAACAAAGCTTCATTTTGGCCTGAGTGTCCCCTGGCCAGCATTTGAGCCATACGGCACGGCGTCCAGTGTTAGCTAATGCTGCTGATCTTGCTGCCAGCCTAGCAGAGTCTGCTGATGCTTCAGCCAGAAACATAGCCGCTGCCCTCATAGTTGGAAGTGACTCTAGAATAGCTTCCCTGGGAGCTTTTTGCTCCACCTGTTCCTCCAGGTTGTCTATCCAGATCTTAAGGGATCTGGCGACACAAGTGGCCGCGATAGCTGGCCTTAGTGCTCCCGCTGAGGCTTCCCAAGCTGTCTTCAGGGAACTGTCCACCTTCCTGTCCAGAGGTTCTTTTAAAGAACCTAGGTCCTCGAACGGCAGGGAGGACTTCCTGGCCACTTTTGAGACCGCCACATCGATTTTTGGGGCTCTGTCCCAAGATGAGGATGCTTCCTCTTCAAAGGGATACCTTCTTTTAAGGGAGGTAGTTATCTGGGACCTCTTTTCCGGCCTTTGCCATTCCCTTTTGATTAGTTCTTGAATTTGATCATTAACAGGGAATGATCTCCGTTTCTTCTTTTGTAGGCCACTGAACATGAGTTCCGGGGCTGTCTTTTTGGCCTTCTCCTCTACCAGCCCCATGGTAGAGCGAACAGCTTTAATAAGTTTATCTGTAGCCTCTGCCGGAAAGGTGTCTTCCTCCTCAGAGCTACTATCAGAACAGCGGGCCGTGTCAGAATCCTGCTCTGACCCCGAGGAATCCCTTTGGGATGCTATAGAGGGGCTGGATCTGTCCCTAGATCTGGCATCTGTGTCAGGTGTCTGTAATGCTGTTACGGATTTGGAGACTTCGGACTGGATCAGAGATCTTAAGCTGTCCGTAAAGGAGGGTGTTTCCTCCGCCACAGTCTGGTTAATACAGTCCTGACACAGTTTTTTACCCCAAGATGATATTAAGGGCTTTTTACATAAGGGACATTCTCTATTTTTAGTCTTCGTTTTATATTTTTTGGTGACCTCCTATACTCCACACCGCAATGTATGTAAGAAAAGAGGGGAGAGACGGAGATAAGAGAAGAGAAAAGAACAGGCATTAGCGTACTGGACTTTCTCGTAGTTCACTCACCACTCGGACGTTTTCAAAGTACGGATACCGGATCCGGAGGTTGGCTGGTCTTCTCCGTGTCTCCCAATGAGACTAGGGACCCCTCCTTGGTATGCCGTATACTGTCCGAGCGGCTTCTGCTGCTGCCATGGCGGGTCTGGCTCTTTTCGCTTGAGCGAGACCGCCTCTCCTGCACCTCCTGCTGTGGCATCACATGCTCTGGCGAAAAACTCTCCATTATACGCACCCGCACGCAACAAGAGTAGTCACCTTCAACCTGCCTGGTTTAGTGACACAGGGCAGCGCAGCTGGCTTGTTTAAATATATTCACTCTTTTTTTTTTTTTTTTTTAATGAATCACCTGGTTGATCCTGCTACCATTGGTCGCTTCATTAATCATGAATGATTACCTGGCTGATCGTGCCTGCACCACTTCCGGTGCACGTGAAACAATCAACTACCTGGTTGATCCTACGCCTGTCAGCGCGACCCTGCGCTATATGCATATGTCCAAACGCGCACCTGGCAACCACATCCGGTGTGCGCTTTAATATCCACCATTTACCTGGTTGATCCTGCCTCTGTCTGAGCAGTGCGCGCGCATCCGGACCTTACTTCCGGTGCGCGCTTTCATATCCCCCATTTACCTGGTTGATCCTGCCTGGCAGAGCAGCGCGCCTTTTTGGGTCCCCCCGGCGCCATGCTCCTGCACAAGGGTTCCCGCTGCCGCCGGCTTCAGCGCCTGTGCGCGCTTTACCTACAGGTGCGCACCCGGCTCTGCCTCACTCACAAGACTCTGCTTCAAACCTCTGCCTCAGGTACCGTCAAGGAGGAGGGGGAAGGGGGGAGACCTGCACTCGACAGGGAGGGCACCAAACCTCCGAGGAGCTTACCTTGCCCGGGCACCGATGTGCCTCACGGGCTGCATGGCCACCTTTGGTCAACAGGGGGGGCACCATAAAGTGACCCCCGTGGACAGGCAGGATTTCTGCTCGACAGGGGGGGGGAACGCGCCTGCGGCCCCCGTGGAGTATCTTCACCCGGGCTTTCGCCTCGCGGGCTGTGGCCATGCTTCGCTCAGGGGGGGCATGATATACATTGACCCCCGAGGCGACTACGGGTACCTGGTGACGGGTGCAGCAGACAGCGCCTGCCCCCATCTTGAGGGTTCCCCGTCAAGGACAGGAAACCAACTGACGTGGAGAGAGGAGCCGCCCCTTTTATCTTGAAGGTTTCCTGTCCTTGATGGGCGGATCCACCCTCTCTCTCGTGGTGCCGTCATGTATGATGGAAAAACAGAGTGTAGGTTGAGGCCTGCACTGGAGGCAGTTTCATGTCTGCTGTTGTGTCAGCGTGGCGGTCGCAGGACACTTTGCCGGATACACAGCAGGGGAACAGCTGATGTTACTGAACCCCACTGACACATGAGCAAGTGTTTTTCTCTGTGCAGCCAGCACTTCCGAACACCAACTGGCGGTGTTTGTGCCCAGGGAATCCAGGAGGAGCAGAGTGTATGCCGAGGCCTGCACTGGAGGCAGTTTGCCAGATACACAGCAGGGGAACAGCTGGCGTTACTAAACCCCACTGACACATGAGCGAGTGTTTTTCTCTGTGCAGCCAGCACTTCCAAGCACCAACTTGTGGTGTTGAAGCCCAGGGAAAGCAGGAGGAGCAGGCTTTAGTTATTGCCGCACACACAGCAGGGGAACATCTGACGTTACTGAACCCCAATAGCAGAGGAGCGACTGTTGACTGTGCAGACAGCACTTCCGGGCAACAACTGGCGGTGTTGAAGCCCAGGGAAAGCAGGAAAAGCAGACTTTAGTTATTTCCGCACACACAGCAGGGGAGCAGCTGACGTTACTGAACCCCAATAACAGAGGAGCGACTGTTGACTGTGCAGACAGCACTTCCGGGAAACAGCTGCCGGTGTTGAAGCCCAGGGAAAGCAGGAGGAGCAGACTTTAGTTATTGCCGCACACACAGCAGGGGAACAGCTGACATTACTGAAACCAATAACACTGGGTCATGTGTTGACTGTGCAGACGGCACTTCTGAGCAGCAACTGATGGTGTTGGAGCCCAGAGATTACAGTTCAGGTGGTAGAAACATGAACACAACAGGAGACCTGGATACTGTTGCAAACCAATTATTTAATCTGGAAGAGGAGTAGCAAATTCCTGCGAGATCCAGGCCTTGTTCATTTTCAGAAAAGTAAGCCGGTCAATGTTATCGAAGGATAGTCACATGCGATGATCTGTAAGTACCCCACCTGCGGCACTAAACACGCGTTCTGATAATACACTAGCAGCAGGGCAAGCCAGCACCTCCAATTCATACTGGCTAAGCTCTGGTCATGTATCCAGCTTGTAGACCCAAAACTTGAAGGGGGAAGAGCCATCTGGGAGTACACCGAGAGGGCAAGCCATGTAGCCTGTCACCATCTGACGGAAACGCTGCCTCCTGCTGAATGGAGCCGTCTGTGATGGTGTAGACATTTGTGTTATGAGGTTTTGAAAGCTGTCCCGGTAGCGCGGATCTAGGGGGGTGTACACCCAATAATCAGCCGTGTTGAGAATGTGGGTGATGCGGCGGTCGTTTCTCAGGCACTGCAGCATGAAATCAACCATGTGCTGCAGACTGCCAACTGGCCAAGAAACGCTGTCCCCTGCTTGAGGCGTGACCTCTGCCTGCTCAAAATCACCCCACCCTCACTCTACACACTGACTACTGGAGAATTGTGTAACTCCCTCCTCTGGAGAGATGTCTTCCTCCTCCATTGACTCCTCCTCATCCACCTCACAAAGTGTCCCCTGCCTAGGCCTTTGTGAGGAACCATGTCACGCAGACTGTCCAGAAGTAGATGGCATTTGTGACTCCTCATCCTCCACCTCTTACACAACATCATCCCTTAGCGCTTGCAGTGTTCTTTCAAGCAGACAAGGGGGACAGTCATGCTGACTAGTGCATCATCTGCACTCACCATCCACGTGGAATCATCAAAGGCATGCAAAACCGGCCAGATGTCCTTCATAGTGGCCCACTCAGTGGTTGTGAAGTCTGAACGGCGCGCAGTGCGACTTCTTTGTGCCTGATGCAGCTGGTACTCCATTACTGCTAGCTGCTGCTCACACAACCGCTCCAACATATGTAATGTTGAATTCCACCTGGTGGGTAGGTCACATATGATGCGATGTTCCGGAAGGCGTAATCGGCCCTGCAGAGCTGCAATGCGCGATCTTGCCATGCTGGAACGCCGCAAGTGAGCACACTCTAGGCCAGGAGTAGGCAATTAATTTTCCCAAGGGCCCACATCAGAAACTGGCACTGCTGTGGAGGGCCAAACCAATCGGCTGAACTTAAAGAGGTCCAAAACCAAAGGTGAATTTCATATTAAATGTATATCTATTCAGTGTAATAATCTAATTTTGTTTTCTAATATACTTCAATGAAAAATTCCCTGATGTACCCTTTACATTCTGACGTCCTGTCTTTTTTTTTTTAATGTCCCATGACACTTTGTTTGCGATACGCCAGTGCATTCTGGGATACTCAAATTAGCCGTCATCAGGGAGCAGAAGCTGCCCTCACTGCCGCAAGCTCTGCACCCTCTCTGAATTTAGACGCCATCAGTGATGTCTGCTTTGGAGACTCGGCTAGTCCTCACCTGATAATGCTTCAGTTGTAAATTCTGATGCATACTCGGTATGAGTTTTCTGTGCTATATTCCTTTGAATGCACAGTGTCTGTGCGCTCCTTTGCTGGCTCTAAGGAAAAGCAGCTGTGGCAGTGACCACAGCCTCTGCCCCATAATGATGTCCCATGTGAGTATCCCAAAGTGCACTGGGATTCTAAAAAAATGTCATTGGAAGTAAAAAAAACAAAAAACACAAGCAGACAGGAAGTTACATTAGAGAGGGAAAGGTAGAAATTTGTTAACTGAAATATACTGTATTAGAAAAGTGATTAGATTATTGAATTAAGTTTAGTATGAAAGGCACCTTTGGTTTCGGATCACCCTTTAATTCTGCTTAATATTAATTTTATGACTTTTTAAAAAGCAGTTGCTTATGTGATGAAATTTACATGAGCATATAAAGAAAAAAAAAAATCTGGATTTTCGTCCAGAAAAAGACGATTTTCCATCTGTATTGTCATCTGTATGGCATCCATTTTTATAGAGCAGAAGTGAATAAAATTTAAAAGAAGAAATACAGTGTCCTGTGTTAGTAATGGAAATATATTCGTAAAAATCGGATGCTATATGGATGAGTCATGGGATCCAATTTTATTTTTGCACACCCAGCCTTCAACAGGGGGAACGGTCTGGAGTGGATGTGATAAGCCACAGATCACAGGGGGAGCACTATGGTGGACTTAACCCTTACCTCTCCTGCACAGGACATACAACAGTACAGGCTGGGAGCAAAGAGGGAGGTAAGGATTAACCCTCACATACAGAGGTGAGGAGGCATACATGGTGGGGGCAGAAGAGCAGTTTGGGGAGCACATAGAATATGTATGTAGTGGGGGTGAGGGGGCACTTCACTGCTGGACCCCATATTCAGTGGGAATACTCAGCCCAAGTGTTTTATCCCCCTTCAGCTACCAGGAAGATCCAGGGAGATGCAGTGGCTACTAATAAGCTGCTCTCCCTGAACCTAAACTACAGCCCCACAACTTTTATTCCACAGTGTGAAAGGAGGCAATGCAGGTGCTGTGACCTCCTCAGCACAGCAGACACAGGATGCTGCCTCCCAGGTGGTATCTGTGCTCCTCTTAGAAGCTACCTGCCCATTATCTGCAGCAGATGGGTGCTGTAGTACATGCTTCCCTCCTCCGGTCCTGACCGCTCTGCCTCCTGACCTGCATAGGTTTCAGCAGCTATGCAAGCCAGGAACTGAGCAGCCCCACATCCACCAATGAGATGACAGGGGCGAGGCAACAATCGTTTCTGAGAAAGATCAGACTCATAGATCAGTCCCTCTCCGGCCTGCTGGCTGTGAGTGTCAGCAGGCTGCACAGAAACACTCAGGGGGCCGGATGTGGCCCACGGGCCGCAGTTTGCCCAGGCCTGCTCTAGGCGGACCTTGTGCAGCAGTATCCGGATAGTTCCTCAAAAAACTCTGCACGACCAAGTTGAGTACATGTGCCAGACATGGGATGTGAGTGAGGTTGCCTAGGGCCAGAGCTGCCACCAGATTTCGGCCTTTGTCACACACTACCATGCCTGGCTGGAGATTCACTAGCACAAACCACACGTCGCTCTCCTGCTTGATGGCATTCCAGAGCTTCTGCGCTGTGTGGCTTCGATTCCCCAAAGATATTAGTTTCAGTATGGCCTGTTGATGTTTGGCCAAGGCTATGCTCATATCGGTCGTAACAGGTAAGTGTTCACGGGTCAAGGTGGAGGTAGACCGTGACTGCTCCTGCAGCGATAATTCTGAGGAACTGGAGTATGAGGAGGAGGCAATGTGTACAGACTGGATTCCTACAAACCTTGGAGTTGGCAGAACATGTACAGTGCCACTCGCAAGATCTGTACGCGGCTCCACAACATTGACCCAATGGGCAGTGAGGGAAAAGTATCGTCCCTGTCCATGGTGACTAGTCCACGCATCGGTGGTGAGGTGGACCTTGCTACTGAAGGCGTTTAGTAGCACATGTTGAATGTTTCCCTCCACATGCTTTTGCAGGGCAGGGACGGCTTGCCTGCTGAAGTAAAAGCGGCTGGGCACGTTGTATTGTGGGACTGCCAATGCCATCAAGTTATGGAAGCTGTCAGTCTTCACCAGCCTGAATTAGAGCATTTCAAGGGACAGTAGTTTTGTAATGCCAGCATTCAGAGCCTGTGCTCGGGGGTGGTTTGCTGAGAATGGCCGTCTTCTCTCCCATGCCTGTGAGCGTGAGGATGACTGGGAACATGGTGCTGTGGGTGGAATTACACTGGGTCTCTGGACAACAGTGCCAGAGGTTCTTCCATGGCGATCCTGTGAGGAAGCCGAACCAGCTGTGTGTGAGCTGGAGGAAGAGGCTACAACATGAGCTGAAGAGGTGGTAGGTGCCGCTGTAGGTTGTCCTAGGTCTTCAGTGTGTTTTTGTAACTCCACCTCGTGCTTGGTCCACACATGTTTCCACATATTTGTGGTATTGATGTTGCTGACACTTTTCCCTCGTTTGACTTTCTGATGACACAGCTTGCATTTGATCAAGCAAATGTCATCTGCAACTGTGTCAAAAAAGGACCAGGCACTGCAAGTGCCCGTTTTTGCTTTTGGAAGAGCCATGCTCCTAATGGGTGCCGAAGTGGAGGCTACAGGCACCGCAGTCTTCCCCCTCCCTCTCCCTCTTTTGGCCGTTCGGGGAATCTCTTCCTCAGAGCTGCTCCCACCACCTTCTTGCACCTCACGCCATGATGGGTCAAGGACCTCATCATCTACACTACCCTCTTCCACCAACTGCTTCTCCTGGGTAGTCTCGGCAGCACAAAACGCACCAGAAAGTGGCACCTGAGTCTCATCAACAGATGCGTACGGAGGTGTGCTGACCGGAGGCACTGGCCCACCTGCCTCTTCAGACTCAGAGAGACAAAGCTGTTGGGCATCACTGCATACTGCCTCTTCTTCCATTTCTCTAATGCCGCTTGGCTGGCCCCCTCTTTCCAAGCCAAGAGATTCAGAGAACAGACGTAGAGATGGCTCCTGTCCTGGGCTCTCTGACTGCCTGGGCAACTTGGCAGGTGGTGAAGAGACAGATGGGTTCTCTCCAGTGCTCTGTGCCTGAGAGGATGTGGCACTAATTGAAGTCAATGCGTTAGCTGCCATCGATGCGACAACGGCTTCAATTTGTTCTTCCCGCTGCAGCGGGGTGCGGCGATCTCCTACAAAGCTGCGCATGAGGGACAGTTCCCTGCTGAAACTGGGTGTTGATGAGTCACCGGTGCCCGCAGCAGGCACAGAATCCCCACTGTTGTGAATTCTGTTGTCAGGCTCCCTCCTGTGGTCATGAATGGTACTTCGGCTTGTTCTGTCCATGGACTTCCTCTGGTGGGTGTTTCTGAGTTTCCTTCCACAGGTGACGAGGTTAATTCGTTAGCTGGCTGCTCTATTTAACTCCACTTAGATCTTTGCTCCATGCCACCTGTCAATGTTCCAGTATTGGTCTAGTTCACTCCTGGATCGTTCTTGTGACCTGTCTTCCCAGCAGAAGCTAAGTTCCAGCTTGTATTTCTTTGGTTTGCTATTTTTCTGTCCAGCTTGCTATTTTTATTGTTGTCTTGCTTGCTAAAAGCTCTGGGATGCAGAGGGAGCGCCTCCGCACCGTGAGTCGGTGCAGAGGGTCTTTTTTGCGCCCTCTGCATGGTCTTTTTGTAGGTTTTTGTGCTGACCGCAAAGTTACCTTTCCTATCCTCGGTCTGTTGAGTAAGTCGGGCCTCACTTTGCTAAATCTTTTTCATCTCTGTGTTTGTATTTTCATCTTTACTCACAGTCATATGTGGGGGGCTGCCTTTTCCTTTGGGGAATTTCTCTGAGGCAAGGTAGGCTTTATTTTTCTATCTTCAGGGCTAGCTAGTTCCTTAGGCTGTGCCGAGTTGCATAGGGAGCGTTAGGCGCAATCCACGGCTATTTCTAGTGTTGTTTGATAGGATTAGGGATTGCGGTCAGCAGAGTTCCCATGTCCCAGAGCTCATCCTTTATTATCAGTAACTATCAGGTCTTTCCATGTGCTCTTAACCACCAGGTCCATTATTGTCCTGACCACCAGGTCATAACAGTACAGGTGGCCCAAAGTACTAATGCATCTCAATAGAGGGATAAGAGAAGCTCTGAGACCATTTTTTTTTCTTTGCAGTGTGTTTTGTCTCTCTTTTCCCCTTTACCTCTGGGTGGTTCAGGACACAGGTGTAAACATGGACATTCAAGGTCTGTCCTCTTGGATGAATAATCTCACTACAAGGGTACAAAACATTCAAGATTTTGTGGTTCAGAATCTGAGGTCAGAGCCTAGGATTCCAATTCCTGATTTGTTTTTTGGTGATAGATCTAAGTTCTTGAATTTCAAAAATAATTGTAAATTGTTTCTTGTCTTGAAACCTCGCTCCTCAGGTGACCCTGTTCAACAAGTAAAGATCATTATTTCTTTGTTATGTGGTGACCCTCAAGACTGGGCATTTTCCCTTGCGCCAGGAGATCCGGCATTGCGTGATGTTGATGCGTTTTTCCTGGCACTTGGATTGCTTTATGACGAACCTAATTCAGTGGATCAGGCAGAGAAAATCTTGCTGGCTCTGTGTCAGGGTCAGGATGAAGCGGAGATATATTGTCAGAAGTTTAGAAAGTGGTCTGTGCTCACTCAGTGGAATGAATGTGCCCTGGCAGCAATCTTCAGAAAGGGTCTCTCTGAAGCCCTTAAGGATGTCATGGTGGGATTTCCCATGCCTGCTGGTCTGAATGAGTCTATGTCCTTGGCTATTCAGATCGATCGACGCTTGCGTGAGCGTAAAGCTATGCACCATTTGGCGGTACTATCTGAGCATGGGCCTGAGCCCATGCAATGTGATAGGACTTTGACCAGAGCTGAACGGCAAGAACACAGACGTCGGAATGGGCTATGTTTTTACTGTGGTGATTCCACTCATGCTATTTCCGATTGTCCTAAGCGCACTAAGCGGTTCGCTAGGTCTGCCACCATTGGTACGGTACAGTCTAAATTTCTATTGTCCGTTACTCTGATTTGCTCTTTGTCATCCTATTCTGTTATGGCATTTGTGGATTCAGGCGCTGCCCTGAATTTGATGGACTTGGAGTATGCTAGGCGCTGTGGTTTTTTCTTGGAGCCCTTGCAGTATCCTATTCCATTGAGAGGAATTGATGCTACGCCTTTGGCCAAGAATAAGCCTCAGTACTGGACCCAATTGACCATGTGCATGGCTCCTGCACATCAGGAGGATATCCGCTTTCTGGTGTTGCATAATCTGCATGATGTGGTCGTTTTGGAGTTGCCATGGCTACAGGTTCATAATCCAGTATTGGACTGGAAATCTATGTCTGTGTCCAGCTGGGGTTGCCAGGGGGTACATGGTGATGTTCCATTTTTGTCTATTTCGTCTTCCACTCCTTCTGAAGTTCCAGAGTTTTTGTCGGATTACCGGGATGTATTTGATGAGCCCAAATCCAGTGCCCTACCTCCTCATAGGGATTGCGATTGTGCAATTAATTTGATTCCTGGTAGTAAGTTTCCTAAGGGCCGATTGTTCAATTTATCTGTGCCAGAACACGCCGCTATGTGGAGTTATATAAAGGAATCCTTGGAGAAAGGCCATATTCGCCCGTCGTCATCACCGTTAGGAGCAGGGTTCTTTTTTGTGGCCAAGAAGGATGGTTCTTTGAGACCTTGTATTGATTACCGCCTTCTTAATAAAATTACAGTCAAATTTCAGTATCCTTTGCCGTTGCTGTCTGATTTGTTTGCTCGTATTAAAGGGGCTAGTTGGTTCACCAAGATAGATCTTCGAGGGGCGTATAATCTTGTGCGTATTAAACAAGGCGATGAATGGAAAACAGCATTTAATACGCCCGAGGGCCATTTTGAGTACCTGGTTATGCCATTCGGGCTTTCCAATGCTCCATCAGTATTTCAGTCCTTTATGCATGACATCTTCCGAGAGTACCTGGATAAATTCCTGATTGTGTATTTGGAAGATATTTTGGTCTTTTCGGATGATTGGGAGTCTCATGTGAAGCAGGTCAGAATGGTGTTCCAGGTCCTTCGTGCGAATTCCTTGTTTGTGAAGGGGTCAAAGTGTCTCTTTGGTGTTCAGAAGGTTTCATTTTTGGGGTTCATTTTTTCCCCTTCTACTATCGAGATGGACCCTGTTAAAGTCCAGGCCATTTACGATTGGACTCAGCCGACATCTGAAGAGCCTGCAAAAGTTCCTGGGCTTTGCTAATTTTTATTGGCGCTTCATCGCTAATTTTTCTACTGTTGCTAAACCGTTGACTGATTTGACCAAGAAGGGTGCTGATGTGGTCAATTGGTCTTCTGCAGCTGTAGAGGATTTTCAGGAGTTGAAGCATCGTTTTTCTTCTGCCCCTGTGTTGTGCCAGCCAGATGTTTCGCTCCAGTTTCAGGTTGAGGTTGATGCTTCTGAGATTGGAGCAGGGGCTGTTTTGTCGCAAAGAAGTTCTGATGGCTCGGTGATGAAGCCATGTGCTTTCTTTTCTAGAAAGTTTTCGCCTGCTGAGCGTAATTATGATGTTGGTAATCGTGTGTTGTTGGCCATGAAGTGGGCATTCGAGGAGTGGCGTCATTGGCTTGAAGGAGCCAAGCATCGCGTGGTGGTCTTGACAGATCACAAGAATTTGACTTATCTTGAGTCTGCCAAACGGTTGAATCCGAGACAGGCTCGATGGTCGTTATTTTTCTCCCATTTTGATTTTGTGGTTTCGTACATTCCGGGCTCTAAGAATGTGAAGGCTGATGCCCTGTCAAGGAGTTTTGTGCCTGACTCTCCGGGTGTTCCTGAGCCGGCGGGTATTTTCAAAGAGGGGGTAATTTTGTCTGCCATCTCCCCTGATTTGCGGCGGGTGCTGCAAAAATTTCAGGCTGATAGACCTGACCGTTGCCCAGCGGAGAAACTGTTTGTCCCTGATAGATGGACTAGTAGAGTTATCTCTGAGATTCATTGTTCTGTGTTGGCTGGGCATCCTGGAATCTTTGGTACCAGAGATTTGGTGGCTAGATCCTTCTGGTGGCCATCTTTGTTGCGGGATGTGCGTTCTTTTGTGCAGTCCTGTGGGACTTGTGCTCGGGCTAAGCCCTGCTGTTCTCGTGCCAGTGGGTTGCTTTTGCCCTTGCCGGTCCCGAAGAGGCCCTGGACGCATATTTCTATGGATTTTATTTCGGATCTCCCCGTCTCTCAAAAGAGGTCGGTCATTTGGGTGGTTTGTGATCGCTTTTCTAAGATGGTCTATTTGGTACCTTTGTCTAAATTGCCTTCCTCCTCTGATTTGGTGCCATTATTTTTCCAGCATGTGGTTCGTTTACATGGTATCCCGGAGAACATCGTTTCTGACAGAGGTTCCCAGTTTGTTTCGAGGTTTTGGCGATCCTTTTGTGCAAGGATGGGCATTGATTTGTCTTTTTCCTCGGCTTTCCATCCTCAGACAAATGGCCAAACCGAACGAACTAATCAAACTTTGGAAACATATCTGAGATGCTTTGTTTCTGCTGATCAGGATGATTGGGTGTCCTTTTTGCCTTTGGCTGAGTTCGCCCTTAATAATCGGGCCAGCTCGGCTACTTTGGTTTTGCCGTTTTTCTGCAATTCTGGTTTCCGTCCTTGTTTCTCTGCAGGGCAGGTTGAGTCTTCGGACTGTCCTGGTGTAGATACTGTGGTGGATAGGTTGCAGCAGATTTGGACTCATGTGGTGGACAATTTGACATTGTCCCAGGAGAAGGCTCAACGTTTCGCTAACCGCCGGCGCTGTGTGGGTCCCCGACTTCATGTTGGGGATTTGGTTTGGTTGTCGTCTCGTTATGTTCCTATGAAGGTTTCCTCTCCTAAGTTTAAGCCTCGTTTCATTGGTCTGTATAAGATTTCTGAAGTTATCAATCCTGTGTCATTTCGTTTGGCCCTTCCTGCTTCTTTTGCCATCCATAATGTGTTCCATAGGTCGTTATTGCGGAGATACGTGGCGCCTGTGTTTCCATCCGTTGATCCTCCTGCCCCGGTGTTGGTTGAGGGGGAGTTGGAGTATGTGGTGGAGAAGATTTTGGATTCTCGTGTTTCGAGACGGAAACTCCAGTACCTGGTCAAGTGGAAGGGTTATGGTCAGGAAGATAATTCCTGGGTTTTTGCCTCTGATGTTCATGCTGCCGATCTGGTTCGTGCCTTTCATTTGGCTCATCCTGGTCGGCCTGGGGGCTCTGGTGAGGGTTCGGTGACCCCTCCTCAAGGGGGGGTACTGTTGTGAATTCTGTTGTCGGGCTCCCTCCTGTGGTCATGAATGGTACTTCGGCTGGTTCTGTCCATGGACTTCCTCTGGTGGGTGTTTCTGAGTTTCCTTCCACAGATGACGAGGTTAATTCGTTAGCTGCTGCTCTATTTAACTCCACTTAGATCTTTGCTCCATGCCACCTGTCAATGTTCCAGTATTGGTCTAGTTCACTCCTGGATCGTTCTTGTGACCTGTCTTCCCATCAGAAGCTAAGTTCCAGCTTGTATTTCTTTGGTTTGCTATTTTTCTGTCCAGCTTGCTATTTTTATTGTTGTCTTGCTTGCTGGAAGCTCTGGGACGCAGAGGGAGTGCCTCCGCACCGTGAGTCGGTGCGGAGGGTCTTTTTTGCGCCCTTTTTGTAGGTTTTTGTGCTGACCACAAAGTTACCTTTCCTATCCTCGGTCTGTTGAGTAAGTCGGGCCTCACTTTGCTAAATCTTTTTCATCTCTGTGTTTGTATTTTCATCTTTACTCACAGTCATTATATGTGGGGGGCTGCCTTTTCCTTTGGGGAATTTCTCTGAGGCAAGGTAGGCTTTATTTTTCTATCTTCAGGGCTAGCTAGTTCCTTAGGCTGTGCCGAGTTGCATAGGGAGCGTTAGGCGCAATCCACGGCTATTTCTAGTGTGTTTGATAGGATTAGGGATTGCGGTCAGCAGAGTTCCCATGTCCCAGAGCTCGTCCTTTATTATCAGTAACTATCAGGTCTTTCCGTGTGCTCTTTACCACCAGGTCCATTATTGTCCTGACCACCAGGTCATAACACCCCACATCCTCCCCCTGCTCCATGCCCACGCCCACGTGCCTTACTCCCTGCCTTCTTCATCTTGGTAGACTGATAAAGATAGGCAGAAAAGTATTAAGGGCTTAGTGTGCTTATTCCTGAACTGCTCCTAACAGGTATAAGAAGCACTAATTTTCAAAAGTGTAGACTAGACTTTTATATGAGCTAATGTGGCCTACACAACTGTAAAGTGGTGTGTTTGGTGAACTGTATTAATTTTTTTTTTTTTGCTGAACAGACTACACAGTG
This sequence comes from Ranitomeya imitator, assembly GCF_032444005.1. Classification (NCBI taxonomy): domain Eukaryota; kingdom Metazoa; phylum Chordata; class Amphibia; order Anura; family Dendrobatidae; genus Ranitomeya; species Ranitomeya imitator. The sequence goes on from NC_091283.1 coordinate 735,665,764, forward strand.
AGCTGCACTCACACACAGACCGTGCAGACAGCCGTGAACGGTGCTGCAAGGCCAAAAAAAATCTCCTCTATGTACTCCTATATAGTGTTTTTCCACAATCTAGCTGGATACGGATGGAAAGCCACTAATATGATTAATTTGAACAAATGTGCAGCAGGCTGCACTAATTGAGAAATGGACAATGGAACGGTATGAGGCAGTGATGCACCGTGAGCTGTCTACAACCAGCTGTGACGGTAGAACAGACTACAGAGTGAGCTGCACTCATACAGAGACCGTGCAGACTGCCGTGAACGGCGCTGCAAGGCCAAAAAAAGCTCCTCTATGCAATCCTATAGTGTTTTCCCACAATCTAGCTGTATACGGATGGGAAGCCACTAATAGGATAAATTTAAACAAATGTGCAGCTGGCTGCACTTATAGAAAAATGGACAATGGAACGGTATGAGGCAGTGATGCACCCTGAGCTGACTACATCCAGCCATGGCTGCAGACCAGACTACAGAGTGAGCTGCTCTCACACAGACACAATGCAGACACCTGTGAACAGCGCTGCAAGGCAAAAACAAGGTTCTCACACAGCGGTTGCTAAATTAGCCTGGGTAAAGCACAATGAAGCAAATCACTATCTCTAAACTGGCATAACACAGCACCCTGTCCCTAACTGAATTCACAGCAGAGTGAACTGAAAATGGCGGCAGCGACTTTTATAGTGCATCATGACATCATTTCAGCAGCCAATCACAGCCATGCCAGTAGTTACATGCCTACCATGCAGAACAGGATGTGCCCACTCTTCTAATCATTCCTCATTGGCTGAATTCTGGCTGTTTGAATTATGGGAACTTCCAATTCCGGTATCCAATATACTGAAAGTATCGGAACGTGGTATCGGAACTCCGATACAGCAAATACCGGCCGATACCCAATACTTGCGGTATCGGAATGCTCAACACTATTTATAACTTTGAGCCGTAAAAATGAAAAAATACACTTTTCCCACAAAAATGTTGTTTTAGCCCCAAATATTTCATTTTCACAATTGTAATAGGAGAAAATGGACCCCAGAATTTGTTGTGAAATTGTTCCTGAGTATGCCGATATCCCATATGTCCAAATGAAGAGAATTCACCGCACACTCTATCCGTAAGGTGATACAAAAAAGGAAATTTATTTATGTGATCACTAGTGTTGAGTGATACCTTCCGATATCGGGAAATATCGGATCAGATTGGATCGGACCGATACCCAAAAAATATCGGATATCGACGATTCCGATACCGGAAACCAATGCAAGTCAATGGGACACAAATATTGGAATGAAAATAAACTCTTTCTTTCCTTTGCACATCCAGTTTGGGAGAGGGCAAGAGTGTGGGCGGTGTGTGGGCGGAGACTGCGTGTCTGTGTGTGCAGGTGGGATCTGTGCGGGACCGTGGGGGGTCTGTGCGGGCCTGCCGGGGGTTTGTATGGGCCTCTTGGAGTCTTTGCAGGCCTGCCGGGGATCTGTGCGGGCCTGCCGGAGGTCTATACGGGTCTCTCGGGGGTCTGTGCGGGCATGCCGGGGGTCTGTACGGGCCTCGCGGGGGTCTGTGCGGGCCTCTCCGGGGACTTTGTGTCTACAGTCATGGACAAAAATTTTGAGAATGAGACAAATATTATTTTTTCCAAAGTCTACTGCTTCATTTTTTCTAATGGCAATTTGCATATACTCCTGAATGTCAGAGTGATCAGCTTAACAGCATTTACTGTACTTGCAAAGTCAATATTTGCCCAGAAAATGAACTTTAACCCACAAAACACATTTCAACATCATTGCAGTCCTGCCTTAAAAGGAGCAGCTAACATCGTTTTAGTGATTGATCCATTAACACAGGTGTGGGTGTTGATGAGGACAGGGCTGGTGATCAATCAGTCATGATTAAGTAAGAATGACATCATTGGACACTTTATAAGGAGGATGGTGCTTGGTATCATTGTTTCTCTTCAGTTAACCATGGTTATCTCTAAAGAAACACGTGCAGCCATCATTGCACTGCCCAAAAATGGCCTAACAGGGAAGAGTATTGCAGCTAGAAAGATTGCACCTCAGTCAGCAATCTATCGCATCATCAAGAACTTCAAGGAGAGAGCTTCCATTGTTGTCAAAAAGGCTCCAGGGCGCCCAAGAAAGACCAGCAAGCACCAGGACCGTATCTTAAAACTGTTTCAGCTGCGGGATCGGACTACCAGCAGTGCCGAGTTTGCTCAGGAATGGCAGCAGGCTGGTGTGAGTGCTTCTGCACACACTGTGAGGCGGAGACTCTTTGAGCAAGGCCTGGTTTCAAGGAGGGCAGCAAAGAAGCCACTTCTCTCCAGAAAAAACATCAGGGACCGACTGATATTCTGCAAAAGGTACAGGGAGTGGACTGCTGAGGACTGGTTCAAAGTCATTTTCTCTGATGAATCACCTTTTTGATTGTTTGGGACATCTGGAAAACAGCTTATTCGGAGAAGAGGTGAGCAATACCACCAGTCTTGTCTCATGCCAACTGTAAAGCATCCTGAAACCATTCATGTGTGGGGTTGCTTCTCAGCCAAGGGAATAGGCTCACTCACAGTCTTGCCTAAAAACACAGACATGAATAAAGAATGGTACCAGAATGTCCTCCAAGAGCAACTTCTCCCAACCGTCCAAGAGCAGTTTGGCACCCAACAATGCCTTTTCCAGCATGATAGAGCACCTTGCCATAAATCAAAGGTGATAACTAAATGGCTCATGCAACAAAACATAGAGATTTTGGGTCCATGGCCTGGAAACTCCCCAGATCTTAATCCCATTGAGAACTTGTGGTCAATCATCAAGAGACGGGTGGACAAACAAAAAACAACAAATTCTGGCAAAATGCAAGCATTGGTTATGCAAGAATGGACTGCTATCAGTCAGGATTTGGTCCAGAAGTTGATTGAGAGCATGCCAGGGAGAATTGCAGAGGTCTTGAAGAAGAAGGGTCAACACTGCAAATATTGACTTGCTGCATTAACTCATTCTAACTGTCAATATAACCTATTGGTACTCATAATATGATTGCAATTATATTTCTGTATGTGATATAAACATCAGACAAACACTAATAAAAACCAGAGGGCAGCAGATCATGTGAAAATATAATTTTGGTGTCATTCTCAAAAATTTTGGCTATGACTATGTTCAGGCATCGTCCGATGGGAATACAAGTCCCATCGGGCTATGCCTGCTACAATGACAGTGATTGGCACATTAGTCAATGATGGGACAGAAGTAGTCCCATCATCCGGCTAATGTGTTGAATGTAAAAAAAAAAAAACCACAAACATACATACTACATACAACATACTATATACTACATACATACAACATAATACATACCTACTACATGCATACATTCAACATACATACAACATACTTCATACATACAACATACATACAACATACCACATACATACAACATACACACAACATACTACATACATACATACTGTTAGGAGTCGAGTTTCCTCTGCTGCACAGGGGGAATCTCGATCCGTGTCTGCTGCGGTCTCCCATTCGGCATCGGCCGCAGTGGGGTCTGCTCAGCGGAGGCGTCGCTCCCAGCGTCTCGCTGGGACTGATTCTGTGCAAAGGGTTACTGCTGCCTTTTCTGACTCTCCTGTTGTACCCTGCACTGATCTGCGGCGAGCGGGCTTCTCTGGGACTAAGTCCTTATTTGCACACACTGAGCATGCCCAGGGCAAGATCTCCCGTTGGAGATCGAGGGTCACATGCTCAGGTACTGCAGCATGTCCCATTGGTCCTCCAGGAAGGTCCTGGAAGGGCAAAACTTCGGTAGCAGCTTCCTGTGCTGCAACTATATAAGCTGCGCATGACCGCATGGCCATGCGCTAGTATTGTCTTGAAAATATATGTGTGTGTGTAGATGGATGTATGTCAAAGGATGAAAGCTCCTAAGTATCCCTCCCTAGTGTTGTTGTCTGTTTGCGGATGATGGTAGCTATCTAGCGCCCGACTAGCCATCAGCACAAAACACACATAACAGCGTCTAGTTGCTGTGACCGCCTGTACTGTGCCGTGCGCTTTCCTTACCCAAGCCTCACCAATTAGTCCAAAAGCAAGTGAAACAGATTACTTTAAATCCTTGCAAGACTATAAAGTTTACTAATGTGACACAAAATGTCTGTTTTCAGTTAAGCTTTTGAGAATACCCAACATTGCAGTCTGAATGACGTGATTGGAGACAGGAGACTGTTACTTTGAAAAAAATAAATTGTGTACCATGAAACCTCAAGCTGTCAAACCCTTTCTTGGTTTTCAAATGGTAATGGAATCCCGACAATATGTTGAGAGCAGGACGCACTACATTGAAGGACGATCAACTTTTTGTATTTTTTTATGGTATGATGGTTCCCTCTTTGCAGAATTATTTACAGGAGAATTTGGCAATTTTATTTGCCAAGTTTTTAACACTAAGGTTCAGATATGGCTTTAAAGAAGGCTAACACTTGCAATACAACGCAATTTTATTTCAAAGTACAAAATTCAAGGAATAGTAAGATTGAATAGTATGAGTGCGTACACTTTTGTATATGATAATACATACAAAGGTTAAGTACATCTAAGAATTAAATACAGATAATTAAGCATATATAAAGATTAACTACATACAGTATACTTACATCATCACCAAGAGGCTTTTAAACATCATCTGTCTGGAATACCAGAGAAGCAATACCAAGAAAGAGAACCCCTGGGAGATTACCAACACTGCATGGGCATCCCCAATTATGCAGGTATCAGCACACTGTACATGTACAGGTACCCCAGTTTTGGCATCTGTCTTAGTCATGTTTCTCTGGTCTTATATAGTGATTTACACTATGTAGTAACTCTAGTTTCACCCAGACCTTCAAGTGGCCAGCTTTCAAGGTTGTATGAAACTGAGATATCATGGAGTCATCAGACGAGGGGCCATAAACCCCTAGAAAATAAAAGCCACAAGGATTTAGATCTAACCACCACAGGCCGAGTTTCAGTAAACCTTAATGTTTTACAATGACAAACAGCAAACATATAGAGGCTTAGAACTGTTTTTGAAGAGAATAAACAAACATTTCTCAAGATTGTCTCACGATGAGCATTGTCTGTCACATCTGTAAATGTTTTACAAGAAATGCAGCTATGTAATTGTCTGAATGCATTCGGTAAATTTCAATCTGGATTCAAAATCGCACTATTAACCGCAATCATATCTATATTCAGCCTTTCTAGAAAAAAAAGCTTAAACCATTGAGAATTCTGGATAATCATGACAATCTTCTTAACCAGTATCTATAGGTAAGTAATGTTAAAAATAGCTGTATTCCAGAAATAAAAGTGGGAACTGCAAGAATGTGAAGATGTTCTAAAAAATAAATGTCACCATGCTCAATTTTCCATAACGGTTCCGTTCGGCTGTGTAGTAAATACTAGAGACACAATAGATGATCTGACATCCTTTCAAATAATTACTTTACAGATGAAAAGAGCATTTATTATTATTCCTGTTTATTATTCTACAAAGAAATAAGGAACATGCAGTCTCCTTCATACAAGTTATCTCAGCCAAAATTGATTAAGTCCTCTACATCTACAAGCATTCAGCCATCACTTTTTTGCATTGAACTCTTAACATTTGATTCAGGCAAATTTATGGCTCTCAAGGAGAGAAACTAATATAGTGGACAAAGAAATATTTGTAATGAACTACTGAGCCAAACTAACAGCATTGCTTTATCAAATTTATATGAAATGTATTGTGTCCAATGTGAGCAACCAGGCAACACAAAAAGGATCTTTTCAAGTGAGCTCTTTAAGGTACCCAAATGTTATGAAGTCTTTGCCAGCAAGGATGTGGTTTCACCAATGGGGGTACCTTTTTAAAAATATACTATTGCCATCACAGCCCCCCCTTGCCCAAAAGTCACCGGCTTATAACAGTACAGAGCATGTTCACCCTGGTCATCTAGAAGTAGGCCCAATGTAGTGGTGTGGGTCTCTGAGACTTGTAATGGAGTGCATGAGCTGACAAACAATCACAGCCCCCTTTGCCCAAATTTCACTGGCCTATAACATCACAGAGCACGTTAACCCTGGTCATCTAGTGGCATTTAATGAAGAGACATTGCAGGAAACCGAGTTAATAAGTAGGCCCAATGTAGGGGTGTGGGTCTCTGAGACTTGTAATGGAGTGCATGAACTGACAAACATTTCCTCAATGGGGGAACCTTTTTTTAAAATATGCTATTGCCATCACAGCCCCCCTTGCCCAAAATTCAGTGGCCTATAACAGTGCAGAACATGTTCAACCAGGTCATGTAGTCAGAGATAAGGAAGAGACATTGTAGGAAACCGAGTTAAGAAGTAGGCCCAATGTAGGGGTGTGGGTCTCTGACACTTGTAATGGAGTGCATGGCCTGACAAGCATTTCCCCATGGGGGGTAAATTGTTAAAAAATATACTATGGACATCATAGACACCCTTGCCCAAAAATTGACTGCCTGTAGCAGCACAGAAGACGTTAAGCCTGGTGATCTAGTGGTGGAGAATGAGGAGACAAAGATAAATCATAATGAAATAAAACAAATACATAAAAAATGTGAATCCACCGATGAAAGTAAATAACAAAAGGGAGGGTCGAACACAGGTTCATAGATTTGAAGCCAGAATGTGTCCAACGAGATATGTTTGTCCCTAGCAACAGCTCAGAGACAGGGCTATAAATAAAAATATAATATAAAAGTCTTTGAATTACTTTCTATTGTAGAGGTATACACTACCTTATTAGAGGACTGTCCAGAGATATGGAAAATGGAAAATATAAGAATAAATGGGATTAATAGACGTACATCTCTTTTTTTATGACATTTCCCCCTGCGGGAGTATCATTTGTTTTGGTTTCCAATTTGTAATGGGCATCATAAAAACACCCTTGCACAAAAAAATTGTGACTTTGGCATCACGGAATCCATTTACCCTGGTGTTCTACTGGTTGTGGATGATAAGGATGAGGATAAGGAGGAGGATAACAACAAACAGACCAAATCTGGAAGTGTATACCCATGTGTGGTTGTGAACGGCTGTATGAGAATACACCTCCCCAAAAAAGAGAATGTATTAGAGGTTGTGTTTCGCTGTTTGCACTTGGTGGTGTACAGAAGTCTTTCCGAATCCAGCCCTTGTTCATTTTTATAAGAGTCAGCCTGTCAGCATTTTCAGTTGACAGGTGGATGCACTTATCTGGTATAATTCAACCAGCGGCACTAAAAACCTGCTCTGACAGAACGCTAGCAGCAGAGAAGGCCATGACCTCCAAGGCATAGAGAGCCAGTTCATGCTACGTGTCCAGCTTGAATACCCAATAATTAAAAGGACCAGAGGAATCCCGGAGGACGTTTGTACGATCTGCAAGGTACTCCCCCAGCATCTTCCCAAACATTGCACTTCTTGTGACAGCACCCCTTGCCTCTGTGCCGGCACGATGGGAGGGTCTGAGAAAACTGTCCCAGAACTTTGCCATTGTTCACCTGCATGAGCTGGATTGTACTTCTGTCTCTCTCTCTTAGACTCCTTGGTTGTACAACAAACTCTGACGTCTGCTGCCAGCGTTCTCACATGGGAATTTTCTAAGTAATTTCACTACAAGGACCCTCTGGTACTGCAACATTTTAGTACACCTCTCTGCCTCTGGCAGAAGAGATTGAAAGTTCTCCTTGTGACATGTGTCTAGAAATGTCACCAACCAGTAATGAGTGTCACCAAAAAATTTTATAATGCGAGGGTCATGTGAAACGCAGCGCAACATATAGTCAGCCATGCGTGCCAGACTGCTAACATGCAAGACTTCCGTGTCCTCACCAACAGGATGACTGACCATGCTGTCCTCCTCATCCGCCTCCCTGTCCTCAGGCTGTAACGCCACTGGGTTTATACCTTGTTTCTTTGGCGTTACTTTTGCATGTCTCTGCTTTAACCCTTGTTCCTCTCCCCCTAACTTGCAGGGATACTGAAGTCTGTTACCTGTATGGATGCGGTTCAGTTCCTTGGACTGCTGCGCAGCTGTACATGTGCTGTGATGTCTTTGCCCTGCTGCATGACCACCTGCATGTGTGGTCCCTGGCTGCCGTGTGTTCAGTCTAGCAATCACGGCCAGGTGCCTTAAGCCACAGTTCCTGTGCTATCTGTGCTGTAATGGCTTCTGTTGGTGCTTAGGGTGCGCATGGCCACACCTACCCTGCTTTTATCAGGGTTTGAGTGTGCACCTGTGTTGCTTTCCTCAGCCTATCGCTGAGGGGCAGCTTCTATATAAACTCCCTCTTTCCTGTTGGGTGTTGCCAAAGCATTGCATTGTGTTTCTGTGTCTTGCCTTGTGTGTGAGGTATCCAGCTCCTGTTCTGTCTGCAGTATGTTCTGGGAGAGCTGATACCTGTCTTCTGCCTAATCTGGGGGCAGAGTACACAGACCCGCCTAACCTGGAGGCTGCATATCCAGATCGTTTGTGTTTTGTTTTTCTGCCAAATCTGGGGGCAGAGTAAGCAGACCCGCCTATCCTGGAGGTTGCATATCCAGATTTGTTTGTGTTGTTTTTCCGCCTAATCTGGAGGCTGAGTACCCAGACCCGCCTATCCTGGAGGCTGCATATCCAGTACCTGATCCTCTCTGAACTGTGTCCATTGTGTTATGTTCCTGAAGTCCTTTTGTGTCTGACACCCCGCACCCAGTGACTGAACTTTCAGGGCTCATCTTTTAAAGATGGAGTCCGGTGTTCTTGCTGAGCTCTTACTATGCTGTGCTCAGCCTTCCACGTGGTGCTAACCTCGACTGGCCCAGTTCCAGTCCAGCGGTGCTTGCACCATCATGCTTGAGTTCCTTCCTAGGTCCGATGCCCAGAGCCTGACCACTGTAGCTAGGAACCTGTTGACCACCGCTACCTGGTCCTGTGCCATCCGTGTCACAGCCGCTGACCTGTCCCATATGTCTATCCGGTATTCCTGATGTTCAGCTTGTGTCTGATGTTCTGATGTCCTTCCTGTGTTCGATGACCTGATGCCCTGGGCTGCCATGCAAGTGTCCCAGCCGATGACCTGGGCTGCCACACCAGTGCCCTAGATGTCTATCCGGTATTCCTGATATTCAGCCTGTGTCTGATGTCCTGATGTCCTTCCTGTGTCCGATGTCCTGATACCCTAGGCTGCCAAGCCAGTGTCCCTGCCGATGACCTGGGCTGCCACGCCAGTGTCCCAGATGTCTATCCTGTGTCCAATGACCTGATGTCCTGCCTGTGTCCGATGTCCTGATGTCCAGCCTGTGTCCAATGTCCTAATTTCCACCCTGTGATGACGTCTGTCCTGGGTCGGTGTCTGATGTTCTCCTGCTGAGCCTGTGCTATGCCTGAGGCCTGAGAGACGCCGTTCTAGTAAGCCCGTGCCAGATGACCCTGGACTGCATCAACCCATGATGACCCCTGCAATCGTCTGATGTCTGTCCAAGGGCGGTGTCTGATGTTCTCCTGCTGAGCCTGTGCTGCGCCTGAGGCCAGAGAGAGAGTCCTAGTAAGCCCGTGCCAGATGACCCTGGACTGCATCAATCCATGATGACCCTTGCCATCATCAGAACTCCGTCCAAGGTCGGTGTCTGATGTTCTCCTGCTGAGCCTGTGCTGCGCCTGAGGCCTAAGAGAGAGGCCGTCCTAGCATGCCCATGCCAGATAACCCTGGACTTCATCAACCCGTGATGTCCTCCCGCCTTCGCCTGTTATCCTGAGACGTGTACCTTACTCTGATGTATGGAATCGGGATCCTGACATTATGTTGTGTTATGTAGTGTTTTTATTTGAGTAAACTTTGTTTCTTCATACCTGAAGTTGTGCGGTGTAATCTAGTTCTGCATATCGCCAACTTGTCCACATGCTCAGCTGCCACAGACCCTGCTCACTGCCCTTCCCTAGTCTGGGTAGGTCCAGGTAACTCTATGTGGCCCAGTGGGTCCACATTCCATTCCCACTAAGGACTTTATGTCTGGCGACGTGGAGGCGTGGGCTCGGCCGGGTCTGCGGTCGCAGCCGTAACAAAGGCCATACCCGCTGAACAGATGGTATGACAGCTGTGCTTGTAGTACCATCTATAGCGCATGAAAGTAGCTCCTGTTCTTTCTCCTCCTCATTGCCTACCAATCCATGTTGAGAAGACATGAGGCTGGGCTGAGTGTAATCCCCTTGTATGGTTCCTTGCTCTATGTCCTCGTGCTCTTCCTGCAATGCATCCTCTTTAACTGTGAGCAGAGAGGTTTCCAGAATGCAGAGAAGTGGAATGGTGATGCTAATTATGGCGTCATCACTGCTCACCATCTTGGTGCAGTCCTCTGCAAACCTGCAGTTTTGGAGGATGGTACATATGTCTGACATCCATGTCCACTCCTCAGATCTTATGTGTGGAGTCTGAACTGCCTTGTTGATGTTGGTAGTCAACAACTGCCCTCTTCTGCTCACAAATCCTTTCCAACATATGCAATGTAGAGTTCCAGCGCGTGGGGACATCACACATAAGTCGGTGAACCCAAAGCAGCAAACGCTGCTGAAGCACGGCAAGGGCGGCAGAAGGTGTAGCTGACTTTCTAAAATGGGCAGACAGGTGGCGTACTTTCTCTAGCAGATCCGGCAGCTCCAGGTAGCTTTTCCGAAAACGTTGAACCATGAGATTAAGCACATAAGCCACCAAGTTCCAGCCATTGTCACACACGACCACGACTGTCTGTAGGTTCAGCGGTGTCATTCAAATATTTGAATGATCTTTCAGCACTGTCCATAACTCTTCTGCATTGTGCGGTTTGTCACCTATGCAGATTAGCTTCAGCACAGCCTGTTGCCGCTTGGCTGAGGCAGTGCTGCAGTGCTTCCAGCTTCTGACTGATGTGTTGTTTTCAGAGGTGGAGGCTGAAGAAGAGGAGGAGGTGCAGGAGCTGTGCACTGTGGGGGCAACCCTGATTGACGTAGGGCCCGCAATCCTTGACGTGGGGAGGATGTCTTCCATCCCAAGGTCTGACTGGGTCCCGGCTTCCACTATGTTAACCCAGTGTGCCGTCAGTGAGATGTACCATCCCTGGCCACAAGCAATTGTCCACATGTCTGTGGTTAGGTGGACTTTCCCTGTAAAAGCATTGTTGAGGGCATGGGTAATGTTGTGGGACACATGCTGGTGTAATGCCGGTACCACACACTGGGAGAAATAGTGGCGACTGGGGACCGAGTACCTTGGGATGGCCGCCACCATCACGTTGTGGAAAGCTTCCGTCTCAATGAGCCTAAAAGGCAACATTTCTAGCGCAAGCAGTAGAGAAATGTTAGAATTTAGGACTTTGGTCTATGGGGTGTTGGCTGGGTATTTCCACTTGCGTTCCAATGACTGGGGTATAGACAACTGAAGGCTGTGCTGGTACAAAAACGTGGACGGCCTTGATGATGGTGTTGCTTGACTGTGGGCAACAACAGGTGCAGGGCTAGAGGCATCTTCACATGCACAGTGGACTGGGCACTGGCTTTTATGCAAAACAGTGGAAGAAGCAGTGGTGTCACCTGCAGACAGTGTTCCTGGAGCTTGGGGTTTGGCCCACAAAGTCGGGTGCTTTGCTGTCATGTGCCTGATCATGGCAGGTGTTGCAAATGGCCTGTTTGGGGTTATCGGCAGAGTCTTGAAAAAATAACCAGACTTGGGAAGATCTAACAGTTGGAATGGCAACTTCCCTCATGTTGGTGTTATGGGGAACGGATGCACTCCTGTCTGTGGCCACCACACTGCTTCTTCCTGCCTGATGGCGTGATATGCCTCCTTCCCCATGTGTGCTGCTGTCCTCGCTCTGCATGTCCTCCTGCCAGGTTGGGTCAGTCACTATGTCATCCACCACCTCATCTTCCACATCAACACCCTGCTCCTCCTCCTGACTTTCTGGCAATTGTGTCTCATCATTGTCCACCTCTTGTGACACTTTTCCACCATCGCGTTCTTGTGACCATGGCTGGTCAAAGCTTTGGGCATCGCTACAAGCGATCTCATCTGTCCCCACTTCAAGTTGACCAGCCGAGAGTTTGAAATCTTGAAAGGGAAAACTGAACAGCTCTTTGGCGCGTCCAAGTGTGGGATCACTTGTCTCAGGGCACTCGGCATGGTGGGAGGAAGGATGATCAGGGGGAGAAATATCCGGGCCACACTCATGGCTACTCAGACTTGACTATGTGGAAGACATGGTGGTGGTGGCTAAGTGACTGGCAGCATTGTCTGCTATCCAACCAACAGCCGTTTCACACTGCTCTGGATTCAATAGTGGTGTGCTGCGGTCCCCTAGAAATTGGGACAGGAAGGTCGAATGAGAAGATGTGGGTCTTTGCTGTGGCCCACTTTCAGTTTGGCCATGGCCTCATCCTCTGCATGCACCATCACATCCACTTCTACGTCCCTTGCCCCTTGCCTTGCAAACACAAACACCAGGCCTCAGTCTGACATAACAGACTGTATAAAATTTTTGGGGGCTTTTTGGTGAAATTAAAACAAAAAAAGGCACATGGCTTGCACACAGAACTATGCTACGTATGCCTGCGGAAATATGATTTTTCAAAAACAGATACACCAAGACTCCGTCTGATATAACAAACTTTACTAATGTGTTTGTTTTTTTTGGTGAATTTAACAAAAAAAAAAAATGAACAGGGCAAGCACACAGAACTATGCTACGTATGCCTGCGGAAATACGATTTTTCAATAACAGATACACAAGGACTTAGACTGTATTAATGTGTTTTTTGCTTTTTGGTGAATTTAACAAAAAAAATTGAACAAGGCTAGCACACAGAACTATGCTACGTATGCCTGAGGAAATCCGATGTTTCAAAAACAGATACACCAGGACTCAGCCTGACATAACAGACTGTATTAATGTGTTTTTTTCTTTTTGGTGAATTTAACAAAAAAAAATTTGAACAAGGCCAAGACACAGAACTATGCTACGTATGCCTGCAAAACTATGATTTTTAGGCCGGGGTCACACTAGCGTATTGCATCCGATGCAAGAGCATTGGATGCAATATGCTAATGACACTCGGCTCCTGCTTGCAGCAGAGCAGGAGCCGAGTGTCATGCGTCTGTGCTCCGATTCTCTCGCACAGGGAGGATCGGAGCACAGCTGCGGAGGAGGCGGAGAAATGAATTTCTCCATCTCCTCCATTGCTGGGGTCCACTTATAACGCACAGCACTCGGATGATATCCGAGTGTTGTGCGCTGTCTCACTTGCACCCATAGGCTTATATGGGTGCAAGTGAGCCGAGAGTTTTCCTCGGTCCGAGACAATCGCAGCATGCTGCGATTGTCTCGGACCGAGGAAAACGGACGACAAAAAGTCGGCTGGTGGGAGCTACCCCATATGGTATCGCATTGCACTCGACCGTATTACGGTCTAGTGTGACCCAGGCCTTAAACAGATACTCCAGGCCTCAGTCTGACATAACAGACTGTATAAAATATTTTTGGCTTTTGGTGAATTTTTGAAAAAAAAAAAATAATGAAAACTACAGCTTGGTATATAGTAAATAAGCAGCATCATCAGACAGTTATGGAGCATTGGGAGGGATGCAGTGGGAGCTATGTACGCACATACTGGCTTTGCACTGATGTGGATATGCTGTGCCCTACCTACCTAGCACTTCAATCTCGGGACCCACGAATTAGCCCTAAAAAGGACTGTTGGTTTCTCAGGAGTTGTGGACTGAACAGTTGCAGACCTACACTAAGGGCTCCTTTCCACTTGCGAGATAAACGTCCATGTCTCACATGTGAAAACCAAGCTCTGGCGCCAGCACTTGGGAGCGGAGAGTGCGGCTGCATAGCAACACATGGAGCTGCATGCTCCACTCTTAAGTGTCGGCGCCAGAGCTTGGTTTTCACATGCGAGACACGGACGTTTATCTCGCAAGTGGAAAGGAGCCCTAACTATTAAAAGCACGATTCTGACCCTATCTCTGCAGTAACTCTCCCTGCACTCGCTGAATCCGGCGCTGAATGCGGCAAGCAGAGCGGCGCCAGGTCTCTTATACTCGAAATGATGCTGTGCGGCCAAGCCAATCACTGCACGACCACAACAAAGATGGTATGACAAGTACCGTGATACTCGGGTGAGTAACGAGTAGCGGTGAGCGCATTCGCTCATCACTACCTGTGAGGAATCGATTTCTCAAACTACAGACTCTAATGTAATTGTCTTGTTGCTCAGTTGTGCAGCAGGGCCTCCCACTTCTCTTTCTACTCTGGTTAGAGCCTGTTTGTGCTCTCCTCTGAAGGTGTCACACCATTATCGGCAATAAAGGGGCAGGATGGCGTACTGGGACCCGCAATTGTCCCTGCCACTATAATGGGGCCCTGGCTTTCCCTTATCTCCGGGGTACCTATAATCGTTAGGAGACCTGACCCGCCAGCGTATCCCTGTCTCCTGTGCAGGCCCTATCAGTGGCCCCCTCTCCCCCCAAGGGAGGTGGACTGCACCAGTGTATAAATACGACAATTAAACAGGGTATACAGACAAGGTAACTAAAAGTCTCAAACTCACCAAATGCTCACACAACCACAGAGGAAACACAGAGAAGGGAAGAGAAGGAAAAAACTAGGAAGGAAAACAGGTTTAACATGCAACCAAAACAGCAGACATCAATCTCTGTAAATAAACCTCCAAGCTCCTAATACCACGCTCCTTCTCACTCCAAGCCAGGCAGCAGAACTGATCACTGACAACAGTTGTAGACAAAGCTGAGTCTATATAGGAGCAGAGATTACCAAAACCAAATCAGCTGAGAGACATAGCTCTCAGCAACTTCAGTAACAAGGTTTAACTCCTGCCCTGCTGGCACAAGATAGCCAGGTCAGAATTCAGGAGAAGAGCTTCTGTTCATCGTGTGTGAACGAGGCCCAGAGCGCTGCGGTTCTCTGGAACCTCTCTGTCGCGGTAGCCCCGTGACAGAAAGAAGTAGTACACACCGTTGTAGGAAATCTTCAGTTTCTTGGCAATTTCTCTCATGGAATAGCCTTCAATTCTAAGAACAAGAGTAGACTGCTGATTTTCACATGAAAGTTCCTTTTTTCTGGCCATTTTGAGAGTTTAATGGAACCAACAAATGTAATGCTCCAGATTCTCAACTAGCTCAAAAAAAGGTCAGGTTTATAGGTCCTCTAATCAGCCAAACTGTTTTCAGCTGTGCTAACATACGTGCACAAGGGTTTTTAAGGGTATTCTAACCATCCATTAGCCTTCTTACACAGTTAGCAAACACAAAGTACCATAAGAACACTGGAGTGATTGTTGTTGGAAATGGGCCTATATAAGCCTATGAAGATATTGCATTACAAACCAGACGTTTGCAGCTAGAATAGTCATTTACCACATTAACAATTTATTGAGTGTATTTCTGAATCATTTAATGTTAGCTTCATTGGAAAAAACTATGCTTTTCTTTAAAAAAATAAGGAAATTTCTAAGTGACCCTGTACTTTGGAGCGGTGGTGTGTGTGTATATATATATATATATATATATATATATATATATATATATATATATATATATATATATATATATATTGTAAGATTGCTCTTACTGAGTGTATTGGGGAACACTCGCTTAGCACGGGATTCACGGGCACGGTTTTTTTCCAAACAAAACAGTCCACATGGTTTATTACGGCATCATAAACCACAGAAATATGAACAATAAGCAAACAGTCTTTGCATCAATCTTCACATTAACAGGTTGCAGCAACTAATCACGCTGGTCCTCCTCTGACCAGTTGCCGTGGGTTACCACACAGTTCATTTAACATATGAAGCACCAACAATCAATGTTACCTTCTGGGAGCTCCTGCTCCACCTGCTGACTCCTTGTCAGTCCTCACTCTTCTGGAGAAGCTGCCAAACGGGGATCACCAACTTGCCTTTGCGGCATATCTCAGTCAGTCCAGACCCACCGAGGACTGTAGCTTCCCCAAGTTCCACTCTTCTGGAGAAGCTGCCAAACGGGGATCACCAACTTGCCTTTGCGGCATATCTCAGTCAGTCCAGACCCACCGAGGACTGTAGCTTCCCCAAGTTCCGCTGCGCTGCTCAGGGATCCAGTCCTACTCCCAGGACCTCCCACGCTAGCATGTGCTTTCCAGGAAGCAACACAGGCTTCCACAGGTCACTCATACACAGGGCCCCTCTGCAGTGTCCAGCCAGGACACATGGAAGTCTGCCCAGACTTGCAGACTCCCAAACACTCACTACCATGTGCTAACACACCTCCTTTAGGTAGCCTCTAACCACACCCACAGGTGAGGTAACATCACATGCACTGGTCACATGATCATGACATCACTGCAGGTCCTCAAACACCTGCAGGGAAAAAGATACAGTGAGCACCCCCACTCAGAGTGAGGTATGTGGGTAGCCAGACCCTCCCATCTCTCATAGCTACCCGCAACCCGGACCCAGGTGCACTAAATCAGGGGTCCCCAACTCCAGTCCTCAAGGCCCACCAACAGGTCATGTTTTCAGGATTTCCTTTGCATTGCACAGGTGATGCAATTATTACCTGGGCAAGACTAAGGAAATCCTGAAAACATGACATGTTGGTGGGCCTTGAGGACTGGAGTTGGGGACCCCTGCACTAAATGACATCTTTAGTGCTCACGCGCTCTAAAGACAAGATACTCTGGGTTGCATCGCAGGGAGCATCCATCCCTGTGACACATACCTCCCATTAACCACAATTCCAGACACTGTCTCACCATCACATCCATGCACACAATTGCCACGCACGGCCTCAATACGCCTCCGTGCGCATACTGGGGAGACCATGCAGCGCCCCCTACCTGTTACAGGGGTCACTGCATCACAATATATATATATCCATCAGTCACAACATTAAAACCCATTTAATATATTAATGAAGTGCTCCTTGTGATACCAAAGCAGCTCGGATCCAGACACTGTACAAGACATCTGAAGGTGTCCAGTAGTATATATGGTACCAATATTAGAAACAGATCCTGTAATTAGCTCATTTTCTACTTTGTCCCAGACAGCCTAGCCTTCATTCTCTGAGCATAAAAAAACCTTGGGTACCCTTGACTATATTATCCCTATTGTTAGGCACTAACCACTACATACCAGGAACACCTTACAAGTCCAGCCATTCTGTGGATTCTAAAACTTGTTTAGCCCACAATAAGTTCAGTAGCAGACTGAACACTTACTGGCCAATATGTCCCACTCCGTTAGTCTTATTCCGCTTACCCATGATTCGGGAGTCGGGACTGATCAGTGTGTATACTGATCGATGGCTCTAGAGATAAAAGCATGAATATTTTATTTGCCATTCTACATGATTGTGGTGCCATGTTCACACATTACTACTTTCTTGTTACTGACGTGCGCAGTGGTTGCTTAAGCTGCACTAAGCGAAGGATCAGCACAAAAAACTCATAGAACACACCACAGCGACAGATGTGCCAACGGCTCGTACAGTGGTGAACAAAGCAGATTAAGTGGGTGATTTGTATTACATTACAAGCCGGGTGAGATATTACAAGAAAATATCTATTTTTCATGATCACGGCCAAAAAAAACTGTAGCCGTTCTCTGGGTGATATGTGATCGGAAATGGATGAAATATTAATGCACATAATGAATATTTCAGGAGAGGTCGCATGAAAAATCCTGTACCCTCATTTATTCTGGGCCAATGCTGAGTTGTCTTTTTTGGATGGCTTTAGAAATATTAGCCAAATGCCACAGTGTCCAATATATGACCCCTAGGATTATCATACAGCGCACAGCTCCCGTTTCCCTCTAAAAATAAGTTTACTGTGATTTGCAATAACAAGTGAGCCTAGCTCTCCGAGGGAAAAATAACAAGACTTAAACAAAACACACATTACATTCTGTGGCCGACGGTTAGACCCTTGGCTTGCCAGGCAAGATTAACAGCATGTAATACAGAATCAAAAAACCTATAACTGTGTGTACAATGGCGTACAGTGCTGCTGTGGAAAAGAATGTGTCCCATGTCTCTAATACTGGACTGCTGTCACCATCTTCAGGCAAAATGTAATTTTTAGTGACCATGTTACAGTGTATACAGGGGTTCTCCAGAATTGGGAAAACATGGCTGCTTTCTTCCCTCCATGGATTGGCAGCAGTGGCGTAGGAAGGGGGTGCGGGGGGGGCGGTCCGCCCCGGGCGGCACAATGCGGGGGGCGGCCGGCGCTGCAGGAGAAGAAGAAAAAAAAAAAATTAGACGCCCCTTTAAATCTTCGGGCGGCGTCGTCCGCCGCCACGACCAGGGCCAGCTCCCCCCACCACCGGGCCCCGCCCCCGCCCCCCGCTCTAATACTCACCTCTCCTGGTTTCTGCGGCTTCAGCGTCCTCTGACTCTGCGACGTCTCAGGGCAGAGGGCGCGATGACGTCACTACTGTGCGCGCCGCTCTGCCTCTCTGTCCTGAGCGTCGCAGAGCCGGAGAGACGCTGACTGCACCGGACCTGCGCTAGAAACGGGAGAGGTGAGGATTTTACTTTTTTTTTTTTTTCTTTATGTCTGACTGTCTGGGGCTGGGGCAATGCTGGACACACTGGGGCAGTACTGGAGACCATGGGGCAGAATGCTGGACACACTGGGGCAATACAGGAGACTATGTGGCAGAATGCTGGACACACTGGGGCAGTACAGGAGACTATGGGGCAGATTGCTGGACACACTGGGGCAATACAGGAGACCATGGGGCAGATTGCTGGACACACTGGGGCAATACAGGAGACCATGTGGCAGAATGCTGGACACACTGGGGCAGTACAGGAGACTATGGGGCAGATTGCTGGACACACTGGGGCAATACAGGAGACCATGGGGCAGATTGCTGGACACACTGGGGCAATACAGGAGACTATGGGGCAGATTGCTGGACACACTGGGGCAATACTGGAGACCATGGGGCAGAATGCTGAACACACTGGGGCAATACAGGAGACCATGTGGCAGAATGCTGGACACACTGGGGCAATACAGGAGACCATGGGGCAGATTGCTGGACACACTGGGGCAATACAGGAGACCATGGGGCAGATTGCTGGACACACTGGG
Source organism: Ranitomeya imitator (assembly GCF_032444005.1). Classification (NCBI taxonomy): domain Eukaryota; kingdom Metazoa; phylum Chordata; class Amphibia; order Anura; family Dendrobatidae; genus Ranitomeya; species Ranitomeya imitator. The sequence goes on from NC_091283.1 coordinate 735,684,962, forward strand.
GCAATACAGGAGACCATGTGGCAGAATGCTGGACACACTGGGGCAGTACAGGAGACTATGGGGCAGATTGCTGGACACACTGGGGCAATACAGGAGACCATGGGGCAGATTGCTGGACACACTGGGGCAATACAGGAGACTATGGGGCAGATTGCTGGACACACTGGGGCAATACTGGAGACCATGGGGCAGAATGCTGAACACACTGGGGCAATACAGGAGACCATGTGGCAGAATGCTGGACACACTGGGGCAATACAGGAGACCATGGGGCAGATTGCTGGACACACTGGGGCAATACAGGAGACTATGGGGCAGATTGCTGGACACACTGCGGCAATACTGGAGACCATGGGGCAGAATGCTGGACACACTGGGGCAATACAGGAGACTATGGGGCAGATTGCTGGACACACTGAATACTGGAGACCATGGGGCAGATTTCAGGACACATTGAGGCAATGCTGGAGACCCTGGGGCAGACTTCTGGACATACTGGGGCAATACTGGAGACCATGGGGCAGATTGCTGGACACACTGGGGCAATACTGGAGACCATGGGGCAGAATGCTGGACACACTGGGGCAATACTGGAGACCATGGGGCAGAATGCTGGACACACTGGGGCAATACAGGAGACTATGGGGCAGATTGCTGGACACACTGAATACTGGAGACCATGGGGCAGATTTCAGGACACATTGAGGCAATGCTGGAGACCCTGGGGCAGACTTCTGGACATACTGGGGCAATACTGGAGACCATGGGGCAGATTGCTGGACACACCGGGGCAATACTGGAGACCATGGGGCAGATTGCTGGACACAGCGGGGCAATACTGGAGACCATGGGGCAGAATGCTGGACACACTGGGGCAATACAGGAGACCATGGGGCAGATTGCTGGACACACCGGGGCAATACTGGAGACCATGGGGCAGAATGCTGGACACACTGGGGCAATACAGGAGACCATGGGGCAGATTGCTGGACACACTGGGGCAATACTGGAGACCCTGGGGCAGATTTCTGGACACATTGAGGCAATGCTGGAGACCCTGGGGCACACTTCTGGACACACTGGGGCAATGCTGGACACTGGGGCAGATTGCTGGACACACTGGGGGTAATATGCTGGACACACTGGGGCAATGTTGGACACTGGGGGTAATATGCTGGACACACTGGGGCAGACTGCTGGACACACTGGGGAAAGGCTGAACACTGGGGCAGATTGCTGGACACACTGAGGGCAGTGCTGGACATACTGGGGCAGATTGCTGGACACACTGGGGGTAATATGCTGGACACACTGGGGCAGATTGCTGGACAACATGGGGCAGATTGCTGGACAACATGGGGGTAATATGCTGGACACACTGGGGGCAGGACTTGAGGCATGGGCAGAATGTAGATACGGGGCATGATTGGAGACACGGGGCAGGATTGGATCATGGGGCAGGACGGATACGATGGAGGCTGGTGGGGCAGGATGGGGAGATCATATGGGGTAGAATGGATACTCATGAGGGCAGGATGCGAGAACATATGGCTGGAGCCAGGAATGAGATAAACGGGGCCAGGGTGGGGAATAGTGTTACCATAGGGGATAATTAAGGGATATTATTACTGCAGTGATGTATTTATTTTATTTTTTGAGTATACTGTTTTAAATGGGGGGGCGGTCCTGTTACTGTGCAGAGTGACACTATATCACCTTTTTTTCTTCATGTGATGTAATGTAGAAGTTGTGAAAAATTAAGTAATGTGTTCTGCAAGCGGAGCTCGAGATAACTGTGTTATTTCCTGCAGAAACGAGTCCTGGCTGGAAGGAATGATGGCGGTCTGTGCTGGATGAAAGATGAAGGACTTCACCTAGAGACGTCACTGGTGAGTCAGTGTTACCTATACACTGACACTATACACTGTATACTATATAGAGGTCCTGTGTATAATGTCACCAGTGATCTCTGTATTACCTCTACACAAACACTGCATACTAAGTACAGAACTCCTGTGAATACTGGCACTTATGGTGATAGTATTGTGTTTTTTTTTATTACTGATCAGTATTGTAGTATTCAGTCACTATGTGGTGGTAATATGTGGTCTGGAAATGGTGCGGTGGTATTTGTCCCTTGTATGTAGTATTATTCGGTCACTATGTGGCCTGGTCATGGTGTGGTGGTATAAAGTCACAGGTGTGGCATGTGGGGGTGACACCATTAGGCCCAGTTTAAGTTCTACAAAACAGGAAAACCATTTTTGGTAACCTTTGCGTGTATTGAGCCGGGAGGGGGGGGGGATGCCAAACTCGGGAACAGCCCCGGGCGGCAAAAGCTCTAGCTACGCCTCTGATTGGCAGGTCGTGAGTGGTTGTCTCATCGGCTTTTTTTGCACCTTGCTAGGTGGGTCCACTGCATCCTGTTTGTCTGGAGGCCTGGGCAGGTAAATATCTCTGCTTTGCTTATACTTTTCTCAATGTTTTGTAGGATTTTTGAGTCTTTTTTTTTATGCTTAGGAATAGGGTCAGGACTCGTAAGCGTGAGGACCCTTGATGTGGGTTACGAGCTTACATATTTTGGCCAAAGTATCAACTAATACCTCACATATTTTTGTATGTGTTTTTTGCACTTTATTTTTCAGGATGCAGTTGGGCCCATTTGGCTCTGTGAACTGTGGCGTCTGTTCACATGGGATGCCTTCTGGATAGCACTGGACAGCCCGCCTATTCTAATAGTAGGGGCGTGACCAATAGGCTATAAGCTGGATACTCTACATCGCCATTGTGTGAACAGCACCACAGACAGACAAACCTTTTCTTTTTTAGTGCATTAACCCCTTAATCCCATATGACGTACTATCCCGTCGAGGTGGGGTGGGCCTTAATTCCCACCGACGGGATAGTACGTCATATGCGATCAGCCGCTCTCACGGGGGGAGCGCGGCCGATCGCGGCCGGGTGTCAGCTGACTATCGCAGCTGACATCCGGCACTATGTGCCAGGAGCGGTCACGGACCACTCCCGGCACATTAACCCCCGGCACACCGCGATCAAACATGATCGCGATGTGCCGGCGGTACAGGAAAGCATCGCGCAGGGAGGGGGCTCCCTGCGGGCTTCCCTGAGACGATGGGTACAAGGTGATGTGCTCACCTTGTACCGAGGTCTTCTCCCTGCAGTCCCCGGATCCAAAATGGCCGCAGGGCTGCATCCGGGTCCTGCAGGGAGTACTTCTGGGTCAGGAGCAGGCTGCAGCTGCAGCTCTGTAAGCCTGCAGCGATGAGTGAGATCGCTGATCTTACAGAGTGTTGTGCAAACTGTGAGATCAGCGATCTGTGATGTCCCCCCTTGGGACAAAGTAAAAAAGTTAAAAAAAAAATTTCCACATGTGTAAAAAAAAATAAAAATAAAAAATTACTAAATAAATAATATAAAAAAAATATTATTCCCATAAATACATTTCTTTATCTAAAAAAAAAAACCAATAAAAGTACACATATTTAGTATCGCCGCGTCCGTAACGACCCATCCTATAAAACTGTCCCACTAGTTAACCCCTTCAGTGAACACCGTAAGAAAAAAAAAAAAAAAACGAGCCAAAAAACAACGCTTTATTATCATACCGCCGAACAAAAAGTGGAATAACACGCGATCAAAAAGACGGATGTAAATAACCATGGTATCGCTGAAAAAGTCATCTTGTTCCACAAAAAAAGAGCCGCCACAAAGCATAATAAGCAAAAAAATAAAAAAGTTATAGTCCTGAGAATAAAGCGATGCCAAAATAATTATTTTTTCTATAAAATAGCTTTTATCGTATAAAAGCGCCAAAACATAATAAAAGATATAAATGAGATATCGCTGTAATCATACTGACCCGACAAATAAAACTGCTTTATCAATTTTACCAAACGCGGAATGGTATAAACGCCTCCCCCAAAAGAAATTCATGAATAGCTGGTTTTTGGTCATTCTGCCTGACAAAAATCGGAAAAAAAAGTGATCAAAAACTGTCACGTGTCCAAAAATGTTACCAATAAAAACGTCAACTCGTCCCGCAAAAAACAAGACCTCAGTTGACTCTGTGGACTCAAATATGGAAAAATTATAGGTCTCAAAATGTGGAGACGCAAAAACTTTTTTGCTATAAAAAAGCGTCTTTTAGTGTGTGACAGCTGCCAATCATAAAAATCCGATATAAAAAAAGCTATAAAAGTAAATCAAACCCCCTTCATCACCCCCTTAGTTAGGGAAAAATAATAAAATTTAAAAAATGTATTTATTTCCATTTTCCCATCAGGGCTAGGGTTAGGGCTAGGGTTAGGGTTAGGGCTAGGGTTGGGGTTAGGGTTAGGGCTAGGGTTGGGGCTAGGGTTAGGGCTAGGGTTGGGGCTAGGGTTGGGGCTGGGGCTAGGGTTGGGGTTAGGGTTGGGGCTAGGGTTAGGGCTAGGGTTAGGGCTAAAGTTAGGGTTAGGGTTGGGGCTAAAGTTAGGGTTAGGGTTTGGATTATATTTACGGTTGGGATTAGAGTTGGGATTAGAGATAGGGGTGTGTCAGGGTTAGGGGTGTGGTTAGGGTTACCGTTGGGATTATGGTTAGGGGTGTTGTTGGATTAGGGTTTCAGGTAGAATTGGGGAGTTTCCACTGTTCAGGCACATCAGGGGCTCTCCAAACGCGACATTGCGTCCGATCTCAATTCCAGCCAATTCTGCGTTGAAAAAGTAAAACAGTGCTCCTTCCCTTCCGAGCTCTCCGGTGCGCCCAAACAGGGGTTTACCCCAACATATGGGGTATCAGCGTACTCAGGACAAATTGGACAACAACTTTTGGGGTCCAAGTTCTCTTGTTATCCTTGGGAAAATAAAAATGTGGGGGGCTAAAAATCATTTTTGTGAGAAAAATAAGATTTTTTTATTTTCGCGGCTCTGCGTTGTAAACTGCAGTGAAACACTTGGGGGTTCAAAGTTCTCACAACACATCTAGATAAGTTCCTTGGGGGGTCTAGTTTCCAATGTGGGGTCACTTGTGGGGGGTTTCTACTGTTTGGGTACATCAGGGGCTCTGCAAATGCAACGTGATGCCTGCAGACCAATCCATCTAAGTCTGTATTCCAAATGGTGCTCCTTCCCTTCCGAGCTCTGCCATGCGCCCAAACAGTGCTTCCCCCCACATATGGGGTATCAGCGTACTCAGGACAAATTGGACAACAACTTTTGGGGTCCAATTTATCCTGTTACCCTTGTGAAAATACAAAACTGGGGACTAAAAAGTCATTTTTGTGAAAAAAAAAAGAATTTTTATTTTCACGGCTCTGCGTTATAAACTGTAGTGAAACACATGGGGGCTCAAAGCTCTCAAAACACATCTAGATAAGTTCCTGAGGGGGTCCACTTTCCAAAATGGTGTCACTTGTGGGTGGTTTCAATGTTTAGGCACATCAGGGGCTCTCCAAATGCAACATGGCGTCCCATCTCAATTCCAGTCAATTTTGTATTGAAAAGTCAAATGGTGCTCCTTCCCTTCCAAGCTCTGCCATGCACCCAAACAATGGTTTACACCCACATATGGGGTATCAGCGTACTCAGGACAAATTGCACAACAACATTTGTGGTCTAATTTTTTCTCTTACCCTTGGGAAAATAAAAAATTGGGGGCGAAAAGATCATTTTTGTGAAAAAATATGATTTTATATTTTTACGGCTCTGCATTATAAACTTCTATGAAGCACTTGTTGGGTCAAAGTGCTCACCACACATCTAGATAAGTTCCTCAAGGGGTCTACTTTCCAAAATGGTGTCACTTGTGGGGGGTTTCAATGTTTAGGCACATCAGGGTCTCTCCAAATGCAACATGGCGTCCCATCTCAATTCCAGTCAATTTTGCATTGAAAAGTCAAATGGCGCTCCTTTCCTTCCGAGCTCTGCCATGCGCCCAAACAGTGATTTATCCCCACAGATGGGGTATCAACGTACTCAGGACAAATTGTACAACAACTTTCGGGGTCCATTTTCTCCTGTTACCCTTGGTAAAATAAAACAAATTGGAGCTGAAATAAATTTTGTGTGAAAAAAAGTTAAATGTTCATTTTTATTTAAACATTCCAAAAATTCCTGTAAAACACCTGAAGTGTTAATAAACTTCTTGAATGTGGTTTTGAGCACCATGAGGGGTGCAGTTTTTAGAATGGTGTCACACTTGGGTATTTTCTATCATATAGACCCCTCAAAATGACTTCAAATGAGATGTGGTCCCTAAAAAAAAATGATGTTGTAAAAATGAAAAATTGCTGGTCAACTTTTAACCCTTATAACTCCCTAACAAAAAAAAATTTTGGTTCCAAAATTGTGCTGATGTAAACAGACATGTGGGAAATGTTACTTATTAAGTATTTTGCATGACATATCTCTGTGATTTAAGGGTATAAAAATTCAAAGTTGGAAAATTGCAAAATTTTCGCCAAATTTCCATTTTTTCTCAAATAAACGCAAGTTATATCAAATAAATTTTACCACTAACATGAAGTACAATACGTCACGAGAAAACAATGTAAGAATCGCCAAGATCCGTTGAAGCGTTCCAGAGTTATAATCTCATAAAGGGACAGTGGTCAGAATTGTAAAAATTTCAAAGATAAAGCCGTGTGCACTACTACTAGTGGTGCCCAGGTAGGTTCCCACACCATGTGATACTAAAAGAAAGAACCTGGCACTCAACTTAATGCTCGTGAGATTTTAATGGTAGTAGCCAAAAAAAACGTTTCGGTCCTATATCTGGACCTTCATCAGTTACGTACTATGATGAAAAAGTGAATGACTGTAGTGTCATTGTGACAAGCGGGGATTCCGTGTCTGGACACATGCACAGCACCTATCAGCGTTAACAAGTCCAATCTGTGTGCCTAAACCTATCTGCGCAAATACCAGACGCAGACCATGCTGTGCCTTATATGACACTACAGTCATTCACTTTTTCATCATAGTACGTAACTGATGAAGGTCCAGATATAGGACCGAAACCTTTTTTTTGGCTACTACCATTAAAATCTCACGAGCATTAAGTTGAGTGCCAGATTCTTTCTTTTAGAATTGTAAAAATTGGCCCGGTCATTAACGTGCAAACCACCCTCGGGGCTTAAGGGGTTAATATGCCAACCAACCACCCCCTCCATGGATTGGCAGGTCGTGAATGGTTGTCTCAACGGCATCCTGTTAATGCATTTGTCTGCAAGCCTGGGCAGGTAAACATCTCTGCTCTGCTTATACTCTTCCAAAAACAGTGCCACACATGTCTGCAGCTTGTGTGGGGAACTGCATCTTGGTAACTATTTAAATTCGTATTGCACTGATTTAATGAACAAAGATGTCTAATCTCTATCTTCTGCATAGATGAAAAAGTAAGTACACCTTTCATAACTGGCTCAAGTGGTATCAATCAGCATTAAAAGGGACCTGTCATGTGATTTATGGAGAGACCTGTCAATCAGCTGCAGCCGCACTGGGAAAAGACGGACAAGGGTGGCACCATCTGTCACTTTGGTCTTTTCCCTGGGCATATCTTGAAACTAGAGTTGAGCGACCTTGACCTTTTTAGAGTCGAGCCGGGTTTTGCGAAACCCGACTATGTCCAAAGTCGGGTCGAGTGAAATCGGCCGATTATGACGTAAAGTCGGGATCGACCGAAACACGAAACCCAATGCAAGTCAATGGGGCAGCATAGTCGGCAGTGAGTGGGGGCCAGGAAAACACCTAGAGTGGCCATTTTAATGTCAAAACCATCCATTCTTCTTAATGAAGCTTGTCAAGCGTAATTTACCTTATAATAATTGGAAGGCATTTGAAATTGGGGGTCATTTGGCTAAAGTTGTGGGGGGTAGGGCTGGTTCAAGTAATTAGTGGGCCCAGGAAATCTGGACCACGTCACGGCAGTGGAGCAGGGAGAGGTAAGTATTTCAACTTTGCAAGTGCTGTGAACCTGAGCAAGCAGGGGGGGCCCACTCGTTGGCATTGGCACTGGCACAGGGCCCCTCAAAGTACAGCGGTGTGTTTGCACGGCGGGGGCGCCTCCCACCGGCAGCAACACTTTTGCGTACTATGAGAGGCCCTGTGCCAGTGACGTCGCCAACTAGTATTCCTCCCCCCACCTGATGAAGGAACCTGCACTTTCATCTGCACCTTCCTCTTTGTCCCCGTGTAAGGTGGTATGGTATGCGGGAAGAGCAACCTGACTTTCAGCAGGGTCACAATGTTGTTGTGTAGCGTGCACGGGGAATGTTGCGTTATGGGTCAATGTACCAGCAGACTCATCTATCACTGGCTGGGCAATGGGCACGATGAAGTGGAAACACAGATATAGGCCCAAAGAAGAAAGTGGGCTAAATGCAGTTCAAAATTGGTAACACAGGAATAACCAGGGGGCATTGCAGTGGAGGACAACTGGAATGAGAGGCTGACACAGAGAGTAGGGCCAAATCAGTAAGTAGTCGAAATGCAGTTCAAAATTGGCAACCGTAGTAAACAGGCGGCACAGCTTTGTTCAGTGGAGGAGAACAGCAAGGAGTGGCAGACACCGATAGTAGGCCCCAAACCAACTAGTACGCCAAATGCAGTTGTTCCATTTAACCACAATTTAATGAGAGCCTGAAGATAGAAGCTCAGGAAAGGCAACCTGGGGAACACCTTGGAGTGTAACACACCATCTCTCTCCACCCCATACCCATTTTGTATGGCCTAATGCAGTGTACTTTTCTACAACTACTAAACGAGAGTCGGAAGACCGAAGCAATGGCAAGGAAACCTGGGGAACACCTTAGAGTGTAACACACCCTCTCTCTACACCCCATACCCAATTTGAAGGCCTAATGCAGTGTAGTTTCCAAGAACTACTAAACGAGAGCCGGAAGATCGAAGCTCAGGAAAGGCAACCTGGGGAACACCTTGGAGTGTAACACACCCTCTCGCTACACCCCATACCCAATTTGAAGGCCTAATGCAGCGTAGTTTCCAACAACTACTAAACGAGAGCCGGAAGATCGAAGCTCAGGAAAGGCAACCTGGGGAACACCTTGGAGTGTAACACACCCTCTCGCTACACCCCATACCCAATTTGAAGGCCTAATGCAGCGTAGTTTCCAACAACTACTAAACGAGAGCCGGAAGATCGAAGCTCAGGAAAGGCAACCTGGGGAACACCTTGGAGTGTAACACACCCTCTCGCTACACCCCATACCCAATTTGAAGGCCTAATGCAGCGTAGTTTCCAACAACTACTAAACGAGAGCCGGAAGATCGAAGCTCAGGAAAGGCAACCTGGGGAACACCTTGGAGTGTAACACACCCTCTCGCTACACCCCATACCCAATTTGAAGGCCTAATGCAGCGTAGTTTCCAACAACTACTAAACGAGAGCCGGAAGATCGAAGCTCAGGAAAGGCAACCTGGGGAACACCTTGGAGTGTAACAAACCCTCTCTCTACACCCCATACCCAATTTGTAGGCCTAATGCAGCGTAGTTTCCGACAACTACTAAACGAGAGCATGAAGATCGAAGCTCAGGAAAGGCAACCTGGGGAACACCTTGGAGTGTAACACACCCTCTCTCTACACCCCATACCCAATTTGTAGGCCTAATGCAGCGTAGTTTCCGACAACTACTAAACGAGAGCCGGAATATCGAAGCTCAGGAAAGGCAACCTGGGGAACACCTTGGAGTGTAACACACCCTCTCTCTACGCCCCATACCCAATTTGTAGGCCTAATGCAGCGTAGTTTCCGACAACTACTAAACGAGAGCCGGAATATCGAAGCTCAGGAAAGGCAACCTGGGGAACACCTTGGAGTGTAACACACCCTCTCTCTACGCCCCATACCCAATTTGTAGGCCTAATGCAGCGTAGTTTCCGACAACTACTAAACGAGAGCCGGAATATCGAAGCTCAGGAAAGGCAACCTGGGGAACACCTTGGAGTGTAACACACCCTCTCTCTACACCCCATACCCAATTTGAAGGCCTAATGCAGTGTAGTTTCCAAGAACTACTAAACGAGAGCCGGAAGATCGAAGCTCAGGAAAGGCAACCTGGGGAACACCTTGGAGTGTAACACACCCTCTCGCTACACCCCATACCCAATTTGAAGGCCTAATGCAGCGTAGTTTCCAACAACTACTAAACGAGAGCCGGAAGATCGAAGCTCAGGAAAGGCAACCTGGGGAACACCTTGGAGTGGAACACACCATCTCTCTACACCCCATACCCAATTTGAAGGCCTAATGCAGAGTAGTTTCCAAGAACTACTAAACGAGAGCCGGAAGATCGAAGCTCAGGAAAGGCAACCTGGGGAACACCTTGGAGTGTAACACAACGTCTCTCTACACGACGGAAGGGCTGATTCTTAGGAAGGAAGGCTGTTGGAAATAAGCATTGCGCGTCCGAGGGTGATTATATTCTTATTAGGTATATACTCACCCTCGGACGCGCCCTGCTTCTTTATTTGGAATGAATGTTTATTTGCAATGTGGTGTTGACTTTCTCTATTATTTTGGTAATTAATGATTTTATTATTTTCATTATTTTGCATCTTCTCGGCAATAATATAAAGAAGACGCGACAGGACAACACTCGGTGGATGCCATATGTGTGTTTTCAATTTAAAAAAACTTTCAGTTAACTACTTGCAGGAGAAAGTAATTGTAGCTGGTGGCCATTTTTAGTACTGTACCAGATTAGAGTTGTGTGTTTGTTTTTAATGTTAAAATGTCTGCATTTGATATCTCACCAGTATTTTCTTTTTTATAAGCAAAATACTTATTTTTATATTTTCTGATGTTGGTTCCAGGGGTACACGGCCAGCAGTGCCCTGGTCAGTGTAGTAGTAGTTGAAAGAATGGACCGCAGACAGGCATCGAAGGCCTAAAATAATAACACATGGCTGTAGGCAATTTTAAATTGGTTCCAGGGGTACACGGACAGCAGTGGTGTGGTCAGTGGAGGCCTAGTGGAAGGAGTGACCGCAGACAGGCATCGAAGGCCTAAAATAATAACACATGGCTGTAGGCAATTTTAAATTGGTTCCAGGGGTACACGGGCAGCAGTGACCTGGTCAGTGTAGTAGTAGTTGAAAGAATGGACCGCAGACAGGCATCGAAGGCCTAAAATAAAAAAATTGGGCTGGCTGTAGGCAATTTTAAATTGGTTCCAGGGGTACACGGGCAGCAGTGGTGTGGTCAGTGGAGGCCTAGTGGAAGGAGTGACCGCAGACAGGCATCGAAGGCCTAAAATAATAACACATGGCTGTAGGCAATTTTAAATTGGTTCCAGGGGTACACGGGCAGCAGTGACCTGGTCAGTGTAGTAGTAGTTGAAAAAATGGACCGCAGACAGGCATCGAATGCCTAAAATAATAACACATGGCTGTAGGCAATTTTAAATTGGTTACAGGGGTACACGGACAGCAGTGACCTGGTCAGTGTAGTAGTAGTTGAAAGAATGGACCGCAGACAGGCATCGAAGGCCTAAAATAAAAAAATTGGGCTGGCTGTAGGCAATTTTAAATTGGTTCCAGGGGTACACGGACAGCAGTGGTGTGGTCAGTGGAGGCCTAGTGGAAGGAGTGACCGCAGACAGGCATCGAAGGCCTAAAATAATAACACATGGCTGTAGGCAATTTTAAATTGGTTCCAGGGGTACACGGACAGCAGTGGTGTGGTCAGTGGAGGCCTAGTGGAAGGAGTGACCGCAGACAGGCATCGAAGGCCTAAAATAATAACACATGGCTGTAGGCAATTTTAAATTGGTTCCAGGGGTACACGGACAGCAGTGACCTGGTCAGTGTAGTAGTAGTTGAAAGAATGGACCGCAGACAGGCATCGAAGGCCTAAAATAAAAAAATTGGGCTGGCTGTAGGCAATTTTAAATTGGTTCCAGGGGTACACGGGCAGCAGTGGTGTGGTCAGTGGAGGCCTAGTGGAAGGAGTGACCGCAGACAGGCATCGAAGGCCTAAAATAATAACACATGGCTGTAGGCAATTTTAAATTGGTTCCAGGGGTACACGGACAGCAGTGACCTGGTCAGTGTAGTAGTAGTTGAAAGAATGGACCGCAGACAGGCTTAGAAGGCCTAACATAACAAACTTGGGCTGGCTGTAGGCACTTTTAAATTGGTTCCAGGGGTACACGGGCAGCAGTGGTCTGGTCAGTGGAAGTCTAGTGGAAGGAGTGACCGCAGACAGGCTTCCAAGGCCTAACATAACAAACTTGGGCTGGCTGTAGGCACTTTTAAATTGGTTCCAGGGGTACACGGGCAGCAGTGGTCTGGTCAGTGGAAGTCTAGTGGAAGGAGTGACCGCAGACAGGCTTCCAAGGCCTAACATAACAAACTTGGGCTGGCTGTAGGCACTTTTAAATTGGTTCCAGGGGTACACGGGCAGCAGTGGTCTGGTCAGTGGAAGTCTAGTGGAAGGAGTGACCGCAGACAGGCTTCCAAGGCCTAACATAACAAACTTGGGCTGGCTGTAGGCACTTTTAAATTGGTTCCAGGGGTACACGGGCAGCAGTGGTCTGGTCAGTGGAAGTCTAGTGGAAGGAGTGACCGCAGACAGGCTTCCAAGGCCTAACATAACAAACTTGGGCTGGCTGTAGGCACTTTTAAATTGGTTCCAGGGGTACACGGGCAGCAGTGGTCTGGTCAGTGGAAGTCTAGTGGAAGGAGTGACCGCAGACAGGCTTCCAAGGCCTAACATAACAAACTTGGGCTGGCTGTAGGCACTTTTAAATTGGTTCCAGGGGTACACGGGCAGCAGTGGTCTGGTCAGTGGAAGTCTAGTGGAAGGAGTGACCGCAGACAGGCTTCCAAGGCCTAACATAACAAACTTGGGCTGGCTGTAGGCACTTTTAAATTGGTTCCAGGGGTACACGGGCAGCAGTGGTCTGGTCAGTGGAAGTCTAGTGGAAGGAGTGACCGCAGACAGGCTTCGAAGGCCTAACATAACAAAATTGGGCTGGCTGTAGGCACTTTAAATTGGTTCCAGGGGTACATGGGCAGCAGTGTATGGTCAGTGGAAGTCTAGTGGAAGGAGTGACGGCAGACAGTCTTCGAAGGCCTAACATAACAAAATTGGGCTGACTGTAGGCACTTTTAAATTGGTTCCAGGGTAACACGGCCAGCAGTGGCCTGGTCAGTGTAGTAGTTGTAGAAAGAAGGGACCGCAGACAGGCTTCGAAGGCCTAACATAACAAAAATGTCAAAACAATGGTATTGTCAGTGCCAGGCATTGAAGGATGTCAGCGGCTAGACTACACATTGGTGAAGCTGTGAGAGATAATTTTGCTAGTGGTAGAGCACTGTTTGAGCTGGGGGGGGGAACTGTCTTGTGGCCGGCGGTACAGGCACAGGGCCCCTCATATTACAACGGTGTGTCTGACGTTGGGTGCGCACCACCACCGCCAGAGACACTTTATTGTACTATGAGGGACCCAGTGGCAGTGCCGTCGACCAAAAGCGGCCACACCCACCTCTTCAGACAAACAGCACTCTCAAGGGTCCAAGCGCAAAGTGGCGATAGCACGGCCCCGTGTGGGGAGTTTGGCCATTTCGTGAGGTGGAAACATGTCGTATGCTGGACAATCAGGTGAAGAAAATTACGAGATTGGAAAAGTCATTCAGAATAGTCCACAGGCAAGACCTTTTCATAGGAAAGCTAGGTGTCAGCCGGGCAGGGTGGGGCAAAAGATTTTGAAATCCAGTTGTGGTTCATTTTAATGAAGGTTAGATCATCTACATTTTGGGTAGCCAGACGAGTCCTTTTTTCTGTTAGTATTGAACCTGCAGCACTGAATACTCTTTCTGATAGGACACTAGCTGCCGGGCAAGCAAGCTCCTGCAATGCATATTCTGCCAATTCTGGCCAGGTGTCTAATTTGGATGCCCAGTAATCAAATGGGAATGACGGTTGAGGGAGAACGTCGATAAGGGATGAAAAATAGTTTGTAACCATACTGGACAAATGTTGTCTCCTGTCACTTTGAATTGATGCTGCAGTACCTGTCCTGTCTGCGGTCATAGAAAAATCACTCCACAACCTGGTCAGAAAACCCCTCTGTCCAACGCCACTTCTGATTTCTGCCCCTCTAACACCTCTGGTCTGCTGGCCCCTGGAGCTCGTGTGAGAACGATCACGGGCGCTGTGTGCAGGGAATGCCAGAAGCAAACGGTCAACAAGAGTTGATTGTTTTGTTGCTAATATTAGTTCCAAGTTCTCATGTGGCATAATATTTTGCAATTTGCCTTTATAGCGAGGATCAAGGAGGCAGGCCAACCAGTAATCGTCATCGTTCATCATTTTTGTAATGCGTGTGTCCCTTTTGAGGATACGCAAGGCATAATCCGCCATGTGGGCCAAAGTTCCCGTTGTCAAATCTGCGGTTGTGCTTGGTTGAGGGGCAGTTGCAGGCAAATCTACGTCACTTGTGTCCCTCAAAAAACCAGAACCCGGCCTTGCCACGCCACCAATTTCCCGTGCCCCCGGGAAAGCTTCCTCATTAAAAATATACTCATCCCCATCATCCTCCTCATCCTCCACCTCCTCTTCGCCCGGTACCTCGTCATGTACACTGCCCTGACCAGACAATCGCTGACTGTCATCAAGGCTTTCCTCTTCCTCTGGTGCAGACGCCTGATCCTTTATGTGCGTCAAACTTTGCATCAGCAGACGCATTAGGGGGATGCTCATGCTTATTATGGCGTTGTCTGCACTAACCAGCCGTGTGCATTCCTCAAAACACTGAAGGACTTGACACATGTCTTGAATCTTCGACCACTGCACACCTGACAACTCCATGTCTGCCATCCTACTGCCTGCCCGTGTATGTGTATCCTCCCACAAAAACATAACAGCCCGCCTCTGTTCGCACAGTCTCTGAAGCATGTGCAGTGTTGAGTTCCACCTTGTTGCAACGTCTATGATTAGGCGATGCTGGGGAAGGTTCAAAGAACGCTGATAGGTCTGCATACGGCTGGAGTGTACAGGCGAACGGCGGATATGTGCGCAAAGTCCACGCACTTTGAGGAGCAGGTCGGATAACCCCGGATAACTTTTCAGGAAGCACTGCACCACCAGGTTTAAGGTGTGAGCCAGGCAAGGAATGTGTTTCAGTTGGGAAAGGGAGATGGCAGCCATGAAATTCCTTCCGTTATCACTCACTACCTTGCCTGCCTCAAGATCTACAGTGCCCAGCCACGACTGCGTTTCTTGCTGCAAGAACTCGGACAGAACTTCCGCGGTGTGTCTATTGTCGCCCAAACACTTCATAGCCAATACAGCCTGCTGACGTATGCCAGTAGCTGCCCCATAATGGGAGACCTGGTGTGCAACAGTGGCAGGTGCGGATGGAGTGTTTGTGCGACTGCGGTCTGTGGACGAGCTCTTGCTTCTGCAGGAGGACGAGGAGGAGGAGGAGGAGGGGGTGCGAACGGCTACAGACAACTGTTTACTAGACCGTGGGCTAGGCAGAACTGTCCCAAACTTGCTGTCCCCTGTGGACCCTGAATCCACCACATTTACCCAGTGTGCCGTGATGGACACGTAACGTCCCTGGCCATGCCTACTGGTCCATGCATCTGTTGTCAGGTGCACCTTTGTGCTCACAGATTGCCTGAGTGCATGGACGATGCGCTCTTTAACATGCTGGTGGAGGGCTGGGATGGCTTTTCTGGAAAAAAGTGTCGACTGGGTAGCTCGTAGCGTGGTACAGCGTAGTCCATCAGGTCTTTGAAAGCTTCGCTTTCAACTAACCGGTAGGGCATCATCTCTAACGAGATTAGTCTAGCTATGTGGGCGTTCAAACCCTGTGTACGCGGATGCGAGGCTAAGTATTTCCTTTTTCTAACCATAGTCTCATGTAGGGTGAGCTGGACTGGAGAGCTGGAGATCGTGGAACTAGCGGGGGTGCCGGTGGACATGGCAGACTGAGAGACGGTGGGAGATGGTATTGTTGCCGCCGGTGCCCTAGATGCAGTGTTTCCTACTACGAAACTGGTGATTCCCTGACCCTGACTGCTTTGGCCTGGCAAAGATACCTGCACAGATACAGCAGGTGGTGCGCTAAATGGTGGTCCTACACTGCCGGAAGGGATGTTGCGTTGATGACTAGCTTCATTGGCCGAGGGTGCAACAACCTTAAGGGACGTTTGGTAGTTAGTCCAAGCTTTCAAATGCATGGTGGTTAAATGTCTATGCATGCAACTAGTATTGAGACTTTTCAGATTCTGACCTCTGCTTAAGGAAGTAGAACATTTTTGACAGATGACTTTGCGCTGATCAATTGGATGTTGTTTAAAAAAATGCCAGACTGCACTCTTTCTAGCATCGGATACCTTTTCAGGCATTGCAGACTGAGCTTTAACCGGATGGCCACGCTGTCCTCCACCAGGTTTTGGCTTTGCCACGCGTTTTGGGCAAGATACGGGCCCGGCAGATGGAACCTGTGGCGATGTTGATGCCTGCTGCGGCCCCTCCTCCTCCTCTGCTTCAGAACTGCTGCCGCCTGCACCCTGTTCCCCCAATGGCTGCCAATCGGGGTCAAGAACTGGGTCATCTAATAACTCTTCTTGTACCTCCTGCGCAACTTCGTCTGTGTCACCGTGTCGTTCGGTGGTATAGCGTTCGTGATGGGGCAACATAGTCTCATCAGGGTCTGATTCTTGATCAGCACCCTGCGAGGGCAATGTTGTGGTCTGAGTCAAAGGACCAGCATAGTAGTCTGGCTGTGGCTGTGCGTCAGTGCACTCCATGTCAGATTCAATTTGTAATGGGCATGGACTGTTAACTGCTTCACTTTCTAAGCCAGGGACGGTATGTGTAAAGAGCTCCATGGAGTAACCCGTTGTGTCGCCTGCTGCATTCTTCTCTGTTGTTGTTTTTGCTGAAGAGGACAAGGAAGTGACTTGTCCCTGACCGTGAACATCCACTAACGACGCGCTGCTTTTACTTTTACCAGTTTCACGAGATGAGGCAAAAGAGCTAGAGGCTGAGTCAGCAAGATAAGCCAAAACTTGCTCTTGCTGCTCCGGCTTTAAAAGCGGTTTTCCTAATCCCAGAAAAGGGAGCGTTCGAGGCCTTGTGTAGCCGGACGACGAACCTGGCTCCACAGCTCCAGACTTAGGTGCAATATTTTTTCCCCCACGACCACCTGATGCTCCACCACTACCACTACCCTCATTACCAGCTGACAATGAACGCCCCCGGCCACGACCTCTTCCACTAGACTTCCTCATTGTTTTAAAAACGTAACCAAACTAACGTTATTTGTTGCAGTCACACAACTTACACGGTGAGCTATAACTTCAGTATGATTTAGCTACCCCTTTACAGGTTGGTGAGACCACAGCGAAAATCAGGCCCAATGTTACACACTCTTTTTTTGGTGGCTGCAAATTAGAGAGATGCCCCACACGCAGGACTGTCACTGAAGCACAAATGTTAATATTAATGTCACACTATTATTTTTTTTTTATTTTTATTTTTTTCAGGAACACTTTAGAAACCCCCCAAAAAAAAAAAAATAGATTTTTGCAGGGAGAATTTAGAAAACAAATGTAACAAACTATATGCTTTCTATGGGCCACTGAGTGAGAGATGACGCACACAGGAATCAGGCGTGGCACACAAGCCCAGAGGCCAATATTTTTCTACCAATGATTGATGGAGTTATTTTCTCTGGTAGATTTTGGAACCCAAATCAAGGAAAAAAAATGTAGGCTTTCTATGGACCACAATTGGAGAGAGAGAGAGAGAGAGATGGCACACCCAGGAGTCAAGACTGGCACACAAGCAGAAAGGCCAATATTAATCTCCCACTGTTTTTTTTGGTTGTTTTTTTTTTTTTTTTTTTCAGGGAGACTTTAGAAAAAAAAATAATAAAAAAAATATGATTTTATCAGGAAGAATTTAGAAACCAAATAAAATAAAATGATTTTTTCAGGGAGAATTTATAAAACAAATAAAACCAAAAATAGGCGTTCTATGGCCCACTGACTGAGAGATGACGCACCCAGGAGTCAAGACTGGCACACAAGCAGAAAGGCCAATATTAATCTCCCACTGTTTTTTTTGGTTGTTTTTTTTTTTTTTTTTTCAGGGAGACTTTAGAAAAAAAAATAATAAAAAAAATATGATTTTATCAGGAAGAATTTAGAAACCAAATAAAATAAAATGATTTTTTCAGGGAGAATTTATAAAACAAATAAAACCAAAAATAGGCGTTCTATGGCCCACTGACTGAGAGATGACGCACCCAGGAGTCAAGACTGGCACACAAGCAGAAAGGCCAATATTAATCTCCCACTGTTTTTTTTTTTTTTTTTCAGGGAGACTTTAGAAAAAAAAATAATAAAAAAAATATGATTTTATCAGGAAGAATTTAGAAACCAAATAAAATAAAATAATTTTTTCAGGGAGAATTTAGAAAACAAATAAAACCAAAAATAGGCGTTCTATGGCCCACTGACTGAGAGATGACGCACACAGGAGTCAGGAGTGGCACACAAACCCAGAGGCCAATATTTTTCTACCAATGATTGATGTAGTTATTTTCTCTGGTAGATTTTAGAACCCAAATCAAGGAAAAAAAATATAGGCTTTCTATGGACCACAATTGGAGAGAGAGAGAGAGAGAGAGAGAGAGAGAGAGAGATGGCACACCCAGGAGTCAAGACTGGCACACAAGCAGAAAGGCCAATATTAATCTCCCACTGTTTTTTTGGTTGTTTTTTTTTTTTTTTTTTCAGGGAGACTTTAGAAATAAAAATAATAAAAAAAATATGATTTTATCAGGAAGAATTTAGAAACCAAATAAAATAAAATGATTTTTTCAGGGAGAATTTAGAAAACAAATAAAACCAAAAATATGCGTTCTATGGCCCACTGACTGAGAGAGAGAGAGAGATGGAACGCTTAGTACTGGCACACAAGCCCAAAGGGCAATATTAATCTCCCTTTTTTTTTCCAGGGAGAATTTCTGAAACCCAAAAAAAAAATAAAATAGGCTTTCTATGGCCCACTATTTGTGAGAGAGATGGGACGCTCAGGACTGGCACAGATGGCACGCTCAGGACTGGCACAGAAGCCCAGAGGCCAATATTAATCTCCCTTTTTTTCTGGGAGAATTTATAAAACCAAAAAAATATTTAAATAGGCTTTCTATGGCCCACTATTTGTGAGAGAGATGGCACGCTCAGGACTGGCACAGATGGCACGCTCACAACTGGCACACAAGCCCAGAGGCCAATATTAATCTCCCTTTTTTCAGGGAGAATTTCTAAAACCCAAAAAAAAAATAAAATAGGCTTTCTATGGCCCACTATTTGTGAGAGAGATGGGACGCTCAGGACTGGCACAGATGGCACGCTCAGGACTGGCACAGAAGCCCAGAGGCCAATATTAATCTCCCTTTTTTTCTGGGAGAATTTATAAAACCAAAAAAATATTTAAATAGGCTTTCTATGGCCCACTATTTGTGAGAGAGATGGCACGCTCAGGACTGGCACAGATGGCACGCTCACAACTGGCACACAAGCCCAGAGGCCAATATTAATCTCCCTTTTTTCAGGGAGAATTTCTAAAACCCAAAAAAAAAATAAAATAGGCTTTCTATGGCCCACTATTTGTGAGAGAGATGGGACGCTCAGGACTGGCACAGATGGCACGCTCAGGACTGGCACAGAAGCCCAGAGGCCAATATTAATCTCCCTTTTTTTCTGGGAGAATTTATAAAACCAAAAAAATATTTAAATAGGCTTTCTATGGCCCACTATTTGTGAGAGAGATGGCACGCTCAGGACTGGCACAGATGGCACGCTCACAACTGGCACACAAGCCCAGAGGCCAATATTAATCTCCCTTTTTTCAGGGAAAATTTATAAAACAAAAAAAAAAATTAAATAGGCTTTCTATGGCCCACTATTTGTGAGAGAGATGGCACGCTCAGGGCTGGCACAGATGGCACGCTCAGGACTGGCACACAAGCCCAGAGGCCAATATTAATCTCCCTTTTTTTCAGGGAGAATTTATAAAACCAAAAAAAAAAATAAATAGGCTTTCTATGGCCCACTATTTGTGAGAGAGATGGCACACTCAGGACTGGCACACAAGCCCAAAGGCCAATATTAATCTCCCACTGTATTTTTATCAGGGAGAATTTATACACCCCACAAAAAAAAATACAGAAAAATGAAAAGGCTTTCTATGGCCCACTATGTGAGAGAGATGGCACACACAGGGATGGCACTCTAGCAGAAATGCCAAATTGCCAATCTTAATCTCCCACCAAAAAAAAAACAGGGAATGTCCTACAATTACTATCTCCCTGCCTGCAGTAATCTCAGCCAGGTATGGCAGGCAGCTACTATCTCCCTGCCTGCAGTAATCTCAGCCAGGTATGGCAGGCAGCAATAAGGAGTGGACTGATGCACAAATGAAATAAAAAGTGTGGACAAACAAAAAAGATAGCTGTGCAGAAAGGAAGGAACAAGAGGATTTGTGCTTTGAAAAAAGCAGTTGGTTTGCACAGCGGCGTACACACAGCAATGCAGCTATCAGGGAGCCTTCTAGGGCAGCCCAATGAGCTACAGCGCTGAGGGGAAAAAAAAAAAAAAAAAAAATTCCACTGTCCCTGCACACCGAGGGTGGTGTTGGACAGTGCAAATCGCTGCAGCACAAGCGGTTTTGTGGTTAATGGACCCTGCCTAACGCTATCCCTGCTTCTGACAAAGCGGCAGCAACCTCTCCCTAAGCTCAGATCAGCAGCAGTAAGATGGCGGTCGGCGGGAACGCCTCTTTATAGCCCCTGTGACGTCGCAGACAGCAAGCCAATCACTGCAATGCCCTTCTCTAAGATGGTGGGGACCAGGACCTATGTCATCACGCTGCCCACACTCTGCGTTTACCTTCATTGGCTGAGAAATGGCGCTTTTCGCGTCATTGAAACGCGACTTTGGCGCGAAAGTCGCGTACCGCATGGCCGACCCCGCACAGGGGTCGGATCGGGTTTCATGAAACCCCGACTTAGCCAAAAGTCGGCGACTTTTGAAAATGTTCGACCCGTTTCGCTCAACCCTACTTGAAACTATATTTTCACTGAAGCACAGGAGCTCTTTTAAAAGAAAAATATACCAGACTCTGATTCATGTTGGTAATGATTTCTTATTTTATCATGATTTAAATTTAAATAAAAATTGAATTGTTGCAATATTCACACAGGCCACTGGGACTATTGGAGACTCATACAGTCTGCTCTATCAGGAAATCTACATGTACAATAGCAGAATTAGAATGACTCAGGTCTTATCATTTGTATCTATGCACCTAATATGTGTATTCAAAGGTCATTGTGAAGGTCAGGAATAGCTGAGACCTCACCTATTGTGAATGGTAGACCCAGTTATTAGCTGTTGTTAAGGCTCACCAGGTGAGAAGGATCCTCTATGGCTCAGGTCCAGAAGGGCACATGAACCCTGGGTGTCAACACATGTGGGAAAAGCGGACTTGGCAGACACAGGGATTTGAAATTGGAAGGACAGATGAAGTGGAACCCAAAAGGGATTGAAGCAAGTTGAAGCACGATGTGCATAGAAGGTTGAGTGCACCAAAGAATGTCTGGAGTCTCAATCCTAAAAGGCAGGTGTGTGTCCTATTGGTCTTTAAGTTGGATTAGGAAAATAAAATAACTGCAAACAACCTGCAAAACTCAACGTGGAGAACAACTGAGGGCAGGGGACAGAGGTGAAGGAAGTGGAGCCTGGGATACCCAGGAAATGTGTGCAACAGCTGTGCATAAAGGTGTTACCTGTCATTGTCTTCCTGTGAAGATAATGTGACTGCTGAAAACTATTTCTGAAGGAAGAAATCTTAAGTGACTATTGTGCAAATTGCAAGAGCACTTATTTTTTTTTAATAACGATGGTAATATGAAAAAAATGCCAAAATATTTAAAAAATATGTGTAACACAAAAACCTGATTTAAGAGATAAGTCATTTTCTGATGATAGCTTCCTTTTAACTAAAACTTGGACACAGATCCAGGATTTGGCTGGGTTATGAATGCCATACCTATTAGATATCAGCTTTAGGTCTCATTCACACAAATTGGACCAGTGCAATGAGAGAAAACATCACATTGCACTCTGACCAATGTTAGTAAATGAGTCACTACTCCTCTGCGAGTTTTGGGCTGTATTCTACGATTGTCTGCAAGAATCAGATCGCACTCGCCAATGTAAGTCAATGGGTGTGAGAAAAAAATTGCACGGCACAGGGACCACGCGTATGCGGTACGATTTTTTTTTTATGCACACACAAACTCACAACTTGAACTCTCAGAATAGAACAGATTAGCTGTCATGCTAGGTGAAGGATAAGTAAGTGCACGACAACGGGAAGAGGGAAGGGGGAGACCAAACACTAGGGAAGAGGGGAGTGGATACATCTAGGCAGATCTAAAATCACCCTGTCTGCCCTAAACCTTCCTATATAGGTTCTGCACCTACCGCCGAGCAGGAACCTAATCCCTGCCTGACCCTAGTGATAGGCCCTATATAAGGAGGGTAAGGGTGACACTAGTCAGTCACCACTAAAACTAAAGACAGAGAGGGCAGACAAATGGGGGGAAATACTTAGCTTGAATCGACCACTGCAATGTTACACCAGCAATCCTCCAAGGGTCCTCAGGGAAGACACTAATTGACTGCTAGAACTTCCATCAAGACTGAGACAAGTATGAATTAACACCCACCATGCTGCAGCAATTGAATGTATTTTAACCTTCAGCACAGGTGTTTGATTAGCAGCAGAATGTGGAGATAACTAATGGGTCCCAGAGGGAGAAGGATATTGCTCCGTAACAGAGGTGCAAAAATCAAGAAGGTGCTTGAGCTAAACGCAAAGACCTTCTACAGCCGGATCCAGGAAGACTGCCTGTCATACCTGACACACCCGTGACATTAGCATTACTGTATGTAAAAGATGATGTAAAAAACACATTGCATATGGATTGTATATGCTTGTCATATGGATGTTCGTTGAGAAAAATCGCTTTGTACTCACATGACACTCGTACGCCTTTCTGGATCAACATAGGAGCGACTTTTGTATATGCTACTGTGACCCCAGCCTTAGTTAAGGGCAATGCACTCTCATCACATCTTCACCAAAGATAGAAAAGCAAACCACCATAACCATGAAAGCACTTTTTGGCCTTTATTTTACCATGGGACCATTTGATTCTGTACGGAAACTAGTAATTTAAAGTGCCAAATACATTCGACCATTTATAGCCAGCCTATAAAATACATAATGCGTATACATAGCTTAGGGTAATGTGTGATACAACGGTTGTCTTTAGCCGGGCATTTTATTAAATTACATTTTCTCTTTTGTTGACATCAGAGACAGAGGATGATGGCAGGCAATTAGAGCTCTATCTTGATCTATATGTTTTCTATGGAGTGGAGATAAATCAGAACATGTGGCTGTTTGAAGGATATTTACATCAAACATCCTAATTGTAGGCATAAGTCAGCATTCATTATAAATTCAGATTAAACATAGATAAAACTGAATCATTGTAGATTTTCAATAGCATTTATTGCCATGTCAAAAAGGTCTGGAAACTCAATACTAGATGCAGATAAATAGATTGAAGAGCATTTTAATGCTAAAATGTAAATACGTATATATATTAAGTTAACATATACATTCACCAACTCCCTCTGAGTAAGCTGATGACCTTATACCTTCACCAGTCCTTTGTTTTTTTTCCCTAAAGAGTACATTAATCACATAAAAATCAAGCACCCTCAGTACCCTGCTCTCAGCAATCTCAACCAGTCTCCAAGAATTACAGGTCCTTCTCAAAAAATTAGCATATAGTGTTAAATTTCATTATTTACCATAATGTAATGATTACAATTAAACTTTCATATATTATAGATTCATTATCCACCAACTGAAATTTGTCAGGTCTTTTATTGTTTTAATACTGATGATTTTGGCATACAACTCCTGATAACCCAAAAAACCTGTCTCAATAAATTAGCATATTTCACCCATCCAATCAAATAAAAGTGTTTTTTAATAACAAACAAAAAAACCAACAAATAATAATGTTCAGTTATGCACTCAATACTTGGTCGGGAATCCTTTGGCAGAAATGACTGCTTCAATGCGGCGTGGCATGGAGGCAATCAGCCTGTGACACTGCTGAGATGTTATGGAGGCCCAGGATGCTTCAATAGCGGCCTTAAGCTCATCCAGAGTGTTGGGTCTTGCGTCTCTCAACTTTCTCTTCACAATATCCCACAGATTCTCTATGGGGTTCAGGTCAGGAGAGTTGGCAGGCCAATTGAGCACAGTAATACCATGGTCAGTAAACCATTTACCAGTGGTTTTGGCACTGTGAGCAGGTGCCAGGTCGTGCTGAAAAATGAAATCTTCATCTCCATAAAGCATTTCAGCCGATGGAAGCATGAAGTGCTCCAAAATCTCCTGATAGCTAGCTGCATTGACCCTGCCCTTGATGAAACACAGTGGACCAACACCAGCAGCTGACATGGCACCCCACACCATCACTGACTGTGGGTACTTGACACTGGACTTCAGGCATTTTGGCATTTCCTTCTCCCCAGTCTTCCTCCAGACTCTGGCACCTTGATTTCCGAATGACATGCAAAATTTGCTTTCATCAGAAAAAAGTACTTGGGACCACTTAGCAACAGTCCAGTGCTGCTTCTCTGTAGCCCAGGTCAGGCGCCTCTGCCGCTGTTTATGGTTCAAAAGTGGCTTTACCTGGGGAATGCGGCACCTGTAGCCCATTTCCTGCACACGCCTGTGCACGGTGGCTCTGGATGTTTCCACACCAGACTCAGTCCACTGCTTCCTCAGGTTCCCCAAGGTCTGGAATCGGTCCTTCTCCACAATCTTCCTCAGGGTCCGGTCTCCTCTTCTCGTTGTACAGCGTTTTCTGCCACATTGTTTCCTTCCAACAGACTTACCATTGAGGTGCCTTGATACAGCACTCTGGGAACAGCCTATTTGTTGAGAAATTTCTTTCTGGGTCTTACCCTCTTGCTTGAGGGTGTCAATGATGGCCTTCTTGACATCTGTCAGGTCGCTAGTCTTACCCATGATGGGGGTTTTGAGTAATGAACCAGGCAGGGAGTTTATAAAAGCCTCAGGTATCTTTTGCATGTGTTTAGAGTTAATTAGTTGATTCAGAAGATTAGGGTAATAGGTCGTTTAGAGAACCTTTTCTTGATATGCTAATTTATTGAGACAGGTTTTTTGGGTTATCAGGAGTTGTATGCCAAAATCATCAGTATTAAAACAATAAAAGACCTGACAAATTTCAGTTGGTGGATAATGAATCTATAATATATGAAAGTTTAATTGTAATCATTACATTATGGTAAATAATGAAATTTAACACTATATGCTAATTTTTTGAGAAGGACCTGTATGTGAGATGCTTTATCAGGGAAACCTTATTGCTTGGTTGCTGAAGGCTGTTGTAGACTTTTACTTTTTGTGGTTTTCATACATTTGTATCTAGCTTTTTGGTATGTGATGACATTAAGAGCTGTTGAAGTTTTTCTAGGTGAAGCTGCTTTAAGAAGAAGCCAGAGGTCTTTTTCCAGAAGTGGCGTCGCTGACATTATTGCCGTTGTTTTTTGTAGTGACTCTGCAGCTGGCCTCTTTTCCATGTGCTTTTAACTACAAAGAATTGACATCTTCCAAACAAAGCCACCTAAAGTATGAGCATGCTACTTGTTTTAACTACTTCAAGGTTTCCGATCCTTCAGGTGGTTAAAAGAAAAAAAAGACTGAAAATGTGAGCAGTAATGTCGTTTTTCCATACACATTATGCTCACTTTTTGTGGGAGTTTCGCAGCACTTTTTTAGTTGGTTTCCAGACTGAATCCACCTAGAAAATACATTGTGTACATATACCATTAAGGGGTATTCTAGTTTTTTTTTTTAAAAAATACATTTTAACCAGTTCCCGACGTGTGCCGTACATATACAGGAGGTGCATTCCCCCAAATAAAAATATATGTACGGTGCGGCCTCACGCTGAGCGCCGCGGTGATCACGTGCGGGTGTCAGCTCTGTATGAGAGCTGAAAAGCTGCAGCAACTCCCACGATTGGTGCTAGCACTGATCGTGGGCATTTAACTCCTCCGATGCTAGTAGTGACAGTGGCATAAAGGAGTATCGTGTAGGGAATCAGTTCTCTGCGCGCTTCCGTCAGGACAACGTGATGCGATCGCACTGTACTGATGGTCTCCATGGAGACCCCCGGCAGCAAGATGGCCGCAGGGTCCTTCTGGGTCCTACAGGGAAGGTGGCCCTGCCTGTCAGATCCTGATCTGATACTCTGCAGTGCAGAGTGTCAGATCAGCGATCTGATGTAATATAGTACTGTCCCATACTTGGACAATGTAAAACAGTTTTGAAAAAATATTAGGATGTGTAAAAATATATTTTTTTGTTCTTGCACAGGAACCCCTTTTCTGTCTGTGTCTGCCAGTGTCATAAAGGGCTTTACATATACAAGACATGAATAATGGGGCAGATGGACTAAAACTGTCTGATTTTAAACAGTGTAAACCTAGACTAGACATAAAATGTGCCAAATTTATCAAAGTGGCTCAAACTGGATGGTACATTTGTTGAATCTTTAGACCAAGTAGTCTAGGTTTACACCATTTATTAGTCGGCATACTATGTGCCAGAAGTTTCCACTAAAATTATTATGTTTTAGACCCTTATTGTCACAACACAGCTGTCGGGTGACCCCGGGACCAGACGTTCCTTCCCTGTCCCTGACACAAGCACCCTAGCTCACTCTTTTACCTGGGATACTTCTGAAGATGAAAATGCCGGAGGCTGCCACCCTTGCCTTATCTCCTGAGTTAGCCCTCTGTCTTTTCTCTTTGCCCACCCAGGGAAGAGGGGTGCTACCGTGCACCGCAGTGTACCAACACGACAAACAAGGCAATACAAACAAGGGTAAACAGGAAACACCAGGCATGCAAAATATTCACTCACATATATCAGAGGAATGCACCTGGGAGTGGAGGAAGGGGAATAAACCAAAGTAGAGGAGGAAAGGGAATTACCACACTCACAAACTACGCGCCAGTCACAGAAAACTCTTCCAGAGCTCCTTCTCATATGAACTCCTCTCCTCCTAAGCCATGCAGCAAATGCTAGCTCTGACATGGATTTAATTCAGGAGCCAGATTATAAAGGGAACGGGAGTGGGTAACGGAGCTCAGCTGATAGCTCAGGGTTTTCCAACACGGCTGATTAACCTCTGTTCTTGCAAAACACCATTAAAATGAAGAAGTGCTTCTGCTCAGCGCAGGAGTAGGAGCAATCAGACACCACGGTCCTCTGACTCCTCTCTGCTGTGTAAACCATGTGACACTTATTGCTTTGAAAGGGAATTTGGCATTGTGTTGAGAGTGTAGTTTATTGTGAAAGAGGTGTGATCTAATGATCTAAAATGTGACACTGCAGTAAAACTGGGACTAGATAGTCTATGATCACATGTGGCGTTTTTGCAGCATATTTTAAACAGTGCATTTGGGGTCTAAAATATGCATTGTTTTACCGTACCAGCATAATCTCATGCATGCGCGTGTTTTTTTTCTTCTTTTTTTGAGTATTTTGAGCCCTGTTGTGCTTTATGGTAAGACACAGCATGTCAATTCTTTCAGCGGATTTGTGAAAAACACAAGTAAAAACGCTGAAAAAGAAAACTTGTGTAACAACATGGCAAAAAATGCAACGAGAGAATATATCCTAATTCCCACCAAATTTGTGATACAGCATAAACCATTGTGATCAATTTACCAAATTTTTACACTATCTAATCACAGTTTACACTGCGTAAAAGCAAGACAGAATTAGTACATAGTGTGTGTGTGCACCTGTGCATTAATTTAATATTAAGGCCTCATTCAGACATCAGTTTTTCTCATGTATGAGAAAAGTGGACCGATTATTTTGATCAGATTTTGATCAGAGTTTGATCATAGGGTGGTCCGAGTGTTTTGTTTTTTTTCTTAGTAGGAGAAAAAGAGATAAGTTTCTCCACTTTTGCCTCTGTGACAGTTCGATGGCATCCGAGCATAGTCTGATTTGTTCACGGACCCATAGACTTGCATTTCCAATTTTGATCTGACCCTCAGATCAAAAAACGGACATATCTCTGCAATTTTTAGGGAACCTGTTGATCCACGAAAAATCACAAACATATGAACTGCCCCATAGACCATCACAAGTAAGAGTGCTATCTGTGAAAACCATGGATAACACTTGTATGCAAAAATCAGACACTTGAATGAGACCTAAGGGTGTGCAGGCCACATAAATCAAGACTTTAAAACTTCACTTTTTCCAGTAGTTAATGCTTCGTGCATAAGATCCTGAGAATATTAATGTGGACACAGTCACTATGATGAGTTTACGGAAGAATCTATGACACATACACAAAATGTTTTATTGTCAAGGCCACTGGATATGTGAAGTAATCGCGATTATTACTAATGGAAATAATGACTCCACAACCTGAATTACGTATGAACAATCAAAGCTTCTGTACTAGGATTACATAGCACAAGACACATACCCATCCTGAATCACATCCTAGACTTAGTTTCTGTTCAAACCCAAAGAGTACATTTCCCAGAACTCTGCATAGCTTCATCTTTGTATTGGAAATCTTAAACAATACCCCTGTAATAAAACTTGAGGTTCAAATAATGCAGGCACAAGCTGCAACAGCACTTGTCAAGTCCCATTCTGTAGTGAGCATTTAAAGCCTTTGAAGTGGCTCCACCTTGCCATTCCCAGCATTATGAGACTAAATGAATGAAGCTGCCTATGTTCTTCTCTATCATCATCTCCCGGCAGCCATCCTAGATGAAACGGACTGAGATATAAACAGACTATTGTTCTAACATTAAACTATTACACTGGGTGTATATTTGCTCGTGCCTTAGGTCCCATCTAGGTTCTTACTTAGTTTAATGGATAGGCAGAAGGTCAACTTAAAACCAATAATAATTTCATGAGACATTGGCTTCATTTGTATTTTACCGGCGTAGCAATATGGGTCTGCTGTGTACTTAATGTATAGGGCTGAAGACCTTTATGTTTGTAGAACATAAATACAGTTTAGGTTTCATTCCGCAAAATCAGATACCGTCTATGAAAATATTTGCTGCATTAAAACAAACTGTCAGTTTAAAAGTGTATATATAACATATTATTGCCCATGAATTATTGATTCTTATTGTACTCTGTGGGTCATAAATTATTGAGGGAATGTATCAAGTGAAGCACGGGAGACCTGAGATTCCCTGTTCCTTTACTATATGTACAGATGGATTTTTTTCCTATTGCTGATTGCATTACTACATGTACAAGCTGCTCTTCTTTAAAAGCCATTGCAAAAATTACGGTAGGTCCTCATTCAGACATCCATTTTTACCTTGTATGTGAAAAGAGGACAGTGTGCTGAATGAGATATTCATCAGCATTTGGTCAGAGTGTTCATTTTTTTTACCAATAGTGTTTGGCATGCAAAAAAAAAACCGATGAAGGTTTTTTAGCTCCCCCTGGCAAACTGTGAAAAATAGACCGCAAAAAGATTTAGGTTCCCATCAGGGTGCTGCTTGATTTTTTCATGAAGCCATAGACTTGAATGTGAGATTTTAATTCAAATCAAAATAGCATTTGTCTCCTTTTTTTGCGGACATTCTGCTATATGAACAGTCTGTTAGACTATCTGTATTATATCCATGTAAATCACATAGAGAACACATACATGAAACTTGGATGTGTGGGTGAGCTCTAAGGGTATGTGTCCACGTGCAGTAAACGCTGCGTGTTTGACGCTGCATAGAGCCGCAGCGTCAGACACGCAGCGTCCAGATGTTACAGCATAGTGGAGGGGATTTAATGAAATCCCGTCTCCACTATGCGTGGTAACACGCACGCGGCAGCCCTGCGACTCCGGACATGCTGCGCGTCTTTTCAGATCGCAGCATGTCCGTATATCTTGCGGCGACGCTCCGTCGCCGCAAGATATAGCACAGGGCCCTATGGTGGGGAGCGATGATCCCGGATGTGTGCTGTGAACACATCCGGCATCATCGCGTCCCAGAAAGGGGCGGGGCTTACCGCAGAGCGGCTAAGCCGCTCCGACGATACCGCCGGCCATCCTGAAAGTGGACACGCAGCCTTTGGGTATGTGTCCACGTTCAGGATTGCATCAGGATTTGGTCAGGATTTTATGTCAGTATTTGTAAGCCAAAACCAGGAGTGGAACAATTAGAGGAAAAGTATAATAGAAACATATGCACCACATCTGTATTTATCAGCCACTCCTGGTTTTGGCTTACAAATACTGACATAAAATCCTGACCAAATCCTGATGCAATCCTGAACGTGGACACATACCCTTAGGAGTTGGTCTAATCATAATTATCTCCTTTCGGAAACAATGTTTGGGACTGATACCATTTACACACTTTCTTAGATACCAGTGCACACAATTCTTAAAGGGATAATACTGATATATTACACCATCAGATGGTGTTAATGAGGATTCATGACTAATGACGCTACCACTGATATCTTAAAATGATGGGCTGCAAAAGGAGGAACACTTTAAGGCTATGTGCCCACATTCAGGAAAGTGTGCGACATTTTCCTGAGAAAATCCGGACTACTTTCACAGGTAATCCGCACGCGTATTTTTCACTTTTTTTGCGGATTTTTTGGTTTTTTTTTTCAGATCTTCCCAATGCAATAATATAGCGGGAAATCCGCGAAAAATCCGCAAAATTAATTAACATGCTGCGTATTTTTCCCGCGATGCGTTTTTATCACAGAAAAAAACACATGTTTACAAAAATTGCGGAATGCATTCAAAATGATGGGATGCTTAATGTAGACATTTTTAAAGCATTTTTTGCAGCGGAAAACCACTGAAAAAATGCAAAAAATCCTGAACGTGTGCGCATAGCCTAAAGTCAATCCCTAACTTTGATCATGATGTCTTTTTTTGGGGCCAAATTTCATTGCTGATAGATTTCTGATTATTCCTCAATAGCAGTCAGAATACTGTTTTCTTAGGGCAGTCCCACACGTCCAGATAATTCTGGTACCGGAAAAATCGGTACCGGAATTATCCATGTCCGTGTGCCCGTGCGTTTCTGAGGCACATCAGTGTGGCACGTGTGCCGACTGGGTACCACACGGAGCGTGCAGGAGACAGCGCTAGAGATAAGCGCTGTCCCCTGCATCTGGTGCTGAAGCTGCCATTCATATTTTCTCTGCAGCAGCGTTTGCTGTAGAGAAGATATGATAAATCCTTTTTTTTTTGTTTCTCGTGTTTAAAATAAAGATCCCTGTCCCCACCCCCCTCCCACCCCCTGTGCGCCCGCCTGCTGTTATTAAAATACTCACTCAGCTCCCTCGCAGTGTCCTGTCCTCGCCGCAGCTTTTCCTGTATGAGCGGTCACGTGGGGCCGCCCATTACAGTAATGAATATGTGGCTACACCCCTATGGGAGGTGGAGCCGCATATTCATGAGTGTAATCGGCGGCCCCACGTGACCGCATACAGGAGAAGCTGCGGCCAGGATAGGACACTGCGAGAGAGCCGGGTGAGTATTTTATTAACAGCGGGCGGGCCCACAGGGGGTGGAAGGGGGGTTTGGGACAGGGATCATTATTTTAAACACGAGAAACAACAAAAAAGGATTTTGTCATATCTTCTCTACAGCAAACGCTGCTGCAGAGAAGATATGAATGGCGGCTTCAGCACCACATGGGGGGGACAGCGCTTACTGTAGCGCTGTCTCCTGCATGGCACACGGACTGCACACGGACAATGCCCGTGTGCGGTACGTGTTTTACACGGACCCATTGACATGTAATCTGTGCGCTCCCACGAACACTGACATGTCTCCGTGTTTTGCACAAGGACACACGGTCCGTGAAAACACGCTGACATGTGCAGAGACACATTGATTTCAATGTGTCTACGTGAGTCAGTATCTCCGGTATGTGAGGAAACTGTCACCTCACGTACCGGAGCCAATGACGTGTGAAACCGGCCTTATACAAAGTTCCAAATCACCTGCATAGATAAATGTGCATGGCCACATATTGCAAAGACAACATGGAAAAAATGATTATCCAGCTCACCCATAAACTGAAATTGAAGTCTTTCAGCAGTGCAGGGACATGAAGGCAGCAGGAAATGGAGACAACTTGGTAGGGAAAATGTCCAGCAGCAAATCCAGAGAGAAAAGTGTTAAAAACAACTATGTATTTTTTAAAAATTATGATATTTTTTTTTCAAAAACATTTTTGTATCATGTTAGTAAAAGTTGCATATCCCTGGGAACACACCAGACTGATGCATTTTGAACTACTTGTCCTTAGTCATAGTATGGTAGCATACTATGAGTAGTTCGAAACGGGTCTGGTGCATTCCCAGGGATATGCAATTTTTACGAATACATACAAAAAAATGTAACAAAATTTAAAAAAAACAACATTTTTTTAAATAATTAACTTCTCCGGATCTGCTGCTGGACATCTTCCCTACAAAGTTGCAAAGACAACACGACGGTCTTCAGCAACCATTAAATGGAGCTTTTGCTGACTTGTGTAGTGTGATATTTTATACACACAGCTCAGCAGCAAGGCTATTAAACATAAAAATCATGTGCAATTAGGGTGCTTGCCTGACACTAGTTTAGGAGCTGAAGACTATGTCATCTGCAGATAAAGCCAGCTTTAATATACACTCAGGCTCTCAGTGCAACTGACCAAGTACTGATCCCCACCTTTTAAACCCTTAAATGCATATTTCATTAGCAAACCAAGCATCTAAAGCATTTAACAGGGGTAGAAGATCCTCTGCCAGTGCCACCATTAGCCGCACACCCCTCCCACCACTGAAATTTGAATTCATGGTCGATGGCTGTAATGGCAGATCTGAAGCATCAAACATGCCTCACTCATCATACATGCCTCTCCTGAATGCAAAGCATGACCATAGTGGTGAGAAGCATCTCCACTGCATTCACGTCATCTTTCCACTAGTTCTTCTCTGTCATACAAGCCTCTCTGAAATGCAATCTGCGTACCCGAAGAAGGTCTGAGTTATTGACCAATATAATCTCTATATTGGATTGAAAACAAAGAAAATAAATATCACCTAAATGTATTTATGGAGTGCCTAGTCCTTCAGATCTGCCATTATAACCATGGACACTCTGCATTCACACTGCAGGCGGAGGAGGTTATGGTGATAGCGGGATCTTCCTTTCCGGTTAAATACCTTATATGTTTGGGGTTGCTATTGAATTCTACTCAGTGTGCCTTGAGCCACACAAATTGGTTGTAATGGCGGCCGGCCATGTAACGACGGCCTCCAGGTTTGCATTGAATGTAAGCTTAATTAGACTCTTCTATTGATCTCTCACATTTGTGCTGCAGCTAAAACCTTACAGAGAGTTTCAATTATTAAGTATTTTAATTACTGTATTTTTCGGATAATAAGATCCAATTTTATGATCTCCAAGATTAGGGGGAAAATGGCGGTGCATCTTATAATTCGAACACTGTTCTTACCAAGGGGTCAATGCTGCGGGTCCGGAGCTGGGGGTGTTGCAGTGTGGGGTGGTGATATGGCGGTGAGCGGTATTCTTGTGGTGGTGGTGCAGTGGTGGTACGGCGGCGAGCGATAGCCCTGCAGCGGCATATGATGGCTGCCATTCTTCTTCCGGGGTCCGGCTTCTGGCTTCTAACTCAGTGAAGGCACAGATGGAGGAAAGCCGAGATCTCCATCCGCACCAGCCTCTACATGATGTCTCAAGGAAAATGGCTGCAGATGTGGCGCAGGCGCAGATGGAGATCTTGGCGCCAAGCTCTCCATCTGCACGTGCGCCGCTCCGGCAGCCATTTTCCCAAAATCCACTGCATAGTAAACAGTGCGGGGGCTCTGGGCTTTTACAAAATGTCGGTGGAGCCCCTGCACTACCGAATACCCGCAGCGCCACTCTTGCCTCCTCCATGGGACCTTGCTTCACAGTGGCCTGCACCACCGAACACCAACAGCGACCCTGTGACCCCGCTTCACCCCAGCCACCACCCCTGGGAAGCAATAAGACGCCTGGATTGTAAGAAGCACCACAGTTTTATTAAATACATTTTTTTCCCTATTTTTCTCCTCAATATTTGGAGTGCATTTTATAATCCGGAGCATCTTATAAACTGCAAAATACGGTATATGGTTAAATGAGTCTGTCATACAGGGTCAAAACTGCTGGCAGGTTGCCTTTAAAGGTTAAATGTACCTTCAAGTAATTTTTCAGAATAATAATGTAATTTCTGGCCATTATCTGACTTGTATCCTGCCTCTCAGCTGTTTTCTCTTCTGCAGGCTCTCTCTCATAATTTTCAATTTACTCTGAGCTGATGGGTAAAAGATAATGCTATGATCTCACAGCTCCAGAAGTCAACACATAGAGATGCATTTTTATTCTACTTTTCTTACTCATCACACA
The DNA here is from genome assembly GCF_032444005.1 of Ranitomeya imitator. NCBI lineage: Eukaryota > Metazoa > Chordata > Amphibia > Anura > Dendrobatidae > Ranitomeya > Ranitomeya imitator. The sequence goes on from NC_091283.1 coordinate 735,719,606, forward strand.
AAAAGAAGTAGCTACAGCATAGGAGACATTATACAGCAGTAGTAAGCAGTGTGCATGTGAATCCAGCTCTTTACTTCTTTTCCACTTATTCTCTTTATGAAAAATATAATAGCAGATGTAACCGAACACCTCACTGTGCTGGCAGTCTGTCATGTCTTGTGGAAGATGGAGTTGACCTGTTTTTTGGAGTGGTTGGAGATATAAAATGAGTCTAAATAGTATTTTAATGTTTTGTCAGAACGTTTACGCTAAAAGTAATTCTATAATCAGTGTATAAAAAAATACTTGTCACAGCCTGCCTAAGGCCACTGGCTCAAAAAGGCTACCTTGGACAGACTTGGCACAAGCCATTCCGTTTGGCAGATCCTGAGGAACCCCGATACTCTTTAGCCCCATACAGATGTTATTTTATAACAGGATTCAGTGGATTGCTATGCCGTAAGGGCGTCCATCCGAAAATGCAAACCAGAGGTAGAAGTGGTCATCAAGCTGGATCAAAGCCAAGAGTTGACGTCGGGAACAGAATTATAAAACAAGCAGGTAGTCAAATATCAAGCCAAGGTCAAAGAACAGGAATAATCAGAACAAAAGATGGAATCACACACAAAATAGGACTGATGCTATCAAGCATCACCCGCAGCAATAGTGTGGCGCTGCCTAGTGGCTGAAGCAGAATCTGGCACAGATGTTACAATACAACTTTATTCAGTTTTTATACTTTTTTTCTAAATTTTTAATATATTAAACAATTTGATGTAAAACTGGACACTTGCACACACACAATATGCTAATATTTGCTGTTTTCTGCAGCTCACTTTACAGCTTTTCTGTGTAGACTAGAGGGCAGAGAATTTAAATAGGGATGACTTCTACTACTGCATTGTTAGAGACCTAGATAAAGCCATACAGCAGCATCATTACAAAGGGATGTATTCAGCGCTCCTTCCACTCCCAGTCTTTAGGGGAGGAAAAATAATCTTATTCCAGAGAACACATTAGTTTATTGACAATTGTCTGTAAGGCTAAGTTCACATTAGCGTTGCGCCGCTGTTGCGTCGGCGACGCAGCGGCGACGCGCCCCTATGTTTAACATAGGGGACGCGTGCGTCTTTTTGTTTGCGTTTTTCGCCGTGTGCGTCGTTTCCGACGCTGGCGTCGGACGCACGAAAACGCTACAAGTTGCATTTTCTGTGCGTCCGATTTTGGTCAAAAACGACGCACGCGTCGCAAAACGCGCGCGTTTTTGCGCGCGTTTGCGCGCGTTTTTCGATGCGTCGCGCGTTGCGTCGCCGACGCAGGGCGGCGCAACGCTAGTGTGAACGTACCCTAAAGCACACACCCTGCTGCACTATCTACACAAGCCATTCAGCAAGAATATGTTGTATCTCCAGTCATCCCCTCCTCTTTTTCTAGGAAATAAATACATATAATATGCGAATACATTGTTTTTCTTCTACAGACTTAATCATAATCAATGAAACTAAAATGAAATACTGGAGACATTCTTTTTCAATGCCCAAGGCAGCAAAGTATAAGCTGTAAGTAAAGGTAAGGGAGGCGCAGTAAATATGTTAAGATGATGAGTTGTTAATGCAAATATTTTTTAACCATCAAATTATGAAAGAAAACATTGTGTCAGTCAGTGATGCGGTTTACCATTCAGTAATGATGCCACATTGGAGTCCTTCGCTGCAAATGACTACGTGACAACTTATCCAAGCAAGTGATGAAGATGTATGTAAACAATCTGCTATATTTGCTCGGATGTCTTATTTTTTTCAGGAGTTAAGTCATACACATTTGTGCACGGTGAATCAATGAACTCTCATCTAAATTGTGAAACTATTAAAAGGATAATGACTGTGCCCCTTCTGATTGATCAGCAAGACGCCAAATCATTTGAAAAAAACACATGAACATCACAGCTTTTTTTTTTCCTTTAGAAATAAATATTGATTTATTATCACAATATGTACTATGTGGAATGTGGTTATTTTCTTCCAGATCTTGTTATCTCCTGCTACTTTTTTACTACATGGGCTCTGGGGGGTGAAAAATATTTAAAACCTCAGAACAGAATTTTACTTTTAGGCCATGTTCACACAGTGCGTTTTTTACCGCGGAACCGCGGCGGTTTTGCCGCTGCGGTTCCGCAGCTGTTTTCCATGCAGGGTACAGTACACTGTACCCTATGGAAAACAGTACACACTGTGCACATGGTCCGGAAATTGTAAAAAAAAAGACGCGCTGAATAGCTCCCGGAAAAAAGAAGGAGCATGTCAATTCTTTTTCCGGAGCCGCAGCGGTTCTGCACCCATAGACCTCCATTGTGAGGTCCAAACCGCAGTAAAACCCGCAGATCAAAAATATATCTGCGGGTTTTACTGCGGTTTGATGTGCAGAACCGCTGCAGCAGGAAGTGCGGGGAGCGGGCGGAAGTGCGTGGGCGGAGTGTGGCTGCCCCCCCCGTGTTCCGATCCCGCCCCCCCGTGCTCCGATGCCCCCCCCCCAGTGCTCCGATGCCCCCCCCCAGTGCTCTGATGCCCCCCCGTGCCCTAATCTCCCCCCCTTATACTCACCCGGCGTCCCGGTGTCCGTCCGGCCGTCTTCTCCCTGGGCGCCGCCATCTTGCAAAATGGCGGGCGCATGCGCAGTGCGCCCGCCGAATCTGCCGGCCGGCAGATTCGTTCCAAAGTGCATTTTGATCACTGAGATATAACCTATCTCAGTGATCAAAATAAAAAAATAGTAAATGACACACCCCCCCCCTTTGTCACCCCCATAGGTAGGGACAATAAAAAAAATAAAGAATTTTTTTTTTTTTTTTTTCACTAAGGTTAGAATAGGGGTAGGGGTAGGGTTAGGGGTAGGGTTAGGGGTAGGGTTAGGGGTAGGGTTAGGGGTAGGGTTAGGGGTAGGGTTAGGGGTAGGGTTAGGGTTAGGGGTAGGGGTAGGGTTAGGGTATTTTCAGCCATTTTAACCCTAAAAAAATTCCTAGAAAACACACAGACTCTGGCTAGAAAACTGCATCAAAAAAACGCATCAAAAAACGCATCAAAAACGGACCAAAAAAGGACCAAAAAAAGGACCTGCGTTTTCTGCCAAGAGCTGCAGTTTTTTAAAAAACAGTCAGGAAAAAAAAAGGATGGAAATCCTGAACGTGTGAACATACCCTTAGAGTTCTGACTGCCTTTGCTCATGCTGACAATTTTACACTATTAAGTCTCTTTCACACATCCCTGTCTCCGGTAAGAATGGCGACCGTTTTCACACGTACCGGAGACACTGACACACGTAGACCCATTCAAACGAATGCGTCTGTGCATATGTCAGTGTGTTTCCATGAACCATGTGTCCGTGTGCCCCACACGTAGACATGTCCGTTTTTTACTGTCAGCACAGACGGTTAAACGTCCCGCACACGGAGAACACACATTGGTGTCCTCCATGTGACACGCATCGCACCAGGGAAGAAGCGCTAAATTAAGTGCTGTTACCCGGCAGCAGGTGCTGACGACGGCTCTCATCATTCTCCCCGGCGATCGGCATGAGCAGAGGAGAATGATTAGAGTTAGAATAAAGTCTGAACAATGACAGCAGGTGGGGGCTTTTGGTGACGCTTGCGCCCATCATCCGACACCTGCTGCCGCTAATAACAGTGACAGCAGGAGAGGATAATCAGGGTATTCCTCAGCCGCTGGCTGCGATCTAACTAAATTAATTAATTAAAAACTCGACCTGGGTTCCCCCCTATTTTCTTGAACCAACCAGGCAAAACTCACAGCTGGGGGATGCAACCCTAGACTGTCAGCTTCAGCAAGTTATCAAGAATAGAGAGGTCCCCATGCCGTTTTTTTAATTATTTAAATAATTTTAAAAAAATGGAGTGGGGTCCCCTCCATGTTTGACAACCAGCCTTACTGAAGCTCACAGCTGGGGGCTGGTATTCTCAGACTGGTAAGGGGCCATTGATATAGCCCCCCCAGCCTAAAAACAGCAGCCCACAGCTAACCAGAAAAAGCGCATCTATTGGATGCGCCTATTCTGGCACTTTGCCCTGCTCTTCCCACTTGCCCTGTAGCAGTGGCACGTGGGGTTAATACTTGTGGGGTTGATATCACCTTTGTATTGTCAGGTGACATCAAGCCCACGGCTTAGTAATTGAAAGGTGTCTATAAGACACCTCTCTATTACTAATCCTATAGTTATATGTTAAATAAAGACACAGTCAGAATACGTTTCTTTAATTGAAAAAATTACACAGACTACTTTTAATATTCTCAATTAAACCATACTTACGACTTTGCCTAATTCCACCAAAGCCCTTTATCTCCTGTGATAAAAATAAAATAAAAAAACAACAATATACCATACCTGTACGTCGTTCTGTCCCACGTCGTAATCCATGTCAGGGGTATAATTAGTTTTCAACCTGGACGGTGCCAAGATGCGACCATCCAGGATGAAAACCACTGGGGAAGAGATGCTGCGAGCGCAGCCTCAGTGACGTCACTGAGGCTGCGTTCCCAGCCGGCCTGAACTGTGGTGACCTCAGGACCATGGGAAAAAGTCAGTGATGAGGTCACCGCAGTTCAAGCTCAGTGTCTTCACAGCGATCACTGTGAGAATTGTGACATCAAAATTAACATCTAATCCACTGAAGCCTATGTCCCCTGTAAAAGAAATAAAATAATAAACAACCATATTCCTCACTTATCCAATGTGAAGATAATCCTTTGATCCCCACATTGCTTCTAAAAGAGTAAAAAAATAAACAACCATATTCTGCACCTCTCCCATGAGAAAATCCATTTGTCCCTTGACGAGCACAATGCTTGTACAGTAAATGTAGATTAGTAAGTACTATAGAAAAGCAGAAGAAACCCCAAAAAACAGAGATTGTAAAAAATTAAGCTACGGTACTTAAAGAAAACTTCAATGATGAATTGAGACCAAAGTGAAAATGTTGCGTTTTTTTCTTCACAAATGTTTTTTAAAAACTCATCAATTCTTTGGAGCCTTTCCATCTGCATATATAGTGGTAAAATGTGTTTTTTTGCACCGTTTTTATCATCTTTTTAAAGGGAACCTGTCACCCCCAAAATCGAAGATGAGCTAAGCCCACCGGCATCAGGGGCTTATCTACAGCATTCTGTAATGCTGTAGATAAGCCCCCGATGTATCCTGAAAGATGAGAAAAGGAGGAGATGCAAACTCGGCTTTGGGAAAATGGCCGCCGCGATCTCTAATGCGCACGCGCGGCATCCCGCGGCCATTTTCCTGAAGCCCCGTGCAGCAGAGCACTCCATCTGCGCACGCGCGGCCCCAGGAAGATGGCCGCCCCCACCGATGCAAGGGATTACAGCGCAGATCGCGCGCTGTGTCTTCACGTGGGCGCAGGGAATTCGGACCTTGGACATGCGCACACCACTACGCCACCAACGGAAAGCTGGGGAAGAAAAGAGCGCTGTGAACACGCCCACCTGACCAGACCAGCCTGATTGACAGGCGAAAACGGCGACTTTGGTAATGTATTTCTCAGCATACATGGGGAATCAGGGTACACTACATACACTATAGTAACGCACAGCGCAGGCCCTATTTAACAGTATAGCTCAATCTGAAAAAAAGGGGTGACAGGTTCCCTTTAAATTGCAGTAAAAAAAATAAAATAGAGATAATATTGTAGTTAACTTTTTTGTATTTGGATTATTTCAATTTCCGCAGCTCTTCTTGTCAGTGTGGAAAAGAAATGTTTTTACTGTCAAGCTTTGTTTCTACAGTCACCAAACATGACAAAAATTATAGCCATTTCTCCAACAATACAGAGACATGAAAGTCGTCTTACCAAGCGCTGTGATGAGAGAAAATACTTAAAAAGAAAACCTCTCTTGTTCACCTTGCCTGAACCTAGGGTTGATTCCCTGTCTGTCCTTCTCTATTGTGCCTTTGCTATGTATATGCCCATACTTCCATACAAATTCAGAGTTTTTATTAAACACCTCGAGGTTACTACCCAGTCTAATTGATCTGGAGAGGGTGTCACATTGTATTATGTAACTAAACAACTATTCATGTAACACTAGAATGTTTCTTCCCAAACGTATGATCTTTATACATAGTGCAGGTTTCCCTTAAAGGTGCTTTATCTGTGATATCTGCAGTATTATTTGGAAAAAATATATTTGCTGTAATTAGCAGCACAATTCAGTCGTAACATTTTTATGTATATATGCTATCTGCAGAGCTGAATTTGTCACTTAACACATTGGGATGTAATATGGGGAGGGAGATGGTGCAGTTGATTTCTACTAAGTATTTTATCTCACTCCAGAGCTGCATTCACAGCTACACTACTTATATTGCCGCTTCTTAAATGTTGTACATAGGCACAGGGGTGCACAAATCGCTTATCTCTCTATGGGAAATATCTTTGCATCTAGTCTTTATCCACTAGCTCAGAAAATCAGCATGGTATAGTATAATATATATACAGGGCCGTATTTGCCACTAAGCATGTGAGGGCATGTGCCTAGGGCACCAGGATGCGGGGGCGGCAACCGAGCAAGGTTTTTTTTTTTTTTTTTTTTTTAAGGCTAGGGTCCTCAACCCTCTTCCCTCAACCCTCCCCACCCACCACCACCCCACATCCTTGAAGACGATATACTCACCCTCCTCCAGCGGTGCCTGGTCTGTGCGCTGGCAGCTAGTCCTGTGCTCACAGCGGTCACGTGGTACCGCTCATTAAGGTGATGAATATGGACGCATATTCATGACCTTAATGAGCGGTACCATGTGACCGATCACACAGGAGTCGGGACAGAGGTGCAGGAGGAAGAGTCCATTCAGCACGCTGTGAGGAGGTTGAGTATGACGGGCGGGGGAGGACAAGGAGGATGGGGGAGGAGGGGGAGAAGAAGAAGGACGGGGAGGAGGAGGACGAGGGAGGAGTCGGAGAAGGAGGACAGGGAGGAGAGGGAGGAGAAGGAGGACGGGGGAGCCACGCATAAAAGGATGGGAGGAGGGGGGAACAGAGACACGCATACAAGGATGGGAGGAGGGGGGAACGGAGCCACGCATACAAGGATGGGAGGAGGGGGGAACGGAGCCACGCATACAAGGACGGGAGGAGGTGGGGGGAACGGAGCCACACAAACAAGGATGGGAGGAGGAGGGAACGGAGCCACGCATACAAGGATGGGAGGAGAGGAGCGGAGGGAGGAACTGAGCCACGCATACAAGGATAGGAGGAGGGGGGTAACGGAGCCACGCATACAAGGATGGGAGGAGGGGGAAACGGAGCCACGCATACAAGGATGGGAGGAGGTGGGGGAAATGGAGCCACGCAAATAATTATGGGAGGAGGGGGGAACGGAGTAACGCATACAAGAATGGGAGGAGGGGGGAACGGAGCTACGCATACAAGGATTGGAGGAGAGGAGGGGAGGGGGGATGGAGCCACGCATACAAGGATGGGAGGAGGGGGGAACGGAACCACGCATACAAGGATGGTCGGAGGGGGAACGGAGCCACGCATACAAGGATAGGAGGAGAGGAGGGGAGGGGGGAACGGAGCCATGCATACAAGGATGAGGGGAGGGGGGGAACAGAGCCATGCATACAAGGATGGGAGAAGGGGGAGCAGAGCCACGTATACAAAGATGGGAGGAGGGGGAGCAGAGCCACACATACAAGGATGGGAGGGGAGATGGAACCACGCATACAAGGATGGGAGGGGGAGCAGAGTCACGCATATAAAGATGGGATGACGGGGGAGCAGAGCCACGCATACAAAGATGGGAGGAGGGGGGAGCAGAGCCACGCATACAAAGATGGGAGGAGGGGGGAGCAGAGCCACGCATACAAAGATGGGAGGAGGGGGGAGCAGAGCCACGCATACCAAGATGGGAGGAGGGGGAGCAGAGCCACGCATACAAGGATGGGAGGGGGAGCAGAGCCACGCATACAAAGATGGAGGAGGGGGGAGCAGAGCCATGCATACAAAGATGGGAGGAGGGGGGAGCAGAGCCATGCATACAAAGTTGGGAGGAGGGGGAGCAGAGCCACGCATACAAGGATAGGAGGAGGGGAGAGCAGAGCCACGCATTCAAATATGGGAGGAGTAGTGCAGAGCCATGCATACAGGATGGGAGGGGGGGTGATGAGCCATGCATACAGGATAGGAGGGGGGTTGAGATGAGCCATGCATACAGAATGGGAGGGGGGAGATGAGCCATGCATACTGGATGGGAGGGGGAGATGAGCCATGCATACAGGATGGGGGGATGAGCCATGCATACAAGATGGGAGTGGGGGCATTATACAGTATTGAGCATCATGCGGGGTCATTACACAGTATGGAGCATCTTGTGTGGCCATTATACAGTATAAAGCACTGTGTCACCATTATACAGTATGGAGCATCATGTGTGGCCATTATACATTATAGAGTATAGAGCACTGTGTGGCCATTATGCAGTATTGAGCATCATGTGTGGCCATTATACAGTATGGAGCATCATGTGTGGCCATTATAAAGTATAGAGCACTGTGTGGCCATTATACAGTATGGAGCACTGTGCGGTCATTATACAGTATGGTGCACTGTGTGGCCATTATACAGTATGGAGCATCATGTGTGGCCATTATAAAGTATAGAGCACTGTGTGGCCATTATACAGTATGGAGCACTGTGCGGTCATTATACAGTATGGTGCACTGTGTGGCCATTATACAGTATGGAGCATCATGTGTGGCCATTATACAGTATGGAGCATCATGTGTGGCCATTATACAGTATAGAGCACTGAGTGGCCATTATACAGTATTGAGCATCATGTGTGGCCATTTGTTGTGAATTCAGCTATTGGGCTCCCTCCGGTGGTTGTAGAGGGTAATGCAGTTGTGCCTGGACTGCAGGAGTGGACAGGTGTATCTACTAATTGCAAAACTGACTGGGGTATATAGCTTTGCTGGATCCTTTAGTCAGTGCCAGTTGTCCATTGTTCTTGAAGGATTCACTTCCCTGCTGGTCTCTCCAGTTTGCTGTGTTTTTCTACAAAGATAAGTCCTGGCTTTGTTTTTGCTGTCCACCCGCAGTGGACCTTATAGTTCTGCACATTTTCAGGTTTTGTCTTGTCCAGCTTGGTCTGTGAAGGATTTTTTGCAGCCTAGCTATTTCTCTGGAGATGCAGATATACCCCCCCATGTCTTTAGTCAGATGTGGTGATCCGTATTTTCTGCGGTGGATATTTTCTAGTGTTTTTATACTGACCGCATAGTACTCTGTTCTATTCTTTCTTTTTAGCTAGTATGGCCTCCTATGCTAAAATCTGATTTCATATCTGCGTATATTATTTCCCTCTCCTCTCACAGTCAATATTTGTGGGGGGCTATCTATCCTTTGGGGATTTTCTCTGAGGCAAGATAGTTTTCCTGTTTCTGTCTTTAGGGGTAGTTAGATCTTAGGCTGTGCCGAGGGGTCTAGGGAGTGTTAGGTACCCCCAACGGCTACTTCTAGTTGCGCTGCTAGGTTCAGGGTTTGCGGTCAGTACAGGGACCACCATCTCCAGAGTACGTCTCATGCTGCTCCAAGGCCACCAGATCATAACAGTACAACTGGCCCCCAATGAGTTAATTGCATCTCAGAAGAAGGGTGGAAAGATTTTTAGCCATTTTTTTTTCCTTAGCCTGTTTGGTCTGTTCCTCCCTCTTTACCTCTGGGTGGCTACGGAGTCTAGTATTAACATGAATGTTCAGGAGTTAGTTTCTCGGGTGGATCAGCTTGCTGCTAGGGTACAGGGTATTTCAGATTTCATTGTTCAGACTCCTGCCTTAGAACCTAAGATTCCCACTCCTGATTTATTCTTTGGTGACAGATCCAAATTTTTGAGTTTCAAAAATAACTGTAAACTGTTTTTTTGCATTAAGACCCCGGTCTTCTGGTGATCCTATTCAGCAGGTTAAAATCATCATATCTCTGCTGCGTGGTGACCCACAGTATTGGGCATTTTCCCTGGAATCTGGCAATCCTGCTTTGCTTAATGTTGATTCATTCTTTCAGGCATTGGGGTTGTTGTATGATGAGCCTAATTCTGTGGATCAGGCTGAGAAAATCTTGTTAGCCCTGTGTTAAGGTCAAGAAGCGGCAGAATTGTATTGCCAGAAATTTAGAAAATGGTCTGTACTGACTAAATGAAATGAGGATGCCTTTGCAGCAATTTTCAGAAAGGGTCTTTCTGAATCCGTTAAAGATGTTATGGTGGGGTTCCCCACGCCTGCTGGTCTGAGTGATTCTATGTCTCTGGCCATTCAGATTGATCGGCGCTTGCGCGAGCGCAGAATTGTGCACACTGTGGCGTTGTCCTCTGAGCGGAGCCCTGAGCCTATGCAGTGTGATAGGATTTTGTCTAGAGCTGAACGTCAAACATTCAGGTGTCAGAATAGGTTGTGTTTTTACTGCGGCGATTCTGCTCATGTTATTTCTGATTGCCCTAAGAGTACTAAGAGAATCGCTAGTTCTGTTGCCATCAGTACTATACAACCTAAATTTCTGTTATCTGTGACCTTGATCTGCTCATTATCATCATTTTCTGTCATGGCATTTGTGGATTCAGGCGCCGCTCTGAACTTAATGGACTTAGAATTTGCCAGACGTTGTGGTTTTCCCTTGCAGCCTTTGCAGAACCCTATTCCTTTGAGGGGCATTGATGCTACACCATTGGCTAAAAATAAACCTCAGTTTTGGACACAGCTGACCATGCGCATGGCGCCAGCCCATCAGGAAGATTGTCGTTTTCTGGTGTTGCATAATTTGCATGATGATATTGTGCTGGGTTTTCCATGGTTGCAGCTACATAATCCGGTGTTAGATTGGAAATCCATGTCTGTGACTGGTTGGGGTTGTCAGGGGGTTCATGATCAGGTTCCTTTGATGTCAATCTCCTCTTCCCCCTCTTCTGAAGTTCCTGAGGTTTTGTCTGACTTCCAGGATGTATTCGATGAGCCCAAATCCAGTTCCCTTCCACCGCATAGGGACTGTGATTGTGCTATTGATTTGATTCCAGGTTGTAAGTTCCCTAAGGGCCGACTTTTCAACCTGTCTGTGCCTGAACATACCGCCATGCGGAGCTATATTTGGAGAAAGGGCATATTCGGCCATCTTCTTAACCATTGGGAGCGGAGTTTTTTTTTGTTGCCAAGAAGGATGGCTCCTTGAGACCCTGTATTGATTATCGCCTCTTGAATAAGATCACAATTAAATTTCAATACCCCTTGCCTTTGCTTACTGATTTGTTTGCTAGGATTAAGGGGTCTGGCTGGTTTACTAAGATTGACCTTCGAGGGGCATATAATCTTATTCGTATCAAGCAGGGTGACGAATGGAAAACTGCATTTAATATGCCCGAAGGCCATTTTGAATACCTTGTGATGCCATTCGGACTCTCTAATGCCCCATCTTTGTTCCAATCCTTCATGCATGATATCTTTCGGAGTTATCTTGATAAATTCATGGTTGTATATTTGGATGATATTTTGATTTTTTCCAATGATTGGGAGTCTCATGTGAAACAGGTCAGGATGGTATTTCAGATCCTCCGTAATAATGTTTTGTTTGTGAAGGGGTCAAAGTGCCTCTTTGGAGTGCAGAAGGTTTCTTTTTTGGGTTTCATTTTTTCTCCCTCATCTATAGAAATGGATCCGGTTAAGGTTCAGGCCATTCATGATTGGATTCAGCCCACATCTGTGAAGAGCCTTCAGAAATTCTTGGGCTTTGCTAATTTTTATCGTCGTTTCATTGCCAACTTCTCCAGTGTGGTTAAACCTCTAACCGATTTGACCAAGAAAGGCGCTGATGTGACGAATTGGTCCTCCGCGGCTGTTTCTGCCTTTCAGGAGCTTAAACGCCGATTTACTTCTGCCCCTGAGTTGCGTCAGCCAGATGGTTCTCTTCCATTTCAGGTTGAGGTTGACGCGTCTGAGATTGGGGCAGGGGCCGTTTTGTCTCAGAGGAATTCTGATGGTTCCTTGATGAAACCGTGTGCCTTCTTTTCTCGGAAGTTTTCGCCTGCGGAAAGCACTTATGATGTCGGCAATCGGGAGTTGTTGGCTATGAAGTGGGCATTTGAGGAGTGACGACATTGGCTTGAGGGGGCCAAGCACCGTATTGTGGTCCTGACCGATCATAAGAATCTGATTTACCTCGAGTCTGTCAAACGGCTGAATCCTAGACAGGCTCGATGGTCCCTGTTTTTCTCCCGTTTTGATTTTGTGGTCTCGTACATTCCTGGTACTAAGAATGTTAAGGCGGATGCCCTCTCTAGGAGTTTTTTTCCTGATTCCCCTGGGGTTCTTGAGCCGGTCGGCATTTTGAAGGAAGGGGTGATTCTTTCTGCCATCTCCCCTGATTTGCGACGGGTTCTTCAGGAATTTCAGGCTGATAAGCCTGACCGCTGTCCTGTGGGGAAACTGTTTGTTCCTGATAGATCGACTAGTAAAGTGATTTCTGAGGTTCATTGTTCTGTGTTGGCTGGCCATCCTGGGATTTTTGGTACCAGAGATTTGGTTGGTAGGTCCTTTTGGTGGCCTTCTTTGTCACGGGATGTGCGTTCTTTTGTGCAGTCCTGTGGGATTTGTGCGCAGGCTAAGCCTTGCTGTTCCCGCGCTAGTGGGTTGCTTTTGCCATTGCCGGTCCCTGAGAGACCTTGGACGCATATTTCTATGGATTTTATTTCCGATCTTCCGGTTTCCCAAAGAATGTCGGTTATCTGGGTTGTCTGTGACCGATTTTCTAAGATGGTTCATTTGGTGCCTTTGCCTAAATTGCCTTCTTCTTCTGATTTGGTTCCGTTGTTTTTTCAGCATGTGGTACGTTTGCATGGTATTCTGGAGAATATTGTGTCCGACAGAGGTTCCCAGTTTGTTTCTAGGTTTTGGCGGGCCTTTTGTGCCAAGCTGGGCATTGATTTGTCTCTTTCCTCTGCATTTCATCCTCAGACAAATGGCCAGACTGAGCGAACTAATCAGACCTTGGAGACCTATTTGAGATGCTTTGTGTCTGCTGATCAGGATGATTGGGTGGCTTTTTTTGCCATTGGCCGAGTTTGCCCTTAATAATCGGGCTAGTTCGGCTACTTTGGTTTTGCCTTTTTTTTGTAATTTTGGTTTTCATCCTCGTTTTTCTTCTGGGCAGGTTGAGCCTTCTGACCTTCCTGGTGTGGATTCTGTGGTCGACAGGTTGCAGCAGATTTGGGCTTATGTGGAGGACAATTTGGTGCTGTCTCAGGAGGAGGCTCAGCGTTTTGCTAACCGTCGTCGGTGTGTTGGTTCCCGGCTTCGGGTTGGTGATCTGGTTTGGTTATCTTCCCGTCATGTTCCTATGAAGGTTTCTTCCCCTAAGTTTAACCCCTTCAAGACATGCGCCGTACTAGTACTGCGCATGCCGTGAATCCCCCTTTGATGTGGGCTCCGGCGGTGAGCCCACATCAAAGTCGCGACATGTCAGCTGTTTTGTACAGCTGACATGTGCGCGCAATAGCGGTGGGTGAAATCGCTATTCACCCGCCGCTATTAACCTGTTAAATGCCGCTGTCAAACACAGACAGCGGCATTTAACTACCGCATCCGGCCGGGCGGCCGGATATGACGTCATCGCCGACCCCCGTCACATGATCGGGGGTGGGCGATGCATCAGGAAGGTAACCATAGAGGTCCTTGAGACCTCTATGGTTACTGATGCAGGTCTGCTGTGAGCGCCCCCCTGTGGTCGGCGCTCACAGCACACCTGCATTTCTGCTACATAGCAGCGATCTGATGATCGCTGCTATGTAGCAGAGCCGATCAGGCTATGCCAGCTTCTAGCCTCCCATGGAGGCTATTGAAGCATGGCACAAGTGAAAAAAAATTGTTTTTAAAAATATGAAAAAAAATATAAAAAATATAAAAGTTTCGCCCCATCCTAAATAAAACAATTAAAAAAAAACCAAACCTACACGTATTTGGTATCGCCGTGTTCAGAATCGCCCGATCTATCAATTAAAAAAAGCATTAACCTGATCGCTAAACGGCGTAGCGATAAAAAAATCCGAAACGCCAGAATTACGTTTTTTTGGTCGCCGCGACATTGCATTAAAATGCAATAACGGGCGATCAAAAGAACGTATCTGCGCAAAAATGGTATCATTAAAAACATCAGCTCGGCATGCAAAAAATAAGCCCTCACCCGACCCCAGATCACGAAAAATGGAGACGCTACGGGTATCGGAAAATGGCACTTTTTTTTTTTTTTTTTTTTTAGCAAAGTTTGGAATTTTTTTTCACCACTTAGATAAAAAATAACCTAGTCATGTTAGGTGTCTATGAACTCGTAATGACCTAGAGAATCATAATGGCAGGTTAGTTTTAGCATTTAGTGAACCTAGCAAAAAAGCCAAACAAAAAACAAGTGTGGGATTGCACTTTTTTTGCAATTTCACCGCACTTGGAATTTGTTTCCTGTTTTCTAGTAAAAGACATGGTAAAACCAATGGTGTCGTTCAAAAGAACAACTTGTCCCGTAAAAAATAAGCCCTCACATGACCATATTGACGGAAAAATAAAAAAGTTATGGCTCAGGGAAGGAGGGAAGTGAAAAACGAAAACGCAAAAATGAAAAAGGGCCGCGACTTGAAGGGGTTAAGCCTCGATTTATTGGTCCTTATAGGATTTCTGAGATTATTAATCCGGTGTCCTTTCGCCTGGCGCTTCCGGCCTCTTTTGCTATTCATAATGTCTTCCATAGATCTTTGTTGCGGAAATATGTGGAGCCCGTTGTTCCCTCTGTTGATCCTCCGGCCCCTGTATTGGTCGATGGGGAGTTGGAATATGTTGTTGAGAAGATTTTGGATTCCCGTTTTTCGAGGCGGAAGCTTCAGTACCTTGTCAAGTGGAAGGGTTATGGCCAGGAGGATAATTCTTGGGTTTCTGCCTCTGATGTCCATGCCATTGATTTGGTTTGTGCCTTTCATCGGGCTCATCCTGATTGGCCTGGGGGCTCTGGTGAGGGTTCGGTGACCCCTCCTCAAGGAAGGGGTACTGTTGTGAATTCAGCTTTTGGGCACCCTCCGGTGGTTGTAGAGGGTAATGCAGTTGTGCCTGGACTGCAGGAGTGGACAGGTGTATCTACAAATTGCAAAACTGACAGGGGTATATAGCTTTGCTGGATCCTTTAGTCAGTGCCAGTTGTCCATTGTTCTTGAAGGATTCACTTCCCTGCTGGTCTCTCCAGTTTGCTGTGTTTTTCTACAAAGATAAGTCCTGGCTTTGTTTTTGCTGTCCACCCGCAGTGGACCTTATAGTTCTGCGCCTTTTCATGTTTTTGTCTTGTCCAGCTTGGTCTGTGAAGGATTTTTTGCAGCCTAGCTATTTCTCTGGAGATGCAGATATACCCCCCCCCCCCCATGTCTTTAGTCAGATGTGGTGATCCGTATTTTCTGCGGTGGATATTTTCTAGTGTTTTTATACTGACCGCATAGTACTCTGTTCTATTCTTTCTTTTTAGCAAGTATGGCCTCCTATGCTAAAGTCTGATTTCATATCTGCGTATGTTATTTCCCTCTCCTCTCACAGTCAATATTTGTGGGGGGCTATCTATCCTTTGGGGATTTTCTCTGAGGCAAGATAGGTTTCCTGTTTCTGTCTTTAGGGGTAGTTAGATCTTAGGCTGTGCCGAGGGGTCTAGAGAGTGTTAGGTACCCCCCATGGCTACTTCTAGTTGCGCTGCTAGGTTCAGGGTTTGCGGTCAGTACAGGGACCACCTTCTCCAGAGTACGTCTCATGCTGCTCCAAGGCCACCAGATCATAACAGCCATTATACAATATGGAGCATCATGTGTGGCCATTATATAGTATGGAGCACTGTGTGGTCATTTTACAGTATGGAGCACTGTGTGGTCATTATACAGTATGGTGCACTGTGTGGCCATTATACAGTATGGAGCATCATGTGTGGCCATTATACAGTATAGAGCACTGTGTGGCCATTATACAGTATTGAGCATCATGTGGGGCCATTATACAGTATGGAGCACTGTGTGGTCATTATACAGTATGGTGCACTGTGTGGCCATTATACAGTATGGAGCATCATGTGTGGCCATTATACAGTATAGAGCACTGTGTGGCCATTATACAGTATTGAGCATCATGTGGGGCCATTATACAGTATGGAGCACTGTGTGGCTATTATACAGTATAGAGCACTGTGTGGCCATTATACTGTACGCAGCATCATGTGGGGCCATTATACAGTAATGAGCATCATGTGGGGTCGTTATACAGTATGGAGCAATGTGTGGCCATATTTTTTTTTGCTTATAATTGTTGTTTATGAAACAGGGTGATCAGCAGTACTAAATGGGTGTGGTTGGGGCGTGGATATGGGTGTGACTAGTTGTGAAATGGGTGTGGTCACAGGCATGGCCTAAAATTTTCCACGGCGCACAGAGCGCACCGCAAACTTTGTTCCTCTTTCCCTTCTTCAAAAGTTGGGATGTATGATACCGCATTTGCCATATCGCGACAAGTGCTGCAAATGTCCACAAATCCCATAGGACATGAATGAGGCCGAGCGCAGGGTTGTCGTAAGTGATCCGTTACACGGCAAATGCAGAAAAACAAAGTCACTGCCGATAGTGTCATACTTACCAATGGGGGAGGCAGAATTAAAAGTGCCTAGGGCAGCAGAAACTCTAAATATGGCCCTGTACAGTATATATCAGACCTGGGCAAGATGCGGCCCGCGGGCCGCATCCGGCCCGCCTGATGATTTTAAGCGGTCCGCCAGCTAGCTGTCACTTCTGACAGCCGCCCTCGGCACCGCTCAGCCAGCTGTTTTCTGAGGAGGAGCAGAGCCGGGTTGATAACCTATTCATCAGTGGCGGTGGCCATCTTCCCGAGGCTGCGCGTGCGCAGATGGAGTGCTCTGCTTCACGGGGCTTCAGGAAAATGGCCGCGGGAGGCCGTGCGTGCGCAGATGGAGATCACGGCGGCCATTTTCCTGAAGCCGAGATTGCAGATTTAGATCTCGGCTTCAGGAAAATGGCCACCGCGATCTACATCTGCGCACGCGCGGCCTCCCGCAGCCATTTTCATGAAGCCCCGTGAAGCAGAGCACTCCATCTGCGCATGCGCGGCCTCGGGAAGATGGCCGCCGCCACCGATATTCAACCCGGCTCTGGTGCACATATCGCATTCCTGGCCGCTGCGTCACCTCACCGGTGGAAGGGACCCTGCACACGCCATACTGCACCTCTGCCGCCGCCGCCGCACCACCACTGCTGCAACCCCCCATGGACACCAGGCCGTGGCGTCGCCCGCCTAAGCAGGAAGGAACCCTGCTCAGGTGCACGCCGCACGCCACACCGCATCACCCCACCTCTGCCGACACCATGCCTCCTGTGACCCTGCTCTGCCACCGCCAGCTCTCAGGTAAGAATCTTACCGTAAGATACTGTAAATTCGGACAATAAGACGGACCCCCATCTTATAAAAAAAATCTTTTTTTCTGCAATTTTCACCACAAATTTGGGGTGCGCCTTATGGTCTGGTGCGTCTTATAGTTCGAAAAATACGGTAATTATATTTTTTCGGCCCTCTAAAACCATCCCACTTTCTCATGCGGCCCCATGGCAAAATTAATTGCCCACCCCTGGTATATATACTTCGGTACGATCACCGTTAAACACCACAATAACCCAAGAAAATCTAGCTGCCACCTACATTCGTTTATACAGGCCAAATGAACACCCATTTCAGGTAACATACAACCACATGAGGCTTCTGAAAATATACAAAAGAGAATACAAAAGGAGACAAAACAATACAGTATATACAGAGGCGTAGCAGCAGTGGAGGGTGGGGGCGAAACATCTGAGTGGGCCCCTAACCAAAAATCCTGATTACAAGTATGGTAGCACACCCTAACTGTGAGTAGAAGGGAATCTCAGCAGATGATAATGCTGTTGCTAAAAATATCTCACTATACAAAGACCAACACTGATATTACTGTCATATGGTAACCATATAGTGGTAGAACATATAAGAGATCGCAGTACAGTTATACATGGTTACATACAGATGACGTTCTTTCTGATGGAGTCGTTTACTTTTCCTGTCTTTTTCATCTGGCTCAGACTGTATAATAGCTTTATAAAAAAAATTGCCCCATATCGGCTCTCACGCTGTATAATTGCTCCACATTAGCTCCCACGCTGTATAACAACCCCACATTAGCTCCCACCCTGTAAATGGACCCACATTATCTCTTATACTGAAAATGGCCCCACATTAGCTACCATGATGTATGATGGCCCCACATTAGCTCTCACGCTGTATAGCGGCCCTCACAGTATCTCCAACACTGTCAAATGGGAAACTAATGAAGACATGGTAGACACTTAGTCACTAGTGTTGAGCGAGTATACTCGTTACTCGAGATTTCTCGAGCATACTCGGGGGTCCTCCAAGTATTTTTTAGTTCTCAGAGATTTAGTTTTTCTTGCCGCAGCTGAATGATTTACATCTGTTAGCAGCATAAGTATATGTGGGGGTTGCCTGGTTGCTAGGCCTCCAGTGCCTTAGGACAATCAGAGAGGCGACAGCGGATGGGAAAGTTAGCTCTCCAAGCATTTTCACTGAAGTCACCTTGGTTTAGGGAGAGAGGTCTCTTTCCGTGCCAGCCCTTTTAGACTTCAAATTCGTTGACAGCCTCATGCACCCCGACCTGGTTCAACAGCTTTAACTTCCAATGGAACAGCTAGTTCGCCCACTGGTTATTGCCTCCATTGATGAACAACCCCCAGCAAACCCTATTTGTTACTTTTCAGTTTTTGAATTTCCACAAAAATTCAAAATAACCAATACATTTCATTCAACTTCACTTTTTTTTTTCATTCCACTTGTTGTTGATTCTTCACCAAAAAATTAAATTTGGTATCTTTATGTTTGAAGCATGATATGTGGGAAAAGGTTGAAAAGTTCCAGGGGGCCGAATACTTTTGCAAGGCACTGTACCGCTTAGAATTATCACCAAAAGGTCTATTTTCCTCTCATCAGACCAGAAAATCTTATTTCTCATAGTCTGGGAGTCCTTCATGTGTTTTTTAGCAAACTCTATGTGGGCATTCATATGTCTTGCACTGAGGAGAGGCTTCCGTCTGGCCACTCTGCATAAAAGCCCTACTGGTGGAGAGCTGTAGTTATAGTTGACTTTGTGGAGCTTTATCCCATCTCCCTACTGCATCTCTGGAGCTCAGCCACAGTGATCTTGACGTTCTTCTTTATCTCTCTCACCAAGGCTCGTCTCCCACGATTGCTTAGTTTGGCTGGACGGCCAGGTCTAGGAAGACTTCTGGAGGTCCCAAACTTCTTCCATTTAAGGATTATGGAGGCCACTGTGCTCTTAGGCTGGGGTCACATTGCGTTTTGGTCAGAGCGCTAACGGACAGCGTTGCACGGCGAAATTAACGCCATGCAACGCGTCCGTTAGCGCTCCCATTGCCCGCAATGTACCAGCGCATTGCTAGCGCGTGTCATTTTCGGCACGCGCTAGCGACGCGCCGGTCTTTTGTAGCGCGCCTCGGACGCTGCTTGCAGCGTCCGCGGCGCGCCCGAGGTCCGTTCCCCGCTCTCGCAGATCGGGGATCTGCGAGAGCGGGGACGTTAACGCGACCCCGAAACGCGACCCTTTAAAAACATTGCGTTAGCGCAATCCGCTAGCGCTAGCGCTAAACGGATTGCACTAACGCAATGTGACCCTAGCCTACGGAACCTTGAGTACTGCAGAAATTCTGTTGTAACCATGGCCAGATCTGTGCCTTGCCGCATTTCTGCCTCTGAGCTCCTTGGCCAGTTCCTTTGACCTCATGATTCTCATTTTGTCTGAAATGCACTGTGGGCTGTGAGGTCTTAAATAGACAGGTGTGTGCCTTTCCAAATCAAGTCCTATCAGTTTAATCAAACACAGCTGGCCTCCAATGAAGGAGTAGAATCATCTCAAAGAGGATCACAAGGAAATGGACAGCGTGCAACTTAAATATGAGTGTCTGAGCAAAGGATCTGAATACTTAGGACAATGTGATATTTCAGTTTTTATGTTTTTATTAAATTTGCAAAAAAATCTACATTTCTGGCTTTTTTCAGTCAAGATGGGGTGCAGAGTGTACGTTAATGAGAAAAAAATGAACTTTTTTGAATTTACCAAATGGTTGCAATGAAACAAAGAGTGAAAAATGTAAAGGGGTATGAATACTTTCCGTACCCACTGTAGTACAGGTGGACACCCCAAACTACTGCAGAGCTTAACTATAATGGCGCTCTGCACACTCCTATATAGTTGACAGTAGAATTGCAAAAGGTGGACCCCTCTGAGCTCGGCTTCCATGGCGGCCGCATCCTCTGCCCTGTTTTTATCAGATAAGAGACACTCCCACATACCTAAACTTGGTGACTTCAGATGGGGCTGGTCAAGGGAATGCGGCTCTGGTACACCAAAAATTAGGAGATCCTCATTCTTCAGGTTATCTGTCCCCATGGAGTTCCCAGGTGGTAGATATTATTGCCATATTTGCTATCATGATTTAAGATTTCAAAAGATAGCAAACATGTCATATATATTGTTATCCATCAGGCCGATATTAATTTGTGGCTGATGCACAGACCACATACTGATGCAAATAAATGCTTTACGTTTGCTACTTCGTTATGTTGCCAAAATACCATATGTCTCCCTTAAATTTATTTACCCAGGCGAGAAAAGTGTCACCTGCCAGCCTCCATATCCAGACTTCATGTCTGCTCTCCATCAGGTAACTTCCTTCAATTGCCTGTTCACAGTAGGAGGTCATAGAGAAATCAGGGCCAGGTGGAGTGTTTAGAATGCTAGCTCTTGTTTTTAATCTACAATTTATAATGAAGCCAAGATTCTATGCTCAATATGAGGGTGACATGTCCCTTCTCAAGAGATGGTTTTAAAGATTGTTCCATTATTAGCATTACATTTATGACATACGCACACATGAAAAGCCACCTGAAATGACAGGTATTTTTCGAAGGGTGAAAGCAGGGTAAGTATCGTCCAGATTGATCCATAGTTAAAAATCTCTTTGTTATTTAAATATGGTTAAAGTCCATTTTCATGCAACATAGTTCACCAACTACTTTTAGCCTCATTCAGACCGGCTGATAATCAGGAACATAGGTTGATAATAATGCTCATTACTGGTTATTGGCAAACACTCACCCGACGAACTCTGGTTCTTCGGCCAGATCTAAAGTTTCTGGCCACTGAAAGGGAGTCTCATGAATTTCTTACCCTCCGGGATAACCCAATGCAGCTTGTGATCAGGCAGTGCTGGCACAATGCTATAATAGCGGTGTGATGCACACATGACATCGTGCTAGCACTGGCTGATCAAACCCCGCATCAGAGATCATGAAAAATAAGAGATTTGCGAGTCTCCAATCCAGCAGCTAGAGACTACTAACCAGTCCAAAGGACCGGAGTCCCATGAATCGATCTCCCTTCCCTAGTACTGACAAAGATGTTGCTGTTTTGCTGCTATGATAGAGCAGAAAAACTATATTAAAGGGTTTGTGTCAACTTTTTCCTTCAGGAGCGCTCCTGAACATTGACCGTTCGAACCAGTGACATCAACTCACCCACAATTACTAGCTGTTTTGCCTCTGAACATGGGCACAGAAGGGCACAGAAGCTGGCTGGATACGGTGGCCTGGTCAGTTTCAGACCTCTAAAGCACAGAGCCTGCAAATGGAGTGAGCTCATTCCCTAGGTAACCAGCCTTTCAAAGAATGCAGAGGTGGCCGGTAACCTAGGCAACAAGCTGAACACAGTAGGATTAAAAAATCCTCTGTTATGGAGAATGGAGGGATTTTTAACAACAGGTGAAATGCAAAGTTGCTTGTTTTTACATACACTTTGTAATTTTACCCATTAATGTCTGCTGGGCAAAATCACACTTTGCCCTTACAAAAAATAATAAACTACCTACTGGCACCACATGTATCCAGCACAGGCCTCTGAGTGGGATCAGTAATGTCACTGTTCCACCATCCACTGGACTGCTATGCCATGTGATTGACTGCTGCGGTCAGCTAACTCGTGAGTTGCATCTCATCAAAAAATAGCAGATGATGCGCTGCTCAAGACGCCTGGCAGCAGTCACAGGTCTCAGCAGTCGAGTGGATGGTGGAACAGTGACATCACTGCTTCCTGTCTCTGTGCAGTCCATGGGGCATCCTGTGCTAGATCCAGGTGGATGCCGGTAGGTATGACATATCTAATTTTATAGTTCAAGGACAACCCAATCAATGAAGATGGGACAATCCCTTTATAGGTGTGGACCCTGCCAACATGATCACGTCAACCTAGATATCATGAGCTGTGCAATATTTTGGAGTCGGCAGTCCTAGGTCAGTGATGATACATCTGCATACATTTATAGAAAGTGTAAATATGTTGTGAAATGTGCAGCAAAATACAAGCAGTTCACAGCACACTGTACAGTGGTTGTTGTCCCACCTTGGTTAGATCTGCGAAGGGTTAACCAGGCAGGCCTTGATGACTGAGTATTGGGAGCATCACCAGGGATCTTGGCTCTGCTTGTGTTGAGTTTTCTGAAAACTGCTATGGCGCGCCCTCTAGTGTACAGCCAGGGAACGCACCTGCGCTGACAGACAAGGCTGTAGTGTGCAAGCGCTGAGCTGGTGAGGCTGAGAAATGCATTGGATGCAGATGTCCTCCTGTGCTGTAATATTAGCCCTCTGCAGAGCAGATCACTGGGAGATCACAGGAGGGGCCTGTGTGCCCTGGACTTGCTGTGAAGTGCTGCCATTCATGCAGAGTTCAGTCTGGGTGGTTAGTTGTGCCTGTCACCCTCTGTCTCCCTCCCAGGCGCCAGTCCTATCACTGTGCCTTGTAGTAAAACAATAAAGGGACAGGACTGCGATGTCTGATAAGCTGCACCTAATGTTTACAGCCCCAGCCAAGGAGACAAGCTGCAGACTGGCCAGCCTGGGGTCACAATGCAGACCCTGATGTCTGACACTGGCCCTTTCTTCCCATCCTTCTCTCTTTACCTTTCATGTTCCCTCTGGCAGACAAAAAAAGGGAAAAAGAAGACTTTTCCTGCCACTGATCCCACTGATCTGCCTGCGGGCTCCTGTTACAGGAATGCTGCAGTCATTTCACAACTTTACGGGCAGCGCTGAATTGCTGGCGATGTGCAGAATGGCGGGTTACGGAGGCGTCCTCCGGCTCCGGGAGAGCGACAGCTAACGAGTATTTACAGCAGGAAAATAAACCCGCATCATATGGTTTTTCTCCATTTTACCATTCCGTCATTGTAAGTGTATGTTCACACATTGAGGTTCTGCTGCGGTTTTTCCTGCACCAAAACCAGAGTGGTGGCAGGAGATATGCTGCGTAGAATACTTTTGCTTTTTTATCGCGATTTTGCATTATTTACAATTTTCATATATTTATTTAAAGGGTGAAAAACACTACAGCGCTGATAAAAATGGACATGCTGCATCTCGGCACAAACAGGACTCAAAACACGCAGCGTGAGCTATTATGTATCATGTATGCTGTGTAACATACAGGTCCTTCTCAAAAAATTAGCATATAGTGTTAAATTTCATTATTTACCATAATGTAATGATTACAATTAAACTTTCATATATTATAGATTCATTATCCACCAACTGAAATTTGTCAGGTCTTTAATTGTTTTAATACTGATGATTTTGGCATACAACTCCTGATAACCCAAAAAACCTGTCTCAATAAATTAGCATATCAAGAAAAGGTTCTCTAAACGACCTATTACCCTAATCTTCTGAATCAACTAATTAACTCTAAACACATGCAAAAGATACCTGAGGCTTTTATAAACTCCCTGCCTGGTTCATTACTCAAAACCCCCATCATGGGTAAAGGCCCCTTCACATTTAGCGACGCTGTAGCGATACCGACAACGATCCGAATCGCTGCAGCGTCGCTGTTTGGTCGCTGGAGAGCTGTCACACAGACCGCTCTCCAGCGACCAACGATGCCGGTAACCAGGGTAAACATCGGGTAACTAAGCGCAGGGCCGCGCTTAGTAACCCGATGTTTACCCTGGTTACCATGCTAAAAGTAAAAAAAAACAAACACTAGATACTTACCTACAGCCGTCTGTCCTCCAGCGCTGCGCTCTGCTTCTCTGCTTCTCTGCTCTCCTCCTGTACTGTCTGGAAGCCGGAAAGCAGAGCGGTGACGTCACCGCTCTGCTTTCCGGCTCACAGCCAGTACAGGAGGAGTGCAGAGCGCAGCGCTGGAGGACAGACAGCGATAGGTAAGTATCTAGTGTTTGTTTTTTTTTACTTTTAGCATGGTAACCAGGGTAAACATCGGGTTACTAAGCGCGGCCCTGCGCTTAGTTACCCGATGTTTACCCTGGTTACCAGTGAAGACATCGCTGGATCGGTGTCACACACGCCGATCCAGCGATGTCTCCGGGGAGTCCAGCGACGAAATAAAGTTCTGGACTTTATTCAGCGACCAACGATCTCCCAGCAGGGGCCTGATCGTTGGTCGCTGTCACACATAACGATTTCATTAACGATATCGTTGCTACGTCACAAATAGCAACGATATCGTTAACAATATCGTTATGTGTGAAGGTACCTTAAGACTAGCGACCTGACAGATGTCAAGAAGGCCATCATTGACACCCTCAAGCAAGAGGGTAAGACCCAGAAAGAAATTTATCAACAAATAGGCTGTTCCCAGAGTGCTGTATCAAGGCACCTCAATGGTAAGTCTGTTGGAAGGAAACAATGTGGCAGAAAACGCTGTACAACGAGAAGAGGAGACCGGACCCTGAGGAAGATTGTGGAGAAGGACCGATTCCAGACCTTGGGGAACCTGAGGAAGCAGTGGACTGAGTCTGGTGTGGAAACATCCAGAGCCACCGTGCACAGGCGTGTGCAGGAAATGGGCTACAGGTGCCGCATTCCCCAGGTAAAGCCACTTTTGAACCATAAACAGCGGCAGAGGCGCCTGACCTGGGCTACAGAGAAGCAGCACTGGACTGTTGCTAAGTGGTCCCAAGTACTTTTTTCTGATGAAAGCAAATTTTGCATGTCATTCGGAAATCAAGGTGCCAGAGTCTGGAGGAAGACTGGGGAGAAGGAAATGCCAAAATGCCTGAAGTCCAGTGTCAAGTACCCACAGTCAGTGATGGTGTGGGGTGCCATGTCAGCTGCTGGTGTTGGTCCACTGTGTTTCATCAAGGGCAGGGTCAATGCAGCTAGCTATCAGGAGATTTTGGAGCACTTCATGCTTCCATCGGCTGAAATGCTTTATGGAGATGAAGATTTCATTTTTCAGCACGACCTGGCACCTGCTCACAGTGCCAAAACCACTGGTAAATGGTTTACTGACCATGGTATTACTGTGCTCAATTGGCCTGCCTACTCTCCTGACCTGAACCCCATAGAGAATCTGTGGGATATTGTGAAGAGAAAGTTGAGAGACGCAAGACCCAACACTCTGGATGAGCTTAAGGCCGCTATTGAAGCATCCTGGGCCTCCATAACATCTCAGCAGTGTCACAGGCTGATTGCCTCCATGCCATGCCGCATTGAAGCAGTCATTTCTGCCAAAGGATTCCCGACCAAGTATTGAGTGCATAACTGAACATTATTATTTGATGGTTTTTTTGTTTGTTATTAAAAAACACTTTGATTGGATGGGTGAAATATGCTAATTTATTGAGACAGGTTTTTTGGGTTATCAGGAGTTGTATGCCAAAATCATCAGTATTAAAACAATAAAAGACCTGACACATTTCAGTTGGTGGATAATGAATCTATAATATATGAAAGTTTAATTGTAATCATTACATTATGGTAAATAATGAAATTTAACACTATATGCTAATTTTTTGAGAAGGACCTGTATACAGCTAAAGCACTGCAATAATGCCACATGGGAACGCGCTCTGTTCACACGTTGCGGTTTTTTCGCGGTTTTTCCCGATAAAAACGCTATAAAACCGCAAAAAAACGCATACAATAAGCATCCCATCATTTAGAATGAATTCCGCATGTTTTGTGCACATGATGCGTTTTTTTCCGCGAAAAAAATGCATCGCGGCAAAAAACGCAGCATGTTCATTAATTTTCCGTTTTTTTTGCGGATTTCCCACTCCAAAATGCATTGGGAAGTGTCCGGAAAAAAACGCGGCAAAAACGCGTCAAAACCGCGGCAAAATCGCGGCAATAACGCATGCGGTTTTCTTGCGGATTTCTTGCAGAAAATGTCCGGAATTCTCAGGAATTTTCTGCAAGAAATCCTGAACGTGTGCACATAGCCTAAGAGTTTCCAATGACAGCAGTGAAAAGCTCAGGAAAACATAAATCACAAAAAAATGTATGTGAAGGAAGTTTAGTTGTTTTTTTTCCTGTTTAGCCCATAGACTTTTCTATGGTTCCCATTCATAAAGGTTTTTTTCAGGATTTTTTATTCCATAAGCTTGCCACTGTATAAATAATGAAAAAAAAAGAAGTTTAAGGTTCATTTGCACATCCGCCAATCAGCAACTTTTTCTTGTTAGCAGATGTTTAATAGTCAGTTGACGCAGGCAGACAGCTCTGACGGTGCACATTGTACCGTCTGTAATGCGTGCAGACTGCCATTGTTCTCGGCAGCACTATTCCTGGTTACAATGGACGATGCACTGCCGAGAAAGATTGTCTTTTGTGCAGCACGAAAGATATAGTCTCTGCGTTGCTCAGTCAGCAGGTGACCGACATCGTGCTTGGACTGTAAGACTTCAGGAACCAAGCGTTCCTAGGATTGCTCATTCATGATAATCTGCAATGCATGGTACATGGTGCCTTTCTCACCCACCCCCGGTCTAGCACTAAGACTCCACTGCAGCCCTTAGTCTAAGTTGACAGCAACAGTGAAGTCACTTATATAGCAAATGTGACCACTGCAGTCAGTCGCTGCGCTCAGTGGTGATACCAGTCAACAGAAGATAACTGGGTGCAGTGATTGGCTGTCAGTCATGACATCACCGCCACAGCTTGAAAACAAAGATGAGGGGTCCAGCGGAGGGGCAACCCCATACTTGAGGTGGGTGAGTAAAGCTCATTTATTACTTTTAAAGTGGGCAAAACCCATGGACTAAGAGAAAATCCTGGTAAAATCTATTTATGATCTATTAGAAAAGTGTGACCCTATGTAATCGCCCATTGCCCCTAGAGCCATCCGTGGGCATAGAAATGAAGCCAATTGTATTCCCTTCCCTGCCAGTTGAGTGATACTCTTTTGGGTGGGCAATAGTGTTGGGACTAAGCTTTTGGGCTCCTACTCACTTGTGCGAAACTCGGATGAGTCTTGCATGGCAATACCCCGGCGCTGCCGCCGGCACAGAGGAGTAGAGTGTGTGGCTGCATGTATTCCTATGCAGCCGCACGCTCCGATCTGAGAGCCAGGATGCAGAGCCGGGTTTTAAACATGCGAGACTCATCCGAGTTGCTCGCAAGTGAGTAGGAAACACAGAATTGCTGGTTCATTTCCAGTCCTTCCCAGTCCAGTAAAAAGCAGTATACATGGTTTGGTGAGGATAGCCTTGTGTTTTGACAGGCATTGCTCTTGCAGATATCCAGGAAGGAATTATGAGAAGCCCGAAGGAAATTGACGCAAAAGTTATACCAGCAGACGCACGACAGCAGAACAACATGTCACCGTATACTGAAGTCCCAAAGTGTCAGCTGTGTAAGGGTTAAAGGGAACTTGTCATGTAAAAAAAACGCTATTAACCTACAGATATGGGGATATTCTTCAGATTAAAAACATTCTGACACCGTGCGATCCACTGAACGACAAAGCTGGAAATGAAATTAAGGCCGGGGTCACACTTGCAAGTGTAATGCTAGAAATTCACGTGAGTCTCTCGCATCAATACCCGGCACTACTACCGGCACTCAGACCGGAGCGTTCAGCTGCATAGAAATACACACAGCCGCACACTCTGGTCCTGAGTGCCGGCAGCAGTGCCGGGTATTAATGCACGAGACTCACGTGAGTTTCTAGCATTACACTCGCAAGTGTGACCCCGGCCTAATTTGACTACTCCCGGTAGCCTCTGGCTGTCAGTCATAAAGGCGTAGCCGACACAGTTTTAGTCACTGCTCAGTACATGGTGAGTTGACTATGTACAGTACAATGCCGAGCTGGCTGTCAGTCAATTCCAGAGCATGCTTTCACTATGTACTGAGCGGTAACGGAAACTGCGCCAGCCGTGCCTCTATGACTGTAAGCCACAGGCTGCCAGGAGGAATAAAATTAATTTAATTTCCAGCTTGGTCGCTCAGTGGTTAGCACTGATGCTTTGCAGCACTGGGAACCTGGATTCAAATCGCACCAAGGACAACATCTGCAAGGAGTATGTATGTTTTCCCTGTGTTTGTGTGGGTTTCCTCTTGGTACTCTGGTTTCCTCCCACATGCCAAACACATACTAGATTGTGAGCCCCAATGAGGACAGTACTAATAATGTGTGTAAAGCGCTGAGGGATTGATGGCCCTATATAAGTGAGTAAAATAAATACATTTCTTCAAGGCAGCTGGGCTCTCAGTGCGGTGGTCAGGCATCTTCAGAATACTGTTAACATGCAGAGTGACCCCATATTAGCAGATAAATAACATTTTATACATGACAGGTTCCCTGTAAAGGAGAGGATAAACAGAAAAATGTGGCATGTTGAAATTGGCTACTAAGCATGATCGTAGACAGCCATTTGGAACCGTTTCAATACCTAATTTTCAACAAAGTGCGGTTCCTTGTAACAACATAGGCACTTCCTGATTTAAGGATCTCTAGTAATTGCACGGCTATGAGTATGTGAATGGTGGGGCCAATAGTCATTGCTTAGTTACATAGGCTGAAAAAAGACCTAGGTCCATCAAGTTCAATCTTTTTCTACTAATTATACATTTTTTGGCACAAAATTATCTATAACCTACAATGTAATTGTCACAGAGTTATCGCGACAGAGCAGTACCAGAAGACCGTGGCGTCTGATGGCTCCTGCTTCGCCGCTGAGAAGCACTTCTCCAGTGTATTAAAAGTGCTTGCTTTCTTTCAGCAGGACAGGTAATGTGGAAATCCCTGCTTTCAGCTGTGCTTGGTTAGCCACTCCTATAAAAGCTAGGCCTTCTGGCCAGATCCTTGTCTGAGTTAGCACTTGCTTGATAGACCTGGTGTAGTGAGAAGCTGGTGTTTGGAGAGCTGGAGGAATTTATTGTGCGACAGTTGTTTGGTTTTGTACCCTTGGAAATTTCCCATCCTTACCTGCCTTATTTACTTCCCTATCCTTCACACCCTGGTGAATACCTCTGTTATTTGTGAGAGCATAATTTGTGTGAGTGGAGTTTGCTTTTTTACCCTTGGTCTTGGTTTGTTGGGTTGTGTACTGTGTTACACAATAGCGCCTCTCTTCCCCGAGTGGGGAAGGGGACAGATGCAGGGCTGCAGTTAAGAGACAGGGCAAGGGCGGAGGCCCCGACATCATCGCCATCTGAGGTATCCCGGGGAACAGGGCGAGTTAGGGCGCCCCCTAGAGCTAGTAAAGGTGCCCCTGGTCCCAGTTTACTCGCCAGTCCAATCGTGACAGTAATGTTTACTGAGGAAATCATCCAGCCCTTTTTTCAAAGCTGTTATATTGGCTGCTATTACTATCTCTTGTGGTAAGGTATTCCACAGTCTGACCGCTCTAACTGAGAACCCTTTCCTATTTAGCTGCCAGAATCGCCATTCTTCCACTAAGAATGAGTGGTCCCTGGTCCTTAGTATGGTCTCTGGAAGGATGAAAATGTGTACACAGTACTTCATTATTCTATTATCTTGTACACATCACAGGGAATCACAGTTTATATGTATGTGTGTGTACATGTGTGTGTTGTCTGAAAAAGTATTTGCCCCCTTCCTGATTTCCTATTCCTTTGCCTGTTTGTCACACCTAAATGTTTCAGATCACCAAACAAATTTAAATATTAGACAAAGATGAAACAAGTAAGCATAAAATGCAGTTTTTAAATGAACAAGAATATATCACCGCGCTACTCATTAAATGTTTAACCCCTATCTGACCATGGACGGGATAGTACGTCCAAGGTCAGATCCCCTGCTTTGATGCAGGGCTCCACGGTGAGCCCGCATCAAAGCCGGGACATGTCAGCTGTTTTGAACAGCTGACATGTGCCCGTAATAGGCGCGGGCAGAATCGCGATCTGCCCGCACCTATTAACTAGTAAAATGCCGCTGTCAAACGCAGACAGCGGCATTTAACTACCGCTTCCGGCCGGGCGGCCGGAAATGACGGCATCGCCGACCCCCGTCACATGGTCGGAATATGCATGTCCCCGTAGTATATGGACAATGATGATTCCAGAATTCGCGGCAGACTGTGCCCGTCGCTGACTGGTCGAGGCAACCTTTATGACATCATCGTCGCCATGGCAACCATTATGACATCATCGTCGCTGTGCCCGTTGCTGATTGGTCGAGGCCTGGCGGCCTCGACCAATCAGATTCGCGGGATGTCTACGTCCTTTATGACATCGTCGCTGTGCCCGTCGCTGATTGGTCGAGGCCACCAAGCCTCGACCAATCAGAGATGCGGGATTTCTACGTCGATACTGTGCTGGTCGCTGATCAGAGAAGCGGGATTTCCAGGACAGACAGACAGACGGAAAAACCCTTAGACAATTATATATATAGACTAGATTGTGGCCCGATTCTAACGCATCGGGTATTCTAGAATATGCATGTCCCCGTAGAATATGGACAGTGATGATTCCAGAATTCGCGGCACACTGTGCCCGTCGCTGATTGGTCGAGGCAACCTTTATGACATCATCGTCGCCATGGCAACCATTATGACATCTACGTCGATACTGTGCCCGTCGCTGAATCAGAAACCTGGGAGCTTTCTAGGAAAGTTCCCACGATCTAGGAACAGCCAGCAGAGGGCGCCTCACCGCAAATGAAGCTAAATATAGATCATTGATCTATATTTAGCCTCATTCCCCGGGGTTTGGCAGCGAGGAGCAGCCTGCATTAGCGGAACTCCTTGCTGCAAAATGTTTTAACCCCTTCAGAAGGATTTACATCGTTGGACGTTACAGATCTGCGGAGGGTAAGGATATTGTTGGTTTATTATGTTTTTTTACTTTCAGAACGAGGGTCTTCAGTGACTGGATTGGGCGTAGAATAAAATACTCCAACAACCATTGTTTTTATTTCATTAAAATAATTTTAAATAATGTGTTTGTGTTTTATTTAACCCTTTACTACAATTGGATTAATAATGGATAGGTGTCATAATTGACACCTCTCCATTATTAATTAGGCTTAATGTCACCTTACAATAGCAAGGTGGCATTAACCCTTCATTACCCCATATCCTACCGCTACACGGGAATGGGAAGAGAGTGGCCAAGTGCCAGAATAGGCGCATCTTCCAGATGTGCCTTTTCTGGGGTGGCTGGGGGCAGATATTTTTAGCCAGGGGGGAAGCCAAGAACCGTGGACCCTCTCCAGGCTATTAATATCTGCCCTCAGTCACTGGCTTTACTACTCTGGCGGAGAAAATTGCGCGGGAGCCCACGCCAATTTTTTCCGCCATTTAACCCTTTATTTTAAGAGCTAGAACGGCCAAATTTTGCAGATACACACTACTGACATTAGTAGTGTGGAATCTGCAAAAAAATGGAGAGAAGACATGGTTTACTGTATGTAAACCATGTCTCAAATCATGTCGGGTTTAGGAAGGAGAAAGAAAAAGCCGGTAATTGAATTACCGGCTTTCAAGCTGTATAGCGCTGGAATAAATATTAATATATATACATATATGTGTCTCACTGACATATATATATATATATATATATACCTATTCTATGTGTACACATTTATTTTATTTATTGGACTGTAAGCTGTCAGTGTGATTTTACTGTACACCGCACTGAATTGCCGGCTTTTCTCTCTAACAGCGCTGCGTATTTCTCGCAAGTCACACTGCTTGTCCGTGTGTAATCCGTATTTTTCACGCTTCCATAGACTTTCATTGGCGTATTTCTTGCGCAGTACGGTGACAAACGCAGCATGCTGCGATTTTGTACGGCCGTAGAAAGCCGTATAATACTGATCAGTAAAATACGGCAGATAGGAGCAGGGGCATAGAGAATAATTGTGCCGTATTTTTTGCGAGTTTTACGGACATAGTTTCTGCGCTCTTACGTCCGTAAAACTCGCAAGTGTGAAGCCGGCCTTAGACTTCTTTTCTTGGTATAGAAGTAAAGATTCTGGCTGGGACTTGGTTAATCTACTTCAGACATTGCATTATCAAAACAGCGATCTGTAGATCTCCAGTAAATTTGTGGCAGACACGCACATCCAAGCAAACAGAGCCAGCAGTCACTTCCCTGGCCACAAGCATGAAGCCCCCTGCTACTTCACTAGACATCCATTTACTTTCCTTAAAATACACAGCTTGTAAAGCGGAGATTGCATAGAAGAAAGCACTCCGCTCCCTTTCAAGCTAAACGCCACCAGTAATGTGTAGAAGTGGATAGATCAGTCACTTATAGCAGAGACCCAGAAGCTGTAATGTATATAGATACAGCTCAGTCAATTAGAAGCTGTTATGGACATGGTGACATAAAAACTGCTAAGTACAAAGGCTGGAGAGGAACCAAGTTGAACGCCAACGTACAGCACATATTGATTACCGGCATTAAGGCTGTATGGCGGTGGCAGTTATGAGTATAATTTACAAATCAATACCAGTCATGCACTTAGCAATATGTATGGTTTTTCTCTTGGTGACAATGTGACATGTGTCATTACAGGGACAGTAACTCATGTGCCTTTAAGGGATGAAGATTTTGGGGGGTTGGAAATGGACGGTTTTAAAAGGCATTATTGGCAGTTTGATTAAAAAAATGAGTTTGGTTTTAAAGCGTAAATTCATGCAGTGGTTGACTTGGAATAGAATGCAGTGTTATTACATTACCTCTTAAGAAATCCCAAAGTATTAACCCCTTTACCCCCCAAGGCTGTTTGCACCTTCAATTTTGCAATTTTCAAAGTATAATTGTTATGCCTTTAAATAATAGTTATGTCACACAAAATAGTTCATTATCATAAATAATATTTCCCACATGTGTACTTTATATCAATACAGTTTTTGAAACATGGCATGCAATCTTTTTCCATATGGCAATATATCACTTCCAATACTACTCAGGTGGTATATTATGCCACCTGTAGTTGCCCCAAAATATATATCGGCTTAACTTCCCACCAGCTCAAAATACGCACAAGGGAGCATGTGTGGGACATCATGGCAGCTACTGATGTATCTCAACTAAAAACGACACCTCGACGCTACAACATTTTCCATAAATGTAATCCCAAGTCGTTTATGGTAAGAGAAATCCAACACATTGAATGTGAATTAAAAGAGGAGGGGACGTCAAACGCCTCCTTGCTCAGAATGAGTGTAGATAGATTACGGTTTTGGGATCTATGACTCCAAACAGGCTCATTGAATCTTTGGGATTTGCGTCCTTTCTATGAGACACTCTACGTAGTATTATATGGCTTCCTCCATCTCTGCTGCCTCTATGTTCTATTTGATGTTTTTTATATGTTTTTGATTTTAATTATTTTTTCTTGTCTTTGCCTCTAGAGATTCACCTTAAGCCTAATATCTTATTGATTCTCTATAATTTGCGACTTCTGTGATGTGCGGTACAATATTTTGGACATGCGGCTTCTGAAAAATATGTATGGAAATGGAATGGACTTTTCTCCTGCCTATGATCTCCATCAATTTCCTGGCCATTGAATGTATTATTATTGTAAAACTTTATATATTTGTGATCATCATGTTGGCCCCTGTGTTGTATAACTTGTATCAGAGGCAGTATTAAATCCTTGGCACAGATATGAATATTTAACAAATAATATTTGTTCATTTTTCTTTATCACCTTATACCGCTGTGCCTTTTGTATGTACCATGCTTACACATTCTGTGTTTTTCTTGGGGTGTGCACTTGCGCGCTCTCCCCTGGGATCCTGCTCTGCTCTTTTTCCTGTCTTTTCCGGTGTGGTGTGGTTGCATGGTGATGGCTAGGTACCGGCCATCCCACATGACCTTATCTCATTGGTGGACGGGCAGGCAGAAGCACGGTTCCCCCGGCGGGCACGCATGTGCTGTTTCACTCACTTTCAGTGGCTCCTGCCGATCAGGTGACCGGAGGGACCGGATATGTATACTGAGGCATTTGTTACAAGGCTAGCCACCTCCCCCAAAGAAGCGGACCGACCACGAAATGCGCGTTGAGGACAGCTGGCCCATGCACTTTTGCCTACTATAATTATGGGTATGTTTGGAGACTTCATTTTTTAGCTTACATCTTTGGGCAACAGGCAATATAACTGTATCATTGTCTTTATATGCTTTCTGCTTAAAGATCTGTACTTGTAACTTTTCACTGAGAAGGGGGTCTGCTTAGTGATAGCCATTGTGCAGCAACTAATTGTAGCTGACCCATTACTACAGACGTAAACAGCTAGCATTCTTTTCCCTCTATATATATGTTCAGCCTGAACTTTAGCAAGTGTCCCATTTATTGTAATACACTTCTTTGAATGTCTCGCCTCACATCTTCATGATTATACTTTTGTGCTGCTGGCCATCTTCATTTCTGGGTGTATTAGTCACTGCATTTTGCACTTCAATAAAGTTTGACATATTATTCATGTAGCTTTGGACTCTGGGTCTCTTCTTCTACGTTTTTGAAGCATAATTTTTTTTGTTGGTAAGTTATAAGGTTTAAGAGTTGATCAGCGATTTCTCATTTTTTCAACAAAATTTACATTTTTTAAGGGACCACATTACATTTGAAGTGACTTTGAGGGGCCTATATGACAGAAAATACCCAAAAGTGACATCAGTCTAAAAACTGCACCCCTCAATGTGCTCAAAACCACATTCAAGAAGTTTATTAACTCTTCAGGTGCTTCACAGGAAATTTTAGAATGTGGAAGGAAAAAATGAACATTTAACTTTTTTCACAAAAATTTTGATTTAGACCCATTTTTTTATTTTCACAAGGGTAACAGGAAAACATGGAACCCAAAATTTGATGTGCAATTTCTCCTGAGCATGCTGATACCCCATATGTAGGGGAAAACTACTGTTTGGGCGCATGGTAGAGCTCGGAAGAGAAGGAGCGCCATTTGACTTTTTGAATACAAAAATTGCTGAAATCTTTAGCAAACGCCATGTTGCATTTGGAGAGATCCTGATGTACCTAAGCAGTGGAAACCGCTCACAAGTGACACCATTTTGGAAACTATACCCCTCAGGGAACTTATCTAGATGAGTGGGGAGCATCTTGATCCTCCAGGTGCTTCACAGACATTTACAGCATTGAGCCGTGAAAATAAAAAAAATCTCATTTTTCCCACAAATGATATTTTTATTCCCAAATGTTTTAATTTCACAAGGGTAACGGGAGAAAATGGACCACAAAATTGCTTGTGTAATTTCTCCTGAGTACTCAGATACCCTTGAGTATGTCGATACCTTACATGTGGTTGAAAACTCCTTTTGAGGTACAGTGCAAAGCTCAGAAGGGAAGAAGTGCCATAGGGAGTTCAGATATTACTGGACTGGTTTGACGCCTGAGGTGCCAGAACAGCAAGCGACCCAATAAGTGACACAATTTTACAAATTACACCTCTCAATGAATTCATCTACGGGTCCAGTGATCATATTGACACATTTTCAAATTGGCAAATGGATAAAAATGGCACCAAAATTTTTCCCACAATTTCTACTGAATATAGAAACGCCCTATATATGGCTGTACAGCACTGCTTTGCCACACGGCAAGATATGGGACGTACGGATGGAGCGCCATTTGCCTCCTGGAGAGCAGAATTTTCCTAGAATTGTTTGCGGACTCCATATACAGAACCCCTAAGTGCTAGAAGATCAGTATTCCCTCTCAAGTGACCCCATTTTGGAAATTATACCCCTTTTGAAAATTTATCTACAGGTGTAGTGACAATTTTGACTTCATGGGTGTTTTCCAGAAACAAGCAGCAGTGGATATTGCTGAGTGTAAATTGCAAACTGCCATTGTAAGTATAGAAAGGTAGGAGACAAAAAAAGCGCACAGATATCTTTCTGTGGAAAATTCTTGAAGAAGAAGCCATGAGCTTCGAAACGCGTTGAATAAACCACCCGAACATCTTATAACTATATCTGGATGCATCATTTGTTGCAGCAGCGCGGATTTTATCCACATTCATCTATTAAAACTGCCATTGTAGTGACAAGTACGTTGTAGTGACCAGTAGGTTGTACCTAGCTCGTGCTTCTGGAGACATGCAGAGGTGAACTCTCATTGCTACAGAAATGCCAAACATGTGGACGCTAACTGTGGTTTAGGCACAATGTGCTGCTCAGAAGGGAGGAAGCATTTGGATTTGGAAGTGCATAATTTGCTGAATTTCCTTTGAAGGGCGAGGAGCCATAGCGCTTTTCCTGATCCTTTGTGCTACCAGTAACTTGGAAGCCCCCTATATGTCCATTAGTAACATAATAACATAGTTAGCAAGGCCGAAAAAAGACATATGTCCATCCAGTTCAGCCTATATATCATCAGAATAAATCCCCAGATCTACATCCTTCTAAAGATCCTAATCACTGTAAGATACAATATTGTTATGCTCCAGGAAGACATACAGGCCTCTCTTGAACCCCTCAGATACCAGGAAAAAAGATCGGTCGCAGGAGCGCTGAAGGAAACTCAAACAACATGTAATGTTTAACCACAACACGTTTCGATGGGAACACCGTCTTCCTCATGAGGAAGATGGAATTCCCGTTGAAACGCATTGTGGTTAAACATTACATGTTGTTTGAGTTTTCTTCAACGCTCCTGCGACCAATCTTTTTTCCTGGTATCTGCTCCTGTCCTCCCCTGGAGGTGTTCAGTCGGAGCTGAGGTGGTGCTCGACAACCTTTCCTCCTTTTCTCTTTCCTTGGGCTACTTTCTTAGCGCTCCCTTGTGACCACCTTCACTGGCCCTGTCTTTTGAACCCCTCAACTGAGTTCACCATCACCACCTCCTCAGGCAAGGAATTCCACATTCTCACTGCCCTAACAGTAAAGAATCGTCTTCTATGTTGGTGGAAAAACCTTCTCTCCTCCAGATGCAGAGAATGCCCACTTGTGACCGTCACCTTCCTTGGTATAAACAGATCCTCGGAGAGATATTTGTATTGTCCCCTAATATTCTTATACATGGTTATTAGATTGCCCCTCAGTCGTCATTTTTATAGACTAAATAATCCTAATTTTGCTAATCTGGGTATTGTAGTTCCCCCATCCCCTTTATTAATTTTGTTGCCCTCCTTTGTACTCACTCTGGTTCCATTATATCCTTCCTGAGCACCGGTGCCCAAAACTGTACACAGTACTCCATGTGTGGTCTAACCAGGGATTTGAACAGAGGCAGAATAATGCTCTCATCATGTGTATCCAGACCTCTTTTAATGCACCCCATGATCCTGTTTGCCTTGCCTTTGACAGATGACAGACCTGAGTGGGGACTTGCTTATTTGCTGGATTGATCTGAAGCTTTTGTTAGGAGCATTTTACATAGTGTTTAGGATCACATTTATCCTGTGCTCTACTTTGACATGATTCAGATGAAATCCCCAAGGGAGCCACTCACTATAATGAGACAGCAGAGTTACTTTGGATTCCGTGTGGCCTCCTTTCAGCGTTGTCTTTTTTCAGAGGTGCACAAAACTGTGGCCAGCTGCACTTTTATCCACCCCTAAAAAGTCAGACACCGCTGGGTCACAGGTCAGACGACATCTACAGTGCCTTTATCTGCCACATTATAGGGAATCTTCCGCCAGGAGTTTCTTCTGAATTACGTATTTCAGAGATTTGCATGATAACCCCAGTGTAAGCGCTCAGCGCAAAGCGCAGGATAAATGTGTGCTGAGTCTTACTGCAATCTTTTTTGAGGCAGAATGAACAAATCAAAAGCAGGTAAATAATTGGTTTTGTTTTTCAAGCCGTTGCTCATGCGGTATAAGTGTTTAGACTACATTATTCTTCGGGTCAGTGTGATTACAGCGATACCAGATTTAAATTGTTTTCTTTATATGTTTGGTTGCTGTCACACACTAAAAGACACTTTTTTTGCAAAAAAAATCTTGAAAGGTAACATTTTTCCATATTTCAGCCAACAGAGTCATGTGAGGGCTTGTTTTCTGCGAGACGAGTTAATGTTTTTATTGGTACCACTAGCAATTCAGGATTTCTTTTTTTCATGCCATTCCGCATGTGGTAAAATTAATAAGGCAACTTTATTCTTTGGGTCAGTGTTACTACAGCAATACCCCAATTATATTGTTTTTATGTTAGCGCTTTTATGCAATAAAAACTATTTTATAGAAAAAAGAATTATTTTTGCATCGCTTTATTCTGAGAGCTATTACTTTTTTATTTTTCTGCTGAATGAGCTGTGTGGTGGCTTGATTTTTGCAGGACAAGGTGACATTTTCAGCGATATGTCATGACGACATCGAGTCACCATAGCAATGATCGGGCCCCAGCCATGATGTTGTGGCGGTGACGATCCAGGGCAGAGAGGGCTTCCTCCCTCTGCCTGCTCTGTAAATGCTGTTATCAATATCGATCACAGCATTTAGGGGGTTAAAATGCGTCCCTGTGCTCTGGAGATCGCCATGAGGTACCCATTCCTCCAAGGTCATTAAGTATCAGGCGACCTGGAGTCCAAGGTCGTTAAGTATCAGGTGACCTGGACATATGGATACGTCCAAGGTTGTAAAAGGGTTAAAATGACAAGTGTATCAAAGAATGACATTTTAGTTCTACATGCAAGAAGCCACTGAAGCAGAAAACTGTGTCTACCAAGTAGCATTACTAGTAGTGGACAACCCCTTCTCGATTCAAATGTTTGGCACCGATAAAATAAAAATACTTATACTCACCTCCTGTGATGGCGCCGTTCCAGCGATGTTGTGTGGTTATTAGTTTGACACGTGAGCCTGGAGCCCAATCAGCGCTGGCATCACTGTCCTTACTTTCTGACAAATCGAACATGAAGAAGTGAGGTCTGCGGCTGCAGCGCAATACAAGAATGGGGTTACTTTATGACACTTAGGGTGATGAGACCGCATCAAAAAAATCCAACTGCCTTGTTATTTAGCAAATTTCTTACCTGTACCCTAGGAGCTGCAATGTGACTCCATTCACTGATATTCCATTCCAATGTAGCAGCTACACTTAGCGACCTATGACCACGAGACCGGTGTGCCAGCCAAAGTCAGCATGTAGATCTGGCCTTAACGGATTTGTCTGATCCAAATCAATAAGTCTGTGTTACAAGGTGGCACGGGGTGATAGTCATGACCGAGTCCATTAAACCAACAGTCCATAAGCACCCCAGCCCCTTGCACATGAAAAAGACAGATAAAGTCCCAGCCCTGCAGTACAGTCAATTACCTCCAGCACACAGTTGTTCTCCACACAGGATCGGCATTCTCTGGATGCACCACGTGACACACTTCGGTTCCAACAGTGGCAAAACTTTACTAAGAAAAAAAGAAAAAAAGGAGATAATAGTTCCTGCGCAGTCCCTATCCAGATATTCTGTCTCAACAGCTCCCGTCCGGTTCCTGGGAGCAAACAGTCCTTTAGTGGGCACTTGCTTAGTCCTAGTGCCCATTCCCACTGCTTGGCAGTCCTGTGGCAGCACCTTTTCTCCAGGGGTATATTCCGCTCCCAGCAGTGGAGTACGTCCTATCATGGGCAAGCCTGCCCAGGTTCTGCTCCAGAAGCTAACACTTCCAGCTTCATTGAGACTGCTAACCCAGCCCCCTTTTGTTAACCTGTTCTAACCCTGAACTAATTACACACATGTTGTACAATACAATACACTCACATTAGTAAACAGGAGTACAATCTCAGACATACAGACACATTAATAAAACAGAAATACGCAATGTTTACAGATTGACTTATAGCCAAACCATCAGGGCACCGCATGGGGTACACATGCCCAGCATATAGGAGAGAGGAGGCAACTAAGGGTCCCCGCCACCTCCTTACATCTACAGGGACTCTGTGTGACTGCAGACTGATGAATTCCCCCAGTGCACGCACTGTGGACTGAGGGATTCGCCGTCTTCTGAGTTTGTCAGGAGAGGAGGGTATGTATGGGTTATACATAGTCTTGGACAGAGCCCGATCACTGGCCGGGCGTAAGTATAGCACATGCGTACCCTCCAGTCCTGGCTCAGAGACCGGTGAATCCCTGCAGCACACAGTGCAGATTCATAGGTCTGCAGTCACACAGAGTGACTACAGACTTATAGATTTGGACTGGACAACCCCTTTAATCTGACCATAGAAGTACCAATGGTGATACAATGCAGGCAGTCATACCATGGCACTTGGCGATAGCTATGATACATAGATGAAATACTGTGGAAGTGTTGTGTGACATGTTTTATAGTTACATGGTTTATATTATTTATTATTTTCCACAAAGGTCTCTTGAACACATCTTTAGGCGCAGACTAGATTTCGTCCTACATGCATAATCTTTAGATCAAATCATGCTATTATAATATACATATGATAGGTGCAATTATTCACATTTATTTCCAATAACTTATGTCCGAGCCAGATTTGTTATTTCATTGAAATGCAAGTATTGCCTACAACAGACAGGTGAGGTTGGGCGGTGACAGGGCCTGTGTATGTGGGGCTAGTTCTGCTGCCTGTTGTCTCCATGAGACATCAGCAGACAAGCAGACCGCCTTCTAAGCCTAGCATGTGTATAGGGTATACTTGCTTGAATAGATAAGCTGTGGAAATCCCTTGGTGATTGTCTATAATATGTGAGGGCAAAGAAAACAAAGAGTGCGATCAGTGCGGCTGTGCCTGCCGCTTGCATAGTAGTTGCAGGGAACTGTCCCTATAGACTAATGTGTCTTCTGGGAGCGTCACTAAGCGCAGCCGTGTGTGATCAGCAATTAACCTGTACACACTGCATTTGCATAAAAACATTAGAGACAGGTTCACATGCTGCATTGTAAATCTGCTTTTCACCTGAGTTTTTAATTCCACGTGAATTATAGGTTATGAAGAGGTAAGCTATAGGCTGGACCACGGTGAGTCATTGGACGTGGTATATCTCGATTTTTCCAAAGCGTTTGATACCGTGCCGCACAAGAGGTTGGTACACAAAATGAGAATGCTTGGTCTGGGGGAAAATGTGTGTAAATGGGTTAGTAACTGGCTTAGTGATAGAAAGCAGAGGGTGGTTATAAATGGTATAGTCTCTAACTGGGTCGCTGTGACCAGTGGGGTACCGCAGGGGTCGGTATTGGGACCTGTTCTCTTCAACATATTCATTAATGATCTGGTAGAAGGTTTACACAGTAAAATATCGATATTTGCAGATGATACAAAACTATGTAAAGCAGTTAATACAAGAGAAGATAGTATTCTGCTACAGATGGATCTGGATAAGTTGGAAACTTGGGCTGAAAGGTGGCAGATGAGGTTTAACAATGATAAATGTAAGGTTATACACATGGGAAGAGGGAATCAATATCACCATTACACACTGAACGGGAAACCACTGGGTAAATCTGACAGGGAGAAGGACTTGGGGATCCTAGTTAATGATAAACTTACCTGGAGCAGCCAGTGCCAGGCAGCAGCTGCCAAGGCAAACAGGATCATGGGGTGCATTAAAAGAGGTCTGGATACACATGATGAGAGCATTATACTGCCTCTGTACAAATCCCTAGTTAGACCGCACATGGAGTACTGTGTCCAGTTTTGGGCACCGGTGCTCAGGAAGGATATAATGGAACTAGAGAGAGTACAAAGGAGGGCAACAAAATTAATAAAGGGGATGGGAGAACTACAATACCCAGATAGATTAGCGAAATTAGGATTATTTAGTCTAGAAAAAAGACGACTGAGGGGCGATCTAATAACCATGTATAAGTATATAAGGGGACAATACAAATATCTCGCTGAGGATCTGTTTATACCAAGGAAGGTGACGGGCACAAGGGGGCATTCTTTGCGTCTGGAGGAGAGAAGGTTTTTCCACCAACATAGAAGAGGATTCTTTACTGTTAGGGCAGTGAGAATCTGGAATTGCTTGCCTGAGGAGGTGGTGATGGCGAACTCAGTCGAGGGGTTCAAGAGAGGCCTGGATGTCTTCCTGGAGCAGAACAATATTGTATCATACAATTATTAGGTTCTGTAGAAGGACGTAGATCTGGGTATTTATTATGATGGAATATAGGCTGAACTGGATGGACAAATGTCTTTTTTCGGCCTTACTAACTACTAACTATGTTACTATGTGAAGTTGTCTACTGATATCATAAAACAATAATGTTTTCCTATGGGTGAGAAAAGTTATCCAATCAAAACAACTATATAACACAGCTCCAGCATATTAAAGGGGTTGTCCACTGATTGGCTGCAGTAGTCAACAATGCCAAGTGACCCGCTGAGAATAGCGCAACCGACATCACAGGAACGAAGCTGCTGCAGGAGGGGACATTTTATATTAGGCATTGATGTGATTAAGTAGGGTTATCTAGTAATAGAAAACCCCCTAAGGGTATGTGCACACGTTGCAGATTCTCTGCGGATCCGCAGCATTTTTTGCGGTGCAGAAACGCTGCAGATCCGCAATTGATTTACAGTACAATGTAAATCAATGAGAAAAAAAAAATGCTGTGCACACTTTGCGGAAAATCCGCGGTGGAAACTCTGCGGTTTAAAAGAAGTAGCATGTCACTTCTTTTTTGTGAATCTGCAGCGTTTTTGTACCCATTCCATTATAGA
The DNA here is from genome assembly GCF_032444005.1 of Ranitomeya imitator. Classification (NCBI taxonomy): domain Eukaryota; kingdom Metazoa; phylum Chordata; class Amphibia; order Anura; family Dendrobatidae; genus Ranitomeya; species Ranitomeya imitator. Next base: position 735,762,662 of record NC_091283.1, read on the forward strand.
AAACCGCAGGGGTTATAAACGCAGCAAATGCGCAAGAAAACCGCAGCAAAAACGCACAAAAAACGCTGTGGAACCGCACAAAAAAACGCGACAAATCCACAGGTGCGTTTTCTGCCAGGAGAGGCAGAATCCGCACCAGAAATTCCTAAGGCTAATCCGCAACGTGTGCACATAGCCTAAAGCTTTACCTACAAGACCAAAGCAGTTGGAAAATATATCTCCTCACTGTTCTTCTACTCACAAAACAGCCATAAACTTAACTAAGGACGCACCCCATTTTAAATCCATAGGCTGTAATATGGAGTTTGTTCTCCCTTTGCAGCTAAGGCCCCCTTCACACATCATAAAAAAAACATACGATATGAGTGAGACTGTCAGTTTTTACTATCTTTGTGGCTTTCTGTTTAGGTGTTAGAGATGTGCAAAGAGACAGACAGACGGACGGACAGACAGACAGACAGACAGACAGACAGACAGACAGATAGATAGATAGAATATATATGGAGTAAATTGATGTGATAATAACCAGCAAGGGTAAAACAGACAGCTGTGAACTGATATTATCAGGCTGGAAAAGTCCACGGTTATTGATCCCTTCCCAGTCTAAAAATATCAGATTGCAGCCCATGTAATTTTTTTAATTTATTTATTTATTAGCTTAATACATACTGTATATACTCGTGTATATGCCGAGATTTTAAGCACATTTTTTTGTGCTGAAAACGCCCCCTTCAGCTTATACACGAGTCATTGTCCAGAAAGCTGGCAGGGGAGGGGGAACGGCGGGGCAGAGGCAGGAGGCGGCGGCTGCGGCACAGTAACTGCTGCAGCCAGTGGCTAACAGAAGACATCATACTCACCCTCCTCAAGCCGTCGCTGCATCTCCATTCTGGCGCTGGCAGCTCTTCCTGTGCTCAGCGGTCACATGGTACTGCTCATTAAGGTAATAAATATGCACATGTCTACACTCCCATAGGCGTTTGCTGCAGAGAAGATATGAATAATAGTGTTTAAAATAAAGATCTATGTGCCCCCCGCCCTCCCACCCCCTGTGCGCCCCCCCCCCCCCATGGGAGGTGGAGCCGCATATTCATTACTGTAAATGAGCGGCCCCACGTGACCGCATACAGGAGAAGATGCGGCCAGAACAGGAAGCAGCGACAGCCAACGAGGGAGCTTGGTGAGTATTTTCAGAACAGCGGGGGGGCGCACAGGGGGTGGGAGGGCTTGGGGCACATAGATCTTTATTTTAAACACTATTATTCATATCTTCTCTACAGCAAACGCTGCTGCAGGGAAGATATGAATCGCGGCTTCAGCACCAGTGGGGGGACAGCGCTTAATGTAGCGCTGTCTCCTGCATGGCACACAGACTGCACACGGACAACGTCCGTGTGCGGTACATGTTTTATACGGACCTATTGACTTTAACCCCTTTACCCCCAAGGGTGGTTTGCACGTCAATGACCAGGCCAATTTTTACAATTCTGACCACTGTCCCTTTATGAGGTTATAACTCCGAAACGCTTCAACGGATCCTGGTGATTCTGACATTGTTTTCTCGTGACATATTGTACTTCATGATAGTGGTAAAATTTCTTTGATAGTACCTGCGTTTATTTGTGAAAAAAACGGAAATTTGGCGAAAATTTTGAAAATTTCGCAATTTTCAAACTTTGAATTTTTATGCAATTAAATCACAGAGATATGTCACACAAAATACTTAATAAGTAACATTTCCCACATGTCTCCTTTACATCAGCATAATTTTGGAACCAATTTTTTTTTTTGTTAGGGAGTTATAAGGGTTAAAAGTTGACCAGCAATTTCTCATTTTTACAACACCATTTTTTTTTAGGGACCACGTCTCATTTGAAGTCATTTTGAGGGGTCTATATGATAGAAAATGCCCAAGTGTGACACCATTCTAAAAACTGCACCCCTCAAGGTGCTCAAAACCACATTCAAGAAGTTTATTAACCCTTCAGGTGTTTAATAGGAATTTTTGGAATGTTTAAATAAAAATTAACATTTAACTTTTTTACACAAAAAATTTACTTCAGCTCCAATTTGTTTTATTTTACCAAGGGTAACAGGAGAAATTGGACCCAAAAAGTTGTTGTCCAATTTGTCCTGAGTACGCTGATACCCCATATGTGGCAGTAAACCACTGTTTGGGCGCATGGGAGAGCTCGGAAGGGAAGGAGCGCTATTTGACTTTTCAATGCAAAATTGACAGGAATTGAGATGGGACGCCATGTTGCGTTTGGAGAGCCACTGATGTGCCTAAACATTGAAACCCCCCACAAGTGACACCATTTTGGAAAGTAGACCCCCTAAGGAATTTATCTGGATGTGTGGTGAGCACTTTGACCCACCAAGTGCTTCACAGAAGTTTATAATGCAGAACCGTAAAAATAAAAAATCATATTTTTTCACAAAAATTATATTTTTGCCCCCAATTTTTTATTTTTCCAAGGGTAAGAGAAGAAATTGGACCTCAAAAGTTGTTGTCCAATTTGTCCTGAGTACGCTGATACCCCATATGTGGCAGTAAACCACTGTTTGGGCGCATGGGAGAGCTCGGAAGGGAAGGAGTGCAGTTTGACTTTTCAATGCAAAATTGACAGAAATTGAGATGGGACGCCATGTTGCGTTTGGAGAGCCACTGATGTGCCTAAACATTGAAACCCCCCACAAGTGACACCATTTTGGAAAGTAGACCCCCTAAGGCAGAGGTCCCCAACTCCAGTCCTCAAGGCCCACCAACAGGTCATGTTTTCAGGATTTCCTTTGCATTGCACAGGTGATGCAATTATTACCTGGGCAAGACTAAGGAAATCCTGAAAACATGACCTGTTGGTGGGCCTTGAGGACTGGAGTTGGGGACCTCTGCCCTAAGGAACTTATCTAGAGGTGTGGTGAGCACTTTGACCCACCAAGTGCTTCACAGAAGTTTACAATGCAGAACCGTAAAAATAAAAAATCATATTTTTTCACAAAAATTATATTTTTGCCCCCAATTTTTTATTTTTCCAAGGGTAAGAGAAGAAATTGGACCTCAAAAGTTGTTGTCCAATTTGTCCCGAGTACGCTGATACCCCATATGTGGCAGTAAACCACTGTTTGGGCGCATGGGAGAGCTCGGAAGGGAAGGAGCGCCGTTTGACTTTTCAATGCAAAATTGACAGGAATTGAGATGGGACGCCATGTTGCGTTTGGAGAGCCACTGATGTGCCTAAACATTGAAACCCCCCACAAGTGACACTATTTTGGAAAGTAGACCCCCTAAGGAACTTATCTGGATGTGTGGTGAGCACTTTGACCCACCAAGGGCTTCACAGAAGTTTATAATGCAGAGCCATAAAAATAAAACAAAATTTTTTTCCCACAAAAATTATTTTTTAGCCCCCAGTTTTGTATTTTCCCTAGGGTAACAGGAGAAATTGGACCCCAAAAGTTGTTGTCCAATTTGTCCTGAGTACGCTGATACCCCATATGTGGGGGGGAACCACCGTTTGGGCGCATGGGAGGGCTCGGAAGGGAAGGAGCGCCATTTGGAATGCAGACTTAGATGGAATGGTCTGCAGGCGTCACATTGCTTTTGCAGAGCCCCTAATGTACCTAAACAGTAGAAACCCCCCACAAGTGACACCATTTTGGAAAGTAGACCCCCTAAGGAACTCATCTTGATGTGTTGTGAGAGCTTTGAACCCCCAAGTATTTCACTACAGTTTATAACGCAGAGCCATGCAAATAAAAAATATTTTTTTTTCCACAAAAATTATATTTTAGCCCCCAGTTTTGTATTTTTCCAAGGTTAGCAGGAGAAATTGGACCCTAAATGTTGTTGTCCAATTTGTCCTGAGTACGCTGATACCCGATATGTGAGGGGGAACCACCGTTTGGGCGCATGGGAGGGCTCGGAAGGGAAGGAGCATCATTTGGAATGCAGACTTAGATGGATTGGTCTGCAGGCGTCACATTGCGTTTGCAGAGCCCCTAATGTACCTAAACAGTAGAAACCCCCCACAAGTGACCCCATATTGGAAACTAGACCCCTCAATGAACTTATCTAGATGTGTTGTGAGAACTTTGAACCCCCAAGTGTTTCACTACAGTTTATAACGCAGAGCCGTGAAAATAAAAAATCTTTTTGTTTTCCCACAAAAATTATTTTTTAGCCCCCAGTTTTGTATTTTCCCAAGGGTAACAGGAGAAATTGGTCCACAAAAGTTGTTGTCCAATTTGTCCTGAGTACGCTGATACCCCATATGTTGGGGTAAACCCCTGTTTGGGCACACAGGAGAGCTCGGAAGGGAAGGAGCACTGTTTTACTTTTTCAACGCAGAATTGGCTGGAATTGAGATCGGACGCCATGTCGTGTTTGGAGAGCCCCTGATGTGCCGAAACAGTGGAAACCCCCCAATTATAACTGAAACCCTAATCTAAACACACCCCTAACCCTAATTCCAACGGTAACCCTAACCACACCTCTAACCCTGACACACCCCTAACCCTAATCCCAACCCTATTCCCAACTGTAAATGTAATCTAAACCCTAACCCTAACTTTAGCCCCAACCCTAACTGTAGCCCCAACCCTAACCCTAGCCCTAACCCTAGCCCTAACCCTAGCCCTAACCCTAACCCTAGCCCTAACCCTAGCCCTAACCCTAGCCCTAACCCTAGCCCTAACCCTAACCCTAGCCCTAACCCTAGCCCTAGCCCTAACCCTAGCCCTAACCCTAGCCCTAACCCTAACCCTAGCCCTAGCCCTAACCCTAGCCCTAACCCTAGCCCTAGCCCTAACCCTAGCCCTAACCCTAGCCCTAACCCTAGCCCTAGCCCTAACCCTAGCCCTAACCCTAGCCCTAATGGGAAAATGGAAATAAATACATTTTTTTTATTTTTCCCTAACTAAGGGGGTGATGAAGGGGGGTTTGATTTACTTTTATAGCGAGTTTTTTAGCGGATTTTTATGATTGGCAGCCGTCACACACTGAAAGACCCTTTTTATTGCAAATAATATTTTTTGCAATACCACATTTTGAGAGCTATAATTTTTCCATATTTTGGTCCACAGAGTCATGTGAGGTCTTGTTTTTTGCGGGACGAGTTGACGTTTTTATTGAAAACATTTTTGGGCACGTGACATTTTTTGATCGCTTTTTATTCCGATTTTTGTGAGGAAGAATGACCAAAAGCCAGCTATTCATGAATTTCTATTGGGGGAGGCGTTTATACCGTTCTGCGTTTGGTAAAATGGATAAATCAGTTTTATTCTTCGGGTCAGTACGATTACAGCGATACCTCATTTATATCATTTTTTTATGGTTTGGCGCTTTTATACGATAAAAACTATTTTACAGAAAAAATAATTATTTTTGCATCGCTTTATTCTCAGGACTATAACTTTTTTATTTTTTTGCTGATGATGCTGTATGGCAGCTCTTTTTTTGCGGGACAATATGACGCTTTCAGCGGTACCATGGTTATTTATATCTGTCCTTTTGATCGCGTGTTATTCCACTTTTTGTTCGGCGGTATGATAATAAAGCGTTGTTTTTTGCCTCGTTTTTTTTTTTTTTTTTTCTTACGGTGTTTACTGAAGGGGTTAACTAGTGGGACAGTTTTATAGGTCGGGTCGTTACGGACGCGGCGATACTAAATATGTGTACTTTTATTGGTTTTTTTTTTATTTAGATGAAGAAATGTATTTATGGGAATAATATTTTTTTTTTTTCATTATTTTGGAATATTTTTTTTTATTTTTTTTACACATTTGGAAAATTTTTTTTTTACTTTTTTACTTTGTCCCAGGGGGGGACATCACAGATCAGTGATCTGACAGTTTGCACAGCACTCTGTCAGATCACTGATCTGACATGCAGCGCTGCAGGCTTCACAGTGCCTGCTCTGAGCAGGCTCTGTGAAGCCACCTCCCTCCCTGCAGGACCCGGATCCGCGGCCATCTTGGATCCGGGGCTGGAGGGAGCAGGGAGGGAGGTGAGACCCTCGCAGCAACGCGATCACATCGCGTTGCTGCGGGGGGCTCAGGGAAGCCCGCAGGGAGCCCCCTCCCTGCGCGGTGCTTCCCTGCACCGCCGGCACATCGCGATCATCTTTGATCGCGGTGTGCCAGGGGTTAATGTGCTGACACCCGGCCACGATCGGCCGCGCTCCCCCCGTGAGCGCGGCCGATCGGCTATGACGTACTATCCCGTCCAGGGTCAGATAAGCCCAGGGCACCTCGAAGGGATAGTACGTCTAAGGTCACAGAGGGGTTAATGGGTCCGTGTAATACATGCGCTCCCACGAACACTGACATGTCTCCTTTTTTGGCACACGGAGACACGGTCTGCAAAAAATCAATGACATCTGCACAGATGCATTGATTTTTATGTGTCTATGTGTGTGTCTCCGATACGTGAGGAAACTGTCACCTCACGTACCGGAGACACTGACGTGTGAAACAGGCCTAACAAATACGTGTGAACGTAGCCTTAGGGTATGTGCACACGATGCGGATTTTGCTGCGGATCCGCAGCGTTTCCGTAGCAGTTTCCCATGAGTTTACAGTTCAATGTATACCTATGGGAAACCAAAAATGCTGTGCACATGCTGCGGAAAAAAACGCACGGAAACGCAGCAGTTTACATTCCGCAGCATGTCACTTCTTTCTGCGGATTCCGCAGTGGTTTTACAGCTGCCCCTATGGAAAACCGCAGT